>NC_060915.1:5739361-6361117 GCF_021234035.1 Daphnia pulicaria
GGGAATGAAAAATTTTTATATTTGATTGAAAAGAATATGGTGCCATCTGGGAGAGATAAGTTTTGATGTTTGATTGAGAAGAATATGGTGCCATTTGGGAGAGAAAAGTTTTTATGTTTGATTGAGAAGAATATGGTGCCATTTGGGAGAGAAAAGTTTTGATGTTTGATTGAAAAGAATATGGTGCCATTTGGGAGAGAAAAGTTTTGATGTTTGATTAAGAAGAATATGTTGCCATTTGGGAGAGAAAAGTTTCTATATTTGATTGAGAAGAATATGGTGCCATTTGGGAGAGAAAATTTTTTATGTTTGATTGAGAAGAATATGGTGCCATTTGGGAGAGAAAAGTTTTTATATTTGATTGAGAAGAATATGGTGCCATTTGGGAGAGAAAAGTTTTTATGTTTGATTGAGAAGAATATGGTGCCATTTGGGAGAGAAAAGTTTTTATATTTTCAATCAAATATAAAAGAATTTGGTTAATTTGGGAGAGAAAAATTTTTATATTTGATTGAAAAGAATATGGTGCCATCTGGGAGAGATAAGTTTTGATGTTTGATTGAGAAGAATATGGTGCCATTTGGGAGAGAAAAGTTTTTATGTTTGATTGAGAAGAATATTGTGCCATTTGGGAGAGAAAAGTTTTTATATTTGATTGAAAAGAATATGGTGCCATTTGGGAGAGAAAAATTTTTATGTTTGATTGAGAAGAATATGGTGCCATTTGGAAAAGAAAAGTTTTTTCTGTTTGATTGAGGAGAATATGGTGCCATTAGGGAGAGAAAAGTTTTTATATTTGATTGAAAAGAATATGGTGCCATTTGGGAGAGAAAAGTTTTTATATTTGATTAAAAAGAATTTGGTGCCATTTGGGAGAGAAAAATTTTTATGTTTGATTGAGAAGAATATGGTGCCATTTGGAAAAGAAAAGTTTTTTATGTTTGATTGAGGAGAATATGGTGCCATTAGGGAGAGAAAAGTTTTTATGTTTGATTGAGAAGAATATGGTGCCATTTGGGAGAGAAAAGTTTTTATATTTGATTGAGAAGAATATGGTGCCATTTGGGAGAGAAAATTTTTATGTTTGATTGAGAAGAATATGGTGCCATTTGGGAGAGAAAAGTTTTTATATTTTCAATCAAATATAAAAGAATTTGGTTAATTTGGGAGAGAAAAATTTTTATATTTGATTGAAAAGAATATGGTGTCATCTAAGAGAGAGAAGTTTTGATGTTTGATTGAGAAGAATATGGTGCCATTTGGGAGAGAAAAGTTTTTATGTTTGATTGAGAAGAATATTGTGCCATTTGGGAGAGAAAAGTTTTTATATTTGATTGAAAAGAATTTGGTGCCATTTGGGAGAGAAAAATTTTTATGTTTGATTGAGAAGAATATGGTGCCATTTGGAAAAGAAAAGTTTTTTCTGTTTGATTGAGGAGAATATGGTGCCATTAGGGAGAGAAAAGTTTTTATATTTGATTGAAAAGAATATGGTGCCATTTGGGAGAGAAAAGTTTTTATATTTGATTAAAAAGAATTTGGTGCCATTTGGGAGAGAAAAATTTTTATGTTTGATTGAGAAGAATATGGTGCCATTTGGAAAAGAAAAGTTTTTTATGTTTGATTGAGGAGAATATGGTGCCATTAGGGAGAGAAAAGTTTTTATGTTTGATTGAGAAGTATATGGTGCCATTTGGGAGAGAAAAGTTTTTATGTTTGATTGAGAAGAATTTGGTGCCATTCGGGAGAGAAAAGTTTTGATGTTTGATTGAGAAGAATGTTGTGCCATTTGGGAGAGAAAAGTATTTATGTTTGATTGAGAAGATTATGGTGCCATTTGGGAGAGAAAAGTTTTTATGTTTGATTGAAAAGAATATGATGCCATTTGGGAGAGAAAAGTTTTTATGTTTGATTGAGAAGAATATGGTGCCATTTGGGAGAGAAAAGTTATTATTTTTGATTGAGAAGAATATTGTGCCATATGGGAGAGAAAAGTTTTTATGTTTGAATGAGAAGAATATGGTGCCATTTGGTAGAAAAAAGTTTTTATGTTTGATTGAGAAGAATATGGTTCCATTTGGGAGAGAAAAGTTTTTATGTTTGATTGAGAAGAATATGGTGCCATTTGGAAAAGAAAAGTTTTTTCTGTTTGATTGAGGAGAATATGGTGCCATTAGGGAGAGAAAAGTTTTTATATTTGATTGAAAAGAATATGGTGCCATTTGGGAGAGAAAAGTTTTTATATTTGATTAAAAAGAATTTGGTGCCATTTGGGAGAGAAAAATTTTTATGTTTGATTGAGAAGAATATGGTGCCATTTGGAAAAGAAAAGTTTTTTATGTTTGATTGAGGAGAATATGGTGCCATTAGGGAGAGAAAAGTTTTTATGTTTGATTGAGAAGTATATGGTGCCATTTGGGAGAGAAAAGTTTTTATGTTTGATTGAGAAGAATTTGGTGCCATTCGGGAGAGAAAAGTTTTGATGTTTGATTGAGAAGAATGTTGTGCCATTTGGGAGAGAAAAGTATTTATGTTTGATTGAGAAGATTATGGTGCCATTTGGGAGAGAAAAGTTTTTATGTTTGATTGAAAAGAATATGATGCCATTTGGGAGAGAAAAGTTTTTATGTTTGATTGAGAAGAATATGGTGCCATTTGGGAGAGAAAAGTTATTATTTTTGATTGAGAAGAATATTGTGCCATATGGGAGAGAAAAGTTTTTATGTTTGAATGAGAAGAATATGGTGCCATTTGGTAGAAAAAAGTTTTTATGTTTGATTGAGAAGAATATGGTTCCATTTGGGAGAGAAAAGTTTTTATGTTTGATTGAGAAGAATATGGTGCCATTTGGAAGAGATAATTTTTTTTATGTTTGATTGAGAAGAATATGGTGCCATTTTGAAAAGAAAATTTTTTTATGTTTGATTGAGGAGAATATGGTGCTATTTGGGAGAGAAAAATTTTTATGTTTGATTGAGAAGAATATGGTGCCATTTGGGAGAGAAAAGTTTTATGTTTGATTGAGAAGAATATGGTGCCATTTGGGAGAGAAAAGTTTTTATGTTTGATTGAGAAGAATTTGGTGCCATTCGGGAGAAAAAAGTTTTGATGTTTGATTGAGAAGAATGTTGTGCCATTTGGGAGAGAAAATTTTTTATATTTGATTAAGAAGAATATGGTGCCATTTGGGTGAGAAAAGTTTTTATGTTTGATTGAGAAGATTATGGTGCCATTTGGGAGAGAAAAGTTTTTATGTTTGATTGAAAAGAATATGGTGCCATTTTGAAAAGAAAATTTTTTTATGTTTGATTGAGGAGAATATGGTGCCATTTGGAAAAGAAAATTTTTTAATGTTTGATTGAGGAGAATATGGTGCCATTTGGGAGAGAAAATTTTTTATGTTTGATTGAAAAGAATTTGGTGCCATTTGGGAGATAAAAATTTTTATGTTTGATTGAGAAGAATATGGTGCCATTTGTAAAAGAAAAGTTTTTTATGTTTGATTGAGGAGAATATGGTGCCATTAGGGAGAGAAAAGTTTTGATGTTTGATTGAGAAGAATGTTGTGCCATTTGGGAGAGAAAAGTTTTTATATTTAATTAAGAAGAATATGGTGCCATTTGGGAGAGAAAAGCTTTCATTTTTGATTGAGAAGAATTTGGTGCCATTTGGGAGAGAAAAAATTTTATATTTGATTGAAAAGAATTTGGTTCAATTTGGGAGAGAAAAATTTTTATATTTGATTGAAAAGAATATGGTGCCATCTGGGAGAGATAAGTTTTGATGTTTGATTGAGAAGAATATGGTGCCATTTGGGAGAGAAAAGTTTTTATGTTTGATTGAGAAGAATATGGTGTCATTTGGGAGAGAAAAGTTATTATTTTTGATTGAGAAGAATATTGCGCCATATGGGAGAGAAAAGTTTTTATGTTTGATTGAGAAGAATATGATGCCATTTGGGAGAGAAAAGTTTTTATGTTTGATTGAGAAGAATATGGTGCCATTTGGGAGAGAAAAGTTTTGATGTTTGATTAAGAAGAATATGTTGCCATTTGGGAGAGAAAAGTTTCTATATTTGATTGAGAAGAATATGGTGCCATTTGGGAGAGAAAATTTTTTATATTTGATTGAAAAGAATTTGGTTAATTTGGGAATGAAAATTTTTTATATTTGATTGAAAAGAATATGGTGCCATCTGGGAGAGATAAGTTTTGATTTTTGATTGAGAAGAATATGGTGCCATTTGGGAGAGAAAAGTTTTTATGTTTGATTGAGAAGAATATGGTACCATTTGGGAGAGAAAAGTTTTGATGTTTGATTGAAAAGAATATGGTGCCATTTGGGAGAGAAAAGTTTTGATGTTTGATTAAGAAGAATATGTTGCCATTTGGGAGAGAAAAGTTTCTATATTTGATTGAGAAGAATACGGTGCCATTTGGGAGAGAAAATTTTTTATGTTTGATTGAGAAGAATATGGTGCAATTTGGGAGAGAAAAGTTTTTATATTTGATTGAGAAGAATATGGTGCCATTTGGGAGAGAAAAGTTTTTATGTTTGATTGAGAAGAATATGGTGCCATTTGGGAGAGAAAAGTTTTTATATTTTCAATCAAATATAAAAGAATTTGGTTAATTTGGGAGAGAAAAATTTTTATATTTGATTGAAAAGAATATGGTGCCATCTGGGAGAGATAAGTTTTGATGTTTGATTGAGAAGAATATGGTGCCATTTGGGAGAGAAAAGTTTTTATGTTTGATTGAGAAGAATATTGTGCCATTTGGGAGAGAAAAGTTTTTTTGTTTGATTGAGAAGAATATGGTTCCATTTGGGAGAGAAAAGTTTTTATGTTTGATTGAGAAGAATATGGTGCCATTTGTAAAAGAAAAGTTTTTTATGTTTGATTGAGGAGAATATGGTGCCATTAGGGAGAGAAAAGTTTTGATGTTTGATTGAGAAGAATGTTGTGCCATTTGGGAGAGAAAAGTTTTTATATTTAATTAAGAAGAATATGGTGCCATTTGGGAGAGAAAAGCTTTCATTTTTGATTGAGAAGAATTTGGTGCCATTTGGGAGAGAAAAGTTTTTATGTTTGATTGAGAAGAATATGGTGCCATTTGGGAGAGAAAAGTTTTGATGTTTGATTAAGAAGAATATGTTGCCATTTGGGAGAGAAAAGTTTTTATATTTGATTGAGAAGAATATGGTGCCATTTGGGAGAGAAAAGTTTTGATGTTTGATTGAGAAGAATATGGTGCCATTTGGGAGAGAAAAGTTTTTATATTTGATTGAAAAGAATTTGGTTCAATTTGGGAGAGAAAAATTTTTATATTTGATTGAAAAGAATATGGTGCCATCTGGGAGAGATAAGTTTTGATGTTTGATTGAGAAGAATATGGTGCCATTTGGGAGAGAAAAGTTTTTATATTTGATTGAAAAGAATATGGTGCCATCTGGGAGAGATAAGTTTTGATGTTTGATTGAGAAGAATATGGTGCCATTTGGGAGAGAAAATTTTTTATGTTTGATTGAGAAGAATATGGTGCCATTTGGGAGAGAAAAGTTTTGATGTTTGATTGAAAAGAATATGGTGCCATTTGGGAGAGAAAAGTTTTGATGTTTGATTAAGAAGAATATGTTGCCATTTGGGAGAGAAAAGTTTTTATGTTTGATTGAGAAGAATATGGTGCCATTTGGGAGAGAAAAGTTTTTATATTTTCAATCAAATATAAAAGAATTTGGTTAATTTGGGAGAGAAAATTTTTTATATTTGATTGAAAAGAATATGGTGCCATCTGGGAGAGATAAGTTTTGATGTTTGATTGAGAAGAATATGGTGCCATTTGGGAGAGAAAAGTTTTTATGTTTGATTGAGAAGAATATTGTGCCATTTGGGAGAGAAAAGTTTTTATATTTGATTGAAAAGAATATGGTGCCATTTGGGAGAGAAAAATTTTTATGTTTGATTGAAAAGAATTATGTGCCATTTGGGAGATAAAAATTTTTTTGTTTGATTGAGAAGAATATGGTGCCATTTGTAAAAGAAAAGTTTTTTATGTTTGATTGAGGAGAATATGGTGCCATTAGGGAGAGAAAAGTTTTGATGTTTGATTGAGAAGAATGTTGTGCCATTTGGGAGAGAAAAGTTTTTATATTTAATTAAGAAGAATATGGTGCCATTTGGGAGAGAAAAGCTTTCATTTTTGATTGAGAAGAATTTGGTGCCATTTGGGAGAGAAAAGTTTTTATGTTTGATTGAGAAGAATATGGTGCCATTTGGGAGAGAAAAGTTTTGATGTTTGATTAAGAAGAATATGTTGCCATTTGGGAGAGAAAAGTTTTTATGTTTGATTGAGAAGAATATGATGCCATTTGGGAGAGAAAAGTTTTTATGTTTGATTGAGAAGAATGTTGTGCCATTTGGGAGAAAAAAGTTTTTTTATTTGATTAAGAAGAATATGGTGCCATTTGGGAGAGATAATTTTTTTTATGTTTGATTGAGAAGAATATGGTGCCATTTGGGAGAGATAATTTTTTTTATGTTTGATTGAGAAGAATATGGTGCCATTTGGTAAGGAAAGTTTTTTATGTTTGATTGAAGAGAATATGGTGCCATTTGGGAAAGAAAAGTTTTTATGTTTGATTGAGAAGAATATGGTGCCATTTGGTAGAAAAAAGTTTTTATGTTTGATTGAGAAGAATATGGTTCCATTTGGGAGAGAAAAGTTTTTATGTTTGATTGGGAAGAATATGGTGCCATTTGGGAGAGAAAAGTTTTTATGTTTGATTGAGAAGAATATGGTGCCATTTGGGAGAGAAAAGTTTTTATATTTGATTGAAAAGAATATGGTGCCATTTGGGAGAGAAAAGTTTTGATGTTTGATTGAGAAGAATGTTGTGCCATTTGGGAGAGAAAAGTTTTTATATTTGATTGAAAAGAATATGGTGCCATCTGGGAGAGATAAGTTTTGATGTTTGATTGAGAAGAATATGGTGCCATTTGGGAGAGAAAAGTTTTATGTTTGATTGAGAAGAATATGGTGCCATTTGGGAGAGAAAAGTTATTATATTTGATTGAGAAGAATATTGTGCCATATGGGAGAGAAAAGTTTTTATGTTTGATTGAGAAGAATATGGTTCCATTTGGGAGAGAAAAGTTTTTATGTTTGATTGAGAAGAATATGGTGCCATTTGGAAGAGATAATTTTTTTTATGTTTGATTGAGAAGAATATGGTGCCATTTGTAAAAGAAAAGTTTTTTATGTTTGATTGAGGAGAATATGGTGCCATTAGGGAGAGAAAAGTTTTGATGTTTGATTGAGAAGAATGTTGTGCCATTTGGGAGAGAAAAGTTTTTATATTTAATTAAGAAGAATATGGTGCCATTTGGGAGAGAAAAGCTTTCATTTTTGATTGAGAAGAATTTGGTGCCATTTGGGAGAGAAAAGTTTTTATGTTTGATTGAGAAGAATATGGTGCCATTTGGGAGAGAAAAGTTTTTATGTTTGATTAAGAAGAATATGTTGCCATTTGGGAGAGAAAAGTTTTTATGTTTGATTGAGAAGAATATGATGCCATTTGGGAGAGAAAAGTTTTTATGTTTGATTGAGAAGAATGTTGTGCCATTTGGGAGAAAAAAGTTTTTTTATTTGATTAAGAAGAATATGGTGCCATTTGGGAGAGATAATTTTTTTTATGTTTGATTGAGAAGAATATGGTGCCATTTGGGAGAGATAATTTTTTTTATGTTTGATTGAGAAGAATATGGTGCCATTTGGTAAGGAAAGTTTTTTATGTTTGATTGAGGACAATATGGTGCCATTTGGGAGAGAAAAGTTTTTATGTTTGATTGAGAAGAATATGGTGCCATTTGGTAGAAAAAAGTTTTTATGTTTGATTGAGAAGAATATGGTTCCATTTGGGAGAGAAAAGTTTTTATGTTTGATTGGGAAGAATATGGTGCCATTTGGGAGAGAAAAGTTTTTATGTTTGATTGAGAAGAATATGGTGCCATTTGGGAGAGAAAAGTTTTTATATTTGATTGAAAAGAATATGGTGCCATTTGGGAGAGAAAAGTTTTGATGTTTGATTGAGAAGAATGTTGTGCCATTTGGGAGAGAAAAGTTTTTATATTTGATTGAGAAGCATATGGTACCATTTGGGAGAGAAAAGTTTTTATGTTTGATTGAGAAGAATATGGTGCCATTTGGGAGAGAAAAGTTTTGATGTTTGATTGAGAAGAATATGGTGCCATTTTGGAGAGAAAAGTTTTTATATTTGATTGAAAAGAATATGGTGCCATTTGGGAGAAAAGTTTTGATGTTTGATTGAGAAGAATATGGTGCCATTTGGGAGAGAAAAGTTTTGATGTTTGATTGAGAAGAATTTGGTGCCATTTGGGAGAGAAAAGTTTTTATGTTTGATTGAGAAGAATATGGTGCCATTTGGGAGAGTAAAGTTTTGATGTTTGATTGAGAAGAATATGGTGCCATATGGGAGAGAAAAGTTTTTATGTATGTATGTATGTATGTACGTATGAATTTATATAGCGCACTATCGCAGGAATTAAATCCCGATCTAATGACGCTGTTTCGTTTCCAATTTGGAAGATGTGATTAAACACATCACCGTATGTTTAACGTCATATCCTTGAAAGCAATCAAGGATCCCTGTGTTATGCATGCTGCCTTTCTCCACGGCGCGACGCTAAAGGTTTTTGACGGGTTCGCTGGGTTTCGAAACCAGAGCCTCATTGCCTTTTTCAAAATCGTTGACGCTCTAATCCACTACACCACCACATCCCCTGTTTGACTAAGAAGAATATGGTGCCATTTGGGAGAAAAAAGTTTTGATAGAAAAGTTTTGACCTCTCCACCTCCTGAAAGTCTTTTCCCATCATTTTTTCGGATTTTTTGAACTTTGACCGTTGACCTCCTGAAACGTCTTTTCTCATCATTTTTTTTTGACTTTTTGAACTTTGACCTTTGACCTCCTGAAACGTCTTTTCTCATCACTTTTTTTTATTTTTTGAACTTTGACCTTCGACCTCCTGAAACGTCTTTTTTCATCATTTTTTCGAATTTTTTGAACTTTGACCTTTGACCTCCTGTCTTTTCTCATCATTTTTTTGGATTTTTTGAACTTTCATTTTACGGAACTATCATTTGAATTGACTCCTGAAACGTCTTTTCTCATCATTTTTTGGATTTTTTGATGTTTGACCTTTGACCTCCTGAAAGTCTTTTCTCATCATTTTTTCGGATTTTTAGAACTTTGACCTTTGACCTCCTGAAATGTCTTTTCTTATCATTTTTTCGGATTTTTGAATTTTGACCTTTGACCTCCTGAAACGTCTTTCTCATCATTTTTTTGTCATAAGAGAAATAAGAGAATGGGCCGAGATGGGCGAGTGGGCTAAGGCGTCGATAAAAAAAAAAAAAAATTTCAACTGAGTCGCATCGCATCATTATTTCCTTTATTTTCTTCATTTTTCAAAGCATTCAACAAGAAATGTTTTTTTTTTTTTTTTTACTTTTTGAACTTTGACCTTTGACCTCCTGAAACGTCTTTTCTCATCATTTTTTCGGATTTTTTGAACTTTGACCTTTGACCTTCTGAAACGTCTTTTCTCATCATTTTTTCGGATTTTTTTATTTTGGACCTCTCCACCTCCTGAAAGTCTTTTCTCATCATTTTTTCGGATTTTTTGAACTTTGACCTTTGACCTCCTGAAACGTCTTTTCTCATCATTTTTTTTTACTTTTTGAATTTTGACCTTTGACCTCCTGAAACGTCTTTTCTCATCATTTTTCCGTCATAAGAGAAATAAAAGAATGGGCCGAGATGGGCGAGTGGGCTAAGGCGTCGATAAAAAAACAAAATTTTTCAACTGAGTCGCATCACATCATTATTTCCTTTATTTTCTTCATTAATCATCCAATTCAACAAGAAACATTAAAAAATTGCATTATTTCCTTGCATTTTCTTCATTTTTCATCGCATTTAACAAGAAACGGATTTTTTGAACTTTGACCTCCTGAAACGTCTTTTCTCATCTTTTTTTCGGATTTTTTTAACTTTGACCTTTGACCTCCTGAAACGTCTTTTCTCATCATTTTTTTGGATTTTTTGAACTTTGACCTTTGACCTTCTGAAACGTCAATTCTCATCATTATTCGGATTTTTTGATTTTGGACCTCTTCACCTCCTGAAAGTCTTTTCTCATCATTTTTTCGGATTTTTTGAACTTTGACCTTTGACCTCCTGAAACGTCTTTTCTCATCATTTTTTTTTACTTTTTGAATTTTGACCTTTGACCTCCTGAAACGTCTTTTCTCATCATTTTTCCGTCATAAGAGAAATAAAAGAATGGGCCGAGATGGGCGAGTGGGCTAAGGCGTCGATAAAAAAACAAAATTTTTCAACTGAGTCGCATCACATCATTATTTCCTTTATTTTCTTCATTAATCATCCAATTCAACAAGAAACATTAAAAAATTGCATTATTTCCTTGCATTTTCTTCATTTTTCATCGCATTTAACAAGAAACGGATTTTTTGAACTTTGACCTCCTGAAACGTCTTTTCTCATCTTTTTTTCGGATTTTTTTAACTTTGACCTTTGACCTCCTGAAACGTCTTTTCTCATCATTTTTTTGGATTTTTTGAACTTTGACCTTTGACCTTCTGAAACGTCAATTCTCATCATTATTCGGATTTTTTGATTTTGGACCTCTTCACCTCCTGAAAGTCTTTTCCAATCATTTTTTCGGATTTTTTGAACTTTCATTTTACGGAACTATCATTTGAATTGACTCCTGAAACGTCTTTTCTTATCATTTTTTCGGATTTTTTGAACTTTGACCTTTGACCTTCTGAAATGTCTTTTCTCATCATTTTTTTTTTATTTTTTGAACTCTGACCTTTGACCTCCTGAAACGTCTTTTCTCATCATTTTTCCGTCATAAGAGAAATAAAAGAATGGGCCGAGATGGGCGAGTGGGCTAAGGCCTCGATAAAAAAAAAGTTTCAACTGAGTCGCATTGCATCATTATTTCCTTTATTTTCTTCATTTTTCATCGCATTCAACAAGAAACATTAAAAACATTGCATTATTTAGTTTATTTTCTTCATTTTTTATCGCATTCAACAAGAAACATTAAAAAATTGCATTATTTCCTTGCATTTTCTTCATTTTTCATCGCATTTAACAAGAAACGGATTTTTTGAACTTTGACCTTTGACCTAGTGAAACGTCTTTTCTCATCATTTTTTCGGATTTTTTTAACTTTGACCTTTGACCTCCTGAAACGTCTTTTCTCATCATTTTTTCGGATTTTTTGAACTTTGACCTTTGACCTTCTGAAACGTCTTTTCTCATCATTTTTTCGGATTTTTTGATTTTGGACCTCTCCACCTCCTGAAAGTCTTTTCCCATCATTTTTTCGGATTTTTTGAATTTTGAACTTTGACCTCCTGAAACGTCTTTTCTCATCATTTTTTTTGACTTTTTGAACTTTGACCTTTGACCTCCTGAAACGTCTTTTCTCATCATTTTTTGTATTTTTTGAACTTTGACCTTTGACCTCCTGAAACGTCTTTTCTCATCATTTTTTGGGATTTTTTGAACTTTCATATTACGGAACTATCATTTGAATTGACTCCTGAAACGTCTTTTCTCATCATTTTTTCGGATTTTTTGATTTTGGACCTCTCCACCTCCTGAAAGTCCTTTCTCATCATTTTTTCGGATTTTTAGAACTTTGACCTTTGACCTCCTGAAACGTCTTTTCTCATCTTTTTTTTGTTTTTTTTGAACTTTGACCTTTGACCTCCTGAAACGTCTTTTCTCATCATTTTTCCGTCATAAGAGAAATAAAAGAATGGGCCGAGATGGGCGAGTGGGCTAAGGCGTCGATAAAAAAAAAAGTTTTAACTGAGTCGCATCGCATCATTATTTCCTTTATTTTCTTCATTTTTCTTCGCATTCAACAAGAAACATTAAAAAATTGCATTATTTCCTTGCATATTCTTCATTTTTCATCGCATTTAACAAGAACCATTCAAAAAACTGCATTATTTCCTTTATTTTCTTCATTTTTCATCCAATTCAACCAGAAACATTAAAACATTTCATTATTTAATTTATTTTCTTCATTTTTCATCGCATTTAACAAGAAACATTCAAACAATTGCATTATTTCCTTTATTTTCTTCATTTTTCATCCAATTCAACAAGAAACATTCAAAAAATTGCATTATTTCCTTTATTTTCTTCATTTTTCATCGCATTCAACAAGAAACATTCAAAAAATTGCATTATTTCCTTTATTTTCTTCATTTTTTATCGCATTCAACAAGAAACATTCAAAAAATTGCATTATTTAGTTTATTTTCTTCATTTTTTATCGCATTCAACAAGAAACATTAAAAAATTGCATTATTTCCTTGCATTTTCTTCATTTTTCATCGCATTTAACAAGAAACGGATTTTTTGAACTTTGACCTTTGACCTCCTGAAACGTCTTTCTCATCATTTTTTCGGATTTTTTGAACTTTGACCTTTGACCTCCTGAAACGTCTTTTCTCATCATTTTTTCGGATTTTTTGAACTTTGACCTTTGACCTCCTGAAACGTCTTTTCTCATCATTTTTTTGTTTTTTTTGAACTTTGACCTTTGACCTCCTGAAACGTCTTTTCTCATCATTTTTCCGTCATAAGAGAAATAAAAGAATGGGCCGAGATGGGCGAGTGGGCTAAGGCGTCGATAAAAAAAAAAGTTTCAACTGAGTCGCATCGCATCATTATTTCCTTTATTTTCTTCATTTTTCATCGCATTCAACAAGAAACATTAAAAAATAACATTATTTCCTTGCATATTCTTCATTTTTCATCGCATTTAACAAGAACCATTAAAAAACTGCATTATTTCCTTTATTTTCTTCATTTTTCATCAAATTCAACAAGAAACATTAAAACATTTCATTATTTAATTTATTTTCTTCATTTTTCATCGCATTTAACAAGAAACATTCGAACAATTGCATTATTTCCTTTATTTTCTTCATTTTTCATCCTATTCAACAAGAAACATTCAAACAATTGCATTATTTCCTTTATTTTCTTCATTTTTCATCGCATTCAACAAGAAACATTCAAAAAATTGCATTATTTCCTTTATTTTCTTCATTTTTCATCGCATTCAACAAGAAACATTCAAAAATTGCATTATTTCCTTTATCTTCTTCATTTTTCATCGCATTCAACAAGAAACATTCAAAAAATTGCATTATTCCCTTTATTTTCTTCATTTTTCATTGCATTCAACAAGAAACATTCAAAACATTGCATTATTTCCTTTATTTTCTTCATTTTTTATCGCATTAAACAAAATGACCTCTCAACCTCCTGAAACGTCTTTTCTCATCATTTTTTTTGATTTTTTGAACTTTGACCTTTGACCTCCTGAAACGTCTTTTCTAATCAATTTTTTCGGATTGCGACGAGATTGACGTGCTCTGGCGTGCAATGCCTTGCTCTGGCGTGCACTTCCGTGCTCTGGCGTGCACTGGCGTACTCTGGCGTGCACTGGCGTGCTCTGGTGTGAATTAGCGTGCTCTGGCGTGCACTGGCGAGCTCTGGCGTGCACTGGCGTGCTCTGGCGTGAATTGGCGTGCTCTGGCGTGCACTGGCGAGCTTTGGCGTGCAATGGCGTGCTCTGTCGTGCACTGGCGTTTTCTGGCGTGCACTGGCGTTTTCTGGCGTGCTCTGGCGTGCACTGGCGTCTTCTGGCGTGCACTGACGTGTTCTGGCGTGCACTGGCATGCTCTGGCGTGCACTGGCGTTCTCTGGCGTCCACTGGCGTAATCTGGGGTTAATCGGCGTAATCTGGCGTGCATTGACGTGCTCTGGCGTGCACTGGCGTGCACTGGCGTGCACTGGCGTGCACTGGCGTGCTCTGGTGTGAATTGGCGTGCTCTGTGAATTGGCTTGCTCTGGCGTGCATTGACGTGCTCTGGCAATCTCTGGTGTGAATTGGCGTGCTCTTGCGTGCACTGGCTTGCTCTGGCGTGCATTTACGTGCTCTTGCGTGCACTGGCGTGCTCTGGCGTGCACTGGCGTGCTCTGGTGTGAATTGGCGTGCTCTGGCGTGCACTGGCTTGCTCTGGCGTGCATAGACGTGCTCTGGCGTGCACTGGCGTGCTCTGGCGTGCACTGGCGTGCTCTGGCGTGCACTGGCGTGCACTGGCGTGCTCTGGGGTGAATTGGCATAATCTGGCGTGCATTGACGTGATCTGGCGTGCACTGGCGTGCACTGGCGTGCTCTGGTGTGAATTGGCGTGCTCTGTGAATTGGCTTGCTCTTGCGTGCATTGACGTGCTCTGGCGTGCTCTGGTGTGAATTGGCGTGCTCTGGCGTGCACTGGCTTGCTCTGGCGTGCATTTACGTGCTCTGGCGTGCACTGGCGTGCACTGGTGTGAATTGGCGTGCTCTTGCGTGCACTGGCTTGCTCTGGCGTGCATTGACGTGCACTGGCGTGCACTGGCGTGCTCTGGAGTGCACTGGCGTGCTCTGGTGTGAATTGGCGTGCTTTGGCGTGCACTGGCGTGCTCTGGCTTGCATTGACGTGCTCTGGCATGCATTGACGTGCTCAGGCGTTCACTGTCGTTCACTGGCGTGCACTATCGTTCACTGGCGTGCACTGGTGTGAATTGGCGTGTTCTGGCGTGCACTGGCGTGCTCTGGTGTAAATTGGCGTGCTCTGGCGTGCACTGGCATGCTCTGGTGGGAATATGCGTGCTTTGGCGTGCTCTGACGTGCACTGGCGTGCTCTGGCGTGCACTGGCGTGCTCTGGCGTGCACTGGCGTGCTCTGGCGTGCACTGGCGTGCTCTGGCGTGCACTGGCGTGCTCTGGCGTGCACTAGCGTGCTCTGGCGTGCACTGGCGTGCTCTGGCGTGCACTGTTGTGCTCTGGCGTGCACTGGCGTGCTCTGGCTTGCTCTGGCGTGCATTGACGTGCTCTGGCGTGCACTGGCGTGCTCTGGCGTGCTCTGGCGTGCACTGGCGTACTCTGGTGTGAATTGGCGTGCACTGGCGTGCACTGGCGTGCTCAGGCGTGCACTTGCGTGCTCTGGCGTGCACTAGCGTGCTCTGGCGTGTATTGACGTGCTCTTGCGTGCACTGGCGTGCTCTGGCGTGCACTGGCGTGCTCAGGCGTCCACTGGCGTGCTCTGGCGTGCACTGGCGTACTCTGGTCTGAATTGGTGTGCTCTGGCGTGCACTGGCGTTCTCTGGTGTGAATTGGCGTGCTCTGGCGTGCATTGAATTGCTCTGGCATGCACTGGCGTGCTTTTGCGGGCACTGGCGTGCTTTGACGTGCACTGGCGTGCTCTGGCGTGCACTGGCGTGCTTTGGCGTGCACTGGCGTGCTCTTGCGTGCACTTGCGTGCTCTGGCGTGCTTTGACGTGCTCTTGCGTGCACTGGCGTGCTCTGCTACGCAGAACTCATGTGCTTGACAATAGAAATCCACTACCCGACCATAGAACCAAAATAACTTGAATAATTTTTAAAAATTCAAGTGCTGTGATGTGCGTTTTTCTCAAACTTTTTGTTCATGATTTGCTCTATGAATTTATTGATTAAATACACTTGAAATGGTGTATTGGACATTGATTTACACATCCTGTAATTAAAAAATGGTTTTAACAAGTGAAAAAAATATTATAGCAACTTCAAGTGCTGAGCTGTTCTCTGCTGTTCTCTACCGTGCTCTGGCGTGCACTGGCATGCTCTGGCGTGCATTGACGTGCTCTGGCGTGCTCTGGCGTGCACTGGCGTGCTCTGGTGTGAATTGGCGTGCTCTGGCGTGCACTGGCTTGCTCTGGCGTGCATTGACATGCTCTGGCGTTCTCTGGTGTGAATTGGCGTACTCTGGCGTGCACTGGCTTGCTCTTGCGTGCATTGACGTGCTCTGACGTGCACTGGCGTGCTCTGGAGTGCACTGGCGTGCTCTGGCGTGCACCGGCGTAATCTGGTGTGAATTGGCGTGCTCTAGCGTGCACTGGCTTGCTCTGGCGTGCATTGACGTGCTCTGGCGTGCACTGGCGTGCTCTGGCATGCACTGACGTGCACTGGCGTGCACTGGCGTGCTCTGGCGTGCTCTGGTGTGAATTGGTGTGCTCTGACGTGCACTGGCTTGCTCTGGCATGCACTGGCGTGCTCTGGCGTGCTCTGGCGTGCTCTGGCGTGCTCTGGCGTGCACTGGCGTGCTCTGGCGTGCACTGGCGTGCTCTGGCGTGCACTGGCGTGCTCTGGCGTGCACTGGCGTGCTCTGGTGTGAATTGGCGTGCTCTGGCTTGCACTGGCGTGCTCTGGCTTGCATTGACGTGATCTGGCGTGCAACGTGCTCTGGCGTTCACTGGCGTTCACTGGCGTGCACTGGCGTGCTCTGGTGTAAATTGGCGTGCTCTGGCGTAAACTGGCGTGCTCTGGCGTGCACTGGCGTGCTCTGGCGTGCACTGGCGTGCTCTGGCGTGCACTGGCGTGCTCTGGCGTGCACTGGCGTGCTCTAACGTGCACTGGCGTGCTCTGGCGTGCACTGGCGTGCTCTGGCGTGCACTGGCGTGCTCTGGCGTGCACTGGCGTGCTCTGGCGTGCACTGGCGTGCTCTGGCGTGCACTGGCGTGCTCTGGTGTGCACTGGCGTGCTCTGGCGTGCACTGGCGTGCTTTGGCGTGCACTGGCGTACTCTGGCGTGCACTGGCGTGCACTGGCTTAATCTGGCGTGCATTGACGTGCTCTGGCGTGCACTGGCGTGCTCTGGCGTGCACTGGCGTGCTCTGTTGTGAATTGGCGTGCCCTGGCGTGCACTGGCGTGCTCTGGTGTGAATTGGCGTGCTCTGGCGTGCATTGGCGTGCTCTGGCGTGCACTGCCGTGCACTGGCGTGCTCTGGAGAGAATTGACGTGCACTGGCGTGCACTGGCGTGCTCTTGCGTGCACTGGCGTGCTTTGGCGTGCACTGGCGTGCTCTGGCGTGCACTGGCGTGCTCTGGCGTGCTCTGGCGTGCTCTGGCTTGCTCTGGCGTGCAAAGACGTGCTCTGGCGTGCACTGGCGTGCTCTGGCGTGCTCTGGCGTGCACTGGCGTGCTCTGGTGTGAATTGGTGTGCACTGGCATGCACTGGCGTGCACTGGCGTGCACTGGCGTGCACTGGCGTGCTCAGGCGTGCACTGGCTTGCTTTGGCGTGCACTTGCGTGCTCTGGCGTGTACTAGCGTGCTCTGGCGTGTATTGACGTGCTCTTGCGTGCACTGGCGTGCTCTGGCGTGCACTGGCGTGCTCTGGCGTGCACTGGCGTGCTCTGGCGTGCACTGGCGTGCTCTGGTCTGAATTGGTGTGCTCTGGCGTGCACTGGCGTTCTCTGGTGTGAATTGGCGTGCTCTGGCGTGCATTGAATTGCTCTGGCATGCACTGGCGTGCTCTGGCGGGCACTGGCGTTCTCTAACGTGCACTGGCGTGCTCTGGCGTGCACTGGCGTGCTTTGGCGTGCACTGGCGTGCTCTTGCGTGCACTTGCGTGCTCTGGCGTGCATTGACGTGCTCTTGCGTGCACTGGCGTGCTCTGCTACGCAGAACTCATGTGCTTGACAATAGAAATCCACTACCCGACAATAGAACCCAAATAACTTGAATAATTTTTAAAAATTCAAGTGCTGTGATGTGCGTTTTTCTCAAACTTTTTGTTCATGATTTGCTCTATGAATTTATTGATTAAATATACTTGAAATGGTTTATTGGACATTGATTTACACATCCTGTAATTAAAAAATGGTTTTAACAAGTGAAAAAAAATATTATAGCAACTTCAAGTGCTGAGCTGTTCTCTGCTGTGCTCTACCGTGCTCTGGCGTGCACTGGCGTGCTCTGGCGTGCATTGACGTGCTCTGGCGTGCTCTGGCGTGCACTGGCGTGCTCTGGCGTGCACTGGCGTGCTCTGGTGTGAATTGGCGTGCTCTGGCGTGCACTGGCTTGCTCTGGCGTGCATTGACGTGCTCTGGCGTAATCTGGTGTGAATTGGCGTACTCTGGCTTGCACTGGCTTGCTCTTGCGTGCATTGACGTGCTCTGGCGTACACTGGCGTGCTCTGGAGTGCACTGGCGTGCTCTGGCGTGCACTGGCGTGCTCTGGTGTGAATTGGCGTGCTCTAGCGTGCACTGGCTTGCTCTGGCGTGCATTGACGTGCTCTGGCGTGCACTGGCGTGCTCTGGCTTGCACTGGCGTGCTCTGGCGTGCACTGGCGTGCTCTGGCGTGCACTGGCGTGCTCTGCCGTGCACTGGCGTGCTCTGGCGTGCACTGGCGTGCTTTGGTGTGAATTGGCGTGCTCTGGCGTGCACTGGCGTGCTCTGGTGTGAATTGGCGTGCTCTGGCGTGCATTGAATTGCTCTTGCATGCACTGGCGTGCTCTGACGTGCACTGGCGTGCTCTGGCGTGCTCTGGCGTGCACTTGCATGCTCTGGCGTGCATTGACGTGCTCTTGCGTGCACTGGCGTGCTCTGCTACGCAGAACTCATGTGCTTGACAATAGAAATCCACTATCCGACAATAGAACCCAAATAACTTGAATAATTTTTAAAAGTTCAAGTGCTGTGATGTGCGTTTTTCTCAAACTTTTTGTTCATGATTTGCTCTATGAATTTATTGATTAAATAGACTTGAAATGGTGTATTGAACATTGATTTACACATCCTGTAATTAAAAAATGGTTTTAACAAGTGAAAAAAATATTATAGCTACTCAAAGTGCTGAGCTGTTCTCTGCTGTGCTCTACCGTGCTCTGGCGTGCACTGGCGTGCTCTGGCTTGCTCTGGCGTGCATTGACGTGCACTGGCGTGCACTGGCGTTCACTGGCGAGCTCTTGCGTACACAGGCGTGCTCTGGCGTGCACTGGCGTGCTCTGGAGTGCACTGGCGTGTTCTGGCGTGCACTGGCGTGCTCCGGCGTGCACTGGCGTGCTCTGGCGTGCACTAACGTGCTCTGGCATGCACTGGCGTGCTCTGACGTGCACTGGCGTGCTCTGACGTGCACTGGCGTGCTCTGACGTGCTTTGGCGTGCACTGGCGTGCTCTGGCGTGCACTTGCGTGCTCTGGCGTGCACTTGCGTGCTCTGGCGTGCATTGACGTGCTCTTGCGTGCACTGGCGTGCTCTGCTACGCAGAACTCATGTGCTTGACAATAGAAATCCACTACCCGACAATAGAACCCAAATAACTTGAATAATTTTTAAAAATTCAAGTGCTGTGATGTGCGTTTTTCTCAAACTTTTTGTTCATGATTTGCTCTATGAATTTATTGATTAAATAGACTTGAAATGGTGTATTGCACATTGATTTACACATCCTCTAATTAAAAAATGGTTTTAACAAGTGAAAAAAATATTATAGCTACTTCAAGTGCTGAGCTGTTCTCTGCTGTGCTCTACCGTGATCTGGCGTGCACTGGCGTGCTCTGGCTTGCTCTGGCGTGCTCTGGCGTGCACTGGCGTGCACTGGCGTGCTCTGGTGTGAATTGGCGTGCTCTGGCGTGCACTGGCTTGCTCTGGCATGCATTGACGTGCTTTGGCGTGCTCTGGTGTGAATTGGCGTGCTCTGGCGTGCACTGGCTTGCTCTGGCGTGCACTGGCGTGCTCTGGCGTGCACTGGCTTGCTCTGGTGTGCACTGGCGTGCTCTGGCGTGCATTGGCGTGCTCTGGCGTGCACTGGCGTGCTCTGGCGTGCACTGGCGTGCTCTGGTGTGAATTTGCGTGCTCTGGCGTGCACTGGCTTGCTGTGGCGTGCATTGACGTGCTCTGGCGTGCACTGGCGTGCTCTGGAGTGCACTGGCGTGCTCTGGCGTGCTTTGGCGTGCACTTGCGTGCTCTGGCGTGCATTGACGTGCTCTTGCGTGCACTGGCGTGCTCTGCTACGCAGAACTCATGTGCTTGACAATAGAAATCCACTACCCGACAATAATCCCCCCAAATAACTTGAATAATTTTTAAAAATTCAAGTGCTGTGATGTGCGTTTTTCTCAAACTTTTTGTTCATGATTTGCTCTATGAATTTATTGATTAAATAGACTTGAAATGGTGTATTGGACATTGATTTACACATCCTGTAATTAAAAAATGGTTTTAACAAGTGAAAAAAATATTATAGCTACTTCAAGTGCTGAGCTGTTCTCTGCTGTGCTCTACCGTGATCTGGCGTGCACTGGCGTGCTCTGGCTTGCTCTGGCGTGCTCTGGCGTGCACTGGCGTGCACTGGCGTGCTCTGGTGTGAATTGGCGTGCTCTGGCGTGCACTGGCTTGCTCTGGCATGCATTGACGTGCTTTGGCGTGCTCTGGTGTGAATTGGCGTGCTCTGGCGTGCACTGGCTTGCTCTGGCGTGCACTGGCGTGCTCTGGCGTGCACTGGCTTGCTCTGGCGTGCACTGGCGTGCTCTGGCGTGCATTGGCGTGCTCTGGCGTGCACTGGCGTGCTCTGGCGTGCACTGGCGTGCTCTGGTGTGAATTTGCGTGCTCTGGCGTGCACTGGCTTGCTGTGGCGTGCATTGACGTGCTCTGGCGTGCACTGGCGTGCTCTGGAGTGCACTGCCGTGCTCTGGCGTGCACTGGCGTGCTCTGGTGTGAATTGGCGTGCTCTGGCGTGCACTGGCGTGCTCTGACTTGCATTGACGTGTTCTGGCGTGCATTGACGTGCTCTGGCGTTCACTGTCGTTCACTGGAGTGCACTGGCGTGCTCTGGTGTGAATTGGCGTGCTCTGGCGTGCACTGGCGTGCTCTGGTGTGAATTGGCGTGATCTGGCGTGCACTGGCGTTCTCTGGCGTACACTGGCGTGCACTGGTGTGAATTGGCTTGCTCTGGCGTGCACTGGCGTGCTCTGGCGTGCACTGGCGTGCACTGGCGTGCACTGGCGTGCTCTGGCGTGCACTGGCGTGCTCTGGCGTGCACTGGCGTGCTCTGGCGTGCACTGGCGTGCTCTGTCGTGCACTGGCATGCTCTGGCGTGCTCTGGCTTGCTCTGGCGTGCATTGACGTGCTCTGGCGTGCACTGGCGTGCTATGGCGTGCTCTGGCGTGCCCTGGCGTGCTCTGGTGTGAATTGGCGTGCACTGGCGTGCACTGGCGTGCTCTGGCGTGCACTGGCGTGCTTTGGCGTGCACTTGCGTGCTCTGGCGTGCATTAGCGTGCTCTGGCGTGCATTGACGTGCTCTTGCGTGCACTGGCGTGCTCTGGCGTGCACTAGCGTGCTCTGGCGTGCACTGGCGTGATCTGGTGTGAATTGGCGTACTCTGGCGTGCACTGGCGTGCTCTGGCGTGCATTGAATTGCTCTGGCGTGCATTGAATTGCTCTGACATGCACTGGCGTGCTCTGGCGGGCATTGGCGAGCTCTTGCGTGAACTGGCGTGCTCTGGCGTGCACTGGCGTGCTCTGGCGTGCACTGGCGTGCTCTGGCGTGCACTGGCGTGAACTGGCTTGCTCTGGCGTGCACGTGCTCTGGCGTGCACTGGCGTGCTCTGGCGTGCACTGGCGTGCTCTGGCGTGCACTGGCGTGCTCTGGCGTGCACTGGCGTGCTCTGGCGTGCACTGGCGTGCACTGGCGTGCTTTGGCGTAAACTGGCGTGCTCTGGTGTGAATTGGCGTGCTCTGGCGTGCTCTGGCGTGCACTGGCGAGATTTGGCGTGCACTGGCGTGCTCTGGCGTGCACTTGCGTGCTCTGGCGTGCACTTGCGTGCTCTGGCGTGCACTTGCGTGCTCTGGCGTGCATTGACGTGCTCTTGCGTTTACTGGCGTGCTCTGCTACGCAGAACTCATGTGCTTGACAATAGAAATCCACTACCCGACAATAGAACCCAAATAACTTGAATAATTTTTAAAAATTCAAGTGCTGTGATGTGCGTTTTTCTCAAACTTTTTGTTCATGATTTGCTCTATGAATTTATTGATTAAATACACTTGAAATGGTTTATTGGACATTGATTTACACATATTGTAATTAAAAAATGGTTTTAACAAGTGAAAAAAATATTATAGCAACTTCAAGTGCTGAGCTGTTCTCTGCTGTGCTCTACCGTGATCTGGCGTGCACTGGCGTGCATTGGCGTGCTCTGGTGTGAATTGGCGTGCTCTGGCGTGCACTGGCGAGCTCTGGCGTGCACTGGCGTGCTCTGGCGTGCACTGGCGAGCTCTGGCGTGCACTGGCGTGCTCTGGTGTGAATTGGCGTGCTCTGGCGTGCACTGGCGAGCTATGGCGTGCACTGGCGTGCTCTGGCGTGCACTGGCGTGCTCTGGCGTGCACTGGCGTGCTCTGGCGTGCACTGGCATGCTCTGGCGTGCACTGGCGTGCTCTGGCGTGCACTGTCGTGCTCTGGAGTGAATTGGCGTGCTCTGGCGTGCACTGTCGAGCTCTGGCGTGCACTGGCGTGCTCTGGCGTGCACTGGCGTGCTCTGGCGTGCACTGGCTTGCTCTGGCGTGCATTGACGTGCTCTGGCGTGCACTGGCGTGCTCTGGCATGCACTGGCGTGCTCTGGCATGCACTGGCGTGCTCTGGCGTGCACTGGCGTGCTCTGGTGTGAATTGGCGTGCTCTGGCGTGCACTGGCTTGCTCTGGCGTGCATTGACGTGCTCTTGCGTGCACTGGCGTGCTCTGGCGTGCACTGGCGTGCTCTGGTGTGAATTGGCGTGCACTGGCGTGCTCTGGCTTGCATTGACGTGCTTCGGCGTGCATTGACGTGCTCTGGCGTTCACTGTCGTTCACTGGCGTGCACTGGCGTGCTCTGGTGTGAATTGGCGTGCTCTGGCGTGCACTGGCGTGCTCTGGTGTAAATTGGCGTGCTCTGACGTGCACTGGCTTGCTCTGGCGTGCACTGGCGTGCTCTGGCGTGCACTGGCGTGCTCTGGCATGCACTGGCCTACTCTGGCGTGCACTGGTGTGAATTGGTGTGCTCTAGCGTGCACTGGCGTTCTCTGGTGTGAATTGGCGTGCTCTGGCGTGCATTGAATTGCTCTGGCATGCACTGGCGTGCTCTGGCGGGCACTGGCGTGCTCTGACTTGCACTGGCGTGCTCTGGCGTGCACTTGCGTGCTTTGGCGTGCATTGACGTGCTCTGGCGTGAATTGGCGTGCATTGACGTGCTCTTGCGTGCACTGGCGTGGTCTGCTACGCAGAACTCATGTGCTTGACAATAGAAATCCACTACCCGACAATAGAACCCAAATAACTTGAATAATTTTTAAAAATTCAAGTGCTGTGATCTGGCATGCATTGACGTGCTTTGGCGTGCTCTGGTGTGAATTGGCGTGCTCTGGCGTGCACTGGCTTGCTCTGGCGTGCACTGGCGTGCTCTGGCGTGCACTGGCTTGCTCTGGCGTGCACTGGCGTGCTCTGGCGTGCATTGGCGTGCTCTGGCGTGCACTGGCGTGCTCTGGCGTGCACTGGCGTGCACAGGCTTCCTCTGGCGTAAACTGGCGTGCTCCGGCGTGCACTGGCGTGCTCTGGCGTGCACTGGCGTGCTCTGGCGTGCACTGGCGTGCTCTGGCGTGCACTGGCGTACTCTGGCATGCACTGGCGGGCACTGGCTTGCTCTGGCGTGCACGTGCTCTGGCGTGCACTGGCGTGCTCTGGCGTGCACTGGCGTGCTTTGGCGTAAACTGGCGTGCTCTGGTGTGAATTGGCGTGCTCTGGCGTGCACTGGCGTGCTCTGACTTGCATTGACGTGTTCTGGCGTGCATTGACGTGCTCTGGCGTTCACTGTCGTTCACTGGAGTGCACTGGCGTGCTCTGGTGTGAATTGGCATGCTCTGGCGTGCACTGGCGTGCTCTGGTGTGAATTGGCGTGATCTGGCGTGCACTGGCGTTCTCTGGCGTACACTGGCGTGCACTGGTGTGAATTGGCTTGCTCTGGCGTGCACTGGCGTGCTCTGGCGTGCACTGGCGTGCTCTGGCGTGCACTGGCGTGCTCTGGGGTGCACTGGCGTGCTCTGGCGTGCACTGGTGTACTCTGGCGTGCACGTGCTCTGGCGTGCACTGGCGTGCTTAGGCGTGCACTGGCGTGCTCTGGCGTGCACTGGCGTGCTCTGGCGTGCACTGGCGTGCACTGGCGTGCTTTGGCGTAAACTGGCGTGCTCTGGTGTGAATTGGCGTGCTTTGGCGTGCTCTGGCGTGCACTGGCGAGATTTGGCGTGCACTGGCGTGCTCTGGCGTGCACTTGCGTGCTCTGGCGTGCATTGACGTGCTCTTGCGTTTACTGGCGTGCTCTGCTACGCAGAACTCATGTGCTTGACAATTGAAATCCACTACCCGACAATAGAACCCAAATAACTTGAATAATTTTTAAAAATTCAAGTGCTGTGATGTGCGTTTTTCTCAAACTTTTTGTTCATGATTTGCTCTATGAATTTATTGATTAAATACACTTGAAATGGTTTTTTGGACATTGATTTACACATCTTGTAATTAAAAAATGATTTTAACAAGTGAAAAAAATATTATAGCAACTTCAAGTGCTGAGCTGTTCTCTGCTGTGCTCTACCGTGATCTGGCGTGCACTGGCGTGCATTGGCGTGCTCTGGCGTGCACTGGCGTGCTCTGGTGTGAATTGGCGTGCTCTGGCGTGCACTGGCGAGCTCTGGCGTGCACTGGCGTGCTCTGGCGTGCACTGGCGTGCTCTGTTGTGCACTGGCGTGCTCTGGCGTGCACTGGCGTGCTCTGGCATGCACTGGCCTGCTCTGGCGTGCACTGGTGTGAATTGGTGTGCTCTAGCGTGCACTGGCGTTCTCTGGTGTGAATTGGCGTGCTCTGGCGTGCATTGAATTGCTCTGGCATGCACTGGCGTGCTCTGGCGGGCACTGGCGTGCTCTGACTTGCACTGGCGTGCATTGACGTGCTCTGGCGTGAATTGGCGTGCATTGACGTGCTCTTGCGTGCACTGGCGTGGTCTGCTACGCAGAACTCATGTGCTTGACAATAGAAATCCACTACCCGACAATAGAACCCAAATAACTTGAATAATTTTTAAAAATTCAAGTGCTGTGATGTGCGTTTTTCTCAAACTTTTTGTTCATGATTTGCTCTATGAATTTATTGATCAAATACCCTTGAAATGGTTTATTGGACATGCATGCTCTGGCGTGCACTGGCGTGCTCTGGCGTGCACTGGCGTGCTCTTGCGTGCACTGGCGTGCTCTGGTGTGAATTGGCGTGCTCTGGCGTGCACTGGCTTGCTCTGGCGTGCATTGACGTGCTCTGGTGTGAATTGGCGTGCTCTGGCGTGCACTGGCGTGCTCTGACTTGCATTGACGTGTTCTGGCGTGCATTGACGTGCTCTGGCGTTCACTGGCGTTCACTGGCGTGCACTGGCGTGCTCTGGCGTGCACTGGCGTGCACTGGCGTGCTCTGGCGTGCTCTGGCGTGCTCTGGTGTGAATTGGCGTGCACTGGCGTGCTCTGGCGTGCTCTGGTGTGAATTGGCGTGCTCTGGCGTGCACTGGCGTGCTCTGGCGTGCAATGGCGTGCTCTGGCGTGCACTGGCGTGCTCTGGCGTGCACTGGCGTGCTCTGGCGTGCACTGGCGTGCTCTGGCGTGCACTGGCGTGCTCTGGCGTGCACTGGCGTGCTCTGGCGTGCACTGGCGTGCTCTGGCGTGCACTGGCGTGCTCTGGCGTGCACTGGCGTGCTCTGGCGTGCTCTGGCGTGCTTTAGCGTGCACTGGCGTGCATTGACGTGCTCTTGCGTGCACTGGCGTGGTCTGCTACGCAGAACTCATGTGCTTGACAATAGAAATCCACTACCCGACAATAGAACCCAAATAACTTGAATAATTTTTAAAAATTCAAGTGCTGTGATGTGCGTTTTTCTCAAACTTTTTGTTCATGATTTGCTCTATGAATTTATTGATCAAATACCCTTGAAATGGTTTATTGGACATGCATGCTCTGGCGTGCACTGGCGTGCTCTGGCGTGCACTGGCGTGCTCTGGCGTGCACTGGCGTGCTCTGGCGTGCACTGGCGTGCTCTGGCGTGCACTGGCGTGCTCTGGCGTGCACTGGCGTGCTCTGGCGTGCACTGGCGTGCTCTGGCGTGCACTGGCGTGCTCTGGCGTGACTGGCGTACTCTGGCGTGCACTGGCGTGCACTGAAGTGCTCTGGCGTGCACTGGCGTGCTCTGGCGTGCACTGGCGTGCTCTGGCGTGCACTGGCGTGCACTGGCGTGCTCTGGCGTAAACTGGCGTGCTCTGGTGTGAATTGGCGTGCCCTGGCGTGCTCTGGTGTGAATTGGCGTGCTCTGGCGTGTACTGGCGTGCTCTGGTGTGAATTGGCGTGCTCTGGCGTGCACTGTCGAGCTCTGGCGTGCACTGGCGTGCTCTGGCGTGCACTGGCGTGCTCTGGCGTGCACTGGCGTGCTCTGGCGTGCACTGGCTTGCTCTGACGTGCATTGACGTGCTCTGGCGTACACTGGCGTGCTCTGGCATGCACTGGCGTGCTCTGGCATGCACTGGCGTGCTCTGGCGTGCTCTGGTGTGAATTGGCGTGCTCTGGCGTGCAATGGCTTGCTCTGGCGTGCATTGACGTGCTCTGGAGTGCACTGGCGTGCACTGGCGTGCACTGGCGTGCTCTGGTATGAATTGGCGTGCACTGGCGTGCTCTGGCTTGCATTGACGTGCTTCGGCGTGCATTGACGTGCTCTATCGTTCACTGTCGTTCACTGGCGTGCACTGGCGTGCTCTGGTGTGAATTGGCGTGCTCTGGCGTGCACTGGCATGCTCTGGTGTAAATTGGCGTGCTCTCACGTGCACTGGCTTGCTCTGGCGTGCACTGGCGTGCTCTGGTGTGAATTGGCGTGCTCTAGCGTGCACTGGCTTGCTCTGGCGTGCATTGACGTGCTCTGGCGTGCACTGGCGTGCTCTGGCATGCACTGGCGTGCTCTAGCGTGCACTGGCGTGCTTTGGTGTGCTCTGGCGTGCTCTGGCGTGCACTGGCGTGCTCTGGTGTGAATTGGCGTGCTCTGGCGTGCATTGAATTGCTCTGGCGTGCTCTGGCGTGCACTGGCGTGCTCTGGCGTGCACTGGCGTGCTCTGGCGTGCACTGGCGTGCTCTGGCGTGCTCTGGCGTGCTTTAGCGTGCACTGGCGTGCATTGACGTGCTCTTGCGTGCACTGGCGTGGTCTGCTACGCAGAACTCATGTGCTTGACAATAGAAATCCACTACCCGACAATAGAACCCAAATAACTTGAATAATTTTTAAAAATTCAAGTGCTGTGATGTGCGTTTTTCTCAAACTTTTTGTTCATGATTTGCTCTATGAATTTATTGATCAAATACCCTTGAAATGGTTTATTGGACATGCATGCTCTGGCGTGCACTGGCGTGCTCTGGCGTGCACTGGCGTGCTCTTGCGTGCACTGGCGTGCTCTGGTGTGAATTGGCGTGCTCTGGCGTGCACTGGCTTGCTCTGGCGTGCATTGACGTGCTCTGGCGTGCTCTGGCGTGCTCTGGAGTGCACTGGCGTGCTCTGGAGTGCACTGGCGTGCTCTGGCGTGCACTGGCGTGCTCTGGTGTGAATTGGCGTGCTCTGGCGTGCACTGGCGTGCTCTGACTTGCATTGACGTGTTCTGGCGTGCATTGACGTGCTCTGGCGTTCACTGGCGTTCACTGGCGTGCACTGGCGTGCTCTGGTGTGAATTGGCGTGCTCTGGCGTGCTCTGGCGTGCACTGGCGTGCTCTGGCGTGCTCTGGCGTGCTCTGGTGTGAATTGGCGTGCACTGGCGTGCTCTGGCGTGCTCTGGTGTGAATTGGCGTGCTCTGGCGTGCACTGGCGTGCTCTGGCGTGCACTGGCGTGCTCTGGCGTGCACTGGCGTGCTCTGGCGTGCACTGGCGTGCTCTGGCGTGCACTGGCGTGCTCTGGCGTGCACTGGCGTGCTCTGGCGTGCACTGGCGTGCTTTGGCGTGCACTGGCGTGCTTTGGCGTGCACTGGCGTGCTCTGGCGTGCACTGGCGTGCTCTGGCGTGCACTGGCGTGCTCTGGCGTGCACTGGCGTGCTCTGGCGTGCACTGGCGTGCTCTGGCGTGCACTGGCGTGCTCTGGCGTGCACTGGCGTGCTCTGGCGTGCACTGGCGTGCTCTGGCGTGCACTGGCGTGCTCTGGCGTGACTGGCGTACTCTGGCGTGCACTGGCGTGCACTGAAGTGCTCTGGCGTGCACTGGCGTGCTCTGGCGTGCACTGGCGTGCTCTGGCGTGCACTGGCGTGCACTGGCGTGCTCTGGCGTAAACTGGCGTGCTCTGGTGTGAATTGGCGTGCCCTGGCGTGCTCTGGTGTGAATTGGCGTGCTCTGGCGTGTACTGGCGTGCTCTGGTGTGAATTGGCGTGCTCTGGCGTGCACTGTCGAGCTCTGGCGTGCACTGGCGTGCTCTGGCGTGCACTGGCGTGCTCTGGCGTGCACTGGCGTGCTCTGGCGTGCACTGGCTTGCTCTGGCGTGCATTGACGTGCTCTGGCGTACACTGGCGTGCTCTGGCATGCACTGGCGTGCTCTGGCATGCACTGGCGTGCTCTGGCGTGCTCTGGTGTGAATTGGCGTGCTCTGGCGTGCACTGGCGTGCTCTGGCGTGCACTGGCGTGCTCTGGCGTGCACTGGCGTGCTCTGGCGTGCACTGGCGTGCTCTGGCGTGCACTGGCGTGCTCTGGCGTGCACTGGCGTGCTCTGGCGTGCACTGGCGTGCTCTGGCGTGCACTGGCGTGCTCTGGCGTGACTGGCGTACTCTGGCGTGCACTGGCGTGCACTGAAGTGCTCTGGCGTGCACTGGCGTGCTCTGGCGTGCACTGGCGTGCTCTGGCGTGCACTGGCGTGCACTGGCGTGCTCTGGCGTAAACTGGCGTGCTCTGGTGTGAATTGGCGTGCCCTGGCGTGCTCTGGTGTGAATTGGCGTGCTCTGGCGTGTACTGGCGTGCTCTGGTGTGAATTGGCGTGCTCTGGCGTGCACTGTCGAGCTCTGGCGTGCACTGGCGTGCTCTGGCGTGCACTGGCGTGCTCTGGCGTGCACTGGCGTGCTCTGGCGTGCACTGGCTTGCTCTGGCGTGCATTGACGTGCTCTGGCGTACACTGGCGTGCTCTGGCATGCACTGGCGTGCTCTGGCATGCACTGGCGTGCTCTGGCGTGCTCTGGTGTGAATTGGCGTGCTCTGGCGTGCAATGGCTTGCTCTGGCGTGCATTGACGTGCTCTGGCGTGCACTGGCGTGCACTGGCGTGCACTGGCGTGCTCTGGTATGAATTGGCGTGCACTGGCGTGCTCTGGCTTGCATTGACGTGCTTCGGCGTGCATTGACGTGCTCTATCGTTCACTGTCGTTCACTGGCGTGCACTGGCGTGCTCTGGTGTGAATTGGCGTGCTCTGGCGTGCACTGGCATGCTCTGGTGTAAATTGGCGTGCTCTCACGTGCACTGGCTTGCTCTGGCGTGCACTGGCGTGCTCTGGTGTGAATTGGCGTGCTCTAGCGTGCACTGGCTTGCTCTGGCGTGCATTGACGTGCTCTGGCGTGCACTGGCGTGCTCTGGCATACACTGGCGTGCTCTAGCGTGCACTGGCGTGCTTTGGTGTGCTCTGGCGTGCTCTGGCGTGCACTGGCGTGCTCTGGTGTGAATTGGCGTGCTCTGGCGTGCATTGAATTGCTCTGGCATGCACTGGCGTGCTCTGACGTGCACTGGCGTGCTCTGACGTGCACTGGCGTGCTCTGACGTGCACTGGCGTGCTCTGGCGTGCTTTAGCGTGCACTGGCGTGCATTGACGTGCTCTTGCGTGCACTGGCGTGCTCTGCTACGCAGAACTCATGTGCTTGACAGTAGAAATCCACTACCCGACAATAGAACCCAAATAACTTCAATAATTTTTAAAAATTCAAGTGCTGTGATGTGTGTTTTTCTCAAACTTTTTGTTCATGATTTGCTCTATGAATTTATTGATGAAATAGACTTGAAATGGTGTATTGGACATTGATTTACACATCCTGTAATTAAAAAATGGTTTTAACAAGTGAAAAAAATATTATAGCTACTTCAAGTGCTGAGCTGTTCTCTGCTGTGCTCTACCGTGATCTGGCGTGCACTGGCGCGCTCTGGCTTGCTCTGGCGTGCTCTGGCGTGCACTGGCGTGCACTGGCGTGCTCTGGTGTGAATTGGCGTGCTCTGGCGTGCACTGGCTTGCTCTGGCATGCATTGACGTGCTTTGGCGTGCTCTGGTGTGGATTGGCGTGCTCTGGCGTGCACTGGCTTGCTCTGGCGTGCACTGGCTTGCTCTGGCGTGCACTGGCGTGCTCTGGCGTGCATTGGCGTGCTCTGGCGTGCACTGGCGTGCTCTGGCGTGCACTGGCGTGCTCTGGTGTGAATTTGCGTGCTCTGGCGTGCACTGGCTTGCTGTGGCGTGCATTGACGTGCTCTGGCGTGCACTGGCGTGCTCTGGAGTGCACTGGCGTGCTCTGGCGTGCACTGGCGTGCTCTGGTGTGAATTGGCGTGCTCTGGCGTGCACTGGCGTGCTCTGACTTGCATTGACGTGTTCTGGCGTGCATTGACGTGCTCTGGCGTTCACTGTCGTTCACTGGAGTGCACTGGCGTGCTCTGGTGTGAATTGGCGTGCTCTGGCGTGCACTGGCGTGCTCTGGTGTGAATTGGCGTGATCTGGCGTGCACTGGCGTTCTCTGGCGTACACTGGCGTGCACTGGTGTGAATTGGCTTGCTCTGGCGTGCACTGGCGTGCTCTGGCGTGCACTGGCGTGCTCTGGCGTGCACTGGCGTGCTCTGGCGTGCACTGGCGTGCTCTGTCGTGCACTGGCATGCTCTGGCGTGCTCTGGCTTGCTCTGGCGTGCATTGACGTGCTCTGGCGTGCACTGGCGTGCTATGGCGTGCTCTGGCGTGCACTGGCGTGCTCTGGTGTGAATTGGCGTGCACTGGCGTGCACTGGCGTGCTCTGGCGTGCACTGGCGTGCTTTGGCGTGCACTTGCGTGCTCTGGCGTGCACTAGCGTGCTCTGGCGTGCATTGACGTGCTCTTGCGTGCACTGGCGTGCTCTGGCGTGCACTAGCGTGCTCTGGCGTGCACTGGCGTGATCTGGTGTGAATTGGCGTACTCTGGCGTGCACTGGCGTGCTCTGGCGTGCATTGAATTGCTCTGGCGTGCATTGAATTGCTCTGGCATGCACTGGCGTGCTCTAGAGGGCATTGGCGAGCTCTTGCGTGAACTGGCGTGCTCTGGCGTGCACTGGCGTGCTCTGGCGTGCACTGGCGTGCTCTGGCGTGCACTGGCGTGCTCTGGCGTGCACTGGCGTGCTCTGGCGTGCACAGGCGTCCTCTGGCGTGCACTGGCGTGCTCTGGCGTGCACTGGCGTGCACAGGCGTCCTCTGGCGTGCACTGGCGTGCTCTGGCGTGCACTGGCGTGCTCTGGCGTGCACTGGCGTGCTCTGGCGTGCACTGGCGTGCTCTGGCGTGCACTGGCGTGCTCTGGCGTGCACTGGCGTACTCTGGCGTGCACTGGCGTGCACTGGCTTGCTCTGGCGTGCACGTGCTCTGGCGTGCACTGGCGTGCTCTGGCGTGCATTGGCGTGCTCTGGCGTGCACTGGCGTGCTCTGGCGTGCACTGGCGTGCTTTGGCGTAAACTGGCGTGCTCTGGTGTGAATTGGCGTGCTCTGGCGTGCACTGGCGAGATTTGGCGTGCACTGGCGTGCTCTGGCGTGCACTTGCGTGCTCTGGCGTGCATTGACGTGCTCTTGCGTGCAATGGCGTGCTGTGCTACGCAGAACTCATGTGCTTGACAATATAAATCCACTACCCGACAATAGAACCCAAATAACTTGAATAATTTTTAAAAATTCAAGTGCTGTGATGTGCGTTTTTCTCAAACATTTTGTTCATGATTTTCTCTATGAATTTATTGATTAAATACACTTGAAATGGTTTATTGGACATTGATTTACACATCCTGTAATTAAAAAATGGTTTTAACAAGTGAAAAAAATATAATAGCAACTTCAAGTGCTGAGCTGTTCTCTGCTGTGCTCTACCGTGATCTGGCTTGCACTGGCGTGCTCTGGCTTGCTCTGGCGTTCTCTGGCGTGCACTGGCGTGCACTGGCGTGCACTGGCGTGCTCTGGTGTGAATTGGCGTGCTCTGGCGTGAACTGGCTTGCTCTGGCGTGCATTGACGTGCTTTGGCGTGCTCTGGTGTGAATTGGCGTGCTCTGGCGTGCACTGGCTTGCTCTGGCGTGCATTTACGTGCTCTGGCGTGCACTGGCGTGCTCTGGCGTGGACTGGCATGCTCTGGCGTGCACTGGCGTGCTCTGGCGTGCACTGGCGTGCTCTGGCGTGCACTGGCGTGCTCTTGCGTGCACTGGCGTGCTCTGGTGTGAATTGGCGTGCTCTGGCGTGCACTGGCTTGCTCTGGCGTTTATTGACGTGCTCTGGCGTGCACTGGCGTGCTCTGGAGTGCACTGGCGTGCTCTGGAGTGCACTGGCGTGCTCTGGTGTGAATTGGCGTGCTCTGGCGTGCACTGGCGTGCTCTGACTTGCATTGACGTGTTCTGGCGTGCATTGACGTGCTCTGGCGTTCACTGTCGTTCACTGGCGTGCACTGGCGTGCTCTGGTGTGAATTGGCGTGCTCTGGCGTGCACTGGCGTGCACTGGCGTGCTCTGGCGTGCACTGGCGTGCTCTGGTGTGAATTGGCGTGATCTGGCGTGCACTGGCGTTCTCTGACTTGCATTGACGTGTTCTGGCGTGCATTGACGTGCTCTGGCGTTCACTGTCGTTCACTGGCGTGCACTGGCGTGCTCTGGTGTGAATTGGCGTGCTCTGGCGTGCACTGGCGTGCACTGGCGTGCTCTGGCGTGCACTGGCGTGCTCTGGTGTGAATTGGCGTGATCTGGCGTGCACTGGCGTTCTCTGGCGTACACTGGCGTGCACTGGTGTGAATTGGCTTGCTCTGGCGTGCACTGGCGTGCTCTGGCGTGCACTGGCGTGCTCTGGCGTGCACTGGAATGCTCTGGCGTGCTCTGGCTTGCTCTGGCGTGCATTGACGTGCTCTGGCGTGCACTGGCGTGCTATGGCGTGCTCTGGCGTGCACTGGCGTGCTCTGGTGTGAATTGGCGTGTACTGGCGTGCACTGGCGTGCTCTGGCGTGCACTGGCGTGCTTTGGCGTGCACTTGCGTGCTCTGGCGTGCACTAGCGTGCTCTGGCGTGCATTGACGTGCTCTTGCGTGCACTGGCGTGCTCTGGCGTGCACTAGCGTGCTCTGGCGTGCACTGGCGTGCTCTGGTGTGAATTAGCGTGCTCTGGCGTGCATTGAATTGCTCTGGCGTGTATTGAATTGCTCTGGCGGGCATTGGCGTGCTCTGGCGTGCACTGGCGTGCTCTAGCGTGCACTGGCGTGCTCTGGCGTGCACTGGCGTGCTCTGGCGTGCACTGGCGTGCTCTGGCGTGCACTGGCGTGCTCTGGCGTGCACTGGCGTGCTCTGGCGTGCACTGGCGTGCTCTGGCGTGCACTGGCGTGCTCTGGCGTGCACTGGCGTGCTCTGGCGTGCACTGGCGTGCTCTGGCGTGCACTGGCGTGCTCTGGCGTGCACTGGCGTGCTCTGGCGTGCACTGGCGTGCTCTGGTGTGAATTGGTGTGCTCTGGCGTGCACTGGCTTGCTCTGGCGTGCATTGACGTGCTCTGGCGTGCACTGGCATGCACTTGCGTGCTCTGGCGTGCACTGGCGTGCTCTGGTGTGAATTTGCGTGCTCTGGCGTGCACTGGCGTAAACTGGCGTGCATTGAATTGCTCTGGCGTGCATTGAATTGCTCTGGCATGCACTGGCGTGCTCTGGCGTGCATTGACGTGCTCTGGCGTGCACTGGCGTGCTTTGGCGTGCACTGGCGTGCTCTGGCGTGCACTGGCGTGCTCTGGCGTGCACTGGCGTTCTCTGGCGTTCACTGGCGTGCTCTGGTGTGAATTGGCGTGCTCTGGCGTGCACTGGCGTGCTCTGGCGTGCACTGGCGTGCTCTGGCGTGCACTGGCGTGCTCTGGCGGGCACTGGCGTGCTCTGGTGTGAATTGGCGTGCTCTGGCGTGCACTGGCGTGCTCTGACTTGCATTGACGTGTTCTGGCGTGCATTGACGTGCTCTGGCGTTCACTGTCGTTCACTGGCGTGCACTGGCGTGCTCTGGTGTGAATTGGCGTGCTCTAGCGTGCACTGGCGTGCACTGGCGTGCTCTGGCGTGCACTGGCGTGCTCTGGTGTGAATTGGCGTGATCTGGCGTGCACTGGCGTTCTCTGGCGTACACTGGCGTGCACTGGTGTGAATTGGCGTGCTCTGGCGTGCACTGGCGTGCTCTGGCGTGCACTGGCGTGCTCTGGCGTGCACTGGCGTGCTCTGGCGTGCACTTGCATGCTCTGGCGTGCACTGGCATGCTCTGGCGTGTTCTGGCTTGCTCTGGCGTGCATTGACGTGCTCTGGCGTGCACTGGCGTGCTATGGCGTGCTCTGGCGTGCACTGGCGTGCTCTGGTGTGAATTGGCGTGCACTGGCGTGCACTGGCGTGCTCTGGCGTGCACTGACGTGCTTTTGCGTGCACTAGCGTGCTCTGGCGTGCATTGACGTGCTCTTGCGTGCACTGGCGTTCTCTGGCGTGCACTAGCGTGCTCTGGCGTGCACTGGCGTGCTCTGGTGTGAATTTGCGTGCTCTGGCGTGCACTGGCGTGCTCTGGCGTGCATTGAATTGCTCTGGCGTGCATTGAATTGCTCTGGCATGCACTGGCGTGCTCTGGCGTGCATTGACGTGCTCTGGCGTGCACTGGCGTGCTTTGGCGTGCACTGGCGTGCTCTGGCGTGCACTGGCGTGCTCTGGCGTGCACTGGCGTTCTCTGGCGTTCACTGGCGTGCTCTGGTGTGAATTGGCGTGCTCTGGCGTGCACTGGCGTGCTCTGGCGTGCACTGGCGTGCTCTGGCGGGCACTGGCGTGCTCTGACGTGCACTGGCGTCCACTGGCGTGCACTGGCGTGCACTGGCGTTTTCTGGCGTCCACTGCCGTGCTCTGGCGTGCAGTGGCGTGCACTGGTGTGAATTGGCGTGCTCTGGCGTGCACTGGCGTGCTCTGGCATGCACTTGCGTGCTCTGGCGTGCTCTGTCGTGCTCTGGCGTGCTCTGCTATGCAGAACTCAAGTGCTTGACAATAAAAATCCACTACCCGACAATAGAACTCAAATAACTTGAATAATTTGAAATAATTCAAGTGCTGTGATGTGCGTTTTTCTCAAACTTTTTGTTCATGATTTGCTCTATAAAATTATTGATTAATTAGACTTGAAATGGTGTATTGGACATTGATTTACACATCTTGTAATTAAAAAATGGTTTTAACAAGTGAAAAAAATATTATACCAACTTCAAGTGCTGAGCTGTTCTCTGCTGTGCTCTACCTTGCTCTGGCGTGCATTGGCGTGCTCTGGCGTGCTCTGGCTTGCTCTGGCTCTCTCTGGCGTGCATTGGCGTGCTCTGGCGTGCACTGGCGTGCTTTGGCGTGCTCTGGTGTGCACTGGCGTGCACTGGCGTGCTCTGGCGTGCACTGGCGTGCTCTACCATACACTGGCGTGCTCTGGTTTGCTCTGGTGTGCTCTGGCGTGCACTGGCGTGCTCTGGCGTGCTCTGGCGTGCTCTGGCGTGCTCTGGTGTGAATTAGCGTGCTCTTGCTTGTACTGGCGTGCTCTTGCGGGCACTGGCGTGCTCTGGTGTGAATTTGCGTGCTCTGGCGTGCACTGGCGTGCACTGGCGTGCTCTGGCGTGCACTGGCGTGCTCTGGTGTGAATTGGCGTGCTCTTGCGTGCACTGGCGTGCACTGGCGTGCTCTGGCGTGCACTGGCGTGCTCTGGCGTGCACTGGCGTGCTCTGGCGTGCACTGGCGTGCTTGCGTGCACTGGCGTGCTCTGGCGTGCACTGGCGTGCTCTGGCGTGCACTGGCGTGCTCTGGCGTGCATTGACGTGCTCTGGCGTGCACTGGCGTGCTCTGGTGTGAATTGGCGTGCAATGGCCTGCTCTGGCGTGCACAGGCGTGCATTGGCGTGATCTGGCGTGCTCTGGCGTGCTCTGGCGTTCTCTGCTATGCAGAACTCAAGTGCTTGACAATAGAAATCCACTTCCCGACAATAGAACTCAAATAACTTGAATAATTTGAAATAATTCAAGTGCTGTGATGTGCGTTTTTCTCAAACTTTTTGTTCATGATTTACTCTATAAAATTATTGATTAAATAGACTTGAAATGGTGTATGTGACATTGATTTACACATCCTGTAATTAAAAAATAGTTTTAACAAGTGAAAAAATATTATGGCGTGTTTTGTGGCGTTTTTTAGCATGCACTGGCGTTGTTGCGGATTGGCCGCAAGGAGCAGGCAGATCGACCGTCAGAGGGACACCTGCGAGTTCGTCGGTCTCCCAAGCCAGGGAGGACAGTCGGTTTGAGTCGAGCGTGTGATCCTGGTAACAGCAATTAAGAGAGAGCCCTGTTCACCCACTGGCTACCTCTCGCGAAGAAACCCCCCCTTTCATCTCAGTGTAATTTCCTTGGTTTCCCCAATACAAACTGTAAGTCACCGAATTCCCATTTATTTTAGTTTATTTATTCCGTTATTCGTTGTGGTTGCATTCAACCGCTCGGCCTCCACAACAATTGGTGTCAGTGATGAGATGTGGCCATTGAATTGTCTCATTTCTTTTTGAGATAGTCACAAAAGTTCCCACGCCAAATTTGTTTTTGTATATTTGATCCTTTCGCCCTCTTTTTTTTCTTTTTTTTGTGTCCAATAATTATTATCGCCATTTTTTTTTCTTTCTCTCTCTCTCCCCTTCCCACCCTCTTCGTTAAACGCCCCCGTGCCTTTTTCTTTTTTGTGATTGTTGCCGCGCGTTCATTGCCTTTTTTATTCCGCGGGCAGCAGCCATTCTTTTTTTTTTAGAGTGTTATAAAGGCGAAATTATTTTTTTTTGTGTGGTGAAAGAGACGAAAGGAAGCTCATGTGGTAGACACGCGGTCAAGGTACCGGGCCACTGGTGAAGTTAATTCGTCTCGAGTTTTTTTTGTGTGTGCGGAAGTTTATTTTTTTTAGTACGAAGCTGTCGTATGTCTGAACGTTCAAAGCAACCAGCGGTCCCTTTCCAGACACTCACACGAGCCATAACAGCAAGGCGCGCAGGTTTATCATCAGCATCAAGTTCATCAGGAGGGAGTGTAGCTGTCAGTCAGCCATCACCAACAAGACCATCTCGTCTTTCGGCCAGATTGAGCCCAGCACCGATGGCGACCAACGACGACCTCATACAGGCACTGACGGCCTTCACTCAAGCAGCAGCGAACGATAGAGTGCTACAACAACAGAAGCACGACGATTTACTGCAGGCGCTTCGGACTCAACAAGATGAGAACACGGCTTTACGGAATTTGGTAACTGCTGGACCAATGGTAAATAGACCTTCTACTGCAGTAGTTGATAGTATACCTAAGTTTGAAGGACGTATGGATGAGGACGTTCAAGGGTTTATTAATCATATAGATAGAGTAGCAACTTCAGAAGATTGGACTGATGCTCACAGATTGCAAGTGGGAATCCGACGCTTGGTTAAAACGGCGCTCCTGTGGCATGTACAGACCGGCCACACGCACGTTGATTGGGCCACATGGTCGGTGGCTTTGATTACTAATTTTTCTAGACGATTGTCTTTTGCAGACTGGAATCGACTAATTCAAGACAGAGTTCAACAGCCAAACGAATCGGGAATGGAATACGCGCTGGATAAGTTTCGGCTATGCCGCCTCTCACCAACTCCTCTGGCGGAACAAGACGCCATTCCTTTCCTGATCAACGGCCTGGCTAAATGGGAACACGTTGCCGCCATGACAGCAGCAGCACCAGTAAATATCCCAGCTTTCATAGCTCGAATCCAGCAGCTGGAGCAGTTAGGTGTGTCAGCGAGATCAGATGTGACACCCAATCGTCAAATGAATATTCCGCCACCTCAGCCCCCTGATTTGGCAGCAGCGTTCAACAACTTCAGCGAGAAGCTGGTGGCAGAGTTGGCGACCAAATTGGAAAGCTTGACAGTAAGTAGAAGTGTAGGAAGAGGCCGAGGAGGTCCACCTGGGGCAGCAAGGCCTCCGATGGAGTGTTGGCTCTGTCACAACACGGGCCATAAAGCTCGTTATTGTCCGACACGGCCGGAAAACACAAGCGCTGGTCGTTAGAGGCAAGGCCATTGTTAACCAGCTACGCTTCTTTACCTTGCCGCCCTTGTCTCCCTTTAATTAAAGTAATCATTGATAAAATTGGTGAAGTGGTCGCACTCGTAGACTCGGGGGCCTCCGGTAGCGCCATTAAGTTTGGTACGGCCAGTAAGCTGGGGAAGATGGCGCTCAGACCGGGAGAAACAAGGTATAAGTTACGAGGTGTAGACAATAAGATTGTGCCAGTAGATTCATTTTGTTCTTTAATTATTGGGTGGGAAGGTATCAAGACGAAATTATCGGAAGTAGCAGTAATTAAATCATCGCCATTTTGTTTAATTTTAGGAGTAGATTGGATAGTAAGCAGTAAAACAAACCTTATTGTAAAGGGAGGGAGACGTGTTTTAGAAGGGAAGGGTACGGATATTAATATGGGGAAAGAAGAGGAGGAAATTTTTGATTGTAGGAAGTGTGAGGAGGTAAAAAGGAAAAAGAAGATGAAGAAGGTGAGATTCGAAGACGAAGTGGAGGAAATTGTTTCGGAAAATTTATGTGTGTCAGACGAATTAATTGAAATGTATGAAGCCGAGTCCGCACCGAAACGTTCTCGTGGTGGACTCGGAATTAAATTAATCGATTCAGTATTTATCCCAGGCGACTCCATGATGTTCGTCGCCGCAAAAGTAAAAGAAAATTCACCGGAAAAGGAGCAGTGAAGCTGAATCAATGCGCTCATCCGGGCAAGGAGTGGATGGTGCCGTCGACAATAGTGAACATCAAGAAAGGCAAACTAAAAATTCCGATCGTCAACCTACAGTCCAGTCCTCTTCAATTCAAACGACGCGACCTGATCACAACAGTGGACATCGACCTAGAAGCGGAAGTCATGATGGATGTGAAGGAAGCAGATTCGCCGGTTTGCTGTACGGCGACGGTGAACGAGTCAAAGACAACATGGGTGACAGACCATCATGGGTGGACAAGCTGAGGTTCGGTGAAAATTTATCGGAGGAGGAGAAAATCAACCTTTTGTCCGTCATCAAGCGACGCTGGCGATGTTTTCCCAGCGAAGATGGACAAATCGGAAGGACGGATTAGGCCGAACACTTAATCGACACCGGCGACGCCATACCAGTCCGGTCAGCACCATACCGGGTCTCAAGGTACGAAAGGGAAATAATTGTGGACGAGGTGGCCAAAATGTTGAGGTCAGGAACGATTCGGCCGTCGTCGAGCCCTTGGGCAGCCCCGGTCGTATTGGTAAGAAAAAAAGATGGTAGCCACCGCTTTTGTATAGATTATAGAAGACTAAATTCAGTAATTAGGAGAGACGTGTACCCGTTGCCATTAATTGATGACGTTTTTGATCGCCTATCGGGCGCTAAATTTTTTTCAAGTCTCGATTTAGCTAGTGGCTATTGGCAGGTTCCAGTGGCAGAGAAAGATCAGTGCAAGACCGCATTCATTACACCAGATGGACTTTACGAATTTCGACGCCTTCCTTTTGGACTGAATAACGCGCCATCGACCTTCCAGAGATTGATGGATAAAGTGCTGTCGCGTTTGAAATGGCACATGTGTCTCGTCTATTTGGATGATGTGCTGGTTTTTGGCAAAAATTTTCAAGAACATCAAGAACGATTGGAGCTTGTGCTTATGGCACTAGAAAAAGCAGGTTTGACTCTAAACGTAGAAAAATGTGTGTTTGCAACGTCAAGTGTGGAGCATTTGGGTCACGTGATCGATGGAAATGGCATCCGCCCGCATCCGGACAAAGTTCAAGCTCTTAATAATTTCAAAACGAAAGATGTTAAATCGTTGCGAGCCTTTTTAGGCCTAGCCTCTTATTTCAGGCGCTTCATCCCAGATTTTGCGGCTGTTGCCAGCCCACTGTACAGATTGCTCAAGAAGAATGCGCCATGGAATTGGTCGGAGACGCAGGAAGCGGCCAAACAGAAACTCGTGCAGCGTCTGACGTCCACACCCGTACTGGCCCATTACGATGAAAAATTAGATGTCGTTATTCAAACGGACGCGAGCAACTTGGGATTAGGTGCCGTGTTGTTACAAGATGATGGCGCTGGGCCACGGACAGTGGCATTTGTAAGTAGAACGTTGTCAGACGCGGAGTCACGGTATCATGCTAACGAGTTAGAATGTCTTGTGCTTGTTTGGGCGCTGAAGAAATTTCGTTCATATGTTTATGGTCGGCGATTTTTAGTCGAAACCGACAGTTCAGTGGTAAAATGGATGCATACGAAAAAGGAACTGAACGGTAAATTTGCCAGGTGGATTCTTTCATTGCAGGAATATGATTTTGAGGTGCGCCATTTGAAAGGTTCAAATAATGTTATGGCGGATGCTCTCTCTCGCAATCCGGACGGAAATTTGCCAGAATGCGAGAGAGATCATGTAATTTGTGTTTTGCAAAGTAGTAGGCCTTCGGGCTATGCTCCACATGAATTGGCTTTCCTCCAGCAGGTGGACAGCCAATTACGGAAAATTTTTATAGATTTAAGATACCCAAACCCCGGTAAAAATCCCCACGAGTTTGTTGTTCATAGAAAAGTCTTATATAAAAAAAATTTTGGTCCTGCTGGTAGAAAATTTCTTCTTGTGGTTCCCTCCGTTCTTCGTAGAAAAATTCTCAAAAGCTATCATGATGATCTTCATGCTGGGCATATGGGAAGGGAAAAGACTTTCGCAAGGGTTAGTGAGCGCTATTGGTGGCCTAAAATGTTTGCTAGTGTAAAAAAATATGTCTCTTCTTGTATGTACTGTCAATTGCACAAGCATGCCGTTGGTCAAACCGTCGGAAGATTGCAACCCATTCCACCGCCAGCTCACGCATTCGAAATGTTGGGCATTGATCATCTGGGTCCTCTACAAACGACTGATTCCGGAAACAAGCATGTGATTGTGGCGATCGACTATCTGACAAAGTGGGTGGAAGTGGCAGCCGTTCCAGACACGTCAACCGACCACGTCATTCCATTTATTCAGGATAACATCATCCATCGCCACAGCCATCCGAAAAGGCTCGTAAGTGATCAAGGTCCCGCTTTTTCATCCAAAGAGTTCGACGCTAGAATGACTGAGTGGAGAATCGACCATATTCCGGCTACACCAGAACATCCGCAAACGAATGGGCTTGTCGAGAGGCTGAATAGAACAGCAACTTTGGCGATTGCAGCATACTTGAACACGAAACATACGGATTGGGATGTGAAACTACAAGAAGCAGCGTTGGCAGTCAACACAGCGAGGCAGTCAGCAACCGAAATCACACCTTTTGAGATGGTCTACGGCAGACGTCCAGTGATGGCACAAGAAAACAAGTTTCCATGGCCACCAGAACGTCAAGAGCCGTACGCGGTATTTGCGAAACGAGTGGCGGACCTACGAGAAGCTGCAAGACTCAGAATCATCGAGAAACAACAGAAGGTGAAAGAGCGTGTAGACCGTAGTCGCCGAGTGACGCAAGAATTACGTGTCGGAGAACTTGTGCTAGTGAAACGCAACTTAACTAAGAAAGGAAAAACAAAGAAGTTTCTCCCGAAATTTGTTGGCCCTTATCAAGTGGTTAAAAAAGTGTGTGAGACGACTTATTTGGTGGAGGACTTGCCCTCAAGGCGAAAAAAAACTAAGTTTAGGAGGTTCAACGCTCACGTGTGTCAGATCCGCCGTTTTCATTCACGTGAGGATGTCGAGTGGGAGCAAGGAGACGATTCCGAAGAAGAAGAAAGTTCTGGCACAGAGAAGGAAGGAGAAGGCATTGACGACACGGAAGAGCCGGAAGAGAATTTGCCGTCAGTTGCTGCTACAGAGACAGTGGGGGAGGAGCAACAACCAGTCCAGCCGAGAGAGCCGGAAAGAACAAGGGCCGGCAGACAGACTCGAGCACCACGGTGGCACAAGGAGTACGAACGGCATTGACCACGGCTTGTATTGTGTTTTGTTTTGTTTTTGTCTTTTTCTGTGTGTGTTGTTGTTGTTTTTTTTCTCCTCGCTTCCGTCCGCATTTATTCACTCTCATTGTTCATTCATGTGTCTTTCACCTCACCTTCATATCCAAACTCCATCATCATTCCATTTGAAAACGAAGCCATCCGTCCATTTCCGTCCAGTTCTTTATTCCTTTCTTCTCTTTCACAATTCTTTTTTGTCTATACTATTTATTTTCTTCCAGTGCCACTAAAAGCTGCCACAGGGTAGGGTTTGGTTTAGTGTTTTGTTTTTTATCATGTGTTGAAATGTTTTGTCTCTCGAAATGTGAAGTTGGATATGTATGTATGTGTTTCGAATCGTCAAAAGTCAGGAAAGGCCGAATGTTGCGGATTGGCCGCAAGGAGCAGGCAGATCGACCGTCAGAGGGACACCTGCGAGTTCGTCTGTCTCCCAAGCCAGGGAGGACAGTCGGTTTGAGTCGAGCGTGTGATCCTGGTAACAGCAATTAAGAGAGAGCCCTGTTCACCCACTGGCTACCTCTCGCGAAGAAACCCCCCCTTTCATCTCAGTGTAATTTCCTTGGTTTCCCCAATACAAACTGTAAGTCACCGAATTCCCATTTATTTTAGTTTATTTATTCCGTTATTCGTTGTGGTTGCATTCAACCGCTCGGCCTCCACAACAGCGTGCTCTGGCGTGCACTGGCGTGCACTGGCGTGCTCTGGCGTGCACTGGCGTGCTCTGGCGTGCACTGGCGTTCTCTGGCGAGCACTGGCGTGCTCTGGTGAGAATTGGCGTGCTCTGGCGTGCATTGAATTGCTCTGGCGTGCACTGGCGTGCTCTAGCGGGCAGTTGCGTGCTCTGACGTGCACTGGCGTGCTCTAGCGGAAACTGGCGTACTCTGACGTGCACTGACGTGCACTGGCGCGCTCTGGTGTGAATTGGCGTGCAATGGCCTGCTCTGGCGTGCTCTGGCGTGCACTTGCGTGATCTGGCGTGCTCTGGCGTGCTAATGCGTGCTCTGCTATGCAGAACTCAAGTGCTTGACAATAGAAATCCACAACCCGATAATAGAACTCAAATAACTTGAAAATTTTTAAAAATTGAAGTGCTGTGATGTGCGTTTTTCTCAAACTTTTTGATCATGATTTGCTCTATAAATTTATTGATTAAATAGACTTGAAATGGTGTATTAGACATTGATTTACACATCTTGTAATTGAAAAATGGTTTTAACAAGTGAAAAAATATTATACTAACTTCAAGTGCTGAGCTGTTCTCTGCTGTGCTCTACCTTTCTCTGGCGTGCACTGGCGTGCTCTGGCGTGCTCTGGCTTGCTCTGGCTCTCTCTGGCGTGCATTGGCGTGCTCTGGCGTGCATTGGCGTGCTTTGGCGTGCACTGGCGTGCTTTGGCGTGCTCTGGTGTGCACTGGCGTGCACTGGCGTGCTCTGGCGTGCACTGGCGTGCTCTGGCGTGCACTGGCGTGCTTTGGCGTGCACTTGCGTGCTCTGGCGTGCACTTGCGTGCTCTGGCGTGCATTGAAGTGCTCTGGCGTGCACTGGCGTGATCTGGTGTGAATTGGCGTGCTCTGGCGTGCACTGGCGAGCTCTTGCGTGCTCTGGCGTGCACTGGCTTGCTCTGGCGTGCATTGACGTGCTTTGGCGTGCTCTGGTGTGAATTGGCGTGCTCTGGCGTGCACTGGCTTGCTCTGGTGTGCATTGACGTGCTCTGGCGTGCACTGGCGTGCTCTGGCGTGCACTGGCTTGCTCTGGCGTGCACTGGCGTGCTCTGGCGTGCACTGGCGTGCTCTGGTGTGAATTGGCGTGCTCTAGCGTGCACTGGCGTGCACTGGCGTGCTCTGGCGTGCACTGGCGTGCTCTGACTTGCATTGACGTGTTCTGGCGTGCATTGACGTGCTCTGGCGTTCACTGTCGTTCACTGGCGTGCACTGGCGTGCTCTGGTGTGAATTGGCGTGCTCTAGCGTGCACTGGCGTGCACTGGCGTGCTCTGGCGTGCACTGGCGTGCTCTGGTGTGAATTGGCGTGATCTGGCGTGCACTGGCGTTCTCTGGCGTACACTGGCGTGCACTGGTGTGAATTGGCGTGCTCTTGCGTGCACTGGCGTGCTCTGGCGTGCACTGGCGTGATCTGGCGTGCACTGGCGTGCTCTGGCGTGTACTGGCATGCTCTGGCGTGCTCTGGCTTGCTCTGGCGTGCATTGACGTGCTCTGGCGTGCTTTGGCGTGCTCTGGCATGCACTGGCGTGCTCTGGCGTGCACTGGCGTGCTCTGGTGTGAATTGGCGTGCTCTGGCGTGCAATGGCTTGCTCTGGCGTGCATTGACGTGCTCTGGCGTGCACTGGCGTGCTCTGGAGTGCACTGGCGTGCTCTGGCGTGCACTGGCGTGCTCTGGTGTGAATTGGCGTGCACTGGCGTGCTCTGGCTTGCATTGACGTGCTTCGGCGTGCATTGACGTGCTCTAGCGTTCACTGTCGTTTACTGGCGTGCACTGGCGTGCTCTGGTGTGAATTGGCGTGCTCTGGCGTGCACTGGCATGCTCTGGTGTAAATTGGCGTGCTCTGACGTGCACTGGCTTGCTCTGGCGTGCACTGGCGTGCTCTGGCGTGCACTGGCGTGCTCTGGCATGCACTGGCGTGCTCTGGCGTGCACTGGTGTGAATTGGTTTGCTCTAGCGTGCACTGGCGTTCTCTGGTGTGAATTGGCGTGCTCTGGCGTGCATTGAATTGCTCTGGCATGCACTGGCGTGCTCTGGCGGGCACTGGCGTGCTCTGACGTGCATTGGCGTGCTCTGGCGTGCACTTGCGTGCTTTGGCGTGCACTGGCGTGCTCTGGCGTGCACTTACGTGCTCTGGCTTGCATTGACGTGCTCTTGCGTGAACTGGCGTGCTCTGCTACGCAGAACTCATGTGCTTGACAATAGAAATCCACTACCCGACAATAGAACCCAAATAACTCGAATAATTTTTCAAAATTCAAGTGCTGTGATGTGCGTTTTTCTCAAACTTTTTGTTCATGATTTGCTCTATGAATTTATTGATTAAATACACTTGAAATGGTTTATTGGACATTGATTTACACATCCTGTAATTAAAAATGGTTTTAACAAGTGAAAAAAATATTATAGCAACTTCAAGTGCTGAGCTGTTCTCTGCTGTGCTCTACCGTGATCTGGCGTGCACTGGCGTGCTCTGGCTTGCTCTGGCGTGCATTGACGTAATCTGGCGTGCACTGGCGTGCTCTGGTGTGAATTGGCGTGCTCTGGCGTGCACTGGCGAGCTCTGGCGTGCACTGGCGTGCTCTGGCATGCACTGGCGAGCTCTGGCGTGCACTGGCGTGCTCTGGTGTGAATTGGCATGCTCTGGCGTGCACTCGCTTGCTCTTGCGTGCATTGACGTGCTTTGGCGTGCTCTGGTGTGAATTGGCGTGCTCTGGCGTGGACTGGCTTGCTCTGGCGTGCATTGACGTGCTCTGGCGTGCACTGGCGTGCTCTGGCGTGCACTGGCGTGCTCTGACTTGCATTGACGTGTTCTGGCGTGCATTGACGTGCTCTGGCGTTCACTTTCGTTCACTGGCGTGCACTGGCGTGCTCTGGTGTTAATTGGCGTGCTCTAGCGTGCACTGGCGTGCACTGGCGTGCTCTGATGTGAATTGGCGTGATCTGGCGTGCACTGGCGTTCTCTGGCGTACACTGGCGTGCACTGGTGTGAATTGGCGTGCTCTGGCGTGCACTGGCGTGCTCTGGCGTGCACTGGCGTGCTCTGGCGCGCACTGGCATGCTCTGGCGTGCACTAGCGTGCTCTGGCGTGCATTGACGTGCTCTTGCGTGCACTGGCGTGCTCTGGCGTGCACTAGCGTGCTCTGGCGTGCACTGGCGTGCTCTGGTGTGAATTGGCGTGCTCTGGCGTGCACTGGCGTGCTCTGGCGTGCATTGAATTGCTCTGGCGTGCATTGAATTGCTCTGGCATGCACTGCTGTGCTCTGGCGGGCACTGGCGAGCTCTTGCGTGAACTGGCGTGCTCTGGCGTGCACTGGCGTGCTCTGGCGTGCACTGGCGTGCTCTGGCGTGCACTTGCGTGCTCTGGCGTGCACTGGCGTGCTCTGGCGTGCACTGGCGTGCTCTGGCGTGCACTGGCGTGCTCTGGCGTGCACTGGCGTGCTCTGGCGTGCACTGGCGTGCTCTGGCGTGCACTGGCGTGCTCTGGCGTGCACAGGCGTCCTCTGGCGTGCACTGGCGTGCTCTGGCGTGCACTGAAGTGCTCTAGCGTGCACTGGCGTGCTCTGGCGTGCTCTGGCGTGCTCTGGCGTGCACTGGCGTGCTCTGGCGTGCACTGGCGTGCTCTGGCGTGCACTGGCGTGCTCTGGCGTAAACTGGCGTGCTCTGGTGTGAATTGGCGTGCTCTGGCGTGCACTGGCGTTCTCTGGCGTGCACTGGCGTGCACTGGTGTGAATTGGCGTGCCCTGGCGTGCACTGGCGTGCTCTGGTGTGAATTGGCGTGCTCTGGCGTACTCTGTCGTAATAGAACTCAAATAACTTGAATAATTTTTAATAATTCAAGTGCTGTGATGTGCGTTTTTCTAAAACTTTTTGTTCATGATTTGCTCTAAAAATTTATTTATTCAATATACTTGAAATGGTGTATTTGACATTGATTTACACATCCTGTTATTAAAAAATTGTTTTAACAAGTGAAAACAATATTATAGCAACTTCAAATGCTGATCTGTTATCTGCTGTGCTCTACCGTGCTCTGACGTGCACTGGCGTGCTCTGGTGTGAATTGGCGTGCTCTGGCGTGCACTGGCGTGCTCTGGCGTGCACTGGCGTGCTCTGACGTGCACTGGCGTCCACTGGCGTGCACTGGCGTGCACTGGCGTGCTCTGGCGTCCACTGCCGTGCTCTGGCTTGCATTGACGTGCTCTTGCGTGCACTGGCGTGCTCTGGCGTGCACTGGCGTGCACTGGTGTGAATTGGCGTGCTCTGGCGTGCACTGGCGAGCTCTGGCGTGCACTGGCGTGCTCTGGCGTGCTCTGACGTGCACTGGCGTGCTCTGGCGTGCTCTGCTATGCAGAACTCAAGTGCTTGACATTAGAAATCCAATATCCGACAATAGAACTCAAATAAGTTTATGATTTTTAAAAATTCAAGTGCTGTGATGTGCGTTTTTCTAAAACTTTTTGTTCATGATTTGCTCTATAAATTTATTGATTCAATAGACTTGAAATGGTGTATTGGACATTAATTTACACATCCTGTAATTAAAAATGGTTTTAAAAAGTGAAAAAAATATGATAGCAACTTCAAGTGCTGAGCTGTTCTCTGCTGTGCTCTACCATGCTCTGGCGTGCACTGGCGTGCACTGGCGTGCACTGGCGTGCACTGGCGTGCTCTGGCGTGCTCTGGCTTGCTCTGGCGTGCATTGACGTGCTCTGGCGTGCACTGGCGTGCACTGGCGTGCTCTGGCGTGCTCTGGCGTGCATTGGCGTGCTCTGGTGTGAATTGGCGTGCTCTGGCGTGCATTGGCGAGCTCTGTCGTGCACTGGCGTGCTCTGGCGTGCATTGACGTGCTCTGGCGTGCATTGACGTGCTCTGGCGTGCATTGACGTGCTCTGGCGTGCACTGGCGTGCTCTGGTGTGAATTGGCGTCCTCTGGCGTGCACTTGCGTGCTCTGGCGTGCTCTGTCGTGCTCTGTCGTGCTCTGCTATGCAGAATTCAAGTGCTTGACAATCGAAATCCACTACCCTACAATAGAACTCAAATAACTTGAATAATTTTTAAAAATTCAAATGCTATGATGAGCGTTTTTCTCAAATTTTTTGTTCATGATTTTCTCTTTAAATTTATTGATTAAATAGACTTGAAATTGTGTATTGGACATTGATTTACACATCCTGTAATTACAAAATGGTTTTAACAAGTGAAAAAAATATAATAGCAACTTCAAGTGCTGAGCTGTTCTCTGCTGTGCTCTACCGTGCTCTGGCGTGCACTGGCGTGCTCTGGCTTTCTCTGGCGTGCATTGACGTGCTCTGGCGTGCACTGGCGTGTTCTGGCGTAATCTGGCGTTCACTGGCGTGCTCTGGCTTGCTCTGGCGTGCATTGACGTTCTCTGGCGTGCACTGGCGTAATCTGGCGTGCTCTGGTGTGCACTGGCGTGCTCTGGTGTGCTCTGGCGTGCGCTGGCGTGCTCTGGTGTGAATTGGCGTGCTCTGGCGGGCACTGGCGGGCTCTGACGTGCACTGGCGTGCTCTGGCGTGGTCTGGCGGGCATTGACGTACTCTTGCGTACACTGGCGTGCACTGGTGTGAATTGGCGTGCTCTGGCGTGCACTTTCGTGCTCTGGCGTGCTCTGTCGTGCTCTGGCGTGCTCTGCTATGCAGAACTCAAGTGCTTGACAATAAAAATCCACTACCCGACAATAGAACTCAAATAACTTGATGATTTTTAAAAATTCAAGTGCTGTGATGTGCGTTTTTCTAAAACTTTTTGTTCATGATTTGCTCTATAAATTTATTGATTCAATAGACTTGAAATGGTGTATTGGACATTGATTTACACATCCTGTAATTAAAAATGATTTTAACAAGTGAAAAAAATATTATAGCAATTTCAAGTGCTGAGCTGTTCTCTGCTGTGCTCTACCATGCTCTGGCGTGCACTGGCGTGCATTTACGTGCTCTGGCGTGCACTGGCGTGCACTGGCGTGCTCTGGTGTGAATTAGCGTGCTCTTGCTTGTACTGGCGTGCTCTTGCGGGCACTGGCGTGCTCTGGTGTGAATTGACGTGCTCTGGCGTGCACTGGCGTGCTCTGGTGTGAATTGGCGTGCAATGGCCTGCTCTTGCGTGCACAGGCGTGCACTGGCGTGATCTGGCGTGCTCTGGCGTGCTCTGGCGTGCTCTGCTATGCAGAACTCAAGTGCTTGACAATAGAAATCCACTACCCGACAATAGAACTCAAATAACTTGAATAATTTGAAATAATTCAAGTGCTGTGATGTGCGTTTTTCTCAAACTTTTTGTTCATGATTTGCTCTATAAAATTATTGATTAAATAGACTTGAAATGGTGTATTGGACATTGATTTACACATCTTGTAATTACAAAATGGTTTTAACAAGTGAGAAAAATATTATAGCAGCTTCAAGTGCTGAGCTGTTCTCTGCTGTGCTCTACCTTGCTCTGGCGTGCACTGGCGTTCTCTGGAGTGCTCTGGCTTGCTCTGGCTTGTTCTTGCGTGCATTGACGTGCTCTTGCGTGCACTGGCGTGCTTTGGTTTGCTCTGGCGTGCACTGGCGTGCACTGGCGTGCACTGGCGTGCTCTGGCGTGCACTGGCGTGCTCTGGCGTGCACTGGCGTGCACTGGCGTTCACTGGCGTGCACTGGCGTGCTTTGGCGTGCACTTGCGTGCTCTGGCGTGCACTGGCGTGCTCTGGCGTGCATTGACGTGCTCTGGCGTGCACTGGCGTGCTATTGTGTGAATTGGCGTGCTCTGGCGTGCACTGGCGTGCTCTGGTGTGAATTGGCGTGCTCTGGCGTAAATTGAATTGCCTTGGCGTGCACTGGCGTGCTCTAGCGGGCACTGGCGTGCTCTGACGTGCACTGGCGTGCTCTGGCGTGCATTGACGTGCTCTTGCGTGCACTGGCGTGCTCTGCTATGCTGAACTCAAGTGCTTGACAATAGAAATCCACTACCCGACAATTGAACTGAAATAACTTGAATAATTTTTAAAAATTCAAGTGCTGTGATGTGCGTTTTTCTCAAACTTTTTGTTCATGATTTGCTCTATAAATTTATTGATTAAATAGACTTGAAATGGTGTATTGAACATTGATTTACACATCCTGTAATTAAAAAATAGTTTTAACAAGTGAAAAAATATTATGGCGTGTTTTGTGGCGTTTTTTAGCATGCACTGGCGTGCACTGGCGTGCACTGGCGTGCACTGGCGTTCTCTGGCGAGCACTGGCGTGCTCTGGTTAGAATTGGCGTGCTCTGGCGTGCACTGGCGTGCTCTGGTGTGAATTGGCGTGCTCTTGCTTGCACTGGCGTGCTCTTGCGTACACTGGCGTGCTCTAGTGTGAATTGGCGTGCTCTGGCGTGCACTGGAGTGCTCTGGTGTGAATTGGCGTGCTCTGGCGTGCATTGAATTGCTCTGGCGTGCACTGGCGTGCTCTAGCGGGCAGTTGCGTGCTCTGACGTGCACTGGCGTGCTCTAGCGGAAACTGGCGTACTCTGACGTGCACTGACGTGCACTGGCGCGCTCTGGTGTGAATTGGCGTGCAATGGGCTGCTCTGGCGTGCTCTGGCGTGATCTGGCGTGCTCTGGCGTGCTAATGCGTGCTCTGCTATGCAGAACTCAAGTGCTTGACAATAGAAATCCACTACCCGACAATAGAACTCAAATAACTTGAAAATTTTTAAAAATTGAAGTGCTGTGATGTGCGTTTTTCTCGTACTTTTTAATCATGATTTGCTCTATAAATTTATTGATTAAATAGACTTGAAATTGTGTATTAGACATTGATTTACACATCTTGTAATTGAAAAATGGTTTTAACAAGTGAAAAAATATTATACTAACTTCAAGTGCTGAGCTGTTCTCTGCTGTGCTCTACCTTTCTCTGGCGTGCACTGGCGTGCTCTGGCGTGCTCTGGCTTGCTCTGGCTTGTTCTTGCGTGCATTGACGTGCTCTTGCGTGCACTGGCGTGCACTGGCGTGCACTGGCGTGCACTGGCGTGCACTGGCGTGCACTGGCGTGCACTGGCGTGCTCTGGCGTGCTCTGGCGTGCACTGGCGTGCTCTGGCGTGCACTGGCGTGCTCTGGCGTGCTCTGGCGTGCACTGGCGTTCACTGGCGTGCACTGGCGTGCTTTGGCGTGCACTTGCGTGCTCTGGCGTGCACTGGCGTGCTCTGGCGTGCATTGACGTGCTCTGGCGTGCACTGGCGTGCTATTTCGTGAATTGGCGTGCTCTGGCTTGCACTGGCGTGCTCTGGTGTGAATTGGCGTGCTCTGGCGTAAATTGAATTGCCTTGGCGTGCACTGGCGTGCTCTAGCGGGCACTGGCGTGCTCTGACGTGCACTGGCGTGCTCTGGCGTGCATTGACGTGCTCTTGCGTGCACTGGCGTGCTCTGCTATGCTGAACTCAAGTGCTTGACAATAGAAATCCACTACCCGACAATTGAACTCAAATAACTTGAATAATTTTTAAAAATTCAAGTGCTGTGATGTGCGTTTTTCTCAAACTTTTTGTTCATGATTTGCTCTATAAATTTATTGATTAAATAGACTTGAAATGGTGTATTGAACATTGATTTACACATCCTGTAATTAAAAAATAGTTTTAACAAGTGAAAAAATATTATGGCGTGTTTTGTGGCGTTTTTTAGCATGCACTGGCGTGCACTGGCGTTCTCTGGCGAGCACTGGCGTGCTCTGGTTAGAATTGGCGTGCTCTGGCGTGCACTGGCGTGCTCTGGTGTGAATTGGCGTGCTCTTGCTTGCACTGGCGTGCTCTTGCGTGCACTGGCGTGCTCTAGTGTGAATTGGCGTGCTCTGGCGTGCACTGGCGTGCTCTGGTGTGAATTGGCGTGCTCTGGCGTGCATTGAATTGCTCTGGCGTGCACTGGCGTGCTCTAGCGGGCAGTTGCGTGCTCTGACGTGCACTGGCGTGCTCTAGCGGAAACTGGCGTACTCTGACGTGCACTGACGTGCACTGGCGCGCTCTGGTGTGAATTGGCGTGCAATGGGCTGCTCTGGCGTGCTCTGGCGTGATCTGGCGTGCTCTGGCGTGCTAATGCGTGCTCTGCTATGCAGAACTCAAGTGCTTGACAATAGAAATCCACTACCCGACAATAGAACTCAAATAACTTGAAAATTTTTAAAAATTGAAGTGCTGTGATGTGCGTTTTTCTCGTACTTTTTAATCATGATTTGCTCTATAAATTTATTGATTAAATAGACTTGAAATGGTGTATTAGACATTGATTTACACATCTTGTAATTGAAAAATGGTTTTAACAAGTGAAAAAATATTATACTAACTTCAAGTGCTGAGCTGTTCTCTGCTGTGCTCTACCTTTCTCTGGCGTGCACTGGCGTGCTCTGGCGTGCTCTGGCTTGCTCTGGCTCTCTCTGGCGTGCATTGGCGTGCTCTGGCGTGCACTGGCGTGCTTTGGCGTGCTCTGGTGTGCTCTGGCGTGCACTGGCGTGCTCTGGCGTGCACTGGCGTGCTTTGGCGTGCACTTGCGTGCTCTGGCGTGCACTGGCGTGCTCTGGCGTGCATTGAAGTGCTCTGGCGTGCACTGGCGTGCTCTTGCGTGCTCTTGCGTGCAGTGACGTGCTCTGGCGTGCTCTTGCTTGCTCTTGCTTGCTCTGGCTTGCATTGACGTGCTCTGGCGTGCACTGGCGTTCTCTGGCGTGCACTGGCGTGCACTGGCGTGCACTGGCGTGCACTGGCGTGCTCTGGCGTGCACTGGCGTGCTCTGGCGTGCTCTGGCGTGCTCTGGCGTGCACTGGCGTGCTCTGGCGTGCATTGACGTGCTCTGGCGTGCACTGGCGTGCTCTGCTATGCTGAACTCAAGTGCTTGACAATAGAAATCCACTACCCGACAATTGAACTCAAATAACTTGAATAATTTTTAAAAATTCAAGTGCTGTGATGTGCGTTTTTTCTCAAACTTTTTGTTCATGATTTGCTCTATAAATTTATTGATTAAATAGACTTGAAATGGTGTATTGGACATTGATTTACACATCCTGTAATTAAAAAATAGTTTTAAAAAGTGAAAAAAATATTATAGCAACTTCAAGTGCTGAGCTGTTCTCTGCTGTGCTCTACCGTGCTCTGGCGTGCACTGGCGTGCTCTGGTGTGCTCTGGCTTGCTCTGGCTTGCTCTTGCGTGCATTGACGTGCTCTGGCGTGCTCTGGCGTGCTCTGGCGTGCACTGGCGTGCACTGGCGTGCTCTGGCGTGCACTGGCGTGCTCTATTGTGCACTGGCGTGCTCTGGCGTGCACTGGCGTGCTTTGGCGTGCACTTGCGTGCTCTGGCGTGCACTTGCGTGCTCTGGCGTGCTCTGGCGTGCTCTGGATTGCTCTTGCGTGCATTGACGTGCTCTTGCGTGCTCTGGCATGCACTGGCGTGCTCTAGTGTGAATTGGTGTGCACTAGTGGGCACTGGCGTGCACTGGCGTGCTCTGGCGTGCTCTGGCGTGCTCTGGCTTGCTCTTGCGTGCACTGGCGTTCTCTGGCGTGCACTTGCGTGCTCTGGCGTGCATTGACGTGCTCTGGCGTGCACTGGCGTGCTCTGGCGTGCACTGGCGTGCTCTGGCGTGCACTGGCTTGCTCTGGCGTGCATTGACGTAATCTGTCGTGCACTGGCGGGCTCTGGCGTGCACTGGCGTGCTCTGGCATGCACTTGCGTGCTCTGGTGTGAATTGGCGTGCTCTGGTGTGCTCTGTCGTGCTCTCGCGTGCTCTGCTATGCAGAACTCAAGTGCTTGACAATTGAAATCCACTACCCGACAATAGAACTCAAATAACTTGAATAATTTTAAAAACTTCAAGTGCTGTGATGTGCGTTTTTCTAAAACTTTTTGTTCATGATTTGTTCTATAAACTTATTGATTCAATAGACTTGAAATGGTGTACTAGACATTGATTTACACATCCTGTAATTAAAAAATGGTTTTAACAAGTGAAAAAAATATTATAGCAACTTCAGGTGCTGAGCTGTTCTCTAATGTGTTCTACCGTACTCTGGCGTGCAATGGCGTGCTCTGGCGTGCTCTGGCGTGCTCTAGCTTGCTCTGGCGTGCATTGACATGCTCAGGCGTGCACTGGCGTGCACTGGCGTGCTCTGGTGTGAATTGGCGTGCTCTGGCGTGCATTGAATTGCTCTGGCGTGCACTGGCGTGCACTGGCGTGCTCTGGCGTGCACTGGCGTTCTCTGGCGTGCACTGGCGTGTTCTGGTATGAATTGGCGTGCTCTGGCGTGAATTGGCGTGCTCTGGCGTGCATTGAATTGCTCTGGCGTGCACTGGCGTGCTCTGGTGTGAATTAGCGTGCTCTTACGGGCACTGGCGTGCTCTGGTGTGAATTGGCATGCTCTGGCGTGCACTGGCGTGCTCTGGTGTGAATTGGCGTGCTCTTGCGTACACTGGCGTGCACTGGCGTGCTCTGGCGTGAATTGGCGTGCTCTGGCGTGCACTAACGTGCTCTGGCGTGCACTGGCGTGCTCTGGCGTGCACTGGCGTGCTCTGGCATGCACTTGCGTGCTCTGGCGTGCACTGGCGTGCTCTAGCGTGCACTGGCATCCTCTGGCGTGCACTGGCGTGCTCTGGCGTGCACTGGCGTGCTCTGGCGTGCACTGGCGTGCTCTGGCGTGCATTGACGTGCTCTGGTTTGCACTGGCGTGCTCTGGTGTGAATTGGCGTGCAATGGCCTGCTCTGGCGTTCTCTGGCGTGCACTGGCGTGATCTGGCGTACTCTGGCGTGCTCTGGCGTGCTCTGCTATGCAGAACTCAAGTGCTTGACAATAGAAATCCGCTACCCGACCATAGAACTCAAATAACTTGAATAATTTGAAAAAATTCAAGTGCTGTGATGTGCGTTTTTCTCAAACTTTTTGTTCATGATTTTCTCTGGCGTGCACTGGCGTGCTCTGGCGTGCATTGACGTGCTCTGGCGTGCATTGGCTTGCTCTGGTGTGAATTGGCGTGCAATGGCCTGCTATGGCGTGCTCTGGCGTGCACTGGCGTGATCTGGCGTACTCTGGCGTGCTCTGGCGTGCTTTGCTATGCAGAACTCAAGTGCTTGACAATAGAAATCCACTACCCGACAACAGAACTCAAATATCTTGAATAATTTGAAAAAATTCAAGTGCTGTGATGAGCGTTTTTCTCAAACTTTTTGTTTATGATTTGCTCTATAAAATTATTGATTAAATAGACTTGAAATGGTGTATTGGACATTGATTTACACATCTTGTAATTACAAAATGGTTTTAACAAGTGAAAAAAATATTATAGCAACTTCAAGTGCTGAGCTGTTCTCTGCTGTGCTCTACCTTGCTCTGGCGTGCACTGGCGTGCTCTGGCGTGCACTGGCTTGCTCTGGCTTGCTCTGGCGTGCATTGACGTGCTCTGGCGTGCACTGGGGTGCTCTGGCGTGCTATGGCGTGCACTGGCGTGCTCTAGTGTGAATTGGCGTGTACTGGCGTGCTCTGGCGTGCACTGGCTTGCTCTGGCGTGCATTGACGTTCTCTGGCGTGCAGTGGCGTGCTCTAGTGTGAATTGGCGTGCTCTGGAATGCACTGGCGTGCTCTGGCGTCAATGACGTGCTCTGGCGTGCACTGGCATGCTCTGGCGTGCACTGGCGTGCTCTGGCGTGCACTGACGTGCTCTGGCGTGCATTGACGTGCTCTGGCGTGCACTGGCGTGCTCCGGCGTGCACTTGCGTGCTCTGGTGTGAATTGGCGTGCTCTGGCGTGCACTTGCGTGCTCTGGTGTGAATTGGCGTGCTCTGGCGTGCATTGAATTGCTCTGGCGTGCACTGGGGTGCACTAGCGGGCACTGGCGTGCACTGGCGTGCTCTGGCGTGCACTGGCGTGCACTGGCGTGCACTGGCGTGCTCTGGCGTGCTCTGGCGTGCTCTGGCTTGCTCTTGCGTGCATTGACGTGCTCTGGCGTGCTCTGGCGTGCTCTGGCATGCACTTGCGTGCTCTGGTGTGCACTGGCGTGCTCTAGTGTGAATGGGCGTGCACTGGCGTGCTCTAGTGTGAATTGGCGTGCTCTGGAATGCACTGGCAAGCTCTGGCGTGCATTGACGTTCTCTGGCGTGCACTGGCATGCTCTGGCGGGCACTGGCGTGCTCTGGCGTGCATTGACGTGCTCTGTCGTGCACTGGAGGGCTCTGGCGTGCACTGGCGTGCTCTGGCGTGCACTTGCGTGCTCTGGTGTGAATTGGCGTGCTCTGGCGTGCACCGGCGTGCTCTGATGTGCTCTTTCGTGCTCTGGTGTGCTCTGCTATGCAGAACTCAAGTGCTTGACAATAGAAATCCACTACCAAACAAAAGAACTCAAATAACTTTAATAATTTTAGAAACTTCAAGTGCTGTGATGTGCGTTTTTCTAAAACTTTTTGTTCATGATTTGTTCTATAAATTTACTGATTCAATAGACTTGAAATGGTGTACTTAAAATTGATTTATACATCCTGTAATTAAAAAATGGTTTTAAAAAGTGGAAAAAATATTATAGCATTTTCAATTGCTGAGCGGTTCTCTGCTGTGCTCTACCGGGCTCTGGCGTGCACTGGCGTGCTCTGGCGTGCTCTGGCGTGCTCTGGCTTGCTCTGGCGGGCATTGACGTGCTCTGGCGTTCTCTGGCGTGCTCTGGCATTAACTGGTGTGAATTGGCGTGCCTTGGCGTGCTCTGGTGTGAATTGGCGTGCTCTGGCGTGCACTGACGTGCTCTGGCGTGCACTGGCTTGCTCTGGCGTGCATTAAATTGCTCTGGCGTGCACTGACGTGCTCTGGCGTGCACTGGCGTGCTCTGGCGTGCATTGACTTGCTCTGGCGTGCACTGGCGTGCTCTGGCGTGCACTGACGTGCTCTGGTATGAATTGGCGTGCTATGGCGTGCACTGGCGTGCTCTGGCGTGCACTGGCGTGCATTGACGTGCTCTTGCGTGCACTGGCGTGCTCTGGTGTGAATTGGCGTGCTCTGGCGTGCACTGGCGTGCTCTGGTGTGAATTGGCGTGCTCTGGCGTGCTCTGGCGTGCTCTGGCGTGCACTGGCGTTCACTGGTGTGAATTTGCGTGCTCTGGCGTGCAGTGGCGTGCTCTGGTGTGAATTTGCGTGCTCTTGCGTGCATTGAATTGCTCTGGCGTGCAGTGGCGTGCTCTGGCGTGCATTGGCGTGCTCTGGCGTGCACTGGCGTGCTCTGGTGTGAATTTGCGTGCTCTGGCGTGCACTGGCTTGCTCTGGCGTGCATTGAATTGCTCTGGCGTGCAGTGGCGTGCTCTGGCGTGCATTTGCGTGCTCTGGCGTGCACTAGCGTGCTCTGGTGAAAATTGGCGTGCACTGGCGTGCACTGGCGTGCACTGGCGTGCTCTGGCGTGCACTTGCGTGCTCTGGCGTGCACTGGCGTGCTCTGGCGTGCATTGACGTGTTCTGACGTGCTCTGGCGTGCACTGGCGTGCTCTGGTGTGAATTGGCGTGCTCTGGCGTGCATTGAATTGCTCTGGCGTGCACTGGCGTGCACTGGCGTGCACTGGCATGCACTGGCGTGCATTGACTTGCTCTAGCGTGCTCTGGCGTGCACTGGCGTGCTCTGGCGTGGACTGGCGTGCTCTGGCGTGCATTGACGTGCTCTTGCGTGCACTGGCGTGCTCTGGCGTGCACTAGCAAGCTCTGGTGTGAATTGGCGTGCTCTGGCGTGCACTGGCGTTCTCTGGTGTGAATTGGCGTGCTCTGGCGTGCATTAAATTGCTCTGGCGTGCTCTGGCGTGCACTGGCGTGCTCTGGCGTGCACTGACGTGCTCTGTCGTGCACTGGCGTGCTCTGGTGTGAATTGGCGTGCTCTGGCGTGCACTGGCGTGCTCTGGCGTGCATTGAATTGCTCTGGCGTGCAGTGGCGTGCTCTGGCGTGCATTTTCGTGCTCTGGCGTGCATTGACTTGCTCTGGCGTGCACTGGCGTGCACTGGCGTGCACTGGCGTGCTCTGGCGTGCACTAGCGTGCTCTGGTGAAAATTGGCGTGCACTGGCGTGCTCTGGCGTGCACTTGCGTGCTCTGGCGTGCACTTGCGTGCTCTGGCGTGCATTGACGTGTTCTGACGTGCTCTGGCGTGCACTGGCGTGCTCTGGTGTGAATTGGCGTGCACTGGCGTGCATTGAATTGCTCTGGCGTGCACTGGCGTGCACTGGCGTGATCTAGCGTGATCTTGCGTGCACTGGCGTGCTCTGGCGTGCATTGGCGTGCTCTGGTGTGCACTGGCGTGCTCTGGCGTGCATTGCCGTGCTCTGGCGTGCTCTGGTGTGAATTGGCGTGCTCTGGCGTGCTCTGGCGTGCTCTGACGTGCACTGGCGTGCTCTGGCGTGCATTGACGTGCTCTGGTGTGAATTGGCGTGCTCTGGCGTGCACTGGCGTGCTCTGGCGTGCACTGGCGTGCATTGACGTGCTCTTGCGTGCACTGGCGTGCTCTGGTGTGAATTGGCGTGCTCTGGCGTGCTCTGGTGTGAATTGTCGTGCTCTGGCGTGCACTGGCGTGCTCTGGTGTTAATTTGCGTGCTCTTGCGTGCATTGAATTGCTCTGGCGTGCAGTGGCGTGCTCTGGCGTGCATTGGCGTGCTCTGGCGTGCACTGGCGTGCGCTGGTGTGAATTTTCGTGCTCTGGCGTGCACTGGCGTGCTCTGGTGTGAATTTGCGTTCTCTGGCGTGCATTGACTTGCTCTGGCGTGCACTGGCGTGCACTTGCGTGCTTTGGCGTGCACTGGCGTGCTCTGGTGAGAATTGGCGTGCACTGGCGTGCACTGGCGTGCTCTGGCGTGCACTGGCGTGCTCTGGCGTGCATTGACGTTTTCTGACGTGCACTTGGGTGCTCTGGCGAGCACTGGCGTGCTCTGGAGAGCACTGGCGTGCTCTGGCGTGCACTGGTGTGCTCTGGGGTGAATTGGCGTGCTCTGGCGTGCACTGGCGTGCTCTGGCGTGCACTGGCGTGCTCTGGCGTGCACTGGCGTGCTCTGGTATGAATTGGCGTGCTCTGGCGTTCACTGGCGTGCTCTGGCGTGCACTGACGTGCACTGGCGTGCTCTGGCGTGCACTGGCGTGCTCTGGCGTGCACTGGCGTGCTCTGGCGTGCACTGGCGTGCACTGGCGTGCACTTGCGTGCTCTGGCGGGCACTGGCGTGCTCTGACGTGCACTGGCGTGCTCTGGCGTGCACTGGCGTGCTCTGGTGTGAATTGGCGTGCTCTGGCGTGCATTGAATTGCTCTGGCGTGCACTGGCGTGATCTGACGTGCTCTGACGTGCACTGGCGTGCTCTGGCGTGCACTGGCATTCTCTGGTGTGAATTTGCGTGCTCTGGCGTGCACTGGCGTGCTCTGGTGTGAATTTGCGTGCTCTTGCGTGCATTGAATTGCTCTGGCGTGCAGTGGCGTGCATTGGCGTGCTCTGGCGTGCACTGGCGTGCTCTGGTGTGAATTTGCGTGCTCTGGCGTGCACTGGCGTGCTCTGGCGTGCATTGAATTGCTCTGGCGTGCAGTGGCGTGCTCTGGCGTGCATTGGCGTGTTCTGGCGTGCATTGACTTGCTCTGGCGTGCACTGGCGTGCACTGGCGTGCACTGGCGGGCTCTGGCGTGCACTGGCGTGCTCTGGCGTGCACTTGCGTGCTGTCGTGTGAATTGGCGTGCTCTGGCGTGCACTGGCGTGCTCTGGTGTGCTATGTCGTGCTCTTGCGTGCTCTGCTATGCAGAACTTAAGCGATTGACAATAGAAATCCACTACCCGACAATAGAACTCAAATAACTTGAATGATTTTAAAAACTTCAAGTGCTGTGATGTGCGTTTTTCTAAAACTTTTTGTTCATGATTTGTTCTATAAATTTATTGATTCAATAGACTTGAAATGGTGTACTGGACATTGATTTACACATCCTGTAATTAAAAAATGGTTTTAACAAGTGAAAAAAATATTATAGCAACTTCAAGTTCTGAGCTGTTCTCTAATGTGTTCTACCGTACTCTGGCGTGCAATGGCGTGCTCTGGCGTGCTCTGGCGTGCTCTGGCTTGCTCTAGCGTGCATTGACATGCTCTGGCGTGCACTGGCGTGCACTGGCGTGCTCTGGTTTGAATTGGCGTGCTCTGGCGTGCATTGAATTGCTCTGGCGTGCACTGGCGTGCTCTGGCGTGCACTGGCGTTCTCTTGCGTTCAATGGCGTGCTCTGGTGTGAATTGGTGTGCTCTGGCGTGCACTGGCGTAATCTGACGTGCACTGACGTGCTCTGGCGTGCACTGGCGTGATCTGGCGTGCACTTGCGTGCTCTGGCGTGCACTGGCGTGCTCTGGCGTGCACTGGCGTGCTCTGGTGTGAATTAGCGTGCTCTTGCTTGTACTGGCGTGCTCTTGCGGGCACTGGCGTGCTCTGGTGTGAATTGGCGTGCTCTGGCGTGCACTGGCGTGCTCTGGTGTGAATTGGCGTGTTCTTGCGTACACTGGCGTGCACTTGCGTGCTCCGGTGTGCACTGGCGTGCTCTGGCGTGCATTGACGTGCTCTGGCGTGCACTGGCGTGCTCTGGTGTGAATTGGCGTGCAATTGCCTGCTCTGGCGTGCTCTGGCATGATCTGGCGTACTCTGGCGTGCTCTGGCGTGCTCTGCTATGCAGAACTCAAGTGCTTGACAATAGAAATCCACTACCCGACAATAGAACTCAAATAACTTGAATAATTTGAAAAAATTCAAGTGCTGTGATGTGCGTTTTTCTCAAACTTTTTGTTCATGATTTGCTCTGGCGTGCACTGGCGTGCTCTGGCGTGCATTGACGTGCTCTGGCCTGCACTGGCGTGCACTGGCGTGCTCTGGCGTGCACTGGCGTGCTCTGGCGTGCACTGGCGTGCTCTGGCGTGCACTGGCGTGCTCTGGCGTGCACTGGCGTGCTCTGGCGTGCACTGGCGTGCTCTGGCGTGCACTGGCGTGCACTGGCGTGCTGTGGCGTGCACTGGCGTTCTTTGGCGTGTACTTGCGTGCACTGGCGTGCACTGGCGTGCTCTGGCGTGCACTGGCGTTCTTTGGCGTGCACTTGCGTGCTCTGGCGTGCACTGGCATGCTCTGGCGTGCACTAGCGTGCTCTGGCGTGCACTGGCGTGCTCTGGCGTGCACTGGCGTGCTCTGGTGTGAATTGGCGTGCTCTGGCGTGCTCTGGCGGGCACTAGTATCCACTGGCGTGCTCTGGCTTGCACTGGCGTGCTCTGGCGTGCACTGACATGCTCTGGCATGCATTGACGTGCTCCTGTTGCACTGGCGTGCTTTTGCGTGCACTGGCGTGCTCTGGCGTGCACTGGCGTTCTCTGGCGTGCACTGGAGTGCTCTGGCTTGCACTGCCGTGCTCTGGCGTGCTCTGTCGTGCTTTGGCGTGCTCTGCTATGCAGAACTCAAGTGCTTGACAATAGAAATCCACTAGCCGACAATAGAACTCAAATAACTTGAATAATTTTAAAAACTTCAAGTGCTGTGATGTGCGTTTTTCTAAAACTTTTTGTTCATGATTGTTCTATAAATTTATTGATTCAATAGACTTGAAATGGTGTACTGGACATTGATTTACACATCCTGTAATTAAAAAATGGTTTTAACAGGTGAAAAAAATATTATAGCAACTTCAAGTGCTGAGCTGTTCTCTGCTGTGCTCTACCTTGCTCTGGCGTGCACTGGCGTGCTCTGGCGTGCTCTGGCTAGCTCTGGCTTTCTCTGGCGTGAGTTTACGTGCTTTGGCGTGCACTGGCGTGCACTGGCGTGCTCTTGTGTGCACTGGCGTGCACTGGCGTGCTTTGGCGTGCACTGGCGTGCACTGGCGTGCTCTGGCGTGCACTGGCGTGCTCTGGCGTGCACTGGCGTGCTCTGGCGTGCTCCGGCGTGCTTTGGCGTGCACTTGCGTGCTCTGGCGTGCACTGGCGTGCTCTGGCATGCATTGACGTGCTCCTGTTGCACTGGCGTGCTCTGGCGTGCACTGGCGTCCTCTGGCGTGCACTTGCGTGCTCTGGCGTGCACTGGCGTGCTCTGGTATGAAGTGGCGTGCTCTGGTGTAAATTGGCGTGCTCTGGTGTGAATTGGCGTGCTCTGGCGTGCATTGAATTGCTCTGGCGTGCACTGGCGTGATCTGGCGTGCACTGGCGTGCACTGGCGTGCTCTGGCGTGCACTGGCGTGCTCTGGCGTGCACTGGCGTGCTCTGACGTGCATTGACGTGCTCTGGCGTGCACTGGCTTGCTCTGCCGTGCACTGGCATGCTCTGGCGTGCATTTACGTGCTTTTGCGTGCACTGGCGTGCTCTGGCGTGCACTGGCGTGCTCTGGTGTGAATTGGCGTGCTCTGGTGTGAATTGGCGTGCTCTGGCGTGCACTGGCGTACACGTGCGTGCTCTGGCGTGCTCTGGCGTGCTCTGTCGTGCTTTGGCGTGCTCTGCTATGCAGAACTCAAGTGCTTGACAATAGAAATCCACTACCCGACAAAAGAACTGAAATAACTTGAATAATTTTGAAAAATTCAAGTGCTGTGATGTGCTTTTTTCTCAAACTTTTTGTTCATGATATTCTCTATAAATTTATTGATTAAATAGACTTGAAATGGTGCATTGACATTGATTTACACATCATGTAATTAAAAAATAGTTTTAACAAGTGAAAAAAATATTATAGCAACTTCAAGTGCTGAGCTGTTCTCTGCTGTGCTCTACCGTGCTCTGGTGTGCACTGGAGTGCTCTGGCGTGCACTGGCGTGCTCTGGCGTGCACTGGCGTGCTCTGGCGTGCACTGCCGTGCTCTGGCGTGCACTGCCGTGCTCTGGCGTGCATTGACGTGCTCTGGCGTGCACTGGCGTGCTCTGGCGTGCTCTGGCGTGCACTGGCGTGCTCTGGTGTTAATTGGCGTGCACTGGCGTGCACTGGTGTGAACTGGCTTGCACTGGCGTACTCTGGCGTGCACTGGCGTGCTCTGGCGTGCACTGGCGTGCACTGGAGTGCTCTGGCGTGCACTGGTATCCACTGGCGTGCTCTGGCTTGCACTTGCGTGCTCTGGCTTGCACTGGCATGCTCTGGCATGCATTGACGTGCTCCTGTTGCACTGGCGTGCTCTGGCGTGTACTGGCGTCCTCTGGCGTGCACTTGCGTGCTCTGGCGTGCACTTGCGTGCTCTGGCGTGCACTGGCGCGCTCTGGCGTGCACTGGCGGGCTCTGGTGTGAAGTGGCGTGCTCTGGGGTGCACTGGCGTGCTCTGGCGTGAATTGGCGTGCTCTGGTGTGAATTGGCGTGCTCTGGCGTGCATTGAATTGCTCTGGCGTGCACTGGCGTGATCTGGCGTGCATTGACGTGCTCTGGCGTGCACTGGCGTGATCTGGCGTGCACTGGCGGGCACTGGCGTGCTCTGACGTGCACTGGCGTGCTCTGGTGTGAATTGGCGTGCTCTGGCGTGCATTGAATTGCTCTGGCGTGCACTGGCGTGATCTGACGTGCTCTGACGTGCACTGGCGTGCTCTGGCGTGCACTGGCGTGCTCTGGCGTGCTCTGGCGTGCACTGGCGTGCTCTGGTGTTAATTGGCATGCACTGGCGTGCACTGGTGTGAACTGGCTTGCACTGGCGTACTCTGGCGTGCACTGGCGTGCTCTGGTGTGAATTGGCGTGCACTAGCGTGCACTGGCGTGCACTGGCGTCCTCTGGCGTGCTCTGGCGTGCTCTGGCGTGAACTGGCGTGCTCTGGCGTGCACTGGCGTGCTCTGGCGTGCACTGGCGTGATTTGGCGTGCACTTGCGTGCTCTGGCGTGCACTGGCGTGCTCTGGTGTGAATTGACGTGCTCTGGTGTGAATTGGCGTGCTCTGGTGTGCACTGGCGTGCTCTGGCGTGCACTGGCGTGCTCTGGCGTGCACTGGCGTGCTCTGGCGTGCATTGAATTGCTCTGGCGTGCAGTGGCGTGCTCTGGCGTGCATTGGCGTGCACTGGCGTGCTCTGGTGTGAATTGGCGTGCTCTGTCGTGCACTGGCGTGCTCTGGTGTGAATTGGCGTGCACTGGCGTGCACTGGCGTGCACTGGCGTGCACTGGCGTGCACTGGCGTGCACTGGCGTGCTCTGGCGTTCACTGGCGTGCTCTGGCGTGCATTTACGTGCTCTTGCGTGCACAAGCGTGCTCTGGTGTGAATTGGCGTGCTCTGGCGTGCTCTGGTGTGAATTGGCGTGCTCTGGCGTGCATTGAATTGCTCTGGCGTGCTCTGGCGTGCACTGGCGTGCACTGGCGTACACTGGCGTGCTCTGGCGGGCACTGGCGTGCTCTGGCGTTTACTGGCGTGCTTTGGCGTGCACTGGCGTGCTCTGGAGTGCACTGGCGTGCTCTGGTGTGAATTGGCGTGCTCTGGCGTGCATTGGCGTGCTCTGGCGTGCATTGAATTGCTCTGGCGTGCACTGGCGTTATCTGGCGTGCACTGGCGTGCTCTGGCGGGCACTGGCGTGCTCTGACGTACACTGGCGTGCTCTGGCGTGAACTGGCGTGCACTGGCGTGCTCTGGCGTGCACTGGCGTGCTTTATCGTGCACTTGCTTGCTCTGGCGGGCACTGGCGTGCTCTGGCGTGCATTGACGTGCTCTGGCGTGCATTGGCATGCTCTGGCGTGCATTGACGTGCTCGTGCGTGCACTGTCGTGCTCTGGCGTGCACTGGCGTGCTCTGGTGTGAATTGGCGTACTTTGGCGTGCACTTGCGTGCTCTGGCGTGAATTGGCGTGCTCTGGCGTGCATTGAATTGCTCTGGCGTGCACTGGCGTGCTCTGGAATGCACTGGCGTGCACTGGTTTGAATTGGCGTGCTCTGGCTTGCACTGGCGTGCTCTGACGTGCACTGGCATGCTCTGGCATGCATTGACGTGCTCCTGTTGCACTGGCGTGCTCTGGCGTGCACTGGCGTGCTCTGGCATGCACTGGCGTCCTCTGGCGTGCACTTGCGTGCTCTGGCGTGCACGGGCATGCTCTGGCGTGCACTGGCGTGCTCTGGTGTGAATTGGCGTGCTCTGGCGTGCATTGAATTGCTCTGGCGTGCACTGGCGTGATCTGGCGTGCACTGGCGTGCACTGGCGTGCTCTGGCGTGAACTTGCGTGCTCTGGCGTGCATTGACGTGCTCTGACGTTCACTTGGGTGCTCTTGCGAGCACTGGCGTGCTCTGGCGTGCACTAGCGTGCACTGGCGTGCTCTGGCGTGCACTGGCGTGCTCTGGCGTGCACTGGCGTGCTCTGGCATGCATTGACGTGCTCTGGGGTGCACTGGCGTGCTCTGGTGTGAATTGGCGTGCTCTGTCGTGCACTGGCGTGCTCTGGTGTGAATTGGCGTGCACTGGCGTGCACTGGCGTGCACTGGCGTGCACTGGCGTGCTCTGGCGTGCACTGGCGTTCTCTGGCGTGCACTGGAGTGCTCTGGCTTGCACTGCCGTGCTCTGGCGTGCTCTGTCGTGCTTTGGCGTGCTCTGCTATGCAGAACTCAAGTGCTTGACAATAGAAATCCACTAGCCGACAATAGAACTCAAATAACTTGAATAATTTTAAAAACTTCAAGTGCTGTGATGTGCGTTTTTCTAAAACTTTTTGTTCATGATTGTTCTATAAATTTATTGATTCAATAGACTTGAAATGGTGTACTGGACATTGATTTACACATCCTGTAATTAAAAAATGGTTTTAACAGGTGAAAAAAATATTATAGCAACTTCAAGTGCTGAGCTGTTCTCTGCTGTGCTCTACCTTGCTCTGGCGTGCACTGGCGTGCTCTGGCGTGCTCTGGCTAGCTCTGGCTTTCTCTGGCGTGAGTTTACGTGCTTTGGCGTGCACTGGCGTGCACTGGCGTGCTCTTGTGTGCACTGGCGTGCACTGGCGTGCTTTGGCGTGCACTGGCGTGCTCTGGCGTGCTCTGGCGTGCACTGGCGTGCTCTGGCGTGCACTGGCGTGCTCTGGCGTGCTCCGGCGTGCTTTGGCGTGCACTTGCGTGCTCTGGCGTGCACTGGCGTGCTCTGGCATGCATTGACGTGCTCCTGTTGCACTGGCGTGCTCTGGCGTGCACTGGCGTCCTCTGGCGTGCACTTGCGTGCTCTGGCGTGCACTGGCGTGCTCTGGTATGAAGTGGCGTGCTCTGGTGTGAATTGGCGTGCTCTGGTGTGAATTGGCGTGCTCTGGCGTGCATTGAATTGCTCTGGCGTGCACTGGCGTGATCTGGCGTGCACTGGCGTGCACTGGCGTGCTCTGGCGTGCACTGGCGTGCTCTGGCGTGCACTGGCGTGCTCTGACGTGCATTGACGTGCTCTGGCGTGCACTGGCTTGCTCTGCCGTGCACTGGCATGCTCTGGCGTGCATTTACGTGCTTTTGCGTGCACTGGCGTGCTCTGGCGTGCACTGGCGTGCTCTGGTGTGAATTGGCGTGCTCTGGTGTGAATTGGCGTGCTCTGGCGTGCACTGGCGTACACGTGCGTGCTCTGGCGTGCTCTGGCGTGCTCTGTCGTGCTTTGGCGTGCTCTGCTATGCAGAACTCAAGTGCTTGACAATAGAAATCCACTACCCGACAAAAGAACTGAAATAACTTGAATAATTTTGAAAAATTCAAGTGCTGTGATGTGCTTTTTTCTCAAACTTTTTGTTCATGATATTCTCTATAAATTTATTGATTAAATAGACTTGAAATGGTGCATTGACATTGATTTACACATCATGTAATTAAAAAATAGTTTTAACAAGTGAAAAAAATATTATAGCAACTTCAAGTGCTGAGCTGTTCTCTGCTGTGCTCTACCGTGCTCTGGTGTGCACTGGAGTGCTCTGGCGTGCACTGGCGTGCTCTGGCGTGCACTGGCGTGCTCTGGCGTGCACTGCCGTGCTCTGGCGTGCATTGACGTGCTCTGGCGTGCACTGGCGTGCTCTGGCGTGCTCTGGCGTGCACTGGCGTGCTCTGGTGTTAATTGGCGTGCACTGGCGTGCACTGGTGTGAACTGGCTTGCACTGGCGTACTCTGGCGTGCACTGGCGTGCTCTGGCGTGCACTGGCGTGCACTGGAGTGCTCTGGCGTGCACTGGTATCCACTGGCGTGCTCTGGCTTGCACTTGCGTGCTCTGGCTTGCACTGGCATGCTCTGGCATGCATTGACGTGCTCCTGTTGCACTGGCGTGCTCTGGCGTGTACTGGCGTCCTCTGGCGTGCACTTGCGTGCTCTGGCGTGCACTTGCGTGCTCTGGCGTGCACTGGCGCGCTCTGGCGTGCACTGGCGTGCTCTGGTGTGAAGTGGCGTGCTCTGGCGTGAATTGGCGTGCTCTGGTGTGAATTGGCGTGCTCTGGCGTGCATTGAATTGCTCTGGCGTGCACTGGCGTGATCTGGCGTGCATTGACGTGCTCTGTCGTGCACTGGCGTGATCTGGCGTGCACTGGCGGGCACTGGCGTGCTCTGACGTGCACTGGCGTGCTCTGGTGTGAATTGGCGTGCTCTGGCGTGCATTGAATTGCTCTGGCGTGCACTGGCGTGATCTGACGTGCTCTGACGTGCACTGGCGTGCTCTGGCGTGCACTGGCGTGCTCTGGCGTGCTCTGGCGTGCACTGGCGTGCTCTGGTGTTAATTGGCGTGCACTGGCGTGCACTGGTGTGAACTGGCTTGCACTGGCGTACTCTGGCGTGCACTGGCGTGCTCTGGTGTGAATTGGCGTGCACTAGCGTGCACTGGCGTGCACTGGCGTCCTCTGGCGTGCTCTGGCGTGCTCTGGCGTGAACTGGCGTGCTCTGGCGTGCACTGGCGTGCTCTGGCGTGCACTGGCGTGATTTGGCGTGCACTTGCGTGCTCTGGCGTGCACTGGCGTGCTCTGGTGTGAATTGACGTGCTCTGGTGTGAATTGGCGTGCTCTGGTGTGCACTGGCGTGCTCTGGCGTGCACTGGCGTGCTCTGGCGTGCACTGGCGTGCTCTGGCGTGCATTGAATTGCTCTGGCGTGCAGTGGCGTGCTCTGGCGTGCATTGGCGTGCACTGGCGTGCTCTGGTGTGAATTGGCGTGCTCTGTCGTGCACTGGCGTGCTCTGGTGTGAATTGGCGTGCACTGGCGTGCACTGGCGTGCACTGGCGTGCACTGGCGTGCACTGGCGTGCACTGGCGTGCTCTGGTGTTCACTGGCGTGCTCTGGCGTGCATTTACGTGCTCTTGCGTGCACAAGCGTGCTCTGGTGTGAATTGGCGTGCTCTGGCGTGCTCTGGTGTGAATTGGCGTGCTCTGGCGTGCATTGAATTGCTCTGGCGTGCTCTGGCGTGCACTGGCGTGCACTGGCGTACACTGGCGTGCTCTGGCGGGCACTGGCGTGCTCTGGCGTTTACTGGCGTGCTTTGGCGTGCACTGGCGTGCTCTGGAGTGCACTGGCGTGCTCTGGTGTGAATTGGCGTGCTCTGGCGTGCACTGGTGTGCTCTGGTGTGAATTGGCGTGCTCTGGCGTGCATTGGCGTGCTCTGGCGTGCATTGAATTGCTCTGGCGTGCACTGGCGTTATCTGGCGTGCACTGGCGTGCTCTGGCGGGCACTGGCGTGCTCTGACGTACACTGGCGTGCTCTGGCGTGAACTGGCGTGCACTGGCGTGCTCTGGCGTGCACTGGCGTGCTTTATCGTGCACTTGCTTGCTCTGGCGGGCACTGGCGTGCTCTGGCGTGCATTGACGTGCTCTGGCGTGCATTGGCATGCTCTGGCGTGCATTGACGTGCTCGTGCGTGCACTGTCGTGCTCTGTCGTGCACTGGCGTGCTCTGGTGTGAATTGGCGTACTTTGGCGTGCACTTGCGTGCTCTGGCGTGAATTGGCGTGCTCTGGCGTGCATTGAATTGCTCTGGCGTGCACTGGCGTGCTCTGGAATGCACTGGCGTGCACTGGTTTGAATTGGCGTGCTCTGGCTTGCACTGGCGTGCTCTGACGTGCACTGGCATGCTCTGGCATGCATTGACGTGCTCCTGTTGCACTGGCGTGCTCTGGCGTGCACTGGCGTGCTCTGGCATGCACTGGCGTCCTCTGGCGTGCACTTGCGTGCTCTGGCGTGCACGGGCATGCTCTGGCGTGCACTGGCGTGCTCTGGTGTGAATTGGCGTGCTCTGGCGTGCATTGAATTGCTCTGGCGTGCACTGGCGTGATCTGGCGTGCACTGGCGTGCACTGGCGTGCTCTGGCGTGAACTTGCGTGCTCTGGCGTGCATTGACGTGCTCTGACGTTCACTTGGGTGCTCTTGCGAGCACTGGCGTGCTCTGGCGTGCACTAGCGTGCACTGGCGTGCTCTGGCGTGCACTGGCGTGCTCTGGCGTGCACTGGCGTGCTCTGGCATGCATTGACGTGCTCTGGGGTGCACTGGCGTGCTCTGGTGTGAATTGGCGTGCTCTGTCGTGCACTGGCGTGCTCTGGTGTGAATTGGCGTGCACTGGCGTGCACTGGCGTGCACTGGCGTGCTCTGGCGTTCACTGGCGTGCTCTGGCGTGCATTTACGTGCTCTTGCGTGCACAAGCGTGGTCTGGTGTGAATTGGCGTGCTCTGGCGTGCTCTGGTGTGAATTGGCGTGCTCTGGCGTGCATTGAATTGCTCTGGCGTGCTCTGGCGTGCACTGGCGTGCACTGGCGTACACTGGCGTGCTCTGGCGGGCACTGGCGTGCTCTGGCGTTTACTGGCGTGCTTTGGCGTGCACTGGCGTGCTCTGGAGTGCACTGGCGTGCTCTGGTGTGAATTGGCGTGCTCTGGCGTGCACTGGTGTGCTCTGGTGTGAATTGGCGTGCTCTGGCGTGCATTGGCGTGCTCTGGCGTGCATCGAATTGCTCTGGCGTGCACTGGCGTTATCTGGCGTGCACTGGCGTGCTCTGGCGGGCACTGGCGTGCTCTGACGTACACTGGCGTGCTCTGGCGTGAACTGGCGTGCACTGGCGTGCTCTGGCGTGCACTGGCGTGCTTTATCGTGCACTTGCTTGCTCTGGCGGGCACTGGCGTGCTCTGGCGTGCATTGACGTGCTCTGGCGTGCATTGGCATGCTCTGGCGTGCATTGACGTGCTCGTGCGTGCACTGTCGTGCTCTGGCGTGCACTGGCGTGCTCTGGTGTGAATTGGCGTACTTTGGCGTGCACTTGCGTGCTCTGGCGTGAATTGGCGTGCTCTGGCGTGCATTGAATTGCTCTGGCGTGCACTGGCGTGCTCTGGAATGCACTGGCGTGCACTGGTTTGAATTGGCGTGCTCTGGCTTGCACTGGCGTGCTCGGACGTGCACTGGCATGCTCTGGCATGCATTGACGTGCTCCTGTTGCACTGGCGTGCTCTGGCGTGCACTGGCGTGCTCTGGCATGCACTGGCGTCCTCTGGCGTGCACTTGCGTGCTCTGGCGTGCACGGGCATGCTCTGGCGTGCACTGGCGTGCTCTGGTGTGAATTGGCGTGCTCTGGCGTGCATTGAATTGCTCTGGCGTGCACTGGCGTGATCTGGCGTGCACTGGCGTGCACTGGCGTGCTCTGGCGTGAACTTGCGTGCTCTGGCGTGCATTGACGTGCTCTGACGTGCACTTGGGTGCTCTTGCGAGCACTGGCGTGCTCTGGCGTGCACTGGCGTGCACTGGCGTGCTCTGGCGTGCACTGGCGTGCTCTGGCGTGCACTGGCGTGCTCTGGCGTGCACTGGCGTGCTCTGGCATGCATTGACGTGCTCTGGGGTGCACTGGCGTGCACTGGCGTGCTCTGGTGTGAATTGGCGTGCTCTGTCGTGCACTGGCGTGCTCTGATGTGAATTGGCGTGCACTGGCGTGCACTGGCGTGCACTGGCGTGCTCTGGCGTTCACTGGCGTGCTCTGGCGTGCATTTACGTGCTCTTGCGTGCACAAGCGTGCTCTGGTGTGAATTGGCGTGCTCTGGCGTGCTCTGGTGTGAATTGGCGTGCTCTGGCGTGCATTGAATTGCTCTGGCGTGCTCTGGCGTGCACTGGCGTGCACTGGCGTACACTGGCGTGCTCTGGTGTGAATTGGCGTGCTCTGGCGTGCACTGGTGTGCTCTGGTGTGAATTGGCGTGCTCTGGCGTGCATTGGCGTGCTCTGGCGTGCATTGAATTGCTCTGGCGTGCACTGGCGTTATCTGGCGTGCACTGGCGTGCTCTGGCGGGCACTGGCGTGCTCTGACGTACACTGGCGTGCTCTGGCGTGAACTGGCGTGCACTGGCGTGCTCTGGCGTGCACTGGCGTGCTTTATCGTGCACTTGCTTGCTCTGGCGGGCACTGGCGTGCTCTGGCGTGCATTGACGTGCTCTGGCGTGCATTGGCATGCTCTGGCGTGCATTGACGTGCTCGTGCGTGCACTGTCGTGCTCTGGCGTGCAGTGGCGTGCTCTGGTGTGAATTGGCGTACTTTGGCGTGCACTGGCGTGCTCTGGTGTGAATTGGCGTGCTCTGGCGTGCATTGAATTGCTCTGGCGTGCACTGGCGTGATCTGGCGTGCACTGGCGTGCACTGGCGTGCTCTGGCGTGCTCTGGCGTGCACTGGCGTGCTCTGGTGTTAATTGGCGTGCACTGGCGTGCTCTGGTGTTAATTGGCGTGCACTGGCGTGAACTGGCGTGAACTGGCGTGCACTGGCGTGCTCTGTCGTGCACTGGCGTGCTCTGTCGTGCACTGGCGTGCTCTGGCGTGCACTGGCGTGCTCTGGCGTGCACTGGCGTGCTCTGGCGTGAACTTGCGTGCTCTGGCGTGCATTGACGTGCTCTGACGTGCACTTGGGTGCTCTTGCGAGCACTGGCGTGCTCTGGCGTGCACTGGCGTGCACTGGCGTGCACTGGCGTGCTCTGGTGTGAATTGGCGTGCTCTGGCGTGCACTGGCGTGCTCTGGTGTGAATTTGCGTGCTCTGGCGTGCATTGAATTGCTCTGGCGTGCACTGGCGTGCTCTGGCGTGCACTGACGTGCACTGGCGTGCACTGGCGTGCTCTGGCATGCATTGACGTGCTCTGGCGTGCACTGGCATGCTTTGGCGTGCATTGACGTGCTCGTGCGTGCACTGTCGTGCTCTGGCTTGCACTGGCGTGCACTGGCGTGCTCTGGTGTGAATTGGCGTGCTTTGGCGTGCACTGGCGTGCTCTGGCGTGAATTGGCGTGCTCTGGCGTGCATTGAATTGCTCTGGCGTGCACTGGCGTGCTCTGGCGTGCACTGGCGTGCACTGGTTTGAATTGGCGTGCTCTGGCTTGCACTGGCGTGCTCTGGCGTGCACTGGCATGCTCTGGCATGCATTGACGTGCTCCTGTTGCACTGGCGTGCTCTGGCGTGAACTGGCGTGCTCTGGCGTGCACTGGCGTCCTCTGGCGTGCACTTGCGTGCTCTGGCGTGCACGGGCACGCTCTGGAGTTCACTGGCGTGCTCTGGTGTGAATTGGCTTGCTCTGGCGTGCACTGGCTTGCTCTGGTGTGAATTGGCGTGCTCTGGCGTGCATTGAATTGCTCTGGCGTGCACTGGCGTGCTCTGGCGGGCACTGAAGTGCTCTGCGTGCAATGAAGTGCTCTGGCGTGAACTTGCGTGCACTTGCGTGCTCTTGCGTGCACTGGCGTGCACTGGCGTGCTCTGGCGTGCACTGGCGTGCTTTGGCGTGCACTTGCGTGCTCTTGCGTGCACTGGCGTGCTCTGGCGTGCATTTACGTGCTCTTGCGTGCACTGGCGTGCTCTGGCGTGCACTGGCGTGCTCTGGTGTGAATTGGCGTTCTCTGGCGTGCACTGGCGTGCTCTGGTGTGAATTGGCGTGCTCTGGCGTGCACTGGCGTGCACTGGCGTGCACTGGCGTGCACTGGCGTGCTCTGGCGTGCACTAGCGTGCTCTGGTGTGCACTGGCGTTCTCTGGCGTGCACTGGCGTTCTCTGGCGTGCTCTGGTGTTAATTGGCGTGCTCTGGCGTGCTCTGGCGTGCTCTGACGTGCACTGGCGTGCTCTGGCGTGCATTGACGTGCTCTGGTGTGAATTGGCGTGCTCTGGCGTTCACTGACGTGCTCTGGCGTGCACTGGCGTGCATTGACGTGCTCTTGCATGCACTGGCGTGCTCTGATGTGCACTGGCGTTCTCTGGCGTGCACTGGCGTTCTCTGGCGTGCACTGGCGTTCTCTGGCGTGCTGTGGTGTTAATTGGCGTGCTCTGGCGTGCACTGGCGTGCTCTGGTGTGAATTGACGTGCTCTGGCGTGCTCTGGCGTGCACTGGCAAGCACTGGTGTTAATTTGCGTGCTCTGGCGTGCACTGGCGTGCTCTGGTGTGAATTTGCGTGCTCTGGCGTGCATTGAATTGCTCTGGCGTGCTCTGGTGTGCATTGGCGTGCTCTGGCGTGCACTGGCGTGCTCTGGCGTGCATTGACTTGCTCTAGCGTGCACTGGCGTGCTCTTGCGTGCACTGGCGTGCTCTGGTGAGAATTGGCGTGCTCTTGCGTGCACTGGCGTGCTCTGGTGAGAATTGGCGTGCTTTGGCGTGCATTGAATTGCTCTGGCGTGCACTGGCGTGATCTGGCGTGCACTGGCGGGCACTGGCGTGCTCTGACGTGCACTGGCGTGCTCTGGCGTGCACTGGCGTTTTCTGGCGTGCACTGGCATGCTTTAGCGTGCACTTGCGTGCTCTGGCGTGCACTGGCGTGCTCTGGCGTGCTTTGGCGTGCACTGGCGTGCTCTTGTGTGAATTAGCGTGCACTGGCGTGCACGTGCGTGCTCTGGCGTACACTGGCGTGCTTTGGCGTGCACTGGCGTGGACTGGCGTGCTCTGGTGTGAATTGGCGTGCTCTGGCGTGCACTGGCGTTCTCTGGTGTGAATTGGCGTGCTCTGGCGTGCACTGGCGTGCTCTGGCGTGCATTGACTTGCTCTGGCGTGCACTTGCGTGCTCTGGCGTGCACTGGCGTGCTCTTGTGTTAATTAGCGTGCACTGGCGTGCACGTGCGTGCTCTGGCGTACACTGGCGTGCTTTGGCGTGCACTGGCGTGGACTGGCGTGCTCTGGTGTGAATTGGCGTGCTCTGGCGTGCACTGGCGTTCTCTGGTGTGAATTGGCGTGCTCTGGCGTGCATTAAATTACTCTGGCGTGCACTGGCGTGCTCTGGCGTGCATTGACTTGCTCTGGCGTGCACTTGCGTGCTCTGGCGTGCACTGGCGTGCTCTGGTGTGAATTGGCGTGCACTGGCGTGCACTGGCGTGCACTGGCGTGCACTGGCGTGCACTGGCGTGCTCTGGCGTGCATTTACGTGCTCTTGCGTGCACTGGCGTGCTCTGACGTGCACTGGCGTGCTCTGGTGTGAATTGGCGTGCTCTGGCGTGCACTGGCGTGCTCTGGTGTGCATTGACGTGCTCTGGAGGCACTGGCGTGCACTGGCGTGCATTGACGTGCTCTTGCATGCACTGGCGTGCACTGGCGTGCTCTGTCGTGCATTGACGTGCTCTGGTGTGAATTGGCGTGCTCTGGCGTGCACTGGTGTGCTCTGGCGTGCACTGGCGTGCATTGACGTGCTCTTGCATGCACTGGCGTGCTCTGATGTGAATTGGCGTGCTCTGGCGTGCACTGGCGTGCTCTGGCGTGAATTGGCGTGCTCTGGCGTGCTCTGGCGTTCTCTGGCTTGCACTGGCAAGCACTGGTGTGAATTTGCGTGCTCTGGCGTGCACTGGCGTGCACTGGCGTGCTCTGGCGTGCTTTGGCGTGCACTGGCGTGCTCTGGTGTGAATTAGCGTGCAATGGGGTGCACGTTCGTGCTCTGGCGTACACTGGCATGCTTTGGCGTGCACTGGCGTGCACTGGCAAGCACTGGTGTGAATTTGCGTGCTCTGGCGTGCATTGACTTGCTCTGGCGTGCTCTTGTGAGAATTGTCGTGCACTGGTGAGAATTGTCGTGCACTGGCGTGCTCTGGCGTGCACTGGCGTGCTTTGGCGTGCACTTGCGTGCTCTGGCGTGCACTGGCGTGCTCTGGCGTGCATTGACGTGCTCTGACGTGCACTGGGGTGCTCTGGCGTGCACTGGCGTGCTCTGGTGTGAATTGGCGTGCTCTGGCGTGCACTGGCGTGCTCTGGTGTGAATCGGCGTGCTCTGGCGTGCATTGAATTGGTCTGGCGTGCACTGGCGTGCTCTGGCGTGCACTGACGTGCACTGGAGTGCTCTGGTGTAAATTGGCGTGCTCTGGCGTGCATTGACGTGCACTGGCGTGCTCTGGTGTGAATTGGTGTAATCTGGCGTGCATTGACGTGCTCTGGCGTGCTCTGACGTGCACTGGCGTGCTCTGACGTGCACTGGCGTGCTCTGGCGTGCACTTGCGTGCTTTGGCGTGCATTTGCGTGCTCTGGCTTGCACTGGCGTGCTCTGGTGTGAATTGGCGTGCTCTGGCGTGCATTGAATTGCTCAGGCGTGCACTGGCATGATCTTGCGTGCACTGGCGGGCACTGGCGTGCTCTGACGTGCACTGGCGTGCTCTGGCGTGCTCTGGCGTGCACTGGCGTGCACTGGCGTGCTTTAGCGTGCACTTGCGTGCTCTGGCGTGCACTGGCGTGCTCTGGCGTGCATTGACGTGCTTTGGCGTGTACTGGCATGCTCTGGCGTGCATTGACGTGCTCTTGGGTGCACTGTCGTGCTCTGGCGTGCACTGGCGTGCTCTGGTGTGAATTGGCGTGCTCTGGCGTGCACTGGCTTGCACTGGCGTGCACTGGCGTGCACTGGCGTGCACTGGCGTGCTCTGGCGTGCTCTGGCGTGCTCTGGCGCGCACTTGCGTGCTCTGGCGTGCATTGACGTGCTCTGGCTTGCACTGGCGTGCTCTGGTTTGAATTGGCGTAAAATTGCGTGCTCTGACGTGATCTGGCGTTCTCTGGCGTTCTCTGGCGTGCACTGGCATGCTCTGGCGTGCATTGACGTGCTCGTTCGTGCACTGGCGTGCACTGGCGTGCACTGGCGTGCTCTGGCGTGCACTGGCGTGCTCTGGCGTGCACTGGCGTGCACTGGCGTGCTCTGGTGTGAATTGGCGTGCTCTGGCGTGCACTGGCGTGCTCTGGTGTCGATTGGCGTGCTCGGGCGTGGACTGGCGTGCTCTGGCGTGCTCTGGTGTGCATTGACGTGTTCGTGCGTGCACTGGCGTGCTTTGGCGGGCACAAGCGTTCTCTGGCGTGCACTGGCGTTTTCTGGTGAGAATTGGCGTGCACTGGCGTTCACTGGCGTGCTCTGGCGTGCACTGGCGTGCTTTGGCGTGCACTTGAGTGCTCTGGCGTGCACTGGCGTGCTCTGGCGTGCATTGACGTGCTCTGACGTGCACTGGGGTGCTCTGGCGAGCACTGGGGTGCTCTGGCGAGCACTTGCGTAATCTGGTTTGCACTGGCGTGCTCTGGTGTAAATTGGCGTGCTCTGGCGTGCATTGTCGTGCTCTGGTGTGAATTGGCGTGCACTGGTGTGCACTGGCGTGCACTGGCGTGCACTGGCGTGCTCTGGCGTGCACTGGCGTGCTCTGGCGTGCATTGACGTGCTCTTGCGTGCACTGGCGTGCTCTGGTGTGAATTGGCGTGCTCTGGCGTGCACTGGCGTGCTCTGGTGTGAATTGTCGTGCTCTGGCGTGCATTGAATTGCTCTGGCGTGCACTGGCGTGCTCTGGCGTGAATTGGCGTGCTCTGGCGGGCACTGGCGTGCTCTGGCGTGCACTAGCGTTTACTGGCGTTCACTGGCGTGCTCTGGCGGGCACTGGCGTGCTCTGACGTGCACTGGCTTTCTCTGGCGTTCTCTGGTGTGAATTGGCGTGCTCTGGCGTGCACTGGCGTGCTCTGACGTGCACTGGCATGCTCTGGCGTGAATTGGCTTGCTCTGGCGTGCACTGGCGTGCTCTGGCGTGCACTGGCGTGCACTGGCGTGCTCTGGCGGGCACTTGCGTGCTCTTGTGAGAATTGGCGTGCACTGGCGTGCTCTGGCGTGCATTGGCGTGTTCTGGCGTGCATTGACGTGCTCTGGCGTGCACTGGCGTGCTCTGGTGTGAATTGGCGTGCAATTGCGTGCTCTGGCATGCTCTGGTGTGCTCTGGCGTGCACTGGCATGCTCTGGCGTGCATTGACGTGCTCGTGCGTGCATTGACGTGCTCGTGCGTGCACTGGCGTGCTCTGGCGTGCACTGCCGTGCACTGGCGTGCTCTGGTGTGAATTGGCGTGCTCTGGCGTGCACAGGCGTGCTCTGGTGTGAATTGGCGTGCTCTGGCGTGCAATGGCGTGCACTTGCGTGCTCTGGCGTGCTCTGGCTTGCATTGACGTGCTCGTGCGTGCACTGGCATGCTCTGGCGTGCACTGGCGTTCATTAGCGTGCACTGGAGTGCTCTGGCGTGCACTGGCGTGCTCTGGCGTGCTCTGCTATGCAGAACTCAAGTGCTTGACAATAGAAATCCACTACCCGACAATAGAACTAAAATAACTTGAATAATTTTTAAAATTCAAGTAATGTGATGTGCGTTTTTCTCAAACTTTTTGTTCATGATTTGCTCTATAAATTTATTGATTAAATAGACTTGAAATAGTGTATTGGACATTGCTTTACACATCATGTTATTAAAAAATGGTTTTAAAAAGTGAAAAAAATATTATAGCAACTTCAAGTGCTGAGCTGTTCTCTGCTGTGCTCTACCGTGCTCTGGCGTGCACTGGCGTGCTCTGGCGTGCTCTGGCGTGCTCTGGCTTGCTCTGGCGTGCATTGACGTGCTCTGACGTGCACTGGCATGCTCTGGTGTGCACTGGCGTGCTCTGGTGTGAATTGGCGTGCACTGGCGTGCACTGGCGTGCTCTGGCGTGCACTGGCGTGCTCTGGCGTGCACCGGCGTGCTCTGGCGTGCATTGACGTGCTCTGGCGTTTACTGGCGTGCTCTGGCGTGCTCTGGTGTTAATTGGCGTGCACTGGCGTGCACTGGCGTGCTCTGGCGTGCACTGGCGTGCTCTGGCGTGCACTGGCGTGCTCTGGCGTGCATTGACGTGCACTGGCGTGCTCTGGTGTGAATTGGTGTAATCTGGCGTGCATTGACGTGCTCTGGCGTGCTCTGACGGGCACTGGCGTGCTCTGACGTGCACTGGCGTGCTCTGGCGTGCACTTGCGTGCTTTGGCGTGCATTTGCGTGCTCTGGCTTGCACTGGCGTGCTCTGGTGTGAATTGGCGTGCTCTGGCGTGCATTGAATTGCTCAGGCGTGCACTGGCGTGATCTTGCGTGCACTGGCGGGCACTGGCGTCCTCTGACGTGCACTGGCGTGCTCTGGCGTGCACTGGCGTGCACTGGCGTGCTTTAGCGTGCACTTGCGTGCTCTGGCGTGCACTGGCGTGCTCTGGCGTGCATTGACGTGCTTTGGCGTGTACTGGCATGCTCTGGCGTGCATTGACGTGCTCTTGGGTGCACTGTCGTGCACTGGCGTGCACTGGCGTGCTCTGGCGGGCACTTGCGTGCTCTTGTGAGAATTGGCGTGCACTGGCGTGCTCTGGCGTGCATTGGCGTGTTCTGGCGTGCATTGACTTGCTCTGGCGTGCACTGGCGTGCTCTGGTGTGAATTGGCGTGCAATTGCGTGCTCTGGCATGCTCTGGTGTGCTCTGGCGTGCACTGGCATGCTCTGGCGTGCATTGACGTGCTCGTGCGTGCACTGGCGTGCTCTGGCGTGCACTGCCGTGCACTGGCGTGCTCTGGTGTGAATTGGCGTGCTCTGGCGTGCACAGGCGTGCTCTGGTGTGAATTGGCGTGCTCTGGCGTGCAATGGCGTGCACTTGCGTGCTCTGGCGTGCTCTGGCTTGCATTGACGTGCTCGTGCGTGCACTGGCATGCTCTGGCGTGCACTGGCGTTCATTAGCGTGCACTGGAGTGCTCTGGCGTGCACTGGCGTGCTCTGGCGTGCTCTGCTATGCAGAACTCAAGTGCTTGACAATAGAAATCCACTACCCGACAATAGAACTAAAATAACTTGAATAATTTTTAAAATTCAAGTAATGTGATGTGCGTTTTTCTCAAACTTTTTGTTCATGATTTGCTCTATAAATTTATTGATTAAATAGACTTGAAATAGTGTATTGGACATTGCTTTACACATCATGTTATTAAAAAATGGTTTTAAAAAGTGAAAAAAATATTATAGCAACTTCAAGTGCTGAGCTGTTCTCTGCTGTGCTCTACCGTGCTCTGGCGTGCACTGGCGTGCTCTGGCGTGCTCTGGCGTGCTCTGGCTTGCTCTGGCGTGCATTGACGTGCTCTGACGTGCACTGGCATGCTCTGGTGTGCACTGGCGTGCTCTGGTGTGAATTGGCGTGCACTGGCGTGCACTGGCGTGCACTGGCGTGCTCTGGCGTGCACTGGCGTGCTCTGGCGTGCACCGGCGTGCTCTGGCGTGCATTGACGTGCTCTGGCGTTTACTGGCGTGCTCTGGCGTGCTCTGGTGTTAATTGGCGTGCACTGGCGTGCACTGGCGTGCACTGGCGTGCACTGGCGTGCACTGGCGTGCTCTGGCGTGCACTGGCGTGCTCTGGCGTGCATTGACGTGCTCTTGCGTGCACTGGCGTGCTCTGGTGTGAATTGGCGTGCTCTGGCGTGCATTGAATTGCTCTGGCGTGCACTGACGTGCACTGGAGTGCTCTGGTGTAAATTGGCGTGCTCTGGCGTGCATTGACGTGCACTGGCGTGCTCTGGTGTGAATTGGTGTAATCTGGCGTGCATTGACGTGCTCTGGCGTGCTCTGACGGGCACTGGCGTGCTCTGACGTGCACTGGCGTGCTCTGGCGTGCACTTGCGTGCTTTGGCGTGCATTTGCGTGCTCTGGCTTGCACTGGCGTGCTCTGGTGTGAATTGGCGTGCTCTGGCGTGCATTGAATTGCTCAGGCGTGCACTGGCGTGATCTTGCGTGCACTGGCGGGCACTGGCGTGCTCTGACGTGCACTGGCGTGCTCTGGCGTGCACTGGCGTGCACTGGCGTGCTTTAGCGTGCACTTGCGTGCTCTGGCGTGCACTGGCGTGCTCTGGCGTGCATTGACGTGCTTTGGCGTGTACTGGCATGCTCTGGCGTGCATTGACGTGCTCTTGGGTGCACTGTCGTGCTCTGGCGTGCACTGGCGTGCTCTGGTGTGAATTGGCGTGCTCTGGCGTGCACTGGCGTGCACTGGCGTGCACTGGCGTGCCCTGGCGTGCTCTGGCGTGCTCTGGCGTGCTCTGGCGCGCACTTGCGTGCTCTGGCGTGCATTGACGTTCTCTGGCTTGCACTGGCGTGCTCTGGTTTGAATTGGCGTAAAATTGCGTGCTCTGACGTGATCTGGCGTTCTCTGGCGTTCTCTGGCGTGCACTGGCATGCTCTGGCGTGCATTGACGTGCTCGTTCGTGCACTGGCGTGCTCTGGCGTGCACTGGCGTGCACTGGCGTGCACTGGCGTGCTCTGGCGTGCACTGGCGTGCACTGGCGTGCACTGGCGTGCTCTGGTGTGAATTGGCGTGCTCTGGCGTGCACTGGCGTGCTCTGGTGTGAATTGGCGTGCTCTGGCGTGCACTGGCGTGCTCTGGCGTGCTCTGGTGTGCATTGACGTGTTCGTGCGTGCACTGGCGTGCTTTGGCGTGCACAAGCGTTCTCTGGCGTGCACTGGCGTTTTCTGGTGAGAATTGGCGTGCACTGGCGTTCACTGGCGTGCTCTGGCGTGCACTGGCGTGCTTTGGCGTGCACTTGAGTGCTCTGGCGTGCACTGGCGTGCTCTGGCGTGCATTGACGTGCTCTGACGTGCACTGGGGTGCTCTGGCGAGCACTGGGGTGCTCTGGCGAGCACTGGCGTAATCTGGTTTGCACTGGCGTGCTCTGGTGTAAATTGGCGTGCTCTGGCGTGCATTGTCGTGCTCTGGTGTGAATTGGCGTGCACTGGTGTGCACTGGCGTGCACTGGCGTGCACTGGCGTGCTCTGGTGTGAATTGGCGTGCAATTGCGTGCTCTGGCATGCTCTGGTGTGCTCTGGCGTGCACTGGCATGCTCTGGCGTGCATTGACGTGCTCGTGCGTGCACTGGCGTGCTCTGGCGTGCACTGGCGTGCTCTGGCGTGCACTGGCGTGCTCTGGCGTGCACTGCCGTGCACTGGCGTGCTCTGGTGTGAATTGGCGTGCTCTGGCGTGCACAGGCGTGCTCTGGTGTGAATTGGCGTGCTCTGGCGTGCAATGGCGTGCACTTGCGTGCTCTGGCGTGCTCTGGCTTGCATTGACGTGCTCGTGCGTGCACTGGCATGCTCTGGCGTGCACTGGCGTTCTCTGGCGTGCACTGGAGTGCTCTGGCGTGCACTGGCGTGCTCTGGCGTGCTCTGCTATGCAGAACTCAAGTGCTTGACAATAGAAATCCACTACCCGACAATAGAACTAAAATAACTTGAATAATTTTTAAAAATTCAAGTAATGTGATGTGCGTTTTTCTCAAACTTTTTGTTCATGATTTGCTCTATAAATTTATTGATTAAATAGACTTGAAATAGTGTATTGGACATTGCTTTACACATCATGTTATTAAAAAATGGTTTTAAAAAGTGAAAAAAATATTATAGCAACTTCAAGTGCTGAGCTGTTCTCTGCTGTGCTCTACCGTGCTCTGGCGTGCACTGGCGTGCTCTGGCGTGCTCTGGCGTGCTCTGGCTTGCTCTGGCGTGCATTGACGTGCTCTGACGTGCACTGGCATGCTCTGGTGTGCACTGGCGTGCTCTGGTGTGAATTAGCGTGCACTGGCATGCTCTGGTGTGCACTGGCGTGCTCTGGCGTGCACTGGCGTGCTCTGGTGTGAATTGGCGTGCTCTGGCGTGCACTGGCGTGCTCTGGTGTGAATTGGCGTGCTCTGGCGTGCATTGAATTGCTCTGGCGTGCACTGGCGTGCTCTGGCGTGCACTGACGTGCACTGGAGTGCTCTGGTGTAAATTGGCGTGCTCTGGCGTGCATTGACGTGCACTGGCGTGCTCTGGTGTGAATTGGTGTAATCTGGCGTGCATTGACGTGCTCTGGCGTGCTCTGACGGGCACTGGCGTGCTCTGGCGTGCACTTGCGTGCTTTGGCGTGCATTTGCGTGCTCTGGCTTGCACTGGCGTGCTCTGGTGTGAATTGGCGTGCTCTGGCGTGCATTGAATTGCTCAGGCGTGCACTGGCGTGATCTTGCGTGCACTGGCGGGCACTGGCGTGCTCTGACGTGCACTGGCGTGCTCTGGCGTGCACTGGCGTGCACTGGCGTGCTTTAGCGTGCACTTGCGTGCTCTGGCGTGCACTGGCGTGCTCTGGCGTGCATTGACGTGCTTTGGCGTGTACTGGCATGCTCTGGCGTGCATTGACGTGCTCTTGGGTGCACTGTCGTGCTCTGGCGTGCACTGGCGTGCTCTGGTGTGAATTGGCGTGCTCTGGCGTGCACTGGCGTGCACTGGCGTGCTCTGGCGTGCTCTGGCGTGCTCTGGCGCGCACTTGCGTGCTCTGGCGTGCATTGACGTGCTCTGGCTTGCACTGGCGTGCTCTGGTTTGAATTGGCGTAAAATTGCGTGCTCTGACGTGATCTGGCGTTCTCTGGCGTTCTCTGGCGTGCACTGGCATGCTCTGGCGTGCATTGACGTGCTCGTTCGTGCACTGGCGTGCTCTGGCGTGCACTGGCGTGCACTGGCGTGCACTGGCGTGTTCTGGCGTGCACTGGCGTGCACTGGCGTGCTCTGGTGTGAATTGGCGTGCTCTGGCGTGCACTGGCGTGCTCTGGTGTGAAGTGGCGTGCTCTGGCGTGCACTGGCGTGCTCTGGCGTGCTCTGGTGTGCATTGACGTGTTCGTGCGTGCACTGGCGTGCTTTGGCGTGCACAAGCGTTCTCTGGCGTGCACTGGCGTGCACTGGCGTTTTCTGGTGAGAATTGGCGTGCACTGGCGTTCACTGGCGTGCTCTGGCGTGCACTGGCGTGCACTGGCGTGCTTTGGCGTGCACTTGAGTGCTCTGGCGTGCACTGGCGTGCTCTGGCGTGCATTGACGTGCTCTGACGTGCACTGGGGTGCTCTGGCGAGCACTGGGGTGCTCTGGCGAGCACTTGCGTAATCTGGTTTGCACTGGCGTGCTCTGGTGTAAATTGGCGTGCTCTGGCGTGCATTGTCGTGCTCTGGTGTGAATTGGCGTGCACTGGTGTGCACTGGCGTGCACTGGCGTGCACTGGCGTGCTCTGGCGTGCACTGGCGTGCTCTGGCGTGCACTGGCGTGCTCTGGCGTGCATTGACGTGCTCTTGCGTGCACTGGCGTGCTCTGGTGTGAATTGGCGTGCTCTGGCGTGCACTGGCGTGCTCTGGTGTGAATTGTCGTGCTCTGGCGTGCATTGAATTGCTCTGGCGTGCACTGGCGTGCTCTGGCGTGAATTGGCGTGCTCTGGCGGGCACTGGCGTGCTCTGGCGTGCACTAGCGTTTACTGGGGTTCACTGGCGTGCTCTGGCGGGCACTGGCGTGCTCTGACGTGCACTGGCTTTCTCTGGCGTTCTCTGGTGTGAATTGGCGTGCTCTGGCGTGCACTGGCGTGCTCTGACGTGCACTGGCATGCTCTGGCGTGAATTGGCTTGCTCTGGCGTGCACTGGCGTGCTCTGGCGTGCACTGGCGTGCTCTGGCGTGCACTGGCGTGCACTGGCGTGCTCTGGCGGGCACTTGCGTGCTCTTGTGAGAATTGGCGTGCACTGGCGTGCTCTGGCGTGCATTGGCGTGTTCTGGCGTGCATTGACGTGCTCTGGCGTGCACTGGCGTGCTCTGGTGTGAATTGGCGTGCAATTGCGTGCTCTGGCATGCTCTGGTGTGCTCTGGCGTGCACTGGCATGCTCTGGCGTGCATTGACGTGCTCGTGCGTGCACTGGCGTGCTCTGGCGTGCACTGCCGTGCACTGGCGTGCTCTGGTGTGAATTGGCGTGCTCTGGCGTGCACAGGCGTGCTCTGGTGTGAATTGGCGTGCTCTGGCGTGCAATGGCGTGCACTTGCGTGCTCTGGCGTGCTCTGGCTTGCATTGACGTGCTCGTGCGTGCACTGGCATGCTCTGGCGTGCACTGGCGTTCATTAGCGTGCACTGGAGTGCTCTGGCGTGCACTGGCGTGCTCTGGCGTGCTCTGCTATGCAGAACTCAAGTGCTTGACAATAGAAATCCACTACCCGACAATAGAACTAAAATAACTTGAATAATTTTTAAAATTCAAGTAATGTGATGTGCGTTTTTCTCAAACTTTTTGTTCATGATTTGCTCTATAAATTTATTGATTAAATAGACTTGAAATAGTGTATTGGACATTGCTTTACACATCATGTTATTAAAAAATGGTTTTAAAAAGTGAAAAAAATATTATAGCAACTTCAAGTGCTGAGCTGTTCTCTGCTGTGCTCTACCGTGCTCTGGCGTGCACTGGCGTGCTCTGGCGTGCTCTGGCGTGCTCTGGCTTGCTCTGGCGTGCATTGACGTGCTCTGACGTGCACTGGCATGCTCTGGTGTGCACTGGCGTGCTCTGGTGTGAATTGGCGTGCACTGGCGTGCACTGGCGTGCTCTGGCGTGCACTGGCGTGCTCTGGCGTGCACCGGCGTGCTCTGGCGTGCATTGACGTGCTCTGGCGTTTACTGGCGTGCTCTGGCGTGCTCTGGTGTTAATTGGCGTGCACTGGCGTGCACTGGCGTGCACTGGCGTGCACTGGCGTGCACTGGCGTGCTCTGGCGTGCACTGGCGTGCTCTGGCGTGCATTGACGTGCTCTTGCGTGCACTGGCGTGCTCTGGTGTGAATTGGCGTGCTCTGGCGTGCATTGAATTGCTCTGGCGTGCACTGGCGTGCTCTGGCGTGCACTGACGTGCACTGGAGTGCTCTGGTGTAAATTGGCGTGCTCTGGCGTGCATTGACGTGCACTGGCGTGCTCTGGTGTGAATTGGTGTAATCTGGCGTGCATTGACGTGCTCTGGCGTGCTCTGACGGGCACTGGCGTGCTCTGACGTGCACTGGCGTGCTCTGGCGTGCACTTGCGTGCTTTGGCGTGCATTTGCGTGCTCTGGCTTGCACTGGCGTGCTCTGGTGTGAATTGGCGTGCTCTGGCGTGCATTGAATTGCTCAGGCGTGCACTGGCGTGATCTTGCGTGCACTGGCGGGCACTGGCGTGCTCTGACGTGCACTGGCGTGCTCTGGCGTGCACTGGCGTGCACTGGCGTGCTTTAGCGTGCACTTGCGTGCTCTGGCGTGCACTGGCGTGCTCTGGCGTGCATTGACGTGCTTTGGCGTGTACTGGCATGCTCTGGCGTGCATTGACGTGCTCTTGGGTGCACTGTCGTGCTCTGGCGTGCACTGGCGTGCTCTGGTGTGAATTGGCGTGCTCTGGCGTGCACTGGCGTGCACTGGCGTGCACTGGCGTGCTCTGGCGTGCTCTGGCGTGCTCTGGCGCGCACTTGCGTGCTCTGGCGTGCATTGACGTGCTCTGGCTTGCACTGGCGTGCTCTGGTTTGAATTGGCGTAAAATTGCGTGCTCTGACGTGATCTGGCGTTCTCTGGCGTTCTCTGGCGTGCACTGGCATGCTCTGGCGTGCATTGACGTGCTCGTTCGTGCACTGGCGTGCTCTGGCGTGCACTGGCGTGCACTGGCGTGCACTGGCGTGTTCTGGCGTGCACTGGCGTGCACTGGCGTGCTCTGGTGTGAATTGGCGTGCTCTGGCGTGCACTGGCGTGCTCTGGTGTGAAGTGGCGTGCTCTGGCGTGCACTGGCGTGCTCTGGCGTGCTCTGGTGTGCATTGACGTGTTCGTGCGTGCACTGGCGTGCTTTGGCGTGCACAAGCGTTCTCTGGCGTGCACTGGCGTTTTCTGGTGAGAATTGGCGTGCACTGGCGTTCACTGGCGTGCTCTGGCGTGCACTGGCGTGCTTTGGCGTGCACTTGAGTGCTCTGGCGTGCACTGGCGTGCTCTGGCGTGCATTGACGTGCTCTGACGTGCACTGGGGTGCTCTGGCGAGCACTGGCGTAATCTGGTTTGCACTGGCGTGCTCTGGTGTAAATTGGCGTGCTCTGGCGTGCATTGTCGTGCTCTGGTGTGAATTGGCGTGCACTGGTGTGCACTGGCGTGCACTGGCGTGCACTGGCGTGCTCTGGTGTGAATTGGCGTGCAATTGCGTGCTCTGGCATGCTCTGGTGTGCTCTGGCGTGCACTGGCATGCTCTGGCGTGCATTGACGTGCTCGTGCGTGCACTGGCGTGCTCTGGCGTGCACTGCCGTGCACTGGCGTGCTCTGGTGTGAATTGGCGTGCTCTGGCGTGCACAGGCGTGCTCTGGTGTGAATTGGCGTGCTCTGGCATGCAATGGCGTGCACTTGCGTGCTCTGGCGTGCTCTGGCTTGCATTGACGTGCTCGTGCGTGCACTGGCATGCTCTGGCGTGCACTGGCGTTCTCTGGCGTGCACTGGAGTGCTCTGGCGTGCACTGGCGTGCTCTGGCGTGCTCTGCTATGCAGAACTCAAGTGCTTGACAATAGAAATCCACTACCCGACAATAGAACTAAAATAACTTGAATAATTTTTAAAAATTCAAGTAATGTGATGTGCGTTTTTCTCAAACTTTTTGTTCATGATTTGCTCTATAAATTTATTGATTAAATAGACTTGAAATAGTGTATTGGACATTGCTTTACACATCATGTTATTAAAAAATGGTTTTAAAAAGTGAAAAAAATATTATAGCAACTTCAAGTGCTGAGCTGTTCTCTGCTGTGCTCTACCGTGCTCTGGCGTGCACTGGCGTGCTCTGGCGTGCTCTGGCGTGCTCTGGCTTGCTCTGGCGTGCATTGACGTGCTCTGGCGTGCACTGGCATGCTCTGGTGTGCACTTGCGTGCTCTGGTGTGAATTGGCGTGCACTGGCGTGCACTGGCGTGCTCTGGCGTGCACTGGCGTGCTCTGGCGTGCACCGGCGTGCTCTGGCGTGCATTGACGTGCTCTGGCGTGCACTGGCGTGCTCTGGCGTGCTCTGGTGTTAATTGGCGTGCACTGGCGTGCACTGGCGTGCACTGGCGTGCACTGGCGTGCTCTGGCGTGCACTGGCGTGCTCTGGCGTGCATTGACGTGCTCTTGCGTGCACTGGCGTGCTCTGGTGTGAACTGGCGTGCTCTGGCGTGCACTGGCGTGCTCTGGTGTGAATTGGCGTGCTCTGGTGTGAATTGGCGTGCTCTGGCGTGCACTGGCGTGCACTGGCGTGCTCTGGCAGGCACTGGCGTGCTCTGGCATGCACTGGGGTGCTCTGGTGTGAATTGGCGTGCAATGGCGTTCTCTGGCGTGCTCTGGCGTGATCTGGCGTGATCTGGCGTGCTCTGGCGTGCACTGGCATGCTCTGGCGTGCATTGACGTGCTCGTGCGTGCACTGGCGTGCTCTGGCGTGCACTGACGTGCTCTGGTGTGAATTGGCGTGCTCTGGTGTTCACTGGCGTGCTCTGGTGTGAATTGGCGTGCTCTGGCGTGCACTGGCGTGCACTGGCTTGCTCTGGCGTGCTCTGGCGTGCATTGACGTGCTCGTGCGTGCACTGGCGTTCTCTCGCTTGCACTGGAGTGCTCTGGCGTGCACTGGCGTGCTCTGGCGTGCACTGGCGTGCTCTGGCGTGCTCTGTCGTGCTTTGGCGTGCTCTGCTATGCAGAACTCAAGTGCTTGACAATAGAAATCCACTACCCGACAAAAGAACTCAAATAACTTGAATAATTTTTAAAAATTCAAGTGCTGTGATGTGCGTTTTTCTCAAACTTTTTGTTCATGATTTGCTCTATAAATTTATTGATTAAATGGACTTGAAATGGTGTATTGGACATTGATTTACACATCATGTAATTAAAAAATGGTTTAACAAGTGAAACAAATATTATAGCAACTTCAAGTGCTGAGCTGTTCTCTGCTGTGCTCTACCGTGCTCTGGCGTGCACTGGCGTGCTCTGGCGTGCTCTGGCGTGCTCTGGGTTGCTCTGGCGTGCATTGACGTGCTCTGGCGTGCACTGGCATGCTCTAACGTGCACTGGCGTGCTCTGGTGTGAATTGGCGTGCTCTGGCGTGCACTGGCGTGCTCTGGTGTGAATTGGCGTGCTCTGGCGTGCTCTGGCGTGCTCTTGCGTGCACTGGCGTGCTCTGGTGTGAATTTGCGTGCTCTAACGTGCACTGGCGTGCTCTGGCGTGCACTGGCGTGCACTGGCGTGCTCTGGCGGGCACTGGCGTGCACTGGCGTGCTCTGGCGTGCACTGGCGTGCTTTGACGTGCACTTTCGTGCTCTGACTTGCACTGGCGTGCTCTGGTGTGAATTGGCGTGATCTGGCGTGCACTGGCGTGCTCTGGTGTGAATTGGCTTGCACTGGCGTGCACTGGCGTGCTCTGGCGTGCACTGGCGTGCTCTGACGTGCATTGACGTGCTCTTGCGTGCACTGGCGTGCTCTGGTGTGAATTGGCGTGCTCTGGCGTGCACTGGCGTGCTCTGGTGTGAATTGGCGTGCTCTGGCGTGCACTGGCGTGCTCTGGTGTGAATTGGCGTGCACTGGCGTGCACTGGCGTGCTCTGGCGTGCACTGGAGTGCACTGGCTTGCTCTGGCGGGCACTGGCGTGCTCTGACGTGCACTGGCGTGCTCTGGCGTGCTCTGGTGTGAATTGGCGTGCTCTGGCGTGCACTGACGTGCTCTGACGTGCACTGGCATGCTGTGGCGTGAATTGGCGTGCTCTGGCGTGCTCTGGCGTGCACTGGCGTGTTCTGGCGTGCATTGACGTGCTCTGGCGTGCACTGGCGTGCTCTGGTGTGAATGGCGTGCAATGGCGTGCTCTGGCGTGCTCTGGCGTGCTCTGGCGTGCACTGGCGTGCTCTGGCGTGCATTGACATGCTCTTGCGTGCACTGGCGTGCTCTGGTGTGAACTGGCGTGCTCTGGCGTGCACTGGCGTGCTCTGGTGTGAATTGGCGTGCTCTGGTGTAAATTGGCGTGCTCTGGCGTGCACTGGCGTGCACTGGCGTGCTCTGGCAGGCACTGGCGTGCTCTGGCATGCACTGGGGTGCTCTGGTGTGAATTGGCGTGCAATGGCGTTCTCTGGCGTTCTCTGGCGTGATCTGGCGTGATCTGGCGTGCTCTGGCGTGCACTGGCATGCTCTGGCGTGCATTGACGTGCTCGTGCGTGCACTGGCGTGCTCTGGCGTGCACTGGCGTGCTCTGGTGTGAATTGGCGTGCTCTGGTGTTCACTGGCGTGCTCTGGTGTGAATTGGCGTGCTCTGGCGTGCACTGGCGTGCACTGGCTTGCTCTGGCGTGCTCTGGCGTGCATTGACGTGCTCGTGCGTGCACTGGCGTTCTCTCGCTTGCACTGGAGTGCTCTGGCGTGCACTGGCGTGCTCTGGCGTGCACTGGCGTGCTCTGGCGTGCTCTGTCGTGCTTTGGCGTGCTCTGCTATGCAGAACTCAAGTGCTTGACAATAGAAATCCACTACCCGACAAAAGAACTCAAATAACTTGAATAATTTTTAAAAATTCAAGTGCTGTGATGTGCGTTTTTCTCAAACTTTTTGTTCATGATTTGCTCTATAAATTTATTGATTAAATGGACTTGAAATGGTGTATTGGACATTGATTTACACATCATGTAATTAAAAAATGGTTTAACAAGTGAAACAAATATTATAGCAACTTCAAGTGCTGAGCTGTTCTCTGCTGTGCTCTACCGTGCTCTGGCGTGCACTGGCGTGCTCTGGCGTGCTCTGGCGTGCTCTGGGTTGCTCTGGCGTGCATTGACGTGCTCTGGCGTGCACTGGCATGCTCTAACGTGCACTGGCGTGCTCTGGTGTGAATTGGCGTGCTCTGGCGTGCACTGGCGTGCTCTGGTGTGAATTGGCGTGCTCTGGCGTGCTCTGGCGTGCTCTTGCGTGCACTGGCGTGCTCTGGTGTGAATTTGCGTGCTCTAACGTGCACTGGCGTGCTCTGGCGTGCACTGGCGTGCACTGGCGTGCTCTGGCGGGCACTGGCGTGCACTGGCGTGCTCTGGCGTGCACTGGCGTGCTTTGACGTGCACTTTCGTGCTCTGACTTGCACTGGCGTGCTCTGGTGTGAATTGGCGTGATCTGGCGTGCACTGGCGTGCTCTGGTGTGAATTGGCTTGCACTGGCGTGCACTGGCGTGCTCTGACGTGCATTGACGTGCTCTTGCGTGCACTGGCGTGCTCTGGTGTGAATTGGCGTGCTCTGGCGTGCACTGGCGTGCTCTGGTGTGAATTGGCGTGCTCTGGCGTGCACTGGCGTGCTCTGGTGTGAATTGGCGTGCACTGGCGTGCACTGGCGTGCTCTGGCGTGCACTGGAGTGCACTGGCTTGCTCTGGCGGTCACTGGCGTGCTCTGACGTGCACTGGCGTGCTCTGGCGTGCTCTGGTGTGAATTGGCGTGCTCTGGCGTGCACTGACGTGCTCTGACGTGCACTGGCATGCTGTGGCGTGAATTGGCGTGCTCTGGCGTGCTCTGGCGTGCACTGGCGTGTTCTGGCGTGCATTGACGTGCTCTGGCGTGCACTGGCGTGCTCTGGTGTGAATGGCGTGCAATGGCGTGCTCTGGCGTGCTCTGGCGTGCTCTGGCGTGCACTGGCATGCTCTGGCGTGCATTGACGTGCTCGTGCGTGCACTGGCGTGCTCTGGCGTGCACTGCCGTGCACTGGCGTGCTCTGGTGTGAATTAGCGTGCTCTGGCGTGCACATGCGTGCTCTGGCGTGCTCTGGCGTGCACTCGCGAGCTCTGGCGTGCACTAGCGTACTCTGGCGTACTCTGGCGGGCACTGGCGTGCATTGACGTGCTCTGGCGTGCACTGGCGTGCTCTGGCGTGCACTGGCGTGCACTGGAGTGCTCTGGCTTAAATTGACGTGCTGTGAAGTGCACTGGCGTGCTCTGGCGTGCACTGGCGTGCTCTTGCGTGCACTGTCACAATAGAACTAAAAAAACTTGAATAATTTTTAAAAATTCAAGTGCTGTGATGTGCGTTTTTCTAAAACTTTTTGTTCATGATATGCTCTAAAAATTAATTGATTCAATAGACTTGAAATGGTGTATTTGACATTGATTTACACATCCTGTAATAAAAAAACGGTTTTAACAAGTGAAAACAATATTATAGCAACTTTGAGTGCTGATCTGTTATCTGCTGTGCTCTACCGTGCTCTGGCGTGCACTGGCGTGCACTGGCGTACTCTGGCGTACTCTGGTGTGAATCGGCGTGCTTTTGAGTGCACTGGCGTGCTCTGGCGTGCACTGGCGTGCTCTTGCGTGCATTGACGTTCTGTGAATTGCACTGGCGTTCTCTGGCGTGAACTGGCGTGCTATGGCGTGCTCTGGTGTGAATTGGCTTGCTCTGGCGTTCACTGGCGAGCTCTGGCGTGCACTAGCGTACTCTGGCGTGCTCCTGCGTGCACTGGCGTGCTCTGGCGTACACTGGCGTGCACTGGCGTGCTCTGGCGTGCACTGGCGTGCTCTGGCGTGCACTGGCGTGCTCTGGCGTGCATTGACGTGCTCTGGCGTGCACTGGCGTGCTCTGGCGTGCACTGGCGTGCACTGGCGTGCTCTGGCGTGCACTGGCGTGCACTGGCATGCTCTAACGTGCACTGGCGTACTCTGGCGTGCACTGTCGTGCACTTACGTGCTCTGGCGTGCACTGGCGTGCTCTGGTGTGAATTGGCATGCTCTGGCATGCACTGCCGTGCTCTGGCGTGCTCTGTCGTAATAGAACTCAAATAACTTGAATAATTTTTAAAAATTCAAGTGCTGTGATGTGCGTTTTTCTAAAACTTTTTGTTCATGATTTGCTCTAAAAATTTATTGATTCAATAGACTTTAAATGGTGTATTTGACATTGATTTACACATCCTGTAATTAAAAAATGGTTTTAACAAGTGAAAACAATATTATAGCAACTTCAAGTGCTGATCTGTTATCTGCTGTGCTCTACCGTGCTCTGGCGTGCCCTGGCGTGCTCTGGCGTGCACTGGCGTGCACTGGCGTGCTCTGGCGTGCACTGGCGTGCTCTGGCGTGCTCTGGCGTGCACTGGCGTGCTCTGGCGTGCACTGGCGTGCTCTGGCGTGCACTGGCGTGCTCTGGCGTGCACTCGCGTGCTCTGGCGTGCACTGGCGTGCTCTGGCTTGCACTGGCGTGCTCTGGCGTGCACTGGCGTGCATTGACGTGCTCTGGCGTGTACTGGCGTGCTCTGGCGTGCATGCTCTGGTGTGCATTGGCGTGCTCTGGCGTGCACTAACTTGCTCTGGCGTGCACTGGCGTGCTCTGGCGTGCACTGGCGTGCTCTGGCGTGCACTGGCGTGCTCTGGCGTGCACTTGGGAGCTCTGGCGTGCACTAGCGTACTCTGACGTGCTCTGGCGTGCACTGGCGTGCATTGACGTGCTCTGGCGTGCACTGGCGTGTTCTGGCCTGCTCTGGCGTGCACTGGCGTGCACTGTCGTGCTCTGGCGTGCACTGGCGTGCACTGTCGTGCTTTGGCGTGCACTGGCATGCTCTGGTGTGAATTGGCGTGCTCTGGTGTGCACTGGCGTTCTCTGGCGTGCACTGGCGTGCTCTGGTGTGATTTGGCGTGCTCTGGCGTGCACTGGTGTGCACTGGCGTGCACTGGCCTGCTCTGGCGTGCTCTGGCGTGCACTGAAATGCTCTGGCGTGCATTGACGTGCTCTGGCGTGCACTGGCGTGCTCTGGTGTGAATTGGCGTGCAATGGCGTGCTCTGGCGTGCTCTGGCGTGATCTTGCGTGATCTGGCGTGCTCTGGCGTGCCCTGGCATGCTCTGGCGTGCATTGACGTGCTCGTGCGTGCACTGGCAAGCTCTGGCGTGCACTGGCGTGCTCTGGTGTGAATTGGCGTGCTCTGGCGTGCATTGACGTGCTCTGGCGTGCACTGGCGTGCTCTGGCGTGCACTGGCCTGCACGGGCGTGCTCTGGTGTGAATTGGCGTGCACTGGCGTGCACTGGCGTGCACTGGCGTGCTCTGGCGTGCTCTGGCGTGCTCTGTCGTGCTTTGGCGTGCAATTGCGTGCTCTAGCGTGCACTGGCGTGCTCTGGCGTGCATTGACGTGCTCTGGCGTGCACTGGCATGCTCGTTAGTGCACTGGCGTGCTCTGGCGTGCTCTGGTGTGAATTGGCGTGCTCTGGCGTGCACTGTCGTGCTCTGGTGTGAATTGGCGTGCTCTGGCGTGCACTGGCGTGCACTGGCGTGCTCTGGCGTGCACTGGCGTGCTCTGGCGTGCATTGACGTGCTCTGGCGTGCACTGGAATGCTCTGGTGTAAATTGGCGTGCAATGGCGTTCTCTGGCGTGCTCTGGCGTGATCTGGCGTGCACTGGCGTTCTCTTGCGTGCACTGGCGTGCTCAGGCGTGCACCGGCGTGCTCTGGTGTGAACTGGCGTGCTCTGGCGTGCTCTGGTGTGAATTGGCGTGCTCTGGCGTGCATTGAATTGCTCTGGCGTGCACTGGCAAGCTCTGGCGTGCACTGGCGTGCACTGGCGTGCTCTGGCGGGCACTGGCGTGCTCTGGCGGGCACTGACGTGCTATGGTGTGAATTGGCGTGCTCTGGCAAGCAATGGCGTGCTCTGGTGTGAATTGGCGTGCTCTGGCGTGCATTGAATTGCTCCGGCGTGCACTGGCGTGATCTGGAGTGAATTGACGTGCTCTGGCGTGCACTGGCATGCGCTGGCATGCATTGACGTGCTCGTGCGTGCACTGTCGTGCTCTGGCGTGCACTGGCGAGCACTGGTGTGAATTAACGTGCTCTGGCGTGCACTGGCGTGCTCTGGTGTGAATTGGCGTGCTCTGGCGTGCACTGGCGTGCTCTGGCTTGCTCTGGCGTGCATTGACGTGCTCTGGCGTGCTCTGGCATGCTCTGGCGTGCACTGGCGTGCTCTGGTGTGAATTGGCGTGCACTGACGTGCACTGGCGTGCTCTGGCGTGCATTGACGTGCTCTGGCGTGCACTGGCGTGCTCTGGCGTGCTCTGGCGTGCTCTGGCGTGCACTGGCGTGCTCTGGTGTGAATTTGCATTCTCTGGCGTGCACTGGCGTGCTCTGGTGTGAATTGGCGTGCTATAGCGTGCATTGAATTGCTCTGGCGTGCACTGGCGTGCTCTAACGTGCACTGGCGTGCTCTAACGTGCACTGGCGTGCACTTGCGTCCTCTGGCGGGCACTGGCGTGCTCTGGCGGGCACTGGCGTGCTCTGACGTGCACTGGCGTGCACTGGCGTGCTTTGGCGTGCACTTGCGTGCTCTGGCGTGCACTGGAGTGCTCTGGTGTGAATTGGCGTGCTCTGGCGTGCACTGGCGTGTACTGGCGTGCACTGGCGTGCACTGGCGTGCACTGGCGTGCTCTGGTGTGAATTGGCGTGCTCTGGCGTGCATTGAATTGCTCTGGCTTGCACTGGCGTGCACTGGCGTGCACTGGCGTGATCTGGCGTGCACTGGCGTGCACTGGAGTGCTCTGGCCGGCACTGGCGTGCACTTGCGTTCTCTGGCGTGCACTGGCGTGCTCTGGCGTGCATTGACCTGCTCTGGCGTGCTCTGGCTTGCTCTGGCGTGCATTGACGTGCTCTGGCGTGAACTGGCGTGCTCTGGCGTGAACTGGGCTGCACTGGCGTGCTCTGGTGTGAATTGGCGTGCACTGGCGTGCACTGGCGTGCTCTGGCGTTCACTGGCGTGAACTGGCGTGAACTGGCGTGCATTTACGTGCTCTTTCGTGCACTGGCGTGCTCTGGCGTGCACTGGTGTGCTCTGGTGTGAATTGGCGTGCTCTGGCGTGCATTGAATTCCTCTGGCGTGCATTGGCGTGCTCTGGCGTGCACTGGCGTGTACTGGCGTGCTCTGGCGGGCACTGGCGTGCTCTGACGTGCACTTGCGTGCTCTGGTTTGCTTTGGCGTGCACTTGCGTGCTCTGGCGTGCACTGGCGTGCTCTGGCGTGCATTGACGTGCTCTTGCGTGCACTGGCGTGCTCTGTCGTGCTCTGGCGTGCTCTTCTATGCCGAACTCAAGTGCTTGACAATAGAAATCCACTACCCGACAATAGAACTCAAATAACTTGAATAATTTTTAAAAATTCAAGTGCTGTGATGTGCGTTTTTCTCAAACTTTTTGTTCATGATTTGCTCTATAAATTTATTGATTTAATTGACTTGAAATGGTGTATTGGACATTGATTTACACATACTGTAATTAAAAAATGGTTTTAACAAGTGAAAAAAATATTATAGCAACTTCAAGTGCTTTGCTGTTCTCTGCTGTGCTCTACCGTGCTCTGGCGTGCACTGGCGTGCTCTGGCGTGCTCTGGCGTGCTCTGGCTTGCTCTTGCGTGAATTGACGTGCTCTGGCGTGCACTGGCGTGCTATAACGTGCTCTGGTGTGAATTTGCGTGCACTAGCGTGCACTGGCGTGCACTGGCGTGCACTGGCGTGCTTTGGCGTACACTTGCGTGCTCTGGCGTGCACTGGCATGCTCTGGCGTGCATTGACGTGCTCGTGCGTGCACTGGCGTGCTCTGGCGTGCACTGGCGTGCTCTGGTGTGAATTGGCGTGCTCTGGTGTGAATTGGCGTGCTCTGGCGTGCACTGGCGTGCACTGGCGTGCTCTGGCGTGCACTGGCGTGCTCTGGCGTGCATTGACGTGCTCTGGTGTGAATTGACGTGCAATGGTGTGCCTGGCGTGTTCTGGCATGCACTGGCGTGATCTGGCGTGATCTGGCGTGCTCTGGCGTGCTCTGCTATGCAGAACTGGTGCTTGACAATAGAAATCCACGCCAGAGCACGCCAGTGCACGCCAGAGTACGACACTGCACGCCAGAGCTCGCCAGTGCACGTCAGAGCACGCCAGTGCACGCCAGAGCACGCAAGTGCACGCCAAAGCACGCAACTGCACGCCAGAGCACGCCAAAGAACGCCAATTCATACCAGAACACGCCAGTGCACGCCAGAGCACGCCAGTGCACGCCAGAGCACGCAAATTCACAACAGAGCACGCCAGTGCACGCCAATTTATACCAGTGCAAGCCAGAGCACGCCAGAGCACGCCAGAGCACGTCAATGCACGCCAGAGCAATCCAGAGCAACCCAGAGCACGCATAGAGCACGCCTGTGCACGCCAGAGCACGCTAATTCGCACCAGCGCACGCCAGTGCACGCCAGAGCACGCCAGTGCACACCAGAGCACGCCAGTGCACGCCAGAGCATGCGAGAGCACGCCAATTCACACCAGATCACGCCAGTGCACGCCAGAGCATGTCAATGCACGCCAGAGCAAGCCAGAGCACGCCATTGCATGCCAGAGCACGGTAGAGCACATTAGAGAACAGCTAAGCACTTGAAGTTGCTATAATATTTTTTTCACTTGTTAAAACCATTTTTTAATTACAGGATGTGTAAATCAATGTTAAATACACCATTTCAAGTCTATCGAATCAAGAAATTTATAGAGCAAATCATGAACAAAAAGTTTTAGAAAAACGCACATCACAGCACTTGAATTTTTAAAAATTATTCAAGTTATTTGAGTTCTATTGTCGGGTAGTGGATTTCTATTGTCAAGCACTTGAGTTCGGCAAAGCAGAGCACGCCAGAGCACGACAGAGCTCGCCAGTGCACGCAAGAGCACGTCAATGCACGCCAGAGCACGCCAGTGCACGCCAGTGCACGCAAGTGCACGCCAAAGCACGCCACTGCACGCCAGAGCACGCCAGTGTACGCCAGAGCAAGCCAGTGCACGCCAGAGCACGCAAATTCACAACAGAGCACGCCAGTGCACGCCACAGCACGCCAATTCAATCCAGAGCACGCCAGTGCACGCCAGTGCACGCCAATTAACACCAGAGCACGCCAGTGCACGCAAGAGCACGTCAATGCACGCCAGAGCACGCCAGTGCACGCTAGAGCACGCAAGTGCACGCCAAAGCACGCCAGTGCACGCCAGAGCACACCAGTGCAAGCCAGAGCACGCCAGTGCACGTCACAGCACGCCAGAGCACGCCAGTGCACGCCAGAGCAATTCAATGCACGCCAAAGCACGCCAATTCACACCAGATCACGCCAGTGCACGCCAGAGCATGCCAATGCACGCCAGAGCAAGCCAGAGCACGCCAGAGCACGCCATTGCACGCCAGAGAACGGTAGAGCACATTAGAGAACAGCTTAGCACTTGAAGTTGCTATAATATTTTGTTTTACTTGTTAAAACCATTTTTTAATTACAGGATGTGTAAATCAATGTCAAATACACCATTTCAAGTCTATTGAATCAATAAATTTATAGAGCAAATCATGAACAAAAAGTTTTAGAAAAACGCACATAACAGCACTTGAAGTTTTAAAAATTATCAAGTTATTTGAGTTCTATTGTCGGGTAGTGGAAGCACGCCAATTCACCCTAGAGCACGCCAGTGCACGCAAGAGCACGCCAGTGCACGCCAGAGCACATTAATGCACGCCAGAGCACGCCAGTGCATGCCAGAGCATGCAAGTGCATGCCAAAGCACGCACGTGCACGCCAGAGCACGCCAAAGCACGCCAATTCACAACAGAGCACGCCAGTGCACGCCAATTCACACCAGTGAAAGCCAGAGCACGCCAGAGCACGTCAATGCACGCCAGAGCAATCCAGAGCAATCCAGAGCACGCCAGAGCACGCTAATTCACACCAGAGCACGCCAGTGCACGCCAGAGCACGCCAGTGCACACCAGAGCACGCCAGTGCACGCCAGAGCACGTCAATGCACGCCAGAGCAAGCCAGAGTACTCCAGAGCACGCCAGAGCACGCCAGAGCATGGTAGAGCACAGCAGAGAACAGCTCGGCACTTGAAGTTGCTATAATATTTTTTTCACTTGTTAAAACCATTTTTTAATTACAGGATGTGTAAATCAATGTCAAATACACCATTTCAAGTCTATTGAATCAATAAATTTATAGAGCTAATCATGAAAAAAAATTTTTTAGAAAAACGCACATCACAGCACTTGAATTTTTAAAAATAATTCAAGTGATTTTAGTTCTATTGTCGGGTAGTGGATTTCTATTTTCAAGCACTTGAGATCTGCATACCAGAGCATGCCAGAGCACGACAGAGCACGCAAGAGCACGCCAGTGCACGCCAGAGCACGCCAATTCACGCCAGAGCATGCCAATTCACAACAGAGCACGCCAGTGCATGCCAAAGCACGCCAGTGCACGCCAAAGCACGCCAATTCACGCCAGAGCATGCCAATTCACAACAGAGCACGCCAGTGCACGCCAGAACACGCCAGAGAACGCCAATTCACACCAGAGCACACCAGTGCACTTCAGAGCACGCCAATTAACTCCAGAGCAAACCAGTGCACGCCAGAGCACGCCAGTGCACGCCAGTGCACGCTAGAGCACGCCAATGTACGCCAATTTACACCAGAGCACGCCAGTGCACGCCAGTGCACGCCAGAGCACGCCAGAGCACGCCAGTGCACACCTGAGCACGCCAGTGCACGCCAGAGCACGCCAATTCACACCAGAGCACGCCAGTGCACGCCAGAGCACGCCAGTGCATGCCAAAGCACGCCAGTGCACGCCAGAGCACGCCAGTGCATGCCAAAGCACGCCATTGCACGTAAGAGCACGTCAATGCACACCAGAGCACGCCAGTGCACGCTAGAGCACGCCAGAGCACGCCAGAGCACGTCAATCCACGCCAGAGCACGCCAATTCACGCCAGTGCACGCCAGAGCACGCCAGTGCACGCCAGAGCACGCCAGTGCACGCCAGAGCACGTCAATGCACGCCAGAGAACGCCAGTGCACGCCAGAGTATGCCAGAGCACGCCAGAGCACGCCAGTGCACGTCAATGCACGCCAGAGCACGCCAATTCACCCCAGTGCACGCCAGAGCACGCAAATTCACAACAGAGCACGCCAGTGCACGCTAAAGCACGCCAATTCAAACCAGAGAACGCCAGTGCACGCCAGAGCACGCCAATGCACGCCAATTCACACCAGAGCAAGCCAGTGCACGCCACAGCACACCAGTGCACGCAAGAGCACGCCAGTGCACGCCAGAGCACGCCAGTGCACGCCAGAGCACGCCAGTGCACGCCAGAGCACGCCAATTTACACCAGAGCACACCAGTGCACGCCAGAGCACGCCAATTAACTCCAGAGCAACCCAGTGCACGCCAGAGCACGCCAGTGCACGCCAGTGCACGCTACAGCACGCCAATGCACGCCAATTCACACCAGAGCACGCCAGTGCACGCCAGAGCACGCCAGTGCACACCTGAGCACGCCAGTGCACGCCAGAGCACGCCAATTCACACCAGAGCACGCCAGTGCACGCCAGAGCACGCCAGTGCAAAACAGAGCACGCCAGTGCATGCCAAAACACGCAAGAGCACGCCAATTCACACCAGAGCACGCCAGTGCACGCCAGAGCACGCCAATGCACGCCAATTCACACCAGAGCAAGCCAGTGCACGCCAGAGCTCGCCAGAGCACGCCAGTACACGCCAGATTACGTCAATGCACGCCAGAGCATGCCAGTGCACGCCAGAGCACGCCAGTGCACGCCAGAGCACGCCAGTGCACGCCAGAGCACGCCAGTGCACGCCAGAGCACGCCAGTGCACGGTAGAGCACAGCAGAGAACAGCTCAGCACTTGAAGTTGCTATAATATTTTTTTCACTTGTTAAAACCATTTTTTAATTACAGGATGTGTTATCAATGTGATCAATGTCCAATACATCATTTCAAGTCTATTGAATCAATAAATTTATGGAGCAAATCATGAACAAAAAGTTTTAGAAAAACGCACATCACAGCACTGGAATTTTTAAAAATTATTCAAGTTATTTGAGTTCTATTGTCGGGTAGTGGATTTCTATTGTCAAGCACTTGAGTTCTGCATAGCAGAGCACGCCAGAGCACGCCAGAGCACGCCAGAGCACGCCATTGCAAGCCAGAGCACGTCAATGCACGCCAGAGCACGACAGTGCACGCCAGAGCACGCCAGAGCACGCCAGTGCACGGCAGAGCACACCAATTCACACCAGAGCACGCCAGTGCACGCCAGAGCACGCCACAGCACGCCAGTGCAAGCCAGAGCACGTCAATGCACGCCAGAATACGACAGTGCACGCCAAAGCACGCCAGAGCACGGCAGTGCACGGCAGAGCACGCCAATTCACACCAGAGCACGTCAGTGCACGGCAGAGCACGCCAGTGCACGGCAGAGCACGCCAATTCACACCAGAGCACGCCAGTGCACGCCAGAGCACGCCAGTGCACGTCAGTGCATGCTAGAGCACGCCAATGCACGCCAATTTACACCAGAGCACGCCAGTGCACGCCAGAGAACGCCAATTCACACCAGAGCACGCCAGAGCACGCCAGTGCACGCCAGTGCACGGCAGAGCACGTCAATGCACGCCAGAGCACGCCAGAGCACGCCAGTGCACGCCAGAGCACGCCAGTGCACGCCACAGTACGTCAATGCACGCCAGAGCAGGCCAGAGCACGCCAGTGCACGCCAGAGCACGCCAGAGCACGGTAGAGCACAGCAGATAACAGATCAGCACTTGAAGTTGCTATAATATTGTTTTCACTTGTTAAAACCATTTTTTAATTACAGGATGTGTAAATCAATGTCCAGTACACCATTTCAAGTCTATTGAATCAATAAATTTATAAAGCAAATCATGAACAAAAAGTTTTAGAAAAACGCACATCACAGCACTTGAAGTTTTAAAAATTATTCAAGTTATTTGAGTTCTATTGTCGGGTAGTGGATTTCTATTGTCAAGCACTTGAGTTCTGCATAGCAGAGCACGCCAGAGCACGCCAGAGCACGCCAGAGCACGCAAGTGCACGCCAGAGCACGCCAGTGCACGCCAGAGCACGCAAATTCACACCAGAGCACGTCAGTGCACGCCAGAGACTCCAGTGCACGCCAGAGTACGTCAATGCACGCCAGAGCACTTCAATTCACACCACAGTACGCCAATTCACACCAGAGAACGCCAGTGCACGCCAGAGCACGCCAGTGCATTCCAGAGCACGCCAATTCACAGTAGAGCACGCCAGTGCACGCCAGAGCACGCCAGTGCACGCCAGAGCACGCCAGTGCACGCCAGTGCACGCCAGAGCACGTCAATGCTGCCAGAGCAAGCCAGTGCACGCCAGAGCACGCCGGTGCACGCCAGAGCACGCCGGTGCACGCCAATTCACACTAGAGCACGCCAGTGCATGCCAGAGCACGCCAGAGAACGCAAGAGCACGTCAATGCACGCCAGAGCAAGCCAGTGCACGCCAGAGCACGCCAATTCACACCAAAGCACGCCAGTGCACGCCAGAGCACGCCAGAGCTCGCCAGTGCACGCCAGAGCATGGTAGAGCACAGCAGAGAACAGCTCAGCACTTGAAGTTGCTATAATATTTTTTTTTCACTTGTTAAAACCATTTTTTAATTACAGGATGTGTAAATCAATGTCCAATACACCATTTCAAGTCTATTGAATCAATAAATTTATAGAAAAAATCATGAACAAAAAGTTTTAGAATAACGCACATCACAGCACTTGAATATTATTCAAGTTAAAAGTTATTCAAGTTATTTGAGTTCTATTGTCGGGTAGTGGATTTCTATTGTCAAGCACTTGAGATCTGAATAGCAGAGCATGCCAGAGCACGACAGAGCACGACAGAGCCCGCCAGTGCACGCCAAAGCACGCCAGTGCACGCCAGAGCACGCAAATTCACACCAGAGAACGCCAATGCACTCCAGAGCACGCCAGTGCACGCCAGAGTACGCCAATTCACACCAGAGAACGCCAATGCACTCCAGAGCACGCCAGTGCACGCCAGAGTACGTCAATGCACGCCAGAGCACGCCAGTGCAAGCCAGAGCACGCCAGTGCACGCCAAAGCACGCCAGTAAACGCCAGAGCACGCCAATTCACACCAGAGAACGCCAATGCACTCCAGAGCACGCCAGTGCACGCCAGAGTACGTCATTGCACACAAGAGCTCGCCAGTGCACGCCAGAGCACGCCAATTCACACCAGAGCACGCCAGTGCACACCAGAGCACACCAGTGCACGCCAGAGCACGCCAGTGCACACCAGAGCACGGTAGAGCACAGCAGAGAACAGCTCAGCACTTGAAGTTGCTATAATATTTTTTTCACTTGTTAAAACCATTTTTTAATTACAGGATGTGTAAATCAATCTCCAATACATCATTTCAAGTCTATTTAATCAATAAATTTATAGAGCAAATCATGAACAAAAAGTTTGAGAAAAACGCACATCACAGCACTTGAATTTTTAAAAATTATTCAAGTTATTTGAGTTCTATTGTCGGGTAGTGGATTTACGCCATTGCACGCCAGAGCACGCAAATTCACACCAGAGCACGCCAGTGCAGGCCAGAGCACGCCAATTCACACCAGAGCACGCCAGTGCATGCCAGAGCACGCCAGAGCACGCCAGAGCCCGCCAGTGCACGCCAGAGCACGCCAATTCACACCAGAGCACGCCAGTGCACGCCAGAGCACGCCAGTGCACGCTAGAGCACGCCAGTGCACGCCAGAGCACGCCAATTCACACCAGAGCACGCCAGTGCAAGCCAGAGCACGCCAGAGCACGCCAGAGCACGCCATTGCACGCCAGAGCACGGTAGAATACATTAGAGAACAGCTCAGCACTTGAAGTTGCTATAATATTTGTTTCACTTGTTAAAACCATTTTTAATTACAGGATGTGTAAATTTATGTCCAATACACCATTTCAAGTCTATTGAATCAATAAATTTATAGAGCAAATCATGAACAAAAAGTTTAAGAAAAATGCACTTCACAGCACTTGAATTTTAAAAAATCATCAAGTTATTCGAGTTCTATTGTCGGGTAGTGTATTTCTATTGTCAAGCACTTGCGTTCTGCATAGCAGAGCAAGACAGAGCACGACAGAGCACGCCAGAGCACGCCAATGACCGCCAGAGCACGCCAATTCACACCAGAGCACGCCAGTGCACGCCAGAGCACGCCAGAGCACGCGAGAGCACGCCAGTGCACACCAGAGCACGGTAGAGCACAGCAGAGAACAGCTCAGCACTTGAAGTTGCTATAATATTTTTTTCACTAGTAAAAACCATTTTTTAATTACAGGATGTGTAAATCAATGTCCAATACACCATTTCAAGTCTATTTAATCAATAAATTTATAGAGCAAATCATGAACAAAAAGTTTGAGAAAAACGCACATCACAGCACTTGAATTTTTAAAAATTATTCAAGTTATTTGAGTTCTATTGTCGGGTAGTGGATTCACGCCATTGCACGCCAGAGCACGCAAATTCACACAAGAGCACGCCAGTGCAGGCTAGAGCACGCCAATTCACACCAGAGCACGCCAGTGCATGCCAGAGCACGCCAGAGCACGCCAGAGCCCGCCAGTGCACGCCAGAGAACGCCAATTCACACCAGAGCACGCCAGTGCACGCCAGAGCACGTCAATGCACGCCAGAGCACGCCAGTGCACGCCAGAGCACACCAATTCACACCAGAACACGCCAGTGCACGCCAGTGCACGCCAGTGCACGCCAGAGAATGTCAATGCACGCCAGAGCAAGCCAGAGCACGCCAGAGCACGCCAGAGCACGCCATTGCACGCCAGAGCACGGTAGAACACATTAGAGAACAGCTCAGCACTTGAAGTTGCTATAATATTTTTTTCACTTGTTTAAACCATTTTTTAATTACAGGATGTGTAAATCAATGTCCAATACACCATTTAAAGTCTATTGAATCAATAAATTTATAGAGCAAATCATGAACAAAAAGTTTGAGAAAAACGCACATCACAGCACTTGAATTTTTAAAAATTATTCAAGTTATTTGAGTTCTATTGTCGGGTAGTGGATTTACGCCATTGCACGCCAGAGCACGCAAATTCACACCAGAGCACGCCAGTGCAGGCCAGAGCACGCCAATTCACACCAGAGCACGCCAGTGCATGCCAGAGCACGCCAGAGCACGCCAGAGCCCGCCAGTGCACGCCAGAGCACGCCAATTCACACCAGAGCACGCCAGTGCACGCCAGAGCACGCCAGTGCACGCTAGAGCACGCCAGTGCACGCCAGAGCACGCCAATTCACACCAGAGCACGCCAGTGCAAGCCAGAGCACGCCAGAGCACGCCAGAGCACGCCATTGCACGCCAGAGCACGGTAGAATACATTAGAGAACAGCTCAGCACTTGAAGTTGCTATAATATTTGTTTCACTTGTTAAAACCATTTTTAATTACAGGATGTGTAAATTTATGTCCAATACACCATTTCAAGTCTATTGAATCAATAAATTTATAGAGCAAATCATGAACAAAAAGTTTAAGAAAAATGCACTTCACAGCACTTGAATTTTAAAAAATCATCAAGTTATTCGAGTTCTATTGTCGGGTAGTGTATTTCTATTGTCAAGCACTTGCGTTCTGCATAGCAGAGCAAGACAGAGCACGACAGAGCACGCCAGAGCACGCCAATGACCGCCAGAGCACGCCAATTCACACCAGAGCACGCCAGTGCACGCCAGAGCACGCCAGAGCACGCGAGAGCACGCCAGTGCACACCAGAGCACGGTAGAGCACAGCAGAGAACAGCTCAGCACTTGAAGTTGCTATAATATTTTTTTCACTAGTAAAAACCATTTTTTAATTACAGGATGTGTAAATCAATGTCCAATACACCATTTCAAGTCTATTTAATCAATAAATTTATAGAGCAAATCATGAACAAAAAGTTTGAGAAAAACGCACATCACAGCACTTGAATTTTTAAAAATTATTCAAGTTATTTGAGTTCTATTGTCGGGTAGTGGATTCACGCCATTGCACGCCAGAGCACGCAAATTCACACAAGAGCACGCCAGTGCAGGCTAGAGCACGCCAATTCACACCAGAGCACGCCAGTGCATGCCAGAGCACGCCAGAGCACGCCAGAGCCCGCCAGTGCACGCCAGAGAACGCCAATTCACACCAGAGCACGCCAGTGCACGCCAGAGCACGTCAATGCACGCCAGAGCACGCCAGTGCACGCCAGAGCACACCAATTCACACCAGAACACGCCAGTGCACGCCAGTGCACGCCAGTGCACGCCAGAGAATGTCAATGCACGCCAGAGCAAGCCAGAGCACGCCAGAGCACGCCAGAGCACGCCATTGCACGCCAGAGCACGGTAGAACACATTAGAGAACAGCTCAGCACTTGAAGTTGCTATAATATTTTTTTCACTTGTTTAAACCATTTTTTAATTACAGGATGTGTAAATCAATGTCCAATACACCATTTAAAGTCTATTGAATCAATAAATTTATAGAGCAAATCATGAACAAAAAGTTTTAGAAAAACGCACATCACAGCACTTGAAGTTTTAAAAATTATTCAAGTTATTTGAGTTCTATTGTCGGGTAGTGGATTTCTATTGTCAAGCACTTGAGTTCTGCATAGCAGAGCACGCAAGAGCACGCGAGAGCACGCCAGAGCACGCAAGTGCACGCCAGAGCACGCCAGTGCACGCCAGAGCACGCCAATTCACACCAGAGCACGTCATTGCACGCCAGAGACGCCAGTGCACGCCAGAGTACGTCAATGCACGCCAGAGCACGCCAATTCACACCAGAGCACGCCAGAACACGTCAGTGCACGCCAGGGCACGTCAATGCACGCCAGAGCACGCCAGTGCACGACAGAGCTTGCCAGTGCACGCCAGAGCACGCCAATTCACTCCAGAGCACGCCAGTGCACGCCAGATCACGCCAGAGCACGTCAATGCACGCCAGTGCACGCCAGAGCACGCCAATGCACGCCAGAGCACGCCAGTGCACGCCAGAGCACGCCAGTGCACGCCAGAGCACACCAATTCACACCAGAGCACGCCAGTGCAGGCCAGAGCACGCCAATTCACACCAGAGCACGCCAGTGCATGCCAGAGCACGCCAGAGCACGCCAGAGCACGCCAGAAGACGCCAATGCACGCCAGAACAAGCCAGAGCACGCCAGAGCAAGCCAGAGAACGCCAGAGATTGCCAGAGCACGCCAGTGCACGCCAGAGCACGGTAGAGCACAGCAGAGAACAGCTCAGCACTTGAAGTTGCTATTATATTTTTTTCACTTGTTAAAACCATTTTTTAATTACAGGATGTGTAAATCAATGTCCAATACATCATTTCAAGTCTATTTAATCAATAAATTTATAGAGCAAATCATGAACAAAAAGTTTGAGAAAAACGCACATCACAGCACTTGAATTTTTAAAAATTATTCAAGTTATTTGAGTTCTATTGTCGGGTAGTGGATTTACGCCATTGCACGCCAGAGCACGCAAATTCACACCAGAGCACGCCAGTGCAGGCCAGAGCACGCCAATTCACACCAGAGCACGCCAGTGCATGCCAGAGCACGCCAGAGCACGCCAGAGCCCGCCAGTGCACGCCAGAGCACGCCAATTCACACCAGAGCACGCCAGTGCACGCCAGAGCACGCCAGTGCACGCTAGAGCACGCCAGTGCACGCCAGAGCACGCCAATTCACACCAGAGCACGCCAGTTTACGCCAGTGCACGCCAGTGCACGCCAGTGCAAGCCAGAGCACGCCAGAGCACGCCAGAGCACGCCATTGCACGCCAGAGCACGGTAGAATACATTAGAGAACAGCTCAGCACTTGAAGTTGCTATAATATTTGTTTCACTTGTTAAAACCATTTTTAATTACAGGATGTGTAAATTTATGTCCAATACACCATTTCAAGTCTATTGAATCAATAAATTTATAGAGCAAATCATGAACAAAAAGTTTAAGAAAAATGCACTTCACAGCACTTGAATTTTAAAAAATCATCAAGTTATTCGAGTTCTATTGTCGGGTAGTGTATTTCTATTGTCAAGCACTTGCGTTCTGCATAGCAGAGCAAGACAGAGCACGACAGAGCACGCCAGAGCACGCCAATGACCGACAGAGCACGCCAATTCACACCAGAGCACGCCAGTGCACGCCAGAGCACGCCAGAGCACGCCAGAGCACGCCAGTGCACACCAGAGCACGGTAGAGCACAGCAGAGAACAGCTCAGCACTTGAAGTTGCTATAATATTTTTTTCACTAGTAAAAACCATTTTTTAATTACAGGATGTGTAAATCAATGTCCAATACACCATTTCAAGTCTATTGAATCAATAAATTTATAGAGCCAATCATGAACAAAAAGTTTTAGAAAAACGCACATCACAGCACTTGAATTTTTAAAAATTATTCAAGTTATTTGAGTTCTATTGTCGGGTAGTGGATTTCTATTGTCAAGCACTTGAGATCTGAATAGCAGAGCATGCCAGAGCACGACAGAGCACGACAGAGCCCGCCAGTGCACGCCAAAGCACGCCAGTGCACGCCAGAGCACGCCAATTCACACCAGAGAACGCCAATGCACTCCAGAGCACGCCAGTGCACGCCAGAGTACGCCAATTCACACCAGAGAACGCCAATGCACTCCAGAGCACGCCAGTGCACGCCATAGTACGTCAATGCACGCCAGAGCACGCCAGTGCAAGCCAGAGCGCGCCAGTGCACGCCAAAGCACGCCAGTGCACGCCAGAGCACGCCAATTCACACCAGAGAACGCCAATGCACTCCAGAGCACGCCAGTGCACGCCAGAGTACGCCATTGCACGCCAGAGCACGCCAATTCACACCAGAGAACGCCAATGCACTCCAGAGCACGCCAGTGCACGCCAGAGTACGCCATTGCACACCAGAGCACGGTAGAGCACAGCAGAGAACAGCTCAGCACTTGAAGTTGCTATAATATTTTTTTCACTTGTAAAAACTATTTTTTAATTACAGGATGTGTAAATCAATGTCCAATTCACCATTTCAAGTCTATTGAATCAATATATTTATAGAGCAAATCATGAACAAAAATATTTAGAAAAACGCACATCACAGCACTTGAATTTTTAAAATTATTCAAGTTATTTGAGTTCTATTGTCGGGTAGTGGATTTCTATTGTCAAGCACTTGAATTCTGCATAGCAGAGCAAGCCAGAGCACGCCAGTTCACGCCAGAGAACGCCAGTGCACGCCAGAGCATGCCAGTGCACGCCAGAGCACGCCAGTGCACGCCAGAGCACGCCAGTGCACGCCAGAGCACGCCAGTGCACGCCAGAACAGGCCAGTGAACGCCAGAGCACCCCAGTGCACGCCAGAGCACGCCAGTGCACGCCAGAGCACGCCAGTGCACGCCAGAGCACGCCAGTGCACGCCAGAGCACGCCAGTGCACGCCAGAGCACGCCAGTGCACGCCAGAGCACGCCAGTGCACGCCAGAGCACGCCAGTGCACGCCAGAGCACGCCAGTGCACGCCAGAGCACGCCAGTGCACGCCAGAGCACGCCAGTGCACGCCAGAACACGCCAGTGCACGCAGGAGCACGCCAGAGTACGCTAGTGCACGCAAGAGCTCGCCAGTGCCCTCCAGAGCACGCCAATTCACACCAGAGCACGCCAGTGCACGCCAGAGCACGACAGTGCACTTCACAGCACGTCAACGCACGCCAGTGCACGCCAATTCACACCAGAGAACGCCAGTGCAGGCCAGATTACGCCAGTGCACACCAGAGCACGCCAGTGCACGCCAGATTACGCCAGAGCACGCCAGTGCACGCAGAAGCACGCCAGAGTACGCTAGTGCACGCCAGAGCACGCCAGATTACGCCAGTGCACGCCAGAGCACGCCAGAGCACGCCAGTGCACGCCAGAGAACGGTAGAGCACAGCAGATAACAGATCAGCACTTGAAGTTGCTATAATATTTTTTTCACTTGTAAAAACAATTTTTTAATTACAGGATGTGTAAATCAATGTCCAATCCACCATTTCAAGTTTATTGAATCAATATATTTATAGAGCAAATCATGAACAAAAAGTTTTAGAAAAACGCACATCACAGCACTTGAATTTTTAAAAATTATTCAAGTTATTTGAGTTCTATTGTCGGGTAGTGGATTTCTATTGTCAAGCACTTGAGATCTGAATAGCAGAGCACGCCAGAGCACGCCAGTTCACGCCAGAGCACGCCAGTGCACGCCAGAGCACGCCAGTGCACGCCAGAGCACGCCAGTGCACGCCAGAGCACGCCAGTGCACGCCAGAGCACGCCAGTGCACGCCAGAGCACGCCAGTGCACGCCAGAGCACGCCAGTGCACGCCAGAGCACGCCAGTGCACGCCAGAACACGCCAGTGAACGCCAGAGCACGCCAGTGCATGCCAGAGCATGCCAGTGCACGCTAGAGCACGCCAGTGCACGCCACAGCACGCCAGTGCACGCCAGAGCACGCCAGTGCACGCCAGAGCACGCCAGTGCACGCCAGAGCACGCCAGTGCACGCCAGAGCACGCCAGAGCACGCCAGTGCACGCCAGAGCACGCCAGAGTACGCTAGTGCACGCAAGAGCTCGCCAGTGCCCTCCAGAGCACGCCAATTAACACCAGAGCACGCCAGTGCACGCCAGAGCACGCCAGTGCACACCAGAGCACGCCAGTGCACGCCAGATTATGCCAGAGCACGCCAGTGCACGCAGGAGCACGCCAGTGCACGCCAGAGCACGCCAATTCACACCAGAGCACGCCAGTGCACGCCAGAGCACGCCAGTGTACGCCAGAGCTCGCCAGAGCACGCCAGAGCACGCCAGAGCACGCCAGAGCACGCAAGTGCACGCCAGAGTACGTCAATGCACGCAAGAGCACGCCAGTGCACGCCAGAGCACATTAGGGCACGCCAGAGCACGCCAATTCACACCAGAGCACGCCAGTGCACGCCAGAGCACGCCAGTGCAAGCCAGAGCACGTCAATGCACGCCAGAGCACGTCAATGCACGCCAGTGCACGCCAGAGCACGCCAGAGTACGCTAGTGCACGCCAGAGCTCGCCAGTGCACGCAAGAGCACGCCAGTGCACGCCAGAGCACGTCAATGCACGCCAGAGCACGTCAGTACACGCCAGAGCACGCCAGTGCACGCCAGAGCACGCCAATTCACACCAGAGCACGCCAGTGCACGCCAAAGCACGCCAGTGCACGCCAGAGCACGCCAGTGCATGCCAGAGTACGCCAGAGCACGCCAATTCACACCAGAGCACGCCAGTGCACGCTAGAGCACGCCAGTACACGCCAGAGCACGTCAATGCACGCCAGAGCACGCCAGAGCACGGTAGAGCACAGCAGAGAACAGCTCAGCACTTGAAGTTGCTATAATATTGTTTTCACTTGTAACAACCATTTTTTAATTACAGAATGTGTAAATCAATGTCACATACACCATTTAAAGTCTATTGAATCAATAAATTTATAGAGCAAATCATGAACAAAAAGTTTTAGAGAAACGCACATCACAGCACTTGAATTTTTAAAAATTATTCAAGTTATTTGAGTTCTATTGTCGGGTAGTGGATTTCTATTGTCAAGCACTTGAATTCTGCATAGCAGCGCACGCCAGAGCACGCCAGTTCACACAAGAGCACGCCAGTGCACGCCAGAGCACGCCAGTGCTCGCCAGAGAACGCCAGTGCACGCCAGAGCACGCCAGTGCACGCCAGAGCACGCCAGTGCACGCCAGAGAACGCCAGTGCACGCCAGAGCACGCCAGTGCACGCCAGAGCACGCCAGTTCATGCCAGAGCACGCTAGTGCACGCCAGAGCACGCCAGTGCACGCCAGATCACGCAGGAGCACGCCAGATTACGCTAGTGCTTGCCAGAGCTCGCCAGTGCACGCCAGAGCACGCCAGTGCACTTCACAGCACGTCAATGCACGCCAGAGCACGCCAATTCACACCAGAGCACGCTAGTGCACGCCAGATTACGCTAGTGCACGCCAGAGCACGCCAGAGCACGCCAGTGCACGCCAGAGCATGGTAGAGCACAGCAGATAACAGATCAGAACTTGAAGTTGCTATAATATTGTTTTCACTTGTTAAAACCATTTTTTAATTACAGGATGTGTAAATCAATGTCAAATACACCATTTCAAGTCTATTGAATCAATACATTTTTAGAGCAAATCATGAACAAAAAGTTTTAGAAAAACGCACATCACAGCACTTGAATTTTTAAAAATTATTCAAGTTATTTTAGTTCTATTGCGATAGAGCACGCCAGAGCACGCCAATGCATGCCAGAGCACGCCAATTCACACAAGAGCACGCCCGTGCACGCCAGTGCACGCCAGAGCACGTCAATGCACGCCAGTGCACGCCAGAGCACGCCAGTGCACGCAAGAGCACGCCAGAGCACGCCAGTGCACGCCAGAGCACGCCAGAGCACGCCAGTGCACGCCAGAGCACGCCAGTGCACGCCAGAGCACGCCAGTGCACGCCACAGTACGTCAATGCACGCCAGAGCACGCCAGAGCACGCCAGTGCACGCCAGAGCACGGTAGAACACAGCAGATAACAGATCAGCACTTGAAGTTGCTATAATATTGTTTTCACTTGTTAAAACCATTTTTTAATTACAGGATGTGTAAATCAATGTGAAATACACCATTTCAAGTCTATTGAATCAATAAATTTTTAGATCAAATCATGAACAAAAAGTTTTAGAAAAACGCACATCACAGCACTTGAATTTTTAAAAATTATTCAAGTTATTTGAGTTCTATTATGACAGAACACGCCAGAGCACGCAAGTGCACACCAAAGCACGCCAATTCACACCAGAGCACGCCAGTGAACGCCAGAGCACGCCAGTGCACGCCAGAGCACGCCAGTGCACGCCAGAGCACGCCAGTGCACGCCAGAGCACGCCAGTGCACGCCAGAGCACGCCAGTGCACGCCAGAGCACGCCAGTGCACGCCAGAGCACGCCAATTCAAACCAGAGCACGCCAGTGCACGTCAGAGCACGCCAGTGTACGCCAGAGCACGCCAGTGCACACCAGAGCACGCCAGTGCAAGCCAGATTACGCCAGTGCATGCCAGAGCACGTCAATGCAGGCCAGAGCACGCCAGAGCACGCCAGTGCACACCAGAGCACGGTAGAGCACAGCAGAGAACAGCTCAGCACTTGAAGTTGCTATAATATTTTTTTCACTAGTAAAAACCATTTTTTAATTACAGGATGTGTAAATCAATGTCCAATACACCATTTCAAGTCTATTGAATCAATAAATTTATAGAGCCAATCATGAACAAAAAGTTTTAGAAAAACGCACATCACAGCACTTGAATTTTAAAAATTATTCAAGTTATTTGAGTTCTATTGTCGGGTAGTGGATTTCTATTGTCAAGCACTTGAGATCTGAATAGCAGAGCATGCCAGAGCACGACAGAGCACGCCAGAGCACGCCAGTGCACGCCAGAGCACGCCAATTAATACTATAGCACGCCAGTGACCGCACGAGCATGTCAATGCACGCCAGAGCACACCAGTGCACGCTAGAGCACGTCAATGCAAGCCAGAGCACGCCAGTGCACGCCACAGTACGCCAATTCACACCAGAGAACGCCAGTGCACGCCAGAGCACGCCAGTGCATTCCAGAGCACGCCAATTCACAGTAGAGCACGCCAGTGCACGCCAGAGCACGCCAGTGCACGCCAGAGCACGTCAATGCTGCCAGAGCAAGCCATTGCACGCCAGAGCACGCCGGTGCACGCCAATTCACACTAGAGCACGCCATTGCATGCCAGAGCACGCCAGAGAACGCAAGAGCACGTCAATGCACGCCAGAGCAAGCCAGAGCACACCAGAGCACGCCAGAGCACGCCAGTGCACGCCAGAGCACTCCAATTCACACCAAAGCACGCCAGTTCACGCCCGAGCACGCCAGAGCTCGCCAGTGCACGCCAGAGCATGGTAGAGCACAGCAGAGAACAGCTCAGCACTTGAAGTTGCTATAATATTTTTTTTTCACTTGTTAAAACCATTTTTTAATTACAGGATGTGTAAATCAATGTCCAATACACCATTTCAAGTCTATTGAATCAATAAATTTATAGAAAAAATCATGAACAAAAAGTTTTAGAAAAACGCACATCACAGCACTTGAATATTATTCAAGTTAAAAGTTATTCAAGTTATTTGAGTTCTATTGTCGGGTAGTGGATTTCTATTGTCAAGCACTTGAGATCTGAATAGCAGAGCATGCCAGAGCACGACAGAGCACGACAGAGCCCGCCAGTGCACGCCAAAGCACGCCAGTGCACGCCAGAGCACGCCAATTCACACCAGAGAACGCCAATGCACTCCAGAGCACGCCAGTGCACGCCAGAGTACGCCAATTCACACCAGAGAACGCCAATGCACTCCAGAGCACGCCAGTGCACGCCATAGTACGTCAATGCACGCCAGAGCACGCCAGTGCAAGCCAGAGCGCGCCAGTGCACGCCAAAGCACGCCAGTGCACGCCAGAGCACGCCAATTCACACCAGAGAACGCCAATGCACTCCAGAGCACGCCAGTGCACGCCAGAGTACGCCATTGCACGCCAGAGCACGCCAATTCACACCAGAGAACGCCAATGCACTCCAGAGCACGCCAGTGCACGCCAGAGTACGCCATTGCACACCAGAGCACGGTAGAGCACAGCAGAGAACAGCTCAGCACTTGAAGTTGCTATAATATTTTTTTCACTTGTAAAAACTATTTTTTAATTACAGGATGTGTAAATCAATGTCCAATTCACCATTTCAAGTCTATTGAATCAATATATTTATAGAGCAAATCATGAACAAAAATATTTAGAAAAACGCACATCACAGCACTTGAATTTTTAAAATTATTCAAGTTATTTGAGTTCTATTGTCGGGAAGTGGATTTCTATTGTCAAGCACTTGAATTCTGCATAGCAGAGCAAGCCAGAGCACGCCAGTTCACGCCAGAGAACGCCAGTGCACGCCAGAGCATGCCAGTGCACGCCAGAGCACGCCAGTGCACGCCAGAGCACGCCAGTGCACGCCAGAGCACGCCAGTGCACGCCAGAACATGCCAGTGAACGCCAGAGCACGCCAGTGCACGCCAGAGCACCCCAGTGCACGCCAGAGCACGCCAGTGCACGCCAGAGCACGCCAGTGCACGCAAGAGCTCGCCAGTGCCCTCCAGAGCACGCCAGTGCCCTCCAGAGCACGCCAATTCACACCAGAGCACGCCAGTGCACGCCAGAGCACGACAGTGCACTTCACAGCACGTCAACGCACGCCAGTGCACGCCAATTCACACCAGAGAACGCCAGTGCAGGCCAGATTACGCCAGTGCACACCAGAGCACGCCAGTGCACGCCAGATTACGCCAGAGCACGCCAGTGCACGAAGAAGCACGCCAGAGTACGCTAGTGCACGCCAGAGCACGCCAGTGCACGCCAGAGCACGCCAGTGCACGCCAGAGCACGCCAGTGCACGCCAGAGCACGCCAGTGCACGCCAGAGCACGCCAGTGCACGCCAGAGCACGCCAGTGCACGCCAGACAACGTCAATGCACGCCAGAGCACGCCAGTGCACGCCAGAGCACGCCAATTCACACCAGAGCACGCCAGTGCACGCCAGATTACGCCAGTGCACGCCAGAGCACGCCAGAGCACGCCAGTGCACGCCAGAGAACGGTAGAGCACATCAGATAACAGATCAGCACTTGAAGTTGCTATAATATTTTGTTCACTTGTTAAAACCATTTTTTAATTACAGGATGTGTAAATAAATGTCCAATACACCATTTCAAGTCTATTCAATCAATAAATTTATAGAGCAAATCATGAACAAAAAGTTTGAGAAAAACGCACATCACAGCACTTGAATTTTTAAAAATTATTCAAGTTATTTGAGTTCTATTGTCGGGTAGTGGATTTCTATTGTCAAGCACTTGAGTTCTGCATAGCAGAGCACGCCAGAGCACGCCAAAGCACGCCAGTGCACGCCAGTGCACACCAGAGCACGCCAGTGCACGCCAGTGCACGCCAGTGCACGCCAGTGCCCGCCAGAGCACGTCAATTTTCGCCAGAGCACGCCAGTGCACGGCAGAGCACGCCAGAGCACGTCAATGCACACCAGAGCACGCCAGTTCACGCCAGAGCACGCCAGTGCGAGCCAGAGCACGCCAGTGCACGCCAGAGCACGTCAATGCACGCCAGAGCACGCCAGTGTACGCCAGAGCACGGTAGAGCACAGCAGAGAACAGCTCAGCACTTGAAGTTGCTATAATATTTGTTTCACTTGTTATAACCATTTTTTTATTACAGGATGTGTAAATCAATGTCAAAGACACCATTTCAAGTCTATTGAATCAATAAATTTTTAGAGCAAATCATGAACAAAAAGTTTTAGAAAAACGCACATCACAGCACTTGAATTTTTAAAAATTATTCAAGTTATTTGAGTTCTATTGTCGGGTAGTGGATTTCTATTGTCAAGCACTTGAGTTCTGCATAGCAGAGCACGCCAGAGCACGCCAGAGCACGCCAATTCACACCAGAGCACGCCAGTGCACGCCAGAGCACGCCAGTGCACGCCAGAGCACGCCAGTGCACGCCAGAGCACGCCAGTGCACGCCAGAGCACGCGAGTGCACTTCACAGCACGTCAATGCACGCCAGAGCACGCCAATTCACACCAGAGCACGACAGTGCACGCCAGAGCACGCCAGTGCACGCCTGAGCACGCCAATTCACACCAGAGCACGCCAGTGAACGTCAGAGCACGCCAGAGCACGCCAGTGCACGCCAGAGCACGTTAGTGCACGCCAGAGCACGCCAATTCACACCAGAGCACGCCAGTGCACGCCAGAGCACGCAAGAACACGCCAGTGCACGCTAGAGCACGTCAATGCACGCCAGTGCACGCCAGAGCACGCCAGAGTACGCTAGTGCACGCCAGAGCTCCCAAGTGCACGCTAGAGCACGTCAATGCACGCAAGAGCACGCCAGTTAACGCCAGAGCACGCCAGTGCACGCCAGAGAACGTAAGTGCACGCCAGAGCACGCCAATTCACACCAGAGCATGCACGCCAGAGCACGCCAGTGCACGCCAGAGCACGTCAAAGCACGCCAGAGCACGCCAGAGCACGCCAGTGCACGCCAGAGCACGGTAGAGCACAGCAGAGAACAGCTCAGCACTTGAAGTTGCTATAATATTTTGTTCACTTGTTAAAACCATTTTTTAATTACAGGATGTGTAAATAAATGTCCAATACACCATTTCAAGTCTATTGAATCAATAAATTTATAGAGCAAATCATGAACAAAAAGTTTGAGAAAAACGCACATCACAGCACTTGAATTTTTGAAAATTATTCAAGTTATTTGAGTTCTATTGTCGGGTAGTGGATTTCTATTGTCAAGCACTTGAGTTCTGCATAGCAGAGCACGCCAGAGCACGCCAGAGCACGCCAGTGCAGGCCAGTGCACACCAGAGCTCGCCAGTGCACGCCAGTGCACGCCAGTGCACGCCAGAGCACGCCAGTGCACGCCAGTGCCCGCCAGAGCACGTCAATGCACGCCAGGGCACGCCAGTGCACGCCAGAGCACGCCAGTTTACGCCAGTGCACGCCAGAGCACGAAAGTGCACGCCAGAGCACGTCAATGCACGCCAGAGCGCGCCAGTGCACGCCAGTGCACGCCAGAGCACGCCAGTGAACGCCAGAGCACGCCAGTGCACGCCAGAGCACGTCAATGCACGCCAGAGCACGCGAGTGCACGCCAGAGCACGCCAGTGCACGCCAGTGCCCGCCAGAGCACGTCAATGCACGCCAGAGGACGCCAATTCACACCAGAGCACGCCAGTGCATTCCAGATTATGCCAGTGCACTCCAGAGCACGCCAGAGCACGCCAGTGCACGCCAGAGCACGGTAGAGCACAGCAGATAACAGATCAGCACTTGAAGTTTCTATAATATTGTTTTCACTTGTTAAAACCATTTTTTAATTACAGGATGTGTAAATCAATGTCAAATACACCATTTCAAGTCTATTGAATCAATATATTTTTAGAGCAAATCATGAACAAAAAGTTTTAGAAAAACGCACATCACAGAACTTGAATTTTTAAAAATTATTCAAGTTATTTGAGTTCTATTATGACAGAGCACGCCAGAGCACGCCAGTGCATGCCAGAGCACGCCAATTCACACCAGAGCACGCCAGTGCACGCCAGAGCACGCCAATGCACGCCAGAGCACGCCAGTGCACGCCAGAGCACGCCAGTTCACGCCAGAGCAGGCCAATTAACACCAGAGCACGCAAGTGCACGCCAGAGCACGCCAGTGCACTCCTGAGCACACCAGAGCACGCCAGAGCACGCCAGAGTACGCCAGTGCACGCCAGAGCACGGTAGAGCACAGCAGAGAACAGATCAGCACTTGAAGTTGCTATAATATTGTTTTCACTTGTTAAAACAATTTTTTAATTACAGGATGTGTAAATCAATGTGAAATACACCATTTCAAGTCTATTGAATCAATAAATTTTTAAAGCAAATCATGAACAAAAAGTTTAAAAAAACGCACATCACAGCACTTTAATTTTTAAAAATTATTCAAGTTATTTGAGTTCTATTGTCGGGTAGTGGATTTCTATTGTCAAGCACTTGATTTCTGCATAGCAGAGCACGCCAGTGCCCGCCAGAGCACGTCAATGCACGCCAGAGCACGCCAGTGCACGCCAGAGTACGCCAGTGCACGCCAGAGTACGCCAGTGCACGCCAGAGCACGCCAGTGCACGCCAGAGCACGCCAGAGCACGCCAGTGCACGCCAGAGAACGGTAGAGCACAGCAGATAACAGATCAGCACTTGAAGTTGATATAATTCAACGCCAGTGCACGCCAGAGCACGCCAGTGCACGCCAGAGCACGCCAGTGCACGCCAGTGCACTTAACAGCAAGTCAATGCACGCCAGAGCACGCCAATTCACACCAGAGCGCGCCAGTGCACGCCAGATTACGCCAGTGCACGCCAGAGCACGCCAGAGCACGCCAGTGCACGCCAAAGCACGTCAATGCACGCCAGAGCACGCCAGTGCACGCCAGAGCACGCCAATGCACACCAGAGCACGCCAGTGCACGCCAGAGCACGCCAGAGCACGCCAGTGCACGCTAGAGCCCGTCAATGCACGCCAGTGCACGCCAGAGCACGCCAGAGCTCGCAAGTGCACGCCAGAGCACGCCAATTCACACCAGAGCACGCCAGTGCACCCCAGAGCACGCGAGTGCACGCCAGAGCATGCCATATCACGCCAGAGTACGCTAGTGCACGCAGGAGCTCGCCAGTGCACGCCAGAGCACGCCAATTCACACCAGAGCACGCCAGTGCACGCCAGAGCACGCCAGTGCACGCCAGAGCACGCCAGTGCACGCCAGAGCACGCCAGAGCACGCCAGAGCACGTCAATGCACGCTAGAGAACGCCAGTTCACGCCAGAGCACGTCAATGCACGCCAGAGCACTCCAGTGCACGCCAGAGCACGCCAGAGCACTCCAGTGCACGCCAGAGCACGCCAGTGCACGCCAGTGCACGTCAATGCACGCCAGTGCACGCCAGTGCACGCCAGAGCACGCCAGTGCACGCCATATCACGCCAGAGTACGCTAGTGCACGCAGGAGCTCGCCAGTGCACGCCAGAGCACGCCAATTCACACCAGAGCACGCCAGTGCACGCCAGAGCACGCCAGTGCACGCCAGAGCATGCCAGTGCACGCCAGAGCACGCCAGTGCACGCCAGAGCACGGTAGAGCACAGCAGATAACAGATCAGCACTTGAAGTTGCTATAATATTGTTTTCACTTGTTAAAACCATTTTTTAATTACAGGATGTGTAAATCAATGTCAAATGTGTAAAACAGTGTCAAACACCATTTCAAGTCTATTGAATCAATAAATTTTTAGAACAAATCATGAACAAAAATTTTTAGAAAAACGCACATCACAGCACTTGAATTTTTGAAAATTATTTTCTATTGTCGGGTAGTGGATTTTATTGTCAAGAACTTGAGTTTTGCATAGCAGAGCACGACAGAGCACGCCAGTTCACGCCAGAGCACGCCAGTGCACGCCAGAGCACGCCAATGCACGCCAGTGCACCTATAACCTAAACGCGCCTATAACTAAAAGTACACATCCTGTAATTAAAAAATGGTTTTAACAAGTGAAAAAAATATATAGCAACTTCAAGTGCTGAGCTGTTCTCTGCTGTGTTCTACCGTGCTCTGGCGTGCACTGGCGTGCTCTGGCGTGCTCTGGCGTGCACTGACGTGCTCTGATGTGCACTGGCGTGCTCTGGCGTGCACTGGCGTGCTCTGGTGTGAATTGGCGTGCTCTGGCGTGCACTGGCGTGCTCTGCCGTGCACTGGCATGCTCTGGTGTGAATTGGCGTGCACTGGCGTGCACTGGCGTACTCTAGCGTGCACTGGCAAGCTCTGGCGTGCACTGGCGTACTCTGGCGTGCTCTGGTGTGAATTGGCGTGCTCTGGCGTGCAATGGCGTGCACTGGCAAGCTCTGGCGTGCACTGCCATTCTCTGGCGTGCACTGGCGTGCTCTGGCGTGCACTGGCGTGCACTGGCGTGCACTGGCGTGCTCTGGCGTGCACTGGCGTGCTCTCCCAGCTAGCATGTCTTTATTGGTAAAATATTTTTTTCCGAACTTTTTGTTCATGATTTGTTCTAAAAATTTATTGATTCAATAGACTTGAAATGGTGTATTTGACATTGATTTACACATCCTGTAATTAAAAAATGGTTTTAACAAGTGAAAACAATATTATATCAACTTCAAGTGCTGATCTGTTATCTGCTGTGCTCTACCGTTCTCTGGCGTGCTCTGGCGTGCTCTGGCGTGCTCTGGCGTAATCTGGCGTAATCTGGCGTGCACTGGCGTGCACTGGCGTGCTCTGGCGTGCACTGGCGTACTCTGGCGTGCTCTGGTGTGAATTGGCGTGCTCTGGCGTGCAATGGCGTGCACTGGCAAGCTCTGGCGTGCACTGCCGTGCTCTGGCGTGCACTGGCGTGCTCTCCCAGCTAGCATGTCTTTATTGGTAAAATATTTTTTTCCGAACTTTTTGTTCATGATTTGTTCTAAAAATTTATTGATTCAATAGACTTGAAATGGTGTATTTGACATTGATTTACACATCCTGTAATTAAAAAATGGTTTTAACAAGTGAAAACAATATTATATCAACTTCAAGTGCTGATCTGTTATCTGCTGTGCTCTACCGTTCTCTGGCGTGCACTGGCGTGCTCTGGCGTGCTCTGGCGTGCACTGGCGTAATCTGGCGTGCACTGGCGTGCTAGCTGGTGTGAATTGGCGTGCTCTGCCGTGCACTGGCGTAATATGGTGTGAATTGGCGTGCTCTGCCGTGCATTGGCGTGCTCTGGCGTGAACTGGCATGCTCTGCTATGCAGAACTCAAGTGCTTGACAATAGAAATCCACTACCCGACAATAGAACTCAAATTTTTTGAATAATTTAAAAAAATTCAAGTGCTGTGATATGCGTTTTCTAAAACTTTTTGTTCACGATTTGCTCTATAAATTTATTGATTCAATAGACTTGAAATGGTGTATTGGACATTGATTTACACATCCTGTAATTAAAAAATGGTTTTAATAAGTGAAAAAAATATTATAGCAACTTCAAGTGCTGAGCTGTTCTCTGCTGTGCTCTACCGTGCTCTGGCGTGCACTGGCGTGCTCTGGCGTGCTCTGGCGTGCATTGACGTGCTCTGGCGTGCACTGGCGTGCTCTAGTGTGAATTGACGTGCTCTGGCGTTCACTGGCGTGCTCTGGTGTGAATTGGCTGTGCTCTTCGGTGTTCTGGCGTGCACTGGCGTGCTCTGGTGTGAATTGGCGTGCTCTGGCGTGCACTGGCGTACTCTGGATTGAATTGGCTGTGCTCTTCGGTGTTCTGGCGTGCACTGGCGTGCTCTGGTGTAAATTGGCGTGCTCTGGCGTGCACTGGCGTGCTCTGGTGTGAATTGGCGTGCTCTGGCGTGCACTGGCCTGCTCTGGCGTGCATTGACGTCCTCTGGCGTGCACTGGCGTGCTCTGGCGTGCACTTGCGTGCTCTTGCATCCTCTGGTGTGAATTAGCGTGCTCTGGCGTGCACTGGGGTGCTGTGGTGTGAACTGGCTTGCTCTGGCGTGCATTGACGTGCACTGGCGTGCACTGGCGTGCTCTGGCGTACACTGGCGTACTCTGGCGTGCTCTGGTGTGAATTGGCGTGCTCTTACGTGCACTGGGGTACTCTGCCGTGCACTGGCGTGTTCTGGTGTGAATTGGCGTGCTCTGGCGTGCACTGGCGTGCACTGGCGTGCTCTGGCGTGCATTGACGTGCTCTGCTGTGCACTGGCGTGCTCTGGTGTGAATTGGCGTGCTCTTGCGTGCATTGACGTGCTCTGGCGTGCACTGTCGTGCTCTGGCGTGCACTGTCGTGCTCTGGCGTGCTCTGGCGTGCTCTGGTGTGAATTGGCGTGCTCTTACGTGCACTGGGGTACTCTGCCGTGCTTTGGCGTGCTCTGGTGTGAATTGGCGTGCTCTGGCGTGCTCTGGTGTGAATTGGTGTGCTCCTGCGTGCATTGACGTGCTCTGGCGTGCACTGTCGTGCTCTGGCGTGCACTGTCGTGCTCTGGCGTGCTCTGGCGTGCTCTGGTGTGAATTGGCGTGCTCTGGCGTGCACTGGCGTGCAATGGCGTGCTCTGGCGTGCATTGACGTGCTCTGCCGTGCACTGGCGTGCTCTGGTGTGAATTGGCGTGCTCTGGCGTGCACTGGCGTGCTCTGGTATGAATTGGCGTGCTCTTGCGTGCACTGGCCTGCTCTGGCCTGCTCTGTCGTGCACTGGCGTACTCCAGCGTCAATGGCAAGCTCTGGCGTGCACTGGCGTGCTCTGGCGTGCACTGGCGTGCTCTGGCGTGCACTGGTGTACTCTGGCGTGCTCTGGTGTGAATTGGCGTGCTCTGGCGTGCATTGGCGTGCTCTGGCGTGGACTGTCGTGCTCTGGCGTGCATTGACGTGCTCTGGCTTGCACTGTTGTGCTCTGGCGTGCTCTGGCGTGCTCTGCTATGCAGAACTCAAGTGCTTGACAATAGAAATCCACTACCCGACAATAGAACTCAAATAACTTGAATAATTTTTAAAAATTCAAGTGCTGTGATGTACGTTTTTCTAAAACTATTTGTTCATGATTTTATCTATAAATTTATTGATTCAATAGACTTGAAATGGAGTATTGGGCATTGATTTACACATCCTGTAATTAAAAAATGGTTTTAACAAGTGAAAAAAATATTATAGCAACTTCAATTGCTGAGCTGTTCTCTGCTGTGCTCTACCGTGCTCTGGCGTGCACTGGCGTGCTCTGGCGTGCACTGGCGTGCTCTGGCGTGCTCTGGCGTGCATTGACGTCCTCTGGCGTGCACTGGCGTGCTCTAGTGTGAATTGGCGTGCTCTGGCGTGCACTGGCGTGCTCTGGTGTGAATTGGCGTGCTCTGGCGTGCTCTGGTGTGAATTGGCGTGCTCTTGCGTGCATTGACGTGCTCTGGCGTGCACTGTCGTGCTCTGGCGTGCACTGTCGTGCTCTGGCGTGCACTGTCGTGCTCTGGCGTGCACTGTCGTGCTCTGGCGTGCTCTGGCGTGCTCTGGTGTGAATTGGCGTGCTCTTACGTGCACTGGGGTACTCTGCCGTGCACTGGCGTGCTCTGGTGTGAATTGGCGTGCTCTGGCGTGCACTGGCGTGCAATGGCGTGCTCTGGCGTGCATTGACGTGCTCTGCCGTGCACTGGCGTGCTCTGGTGTGAATTGGCGTGCTCTGGCGTGCACTGGCGTGCTGTGGTATGAATTGGCGTGCTCTTGCGTGCACTGGCCTGCTCTGGCCTGCTCTGTCGTGCACTGGCGTACTCTAGCGTGAACTGGCAAGCTCTGGCGTGCACTGGCGTGCTCTGGCGTGCACTGGCGTGCTCTGGCGTGCACTGGTGTACTCTGGCGTGCTCTGGTGTGAATTGGCGTGCTCTGGCGGGCATTGGCGTGCTCTGGCGTGCATTGTCGTGCTCTGGCGTGCATTGACGTGCTCTGGCTTGCACTGTTGTGCTCTGGCGTGCTCTGGCGTGCTCTGCTATGCAGAACTCAAGTGCTTGACAATAGAAATCCACTACCCGACAATAGAACTCAAATAACTCGAATAATTTTTAAAAATTCAAGTGCTGTGATGTACGTTTTTCTAAAACTATTTGTTCATGATTTTCTCTATAAATTTATTGATTCAATAGACTTGAAATGGTGTATTGGGCATTGATTTACACATCCTGTAATTAAAAAATGGTTTTAACAAGTGAAAAAAATATTATAGCAACTTCAATTGCTGAGCTGTTCTCTGCTGTGCTCTACCGTGCTCTGGCGTGCACTGGCGTGCTCTGGCGTGCACTGGCGTGCTCTGGCGTGCTCTGGCGTGCATTGACGTCCTCTGGCGTGCACTGGCGTGCTCTGGTGTGATTTGGCGTGCTCTGGCGTGCACTGGCGTGCTCTGGTGTGAATTTTCTGTGCTCTTCGGTGTTCTGGCGTGCACTGGCGTGCTCTGGTGTGAATTGGCGTGCTCTGGCGTGAACTGGCGTGCTCTGGCGTGCACTGGCCTGCTCTGGCGTGCATTGACGTGTCCTGGCGTGCACTGGCGTGTTCTGGCGTGCACTTGCGTGCTCTGGCATGCTCTGGTGTTAATTGGCGTGCTCTGGCGTAAACTGGCGGGCTCTGGTGTGTACTGGCTTGCTCTGGCGTGCATTGACGTGCACTGGCGTGCACTGGCGTGCTCTGACGTACACTGGCGTGCTCTGGCGTACACTGGCGTACTCTGGCGTGAACTGGCGTGCTGTGGTGTGAATTGGCGTGCACTGGCGTGCACTGGCGTGCACTGGCGTGCTCTGGCGTGCTCTGTTGTGAATTGGCGTGCTCTTGCGTGCATTGACGTGCTCTGGCGTGCACTGTCGTGCTCTGGCGTGCAATGGCATGCTCTGGTGTGAATTGGTGTGCTCTTACGTGAACTGGGGTACTCTGCCGTGCACTGGCGTGCTCTGGTGTGAATTGGCGTGCTCTGGCGTGAACTGGCAAGCTCTGGCATGCACTGGCGTGCTCTGGCGTGCTCTGGCGTGCGCTGGCGTACTCTGGCGTGCACTGGCGTGCTCTGGTGTGAATTGGCGTGCACTGGCGTGCACTGGAGTGCTCTGGCGTGCACTGGCGTGCACTGTCGTGCTCTGGCGTGCATTGACGTGCTCTGGCGTGCACTGGCGTGCTCTGACGTGCACTGGCGTGCTCTGGCGTGCACTGGCGTGCTCTGGTGTGAATTGGCGTGCTCTTGCGTGCATTGACGTGCTCTGGCGTGCACTGTCGTGCTCTGGCGTGCACTGTCGTGCTCTGGCGTGCACTGGCGTGCTCTGGTCTGAATTGGCGTGCTCTTACGTGCACTGGGGTGCTCTGCCGTGCACTGGCGTGCTCTGGTGTGAATTGGCGTGCTCTGGTATGAATTGGCGTGCTCTTGCTTGCACTGGCCTGCTCTGGCCTGCTCTGGCGTGCATTGACGTGCTCTGGCAAGCACTGGCGTGCTCTGGCGTACACTTGCGTGCTCTGGCGTGCTCTGGTGTGAATTGGCGTGCTCTGGCGTGCACTGGCGTGCTATGGTGTGTACTGGCTTGCTCTGGCGTGCATTGACGTGCACTGGCGTGCACTGGCGTGCTCTGGCGTACACTGGGGTGCTCTGCCGTGCACTGGCGTGCTCTGGTGTAAATTGGCGTGCACTGGCGTGCACTGGCGTGCACTGGCGTGCTCTGGCGTGCACTGGCGTCCTCTGGCGTGCACTGGCGTGCTCTGGCGTGCTCTGTCGTGCTCTGGCGTCCTCTGCTATGCAGAACTCAAGTGCTTGACAATAGAAATCCACTACCCGACAATAGAACTCAAATAACTTGAATAATTTTAAAAAATTCAAGTGCTGTGATGTGCGTTTTTCTAAAACTTTTTGTTCATGATTTGCTCTATAAATTTATTGATTCAATAGACTTGAAATGGTGTATTGGACATTGATCACATTGATCACACATCCTGTAATTAAAAAATGGTTTTAACAAGTGAAAAAAAATTTATAGCAACTTCAAGTGCTGAGCTGTTTTCTGCTGTGCTCTACCGAGCACTGGCGTGCACTGGCGTGCTCTGGCGTGCACTGGCGTGCTCTGGCGTGCACTGTCGTGCTCTGGCGTGCACTGGCGTGCTCTGGCGTGCACTGGCGTGCTTTGGCGTGCACTGGCGTGCACTGGCGTGCTCTGGCGTGCACTGGCGTGTTCTGACGTGCATTGACGTGCTCTGGCGTGCACTGGCGTGCTCTGGCGAGCTCTGGCGTGCACTGGCTTGCTCTGGTGTGAATTGGCGTGCATTGGCGTGCTCTGGCGTGCACTGGCGTGCTCTGGTGTGAATTGGCGTGCTCTGGCGTGCACTGGAATGCTCTGGTGTGAATTGGCTGTGCTCTTCGGTGTTCTTGCGTGCACTGGCGTGCTCTGGTGTGAATTGGCGTGCTCTGGCGTGCACTGGAGTGCTCTGGTGTGTACTGGCTTGCTCTGGCGTGCATTGACGTGCACTGGCGTGCTCTGGCGTGCTCAAGCGTAAACTGGCGTGCTCTGGCGTATACTGGCGTACTCTGGCGTGCACTGGCGTGCTCTGGTGTGAATTTGCGTGCACTGGCGTGCACTGGCGTGCACTGGCGTGCACTGGCGTGCACTGGCGTGCTCTGGCGTGCATTGACGTGCTCGTGCGTGCACTGGCGTGCTCTGGCGTGCACTGGCGTGCTTAGGTGTGAATTGGCGTGCTCTGGTGTGAATTGGCGTGCTCTGGCGCGCACTGGCGTGCTCTGGCGTGCACTGGTGTGCTCTGGCTTGCACTGGCGTGCTCTGGCGTGCATTGACGTGCTCGTGCGTGCACTGGCGTGCTCTGGCGTGCACTGGCGTTCTCTGGCGTGCACTGGCGTGCTCTGGCGTGCTCTGTCGTGCTCTGGCGTGCTCTGCTATGCAGAACTCAAGTGCTTGACAATAGAAATCCACTACCCGACAAAAGAACTCAAATAACTTGAATAATTTTTAAAAATTCAAGTGCTGTGATGTGCGTTTTTCTAAAACTTTTTGTTCATGATTTGCTCTATAAATTTATTGATTCAATAGACTTGAAATGGTGTATTGGACATTGATCACATTGATCACACATCCTGTAATTAAAAAATGGTTTTAACAAGTGAAAAAAATTTTATAGCAACTTCAAGTGCTGAGCTGTTTTCTGCTGTGCTCTACCGTGCACTGGCGTGCTCTGGCGTGCACTGGCGTGCACTGGCGTGTCTGGCGTGCACTGGCGTGCTCTGGCGTGCACTGGCGTGCTTTGGCGTGCACTGGCGTGCTCTTGCGTGCACTGGCGTGCTCTGACGTGCATTGACGTGCTCTGGCGTGCACTGGCGTGCTCTGGCGAGCTCTGGCGTGCACTGGCTTGCTCTGGTGTGAATTGGCGTGCTCTCGCGTGGTTTGGCATGCACTGGCGTTCTCTGGCGTTCACTAGCGTGCTCTGGCGTGCACTGGCGTGCTCTGGTGTGAATTGGCGTGCTCTGGCGTGCACTGGCGTGCTCTGGTGTGAATTGGCTGTGCTCTTCGGTGTTCTGGTGTGCACTGGCGTGCTCTGGTGTGAATTGGCGTGCTCTGGCGTGCACTGGCGTGCTCTGGTGTGAATTGGCGTGCTCTGGCGTGCACTAGCGTGCTCTGGTGTGAATTGGCGTGCTCTGGCGTGCACTGGCCTGCTCTGGCGTTCATTGACGTGTCCTGGCGTGCACTGGCGTGCTCTGGCGTGCTTTTGCGTGCTCTGGCATGCTCTGGTGTGAATTGGCGTGCTCTGGCGTGCACTGGCGTGCTCTGGTGTGTACTGGCTTGCTCTGGCGTGCATTGACGTGCACTGACGTGCACTGGCGTGCTCTGGCGTGCTCAAGCGTAAACTGGCGTGCTCTGGCGTATACTGGCGTACTCTGGCGTGCACTGGCGTGCTCTGGTATGAATTGGCGTGCACTGGCGTGCACTGGCGTTTTCTGGCGTGCTCTGTTGTGAATTGGCGTGCTCTTGCGTGCATTGACGTGCTCTGGCGTGCACTGTCGTGCTCTGGCGTGCAATGGCATGCTCTGGTGTGAATTGGTGTGCTCTTCCGTGCACTGGGGTACTCTGCCGTGCACTGGCGTGCTCTGGTGTGAATTGGCGTGCTCTGGCGTGAACTGGCAAGCTCTGGCATGCACTGGCGTGCTCTGGCGTGCTCTGGCGTGCGCTGCCGTACTCTGGCGTGCACTGGCGTGCTCTGGTGTAAATAGGTGTGCACTGGCGTGCTCTGGCGTGCACTGGCGTGCTCTGGTGTGAATTGGCGTGCTCTTGCGTGCATTGACGTGCATTGACGTGCACTGTCGTGCTCTGGCGTGCACTGTCGTGCTCTGGCGTGCTCTGGTTTGAATTGGCGTGCTCTTACGTGCACTGGGATGCTCTGCCGTGCAATGGCGTGCTCTGGTGTGAATTGGCGTGCTCTGGTATGAATTGGCGTGCTCTTGCGTGCACTGGCCTGCTCTGGCCTGCTCTGGCGTGCATTGACGTGCTCTGGCGTGCACTTGCGTGCTCTGGCGTGCACTTGCGTGCTCTGGCGTGCTCTGGTGTGAATTGGCGTGCTCTGGCGTGCACTGGCGTGCTATGGTGTATACTGGCTTGCTCTGGCGTGCATTGACGTGCACTGGCGTGCACTGGCGTGCACTGGCGTGCTCTGGCGTACACTACGCGTGCACGCGTACGCGTGCACGCCAGAGGACTCCAGCGCACGCCAGAACACGCCAGTGCACGCCAGTGCACGCCAGTGCACGCCAATTTACACCAGAGCACGCCAGTGCACGGCAGAGCACCCCAGTGTACGCCAGAGCACGCCAGTGCACGCCAGTGCACGTCAATGCACGCCAGAGCAAGCCAGTACACACCATAGCACGCCACTGGCGTGCACTGGCGTGCTCTTGCGTGCACTGGCGTGCTCTGGCGTGCACTGGCGTGCTCTGACGTGCATTGACGTGCTCTGGCGTGCACTGGCGTGCTCTGGCGAGCTCTGGCGTGCACTGGCTTGCTCTGGTGTGAATTGGCGTGCATTGGCGTGCTCTGGCGTGCACTGGCGTTCTCTGGTGTGAATTGGCGTGCTCTTTCGTGCTTTGGCATTTACTGGCGTTCTCTGGCGTTCACTAGCGTGCTCTGGCGTGCACTGGCGTGCTCTGGTGTGAATTGGCTGTGCTCTTCGGTGTTCTGGCGTGCACTGGCGTGCTCTGGTGTGAATTGGCGTGCTCTGGCGTGCACTGGCGTGCTCTGGTGTGAATTGGCGTGCTCTGGCGTGCACTGGCGTGCTCTGGTGTGAATTGGCGTGCTCTGGCGTGCACTGGCCTAATCTGGCGTGCATTGACGTGTCCTGACGTGCACTGGCGTGCTCTGGCGTGCTCTTGCGTGCTCTGGCATTCTCTGGTGTGAATTGGCGTGCTCTGGCGTGCACTGGCGTGCTCTGGTGTGTACTGGCTTGCTCTGGCGTGCATTGACGTGCACTGGCGTGCTCTGGCGTGCTCAAGCGTAAACTGGCGTGCTCTGGCGTATACTGGCGTACTCTGGCGTGCACTGGCGTGCTCTGGTGTGAATTGGCGAGCACTGGCGTGCACTGGCGTTTTCTGGCGTGCTCTGTTGTGAATTGGCGTGCTCTTGAGTGCATTGACGTGCTCTCGCGTGCACTGTCGTGCTCTGGCGTGCAATGGCATGCTCTGGTGTGAATTGGTGTGCTCTTACGTGCACTGGGGTACTCTGCCGTGCACTGGCGTGCTCTGGTGTGAATTGGCGTGCTCTGGCGTGAACTGGCAAGCTCTGGCATGCACTGGCGTGCTCTGGCGTGCTCTGGCGTGCGCTGCCGTACTCTGGCGTGCACTGGCGTGCTCTGGTGTAAATTAGTGTGCACTGGCGTGCACTGGCGTGCACTGGCGTGCACTGGCGTGCTCTGGCGTGCACTGGCGTGCTTTGGCGTGCACTGGCGTGCACTGGTGTGCTCTTGCGTGCACTGGCGTGCTTGGCGTGCACTGGCGTGCTCTGACGTGCATTGATGTGCTCTGGCGTGCACTGGCGTGCTCTGGCGAGCTCTGGCGTGCACTGGCTTGCTCTGGTTTGAATTGGCGTGCATTGGCGTGCTCTGGCGTGCACTGGCGTTCTCTGGTGTGAATTGGCGTGCTCTTGCGTGCTTTGGCATGCACTGGCGTTCTCTGGCGTTCACTAGCGTGCTCTGGCGTGCACTGGCGTGCTCTGGTGTGAATTGGCGTGCTCTGGCGTGCACTGGCGTGCTCTGGTGTGAATTGGCGTGCTCTGGCGTTTACTGGCCTAATCTGGCGTGCCTTGACGTGTCCTGGCGTGCACTGGCGTGCTCTGGCGTGCTCTTGCGTGCTCTGGCATGCTCTGGTGTGAATTGGCGTGCTCTGGCGTGCACTGGCGTGCTCTGGTGTGTACTGGCTTGCTCTGGCGTGCATTGACGTGCACTGGCGTGCTCTGGCGTGCTCAAGCGTAAACTGGCGTGCTCTGGCGTATACTGGCGTACTCTGGCGTGCACTGGCGTGCTCTGGTGTGAATTGGTTTGCACTGGCGTGCACTGGCGTTTTCTGGCGTGCTCTGTTGTGAATTGGCGTGCTCTTGCGTGCATTGACGTGCTCTGGCGTGCAATGTCGTGCTCTGGCGTGCAATGGCATGCTCTGGTGTGAATTGGTGTGCTCTTACGTGCACTGGGGTACTCTGCCGTGCACTGGCGTGCTCTGGTGTGAATTGGCGTGCTCTGGCGTGAACTGGCAAGCTCTGGCATGCACTGGCGTGCTCTGGCGTGCTCTGGCGTGCGCTGCCGTACTCTGGCGTGCACTGGCGTGCTCTGGTGTAAATTGGCGTGCTCTGACGTGCACTGGCGTGCTCTGGCGTGCTCTGGTGTGAATTGGCGTGCTCTGGCGTGCACTGTCGTGCTCTGGCGTGCACTGTCGTGCTTTGGCGTGCACTGGCGTGCTCTGGTGTGAATTGGCGTGTTCTTACGTGCACTGGGATGCTCTGCCGTGCACTGGCGTGCTCTGGTGTGAAATGGCGTGCTCTGGTATGAATTGGCGTGCTCTTGCGTGCACCGGCCTGCTCTGGCCTGCTCTGGCGTGCATTGACGTGCTCTGGCGTGCACTTGCGTGCTCTGGCGTGCACTTGCGTGCTCTGGCGTGCTCTGGTGTGAATTGGCGTGCTCTGGCGTGCACTGGCGTGCTATTGTGTGTACTGGCTTGCTCTGGCGTGCATTGACGTGCACTGGCGTGCACTGGCGTGCTCTGGCGTACACTGGGGTGCTCTGCCATGCACTGGCGTGCTCTGGTGTAAATTGGCGTGCACTGGCGTGCACTGGCGTGCACTGGCGTGCTCTGGCGTGCACTTGCGTCCTCTGGCGTGCACTGGCGTGCTCTGGTGTGCTCTGTCGTGCTCTGGCGTCCTCTGCTATGCAGAACTCAAGTGCTTGACAATAGAAATCCACTACCCGACAATAGAACTCAAATAACTTGAATAATTTTTCAAAATTCAAGTGCTGTGATGTGCGTTTTTCTAAAACTTTTTGTTCATGATTTGCTCTATAAATTTATTGATTCAATAGACTTGAAATGGTGTATTGGACATTGATCACATTGATCACACATCCTGAAATTAAAAAATGGTTTTAACAAGTGAAAAAAATATTATAGCAACTTCAAGTGCTGAGCTGTTCTCTGCTGTGCTCTACCTTGCACTGGCGTGCACTGGCGTGCACTGGCGTGCTCTGGCGTGCACTGGCGTGCTCTGGCGTGCACTGGCGTGCTCTGGCGTGCACTGGCGTGCTTTGGCGTGCACTGGCGTGCACTGGCGTGCTCTGACGTGCATTGACGTGCTCTGGCGTGCACTGGCGTGCTCTGGCGAGCTCTGGGGTGCACTGGCTTGCTCTGGTGTGAATTGGCGTGCATTGGCGTGCTCTGGCGTGCACTGGCGTTCTCTGGTGTGAATTGGCGTGCTCTTGCGTGCTTTGGCATGCACTGGCGTGCTCTGGCGTTCACTAGCGTGCTCTGGCGTGCATTGGCGTGCTCTGGTGTGAATTGGCGCGCTCTGGCGTGCACTGGCGTGCTCAGGTGTGCACTGGCGTGCTCTGGTGTGAATTGGCGTGCATTGGCGTGCACTGGCGTGCTCTTGCGTGCACTGGGGTTTTCTGGAGTTAATTGGCGTGCTCTGGCGTGCACTGGTGTGCTCTGGCGTGCACTGGCGTGCTCTGGCGTGCACTGGCGTGCTCTGGCGTGCTCTGGCGTCCACGGGCATGCTCTGGCGTCTCTGGCGTGCTCTGGTGTGAATTGGCGTGCTCTGCCGTTCTCTGGCGTGCTCTGGCGTGTTCTGGCGTGCTCTGGTGTGCATTGGCGTGCATTGGCGTGCTCTAGCGTGCACTGGCGTGCACTAGCGTGCTTTGGCGTGCACTGGGGTGCTCTGGAGTTAATTGGCGTGCTCTGGCGTGCACTGGTGTGCTCTGGCGTGCACTGGCGTGCTCTGGCGTGCTCTGGCGTGCACGAGCATGCTCTGACGTGCACTGGCTTGCTCAGGTGTAAATTGGCGTGCTCTTGCGTGCACTGGCCTGCTCTGGCCTGCTCTGGCGTGCATTGACGTGCTCTGGCGTGCACTGGCGTGCTCTGGCGTGCACTGGCGTACTCTGGCGTGCTCTGTCGTGCTTTGGCGTCCTCTGCTATGCAGAACTCAAGTGCTTGACAATAGAAATCCACTACCCGACAATAGAACTCAAATAACTTAGCGCTAAGCGCGCCAGAGCACGCCAGAGCTCGCAAGTGCACGCCAGAGCACGCCAATTCACACCAGAGCACGCCAGTGCACCCCAGAGCACGCCAGTGCACGCCAGAGCACGCCATATCACGCCAGAGTACGCTAGTGCACGCAGGAGCTCGCCAGTGCACGCCAGAGCACGCCAATTCACACCAGAGCACGCCAGTGCACGCCAGAGCACGCCAGTGCACGCCAGAGCACGCCAGTGCACGCCAGAGCACGCCAGTGCACGCCAGAGCCCGGTAGAGCACAGCAGATAACAGATCAGCACTTGAAGTTGCTATAATATTGTTTTCACTTGTTAAAACCATTTTTTAATTACAGGATGTGTAAATCAATGTCCAATACACCATTTCAAGTCTATTGAATCAATAAATTTATAGAGCAAATCATGAAAAAAAAGTTTTAGAAAAACGCACATCACAGCACTTGAATTTTTAAAAATTATTCAAGTTATTTGAGTTCTATTGTCGGGTAGTTGATTTTTATTGTCAAGCACTTGAGTTCTGCATAGCAGAGCACGCCAGAGCACGCCAGAGCACGCCAGTGCACGCCAGTGCACGCCAGTGCACGCCAGTGCACGCCAGAGCACACCAGTGCACGCCAGAGCACCCCAGTGCACGCCAGAGCACGCCAGTGCACGCCAGAGCACCTCAGTGCACGCCAGTGCACGCAAGAGCACGTCAATGCACGCCAGAGCACGCCAGTGCACGCTAGAGCACGCAAGTGCACGCCAAAGCACGCCAGTGCACGCCAGAGCACGCCAGTGCACGCCAGAGCACAGCAGAGAACAGCTCAGCACTTGAAGTTGCTATAGTATCCTGTAATTAAAAAATGGTTTTAACAAGTAAAACAAAATATTATAGCAACTTCAAGTGCTAAGCTGTTCTCTAATGTGCTCTACCGTGCTCTGGCGTGCAATGGCGTGCTCTGGCGTGCTCTGGCTTGCTCTGGCGTGCATTGGCATGCTCTGGCGTGCACTGGCGTGATCTGGTGTGAATTGGCGTGCTTTGGCGTGCATTGAATTGCTCTGGCGTGCACTGGCGTGCTCTGGCGTGCTGTGACGTGCACTGGCGTGCTCTGGCTTGCACTGGTGTGCTCTGGCGTGCACTGGCGTGCTTTGGCGTGCACTTGCGTGCTCTAGCGTGCACTGGCGTGCTCTGGCGTGCATTGACGTGCTCTTGCGTGCACTGGCGTGCACTGGGGTGCTCTGGCGTGCACTGGCGTGCTCTGGCGTGCACTGGGGTGCTCTGGCGTGCACTGGGGTGCTCTGGCGTGCACTGGCGTGCTCTGGCGTGCACTGGCGTGCTCTGGCGTGCACTAGCGTGCACTGGCGTGCTCTGGCGTGCTCTGGCGTGCTCTGCTATGCAGAACTCAAGTGCTTGACAATAAAAATTCACTACCCGACAATAGAACTCAAATAACTTGAATAATTTTTAAAAATTCAAGTGCTGTGATGTGCGTTTTTCTAAAACTTTTTTTTCATGATTTGCTCTATAAATTTATTGATTCAATAGACTTGAAATGGTGTATTGGACATTGATTTACACATCCTGTAATTAAAAAATGGTTTTAACAAGTGAAAACAATATTATAGCAACTTCAAGTGCTGATCTGTTATCTGCTGTGCTCTACCGTGCTCTGGCGTGCTCTGGCGTGCTCTGGCGTGCACTGGCGTGCTCTGGCGTGCACTGGCGTGCTCTGGCGTGCACTGGCGTGCTCTGGCGTGCACTGGCGTGCTCTGGTGTGAATTGGCGTGCTCTGGCGTGCACTGGCGAGCTCCTGCGTGCACTAGCGTACTCTGGCGTGATATGGCGTGCTCTGGCGTGCACTGGCGTGCTCTGGGGTGCACTGGCGTGCTCTGGTGTGAATTGGCGTGCTCTGGCGTGCACTTGCGAGCTCTGGCGTGCTCTGGCGTGCACTGGTATGCATTGACGGGCTCTAGCGTGCACTGGCGTGCTCTGGCGTGCACTGGCGTGCACTGGCGTGCTCTGGTGTGAATTGGCGTGCTCTGGCGTGCACTGGCGTGCTCTGGCGTGCATTGACGTGCTCTGGCGTGCACTGGCGTGCTCTGGCGTGCTCTGGCGTGCACTGGCGTAATCTGGCGTGCACTGGCGCGCTCTGGTGTGAATTGGCGTGCTCTGGCGTGCATTGACTTGCTGTTAAGTGCACTGGCGTGCACTGGCGTGCTCTGAAGTGCACTGGCAAGCTCTGGCGTGCACTGGCGTGCTCTGGCGTGCACTGGCGTGCTCTGGCGTGCACTGGCGTTGAATTATATCAACTTCAAGTGCTGATCTGTTATCTGCTGTGCTCTACCGTTCTCTGGCGTGCACTGGCGTGCTCTGGCGTGCTCTGGCGTGCACTGGCGTGCTCTGGCGTGCACTAGCGTACTCTGGCGTGCATTGGCGTGCTCTGGCGTGCATTGACGTGCTCTGGCGGGCACTAACGTGCTCTGCTATGCAGAAATCAAGTGCTTGACAATAGAAATCCACTACCCGACAATAGAACTCAAATAACTTGAATACTTTTTAAAAATTAAAGTGCTGTGATGTGCGTTTTTCTCAATCTTTTTGTTCATGATTTGCTCTATAAATTTATTGATTAAATAGACTTGAAATGGTGTATTGGACATTGATTTACACATCCTGTAATTAAAAAATGGTTTTAACAAGTGAAAAAAATATTAAAGCAACTTCAAGTGCTGAGCTGTTCTCTGCTGTGCTCTACCGTGCTCTGGCGTGCACTGGCGTGCTCTTGCAATCTCTGGCGTTCTCTGGCTTGCTCTGGCGTGCTCTGGCTTGCTCTGGCGTGCATTGGCGTCTTCTGGCGTGCTCTGGCATGCTCTGGCGTACTCTGGCATGCACTGGCGTGCTCTGGTGTGAATTGGCGTGCTCTGGCCTGCACTGGCGTGCTCTGGTGTGAATTGGCGTGCTCTGGCGTACTCTGGCATGCACTGGCGTGCTCTGGTGTGAATTGGCGTGCTCTGGCCTGCACTGGCGTGCTCTGGTGTGAATTGGCGTGCTCTGGCGTGCACTGGCGTGCTCTGGCGTGCACTGGCGTGCTCTGGCAAGCACTGGCGTGAATTGACGTGCTCTGGCGTGCACTGGCGTGCTCTGGCGTGCATTGACGTGCACTGGCGTGCACTGGCGTGCACTGGCGTGCTCTGGCGTGCACTGGCGTGCTCTGGCGTGCTCTGGTGTGAATTGGCGTGCTCTGGTGTGAATTGGCGTGCTCTGGCGTGCACTGGCTTGCTCTGGCGTGCATTGACGTGCTCTGGCGTGCACTGGCGTGCTCTGGCGCGCTCTGGCGCGCACTGGCGTGCTTTGTTGTGAATTGGCGTACTGTGGCGTGCACTGGCGTGCACTGGCGTGCTCTGGCGTGCACTGGCGAGCTCTGGCGTACACTGGCGTGCTCTGGCGTGCACTGGCGTACTCTGGCGTGCACTGGCATGCACTGGCGTGCTCTGGCGTGAACTGGCGTGCTCTGGCGTGCTCAAGTGTGAATTGGCGTGCTCTGGTGTGAATTGGCGTGCTCTGGCAAGCACTGGCTTGCTCTGGCGTGCATTGACGTGCTCTGGCGTGCACTGGCATGCAATGGCGTACTCTGGCATGCACTGGCGTGCTCTGGTGTGAATTGGCGTGCTCTGGCCTGCACTGGCGTGCTCTGGTGTGAATTGGCGTGCTCTGGCGTACTCTGGCATGCACTGGCGTGCTCTGGTGTGAATTGGCGTGCTCTGGCCTGCACTGGCGTGCTCTGGTGTGAATTGGCGTGCTCTGGCGTGCACTGGCGTGCTCTGGCGTGCACTGGCGTGCTCTGGCGTGCACTGGCGTGAATTGACGTGCTCTGGCGTGCACTGGCGTGCACTGGCGTGCTCTGGCGTGCACTAGCGTGCTCTGACGTGCACTGGCGAGCTCTGGCGTACACTGGCGTGCTCTGGCGTGCACTGGCGTACTCTGGCGTGCACTGGCGTGCACTGGCGTGCTCTGGCGTGAACTGGCGTGCTCTGGCGTGCTCAAGTGTGAATTGGCGTGCTCTGGTGTGATTTGGCGTGCTCTGGCAAGCACTGGCTCGCTCTGGCGTGCATTGACGTGCTCTGGCGTGCACTGGCGTGCTCTGGCGTGCTCTGGCGTGCACTGGCGTGCTTTGGTGTGAATTGGCGTACTGTTTCGTGCACTGGCGAACACTGGCGTGCTCTGGCTTGCATTGACGTGCTCTGGCGTGCACTGGTGTTCTCTGGTGTGAATTGGCGTGCTCTGGCGTCCACTGGCGTGCTCTGGTGTAAATTGGCGTGCTCTGGCGTGCTCTGGCGTGCTCTGGCGTACACTGGCGTGCTCTGGAGTGCTCTGTCGTGCTCTGGCGTGCTCTGCTATGCAGAATTCAAGTGCTTGACAATAGAAATCTACTACCCGACAATAGAACTCAAATAACTTGAATAATTTTTAAAAATTCAAGCGCTGTGATGTGCGTTTTTCTAAAACTTTTTGTTCATGATTTGCTCTAAAAATTTATTGATGCAATAGACTTGAAATGGTGTATTGGACATTGATTTACACATCCTGTAATTAAAAAATGGTTTTAACAAGTGAAAAAAATATTATAGCAACTTCAAGTGCTGAGCTGTTCTCTGCTGTGCTCTACCGTGCTCTGGTGTGCACTGGCCTGCTCTGGCGTGCACTGGTGTGCTCTGGTGTGCACTGGCGTGCTCTGGTGTGAATTGGCGTGCTCTGGCGTGCACTGGCGAGCTCTGGTGTGCAATGGCGTACTCTGGCGTGCACTGGCGTGCTCTGGAGTGCATTGGCGTTCTCTGGTGTGAATTGGCGTGCTCTGGCGTTTACTGGCGTGCTTTGGCGTGCACTGGCGTGCTCTAGCTTGCACTGGCGTGCTCTGGCGTGCATTGACGTACTCTGGCGTGCACTGGCGTGCTCTGGAGTGCATTGGCGTTCTCTGGTGTGAATTGGCGTACTCTGGCGTGCACTGGCGTGCTCTGGAGTGCATTGGCGTTCTCTGGTGTGAATTGGCGTGCTCTGGCGTTTACTGGCGTGCTTTGGCGTGCACTGGCGTGCTTTGGCGTGCACTGGCGGGCTCTGTCGTGCTCTGTCGTGCTCTGGCATGCTCTGCTATTCAGATCTCAAGTGCTTGACAATAGAAATCCACTACCCGACAATAGAACTCAAATAACTTGAAAAACTTTTAACTTGAATAATATTCAAGTGCTGTGATGTGCGTTTTTCTAAAACTTTTTGTTCATGATTTTTTCTATAAATTTATTGATTCAATAGACTTTAAATGGTATATTGGACATTGATTTACACATCCTGTAATTAAAAAATGGTTTTAACAAGTGAAAAAAAAATATTATAGCAACTTCAAGTGCTGAGCTGTTCTCTGCTGTGCTCTACCATGCTCTGGCGTGCACTGGCTTGCTCTGGCGTGCATTGACGTGCTCTTGCGTTCTCTGGCGTGCTCTGGCATGCACTGGCAAGCTCTAGTGTGAATTGGCGTGCACCGGCGTGCTCTGGCGTGCACTGTCTTGCTCTGGCGTGCACTGGCGTGCTCTACTGTGAATTGGCGTGCTCTGGAATGCACTAGCGTGCTCTGGCGTGCACTGGCGTTCTCTGGTGTGAATTGGCGTACTGTGGCGTGCACTGGCGTTCTCTGGCTTGCATTGACGTGCTCTAGCGTGCACTGGTGTGCTCTGGCGTGCATTGACATGCTCTTGCGGTCACTGGCGTGCTCTAGTATTAATTGGCGTGCTCTGGCGTGCACTGGCGTGCTCTGGCGTGCTCTGTCGTGTTCTGGCATGCTCTGCTATTCAGATCTCAAGTGCTTGACAATAGAAATCCACTACCCGACAATAGAACTCAAATAACTTGAATAATTTTTAAAAATTCAAGTGCTGTGATGTGCGTTTTTCTAAAACTTTTTGTTCATGATTGGCTCTATAAATTTATTGATTCAATAGACTTGAAATGGTGTATTGGACATTGAATTACACATCCTGTAATTAAAAAATGGTTTTTACTAGTGAACAAAATATTATAGCAACTTCAAGTGCTGAGCTGTTCTCTGCTGTGCTCTACCGTGCTCTGGTGTGCACTGGCGTGCTCTGGCGTGCACTGGCGTGCTCTGGTGTGAATTGGCGTGCTCTGGTGTGAATTGGCGTGCTCTGGCGTGCACTGGCGTGCTCTGGCGTGCTCTGGTGTGCTTTGGCGTGCACTGGCGTGCACTGGTGTGAATTGGCGTGCTCTGGCGTGCACTGGCGTGCATTGGCGTGCTCTGGCGTGCACTGGCGTGGTCTGGCGTGGTCTGGCGTGCACTGGCGTGCACTGGCGTGCTCTGGTGTGAATTGGCGTGCTCTGGTGTGAATTGGCGTGCTCTGGTGTGAATTGGCGTTCTCTGGCGTGTACTGGCGTGCTCTGGAGTGCACTGGCGTGCTCTGGCGTGCTCTGGCGTGCACTGGCGTGCTCTGGCGTGCACTGGCGTGCTCTGGCGTGCACTGGCGTGCTTTGGCGTTCACTGGCGTGCTCTGGCGTACACTGGCGTAATCTGGCGTGCACTGGCGTGCTCTGGCTTGCTCTGGTGTGAATTGGCGTGCTCTGGCGTGCACTGGGTCGCTCTGGCGTGCACTGGTGTGCTCTGGCGTGCATTGACATGCTCTGGCGTGCACTGGCGTGCTCTGGTGTGAATTGGCGTGCTCTGGTCTGCACTGGCGTGCTCTGGTGTGAATTTGCGTGCTCTGGCGTGCAATGGCGTAAATCCACTACCCGACAATAGAACTCAAATAACTTGAATAATTTTTAAAAAGTCAAGTGCTGTGATGTACGTTTTTCTCAAACTTTTTGTTCATGATTTGCTCTATAAATTTATTGATTAAATAGACTTGAAATGGTGTATTGGACATTGATTTACACATCCTGTAATTAAAAAATGGTTTTAACAAGTGAAAAAAATATTATAGCAACTTCAAAGGCTGAGCTGTTCTCTGCTGTGCTCTACCGAGCTCTGGCGTGCACTGGCGTGCTCTGGCGTGCTCTGGCGTGCATTGACGTGCTCTGGCGTGCACTGGCGTGCTCTGGTGTGCACCGGCGTGCTCTGACGTGCTCTGGCGTGCACTGGCGTGCACTGGCGTGCTCTGGCGTGCACTGGCTTGCTCTGGGATGCCTTGGCGTGCTCTGGCGTGCACTGGCGTGCTCTGGTGTGAATTGGCGTGCTCTGGCGTGCATTGACGTGCTCTGGCGTGCACTGGCGTGCACTGGCGTGCTCTGGTGTGAACTGGCGTGCTCTGGCATGCACTGGCGTGCTATGGCGTGCTCTGTCGTAATAGAACTCAAATAACTTGAATATTTTTTAAAAATTCAAGTGCTGTGATGTGCGTTTTTCTAAAACTTTTTTTTCATGATTTGCTCTAAAAATTTATTGATTCATAAGACTTGAAATGGTGTATTTGACATTGATTTACACATCCTGTAATTAAAAAATGGTTTTAACAAGTGAAAACAATATTATAGCAACTTCAAGTGCTGATCTGTTATCTGCTGTGCTCTACCGTGCTCTGGCGTGCACTTGCGTGCTCTGGCGTGCTCTGGCGTGCTCTGGCGTGCACTGGCGTGCTCTGGCGTGCACTGGCGTGCTCTGGCATGCATTGACGTGCTCTGGCGTTCACTGGCGTTCACTGGCGTGCTCTGGTGTGAATTGGCGTGCTCTGGCATGCACTGGCGTGCTCTGGCGTGCTCTGTCGCAATAGAACTCAAATAACTTGAATAATTTTTAAAAATTCAAGTGCTGTGATGTGCGTTTTTCTAAAACTTTTTGTTCATGATTTGCTCTAAAAATTTATTGAATCAATAGACTTGAAATGGTGTATTGGACATTGATTTACACATCCTGTAATTAAAAAATGGTTTTAACAAGTGAAAACAATATTATAGCAACTTCAAGTGCTGATCTGTTATCTGCTGTGCTCTACCGTGCTCTGGCGTGCTCTGGCGTGCACTGGCGTGCTCTGGCGTGCTCTGGCGTGCATTGACGTACTGTGGCGTGCACTGGCGTGCTCTGGCGTGCACTGGCGTGCTCTGGCGTGCTCTGGCGTGCATTGACGTGCTCTGCCGTGCACTGGCGTGCACTGGCGTGCACTGGCGTGCTCTGGCGTGCTCTGGTGTGAATTGGCGTTCTCTGGCGTGCACTGGCGTGCTCTGGCGTGCATTGACGTGCTCTGGCGTGCACTGGCGTGCTCTGGCGTGCATTTACGTACTCTGGCGTGCACTGGCGTGCTCTGGCGTGCATTGGCGTGCACTGGCGTGCACTGGCGTGCTCCGGCATGCACTGGCTTGCTCTGGCGAGCATTGACGTGCTCTGGCGTGCACTGGCGTGCTCTGGCGAACACTGACGTGCTCTGGCGTTCTCTGCTATGCAGAACTCAAGTGCTTGACAATAGAAATCCACTACCCGACAATAGAACTCAAATAACTTGAATAATTTTTAAAAATTCAAGTGCTGTGATGTGCGTTTTTCTCAAACTTTTTTTTCATGATTTGCTCTATAAATTTATTGATTCAATAGACTTGAAATGGTGTATTGGACATTGATTTACACATCCTGTAATTAAAAAATGGTTTTAACAAGTGAACCAAATATTAAAGCAACTTCAAGTGCTGAGCTGTTCTCTGCTGTGCTCTACTGTGCTCTGGCGTGCTCTGGCGTTAACTGGCATAATCTGGCGTGCACTGGCGTGCTCTGGTGTGAATTGGCGTGCTCTGGCGTGCATTGACGTGCTGTGGCGTGCACTGGCGTGCTCTGGCGTGCACTGGCGTGCTCTGGCGTGCACTGGCGTGCTCTGGTGTGAATTGGCGTGCTCTGGCGTGCACTGGCGAGCTCTGACGTGCACTGGCGTGCTCTGGCGTGCACTGGCGTACTCTGGCGTGCACTGGCGTGCACTGGCGTGCTCTGGCGTGCACTGGCGTGCTCTTGCGTGCACTGGCGTGCACTGGCGTGCTTTGGTGTGAATTGGCGTGCTCTGGCATGCACTTGCGTGCTCTGGCGTGCTCTGTCGTAATAGAACTCAAATAACTCGAATAATTTTTAAAAATTCAAGTGCTGTGATGTGCGTTTTTCTAAAACTTTTTGTTCATGATTTGCTCTAAAAATTTATTGATTCAATAGACTTGAAATGGTGTATTTGACATTGATTTACACATCCTGTAATTAAAAAATGGTTTTAACAAGTGAAAACAATATTATAACAACTTCAAGTGCTGATCTGTTATCTGCTGTGCACTGGCGTGCTCTGGCGTGCACTGGCGTGCTCTGGCGTGCACTGGCGTGCTCTGGCGTGCTCTGGCGTGCTCTGGCGTGCACTGGCGTGCATTGACGTGCTCTGGCGTGCACTGGCGTGCTCTGGCGTGCATGCTCTGGTGTGAATTGGCGTGCTCTGGCGTGCACTAACGTGCTCTGGCGTGCACTGGCGTACTCTGGCGTGCACTGGCGTGCTCTGGCGTGCATTGACGTGCTCTAGCGTGCACTTGGGAGCTCTGGCGTGCACTAGCGTACTCTGGCGTGCTCTGGCGTGCACTGACGTGCATTGACGTGCTCTAGCGGTCACTGGCGTGTTCTGGCGTGCTCTGGCGTGCACTGGCGTGCTCTGGTGTGAATTGGCTTTCTCTGGCGTGCACTAACGTGCTCTGGCGTGCACTGGCGTGCTCTGGCGTGCATTGACGTGCTCTGGCGTAAACTGTCGTGCTCTGGCATGCACTGGCGTGCTCTGGTGTGTTTGGCGTGCTCTGGCGTGCACTGGCGAGCTCTGGCGTGCACTAGCGTACTCTGGCGTGCTCTGGCGTGCACTGGCGTGCATTGACGTGCTCTGGCGTGCACTGACGTGCTCTGGTGTGAATTGGCGTGCTCTGGCGTGCACTAACGTGCTCTGGCGTGCACTGGCGTGCTCTTGCGTGCATTGACGTGCTCTGGCGTGCACTGGCATGCTCTGGCGTGCACTGGCGTGCTCTGGCGTGCACTGGCGTGCTCTGGCGTGCTCTGGCGTGCTCTGACGTGCACTGGCGTGCTCTGGTGTGAATTGGCGTGCTCTGGCGTGCACTGGCGTGCTCTGGCGTGCACTGGCGTGCTCTGGCGTGCACTGGCGTGCTCTGGCGTGCACTGGCGTGCTCTGGCGTGCACTGGCGTGCTCTGGCGTGCACTGGCGTGCTCTGGCGTGCACTGGCGTGCTCTGGCGTGCACTGGCGTGCACTGGCGTGCACTGGCGTGCTCTGGCGTGCACTGGCGTGCTCTGGTGTGAATTGGCGTGCTCTGGCATGCACTGGCGTGCTCTGGCGTGCTCTGTCGCAATAGAACTCAAATAACTTGAATAATTTTTAAAAATTCAAGTGCTGTGATGTGCGTTTTTCTAAAACTTTTTGTTCATGATTTGCTCTAAAAATTTATTGATTCAATAGACTTGAAATGGTGTATTTGACATTGATTTACACATCCTGTAATTAAAAAATGGTTTTAACAAGTGAAAACAATAATATAGCAACTTCAAGTGCTGATCTGTTATCTGCTGTGCTCTACCGTGCTCTGCCGTGCTCTGGCGTGCACTGGCGTGCTCTGGCGTGCACTGGCGTGCTCTGGCGTGCAGAGGCGTGCACTGGCGTGCATTGACGTGCTCAGGCGTGCACTGGCGTGCTCTGGCGTGCACTGGCGTGCTCTGGCGTGCACTGGCGTGCTCTGGCGTGAGTTGGTGTGAATTGGCGTGCTCTGGTGTGAATTGGCGTGCTCTGGCGTGCATTGACGTACTGTGAAGTGCACTGGCGTGCTCTGGCGTGCACTGGCGTGCTCTGTTGTGCACTGGCATGCTCTGGTGTGAATTGGCGTGCTCTGGCGTGCACTGGCGAGCTCTGGCGTGCACTAGCGTACTCTGGCGTGCTCCTGCGTGCACTGGCGTGCTCTGGCGTGCACTGGCGAGCTCTGGCGTGCACTAGCGTACTCTGGCGTGCTCTGGCGTCCACTGGCGTGCATTGACGTGTTCTAGCGTGCACTGGCGTGCTCTGGCGTGCACTGGCGTACTCTGGCGTGCACTGGCGTTCTCTGGCGTGCATTGACGTGCTCTGGCGGGCACTGGCGTGCACTGGCGTGCTCTGGCGTGCACTGGCGTGCTCTGGCGTGCACTGGCGTGCTCTGGTGTGCACTGGCATGCATTGGCGTGCACTAGCTTGCATTGGCGTGCACTGGCGTGCTCTGGCGTGCACTGGCGTGCTCTGGCGTGCACTGGCGTGCTCTGGCGTGCACTGGCGTGCTCTGGCGTGCACTGGCGTGCTCTGGCGTGCACTGGCGTGCTCTGGCGTGCACTGGCGTGCTCTGGCGTGCACTGGCGTGCTCTGGCGTGCACTGGCGTGCTCTGGCGTGCACTGGCGTGCTCTGGCGTGCACTGGCGTGCTCTGGCGTGCACTGGCGTGCTCTGGCGTGCACTGGCGTGCTCTGGCGTGCACTGGCGTGCTCTGGCGTGCAATGGCGTGCTCTGGCGTGCACTGGCGTGCTCTGGCGTGCACTGGCGTGCTCTGGCGTGCAGTGGCGTGCTCTGGCGTGCACTGGCGTGCTCTGGCATGCTCTGTGAATTAGCGTGCTTTGGCGTGCACTGGCTTGCTCTGGCGTGCATTGACGTGCTCTGGCGTGCACTGGCGTGCTCTGGAGTGCACTGGCGTGCTCTGGCGTGCACTGGCGTGCTCTGGTGTGAATTGGCGTGCTCTGTCGTAATAGAACTCAAATAACTTGAATAATTTTTAAAAATTCAAGTGCTGTGATGTGTGTTTTTCTAAAACTTTTTGTTCATGATTGGCTCTATAAATTTATTGATTCAATAGACTTGAAAAGGTGTATTGGACATTGATTTACACATCCTGTAATTAAAAAATGGTTTTAACAAGTGAAAAAAATATTATAGCAACTTCAAGTGCTGAGCTGTTCTCTGCTGTGCTCTACCGTGCTCTGGTGTGCACTGGCGTGCTCTGGCGTGCACTGGCGTGCTCTGGCGTGCTCTGGCATGCTTTGGCGTGCACTGGCGTGCTCTGGTGTGAATTGGCGTGCTCTGGCGTGCACTGGCGTGCTCTGGCGTGCACTGGCGTGCTCTGGCGTGCACTGGCGTGCTCTGGCGTGCACTGGCGTGCTCTGGCGTGCACTGGCGTGCTCTGGCGTGCACTGGCGTGCTCTGGCGTGCACTGGCGTGCTCTGGCGTGCACTGGCGTGCTCTGGCGTGAATTGGCGTGCTCTGGTGTGAATTGGCGTGCTTTGGTGTGAATTGGCGTTCTCTGGCGTGTACTGGCGTGCTCTGGAGTGCACTGGCGTGCTCTGGCGTGCTCTGGCGTGCACTGGCGTGCTCTGGCGTGCACTGGCGTGCTTTGGCGTTCACTGGCGTGCTCTGGCGTACACTGGCGTGCTCTGGCGTGCACTGGCGTGCTCTGGCAGCATTGACATGCTCTGGCGTGCACTGGCGTGCACTGGAGTGCTCTAGTGTAAATTGGCGAGCACTGGCGTGCACTGGCGTGCTCTGGCGTGCACTGGCGTGCTCTGGCGTGCACTGGCTTGCTCTGGCGTGCACTGGCGTGCTCTAGTGTCAATTGGCGTGCGCTGGCGTGCACTGGCGTGCTCTGGCGTGCATTGACGTGCACTGGCGTGCTCCGGCGTGCACTGGCGTGCTCTAGTGTGAATTGGCATGCTCTGGAATGCACTGGAATGCACTGCCATGCTCTGGAATGCACTAGTGTGATTTGGCGTGCACCGGCGTGCTCTGGCGTGCACTGGCTTGCTCTGGCAGCATTGACATGCTCTGGCGTGCACTGGCGTGCACTGGCGTGCTCTAGTGTGAATTGGCGTGCTCTGGAATGCACTGGCGTGCTCTGGCGTGCTCTGGAATGCACTGGCGTGCACTGGCGTGCACTGGCGTGCTCTGGCGTGCACTGGCTTGCTCTGGAGTGCACTGGCGTGCTCTAGTGTGAATTGGCGTGCGCTGGCGTGCACTGGCATGCTCTGGCGTGCATTGACGTGCACTGGCGTGCACTGGCGTGCTCCGGCGTGCACTGGCGTGCTCTAGTGTGAATTGGCAAGCTCTGGAATGCACTGGCGTGCTCTGGCGTGCACTGGCGTGCTCTAGTGTGAATTGGCGTGCTCCGGCGTCCACTGGCGTGCTCTGGCGTGCATTGACGTGCTCTGGCGTGCATTGACGTGCTCTGGCGTGCACTGGCGTGTCTAGTGTGAATTGGCGTGCTCCGGCGTGCACTGGCGTGGACTTGCGTGCACTGGCGTGCTTTTGCGTGCACTGGCGTGCTCTGGCGTGCATTGACGTGCTCTTGCGTGCACTGGCGTGCTCTGGCGTATACTGGCGTGCTCTGGCGTGCACTGGCGTGCTCTGGTGTGAATTGGCATGCTTTGGCGTGCACTGGCGTGCTCTAGTGTGAATTGGCGTTCTCCGGCGTGCACTGGCGGGCTCTGGCGTGCACTGGCGTGCTTTGGTGTGCACTGGCGTGCTCTGGCGTGCATTGACGTGCGCTTGCGGTCACTGGCGTGCTCTGGCGTGCACTGGCATGCTCTGGTGTAAATTGACATGCTTTGGCGTGCACTGGCGTGCTCTGGTGTGAATTGGCGTGCTCTGGCGTGCACTGGCGTGCTCTGGCGTGCCCTGGCGTGCTCTGGCGTGCTCTGGCTAGCTCTGGCGTGCATTGACGTGCTCTGGCGTTCTCTGGCGTGCTCTGGCGTGCTCTGCCGTGCTCTGGCGTGCTCTGGCTTGCTCTGGCGTGCATTAACGTGCTCTTCCGTGCACTGGCGTGCTCTTGCGTGCACTGGCGTGCTCTGGCGTGCACTGGCGTGCTCTGGTTTGCACTGGCTTGCTCTGGCGTACATTGACGTGCTCTGGCGTGCACTGGCGTGCTCTGGTGTGAATTGGCGTGCTCTGGCGTGCACTGGCGTGCTCTGGCGTGCTCTGCCGTGCTCTGGCGTGCTCTGGCTTGCTCTGGCGTGCATTAACGTGCTCTTCCGTGCACTGGCGTGCTCTTGCGTGCACTGGCGTGCTCTGGCGTGCACTGGCGTGCTCTGGCGTGCACTGGCGTGCTCTGGCGTGCACTGGCGTGCTCTGGCGTTCACTGGCGTGCTCTGGTGTTAATTGGCGTACTCTGGCCTGCACTGGCGTAATCTGGTGTGAATTGGCGTGCTCTGGCGTGCACTGGCGTGCACTTGCGTGCTCTGGCGTGCACTGGCGTGCTCTGGCGTGCTCTGTCGTGCTCTGTCGTGCTCTGCTATGCAGAACTCAAGTGCTTGACAATAGAAATCCACTACCCGACAATAGAACTCAAATAACTTGATGATTTTTAAAAATTCAAGTGCTGTGATGTGCGTTTTTCTAAAACTTTTTGTTCATGATTTGCTCTATAAATTTATTGATTTAATAGACTTGAAATGGTGTAATGGACATTGATTTACACATCCTGTAATTAAAAAATGGTTTTAACAAGTGAAAAAAATATTATAGCAACTTCAAGTGCTGAGCTGTTCGCTGCTGTGCTCTACCGTGCTCTGTCGTGCACTGGCGTGCTCTGGCAATCTCTGGCGTTCTCTGGCTTGCTCTGGCGTGCTCTGGCTTGTTCTGGCGTGTATTGGCGTCTTCTGGCGTGCTCTGGCGTGCACTGGCGTGCTCTGGTGTGAATTGGTTCGCTCTGGCGTGCACTGGCGTGCTCTGGCGTGCTCTGCTATGCAGAACTCAAGTGCTTGACAATAGAAATCCACTACCCGACAATAGTACTCAAATAACTTGAATAATTTTTAAAAATTCAAGTGCTGTGATGTGCTTTTTTCTCAAAATATTTGTTCATGATTTGCTCTATAAATTTATTGATTCAATAGACTTGAAATGGTGTATTGGACATTGATTTACACATCCTGTAATTAAAAAATGGTTTTAACAATTGAAAAAAATATTATAGCAACTTCAAGTGCTAAGCTGTTCTCTGCTGTGCTCTACCGTGCTCTGGCGTGCACTGGCGTGCACTGGCGTGCTCTGGCGTGCTCTGGCGTGCTCTGGCTTGCTCTGGCGTGCATTGACGTGCTCTGGCGTGCACTGGCGTGCTCTGGCGTGCTCTGGTGTGAATTGGCGTGCACTGTCGTGCACTGCCGTGCTCTGCCGTGCACTGCCGTGCTTTGTCGTGCACTTGCGTGCTTTGGCGTGCACTTGCGTGCTCTTGCGTGCACTGGCGTGCACTGGCGTGCTCTGGAACGCACTGGCGTGCTCTGACGTGCACTGGCGTTCTCTGGCTTGCACTGGCGTTCTCTGGCGTGCACTGGTGTGCTCTGGCGTGCACTGGCGTGCTCTGGCGTGCATTGACGTGCTCTTCCGTGCACTGGCGTGCTCTTGCGTGCACTGGCGTGCTCTGGCGTTCACTGGCGTGCTCTGGTGTTAATTGGCGTACTCTGGCCTGCACTGGCGTAATCTGGTGTGAATTGGCGTGCACTGGCGTGTACTGGCGTGTACTGGCGTGCACTGGCGTGCTCTGGCGTGCACTGGCGTGCTCTGGCGTGCTCTGTCGTGCTCTGTCGTGCTCTGCTATGCAGAACTCAAGTACTTGACAATAGAAATCCACAACCCGACAATAGAACTCTAATAACTTGATGTTTTTTAAAAATTCAAGTGCTGTGATGTGCGTTTTTCTAAAACTTTTTGTTCATGATTTGCTCTATAAATTTATTGATTCAATAGACTTGAAATGGTGTATTGGACATTGATTTACACATCCTGTAATTAAAAAATGGTTTTAACAAGTGAAAAAAATATTATAGCAACTTCAAGTGCTGAGCTGTTCTCTGCTGTGCTCTAACGTGCTCTGATGTGCTCTGGCGTGCTCTGGCGTGCACTGGCGTGCTCTGGCGTGCTCTGGCGTGCATTGACGTGCTCTGGTGTGAATTGGCGTGCTCTGGCGTGCTCTGGCGTGCTCTGGCGTGCACTGGCATGCTCTGGCATGCACTGGCGTGCTCTGGCGTGCACTGGCATGCTCTGGCATGCACTGGCGTGCTCTGGTGTGCATTGACGTGCTCTGGTGTGAATAGGCGTGCTCTGGCGGGCACTGGCCTGCTCTGGCGTGCATTGACGTGCTCGTGCGTGCACTGGCGTGCTCTGGCGTGCACTGGCGTTCTCTGGCGTGCACTGGCGTGCTCTGGCGTGCACTGGCGTGCTCTGGCGTGCTCTGTCGTGCTCTGGCGTGCTCTGCTATGCATAACTCAAGTGCTTGACAATAGAAATCCACTACCCGACAAAAGAACTCAAATAACTTGAATAATTTTTAAAAATTCAAGTACTGTGATGTGCGTTTTGCTCAAACTTTTTGTTCATAATTTGCTCTATAAATTTATTGATTAAATAGACATGAAATGGTGTATTGGACATTGATTTACACATCCTGTAATTAAAATTTGGTTTTAACAAGTGAAAAAAATATTATAGCAACTTCAAGTGTTGAGCTGTTCTATGCTGTGCTCTACCGTGCTCTGGCGTGCACTGGCGTGCACTGGCGTGCTCTGGCGTGCTCTGGCGTGCTCTAGCGTGCTTTGGCGTGCATTGATGTGCTCTGGCGTGCACTGGCGTGCTCTGGCGTGCTCTGGTGTGAATTGACGTGCACTGGCGTGCTCTGGCGTGCTCTGTCGTGCTCTGTCGTGCTCTGCTATGCAGAACTCAAGTGCTTGACAATAGAAATCCACTACCCGACAATAGAACTCAAATAACTTGATGATTTTTAAAAATTCAAGTGCTGTGATGTGCGTTTTTCTAAAACTTTTTGTTCATGATTTGCTCTATAAATTTATTGATTTAATAGACTTGAAATGGTGTAATGGACATTGATTTACACATCCTGTAATTAAAAAATGGTTTTAACAAGTGAAGAAAATATTATAGCAACTTCAAGTGCTGAGCTGTTCGCTGCTGTGCTCTACCGTGCTCTGTCGTGCACTGGCGTGCTCTGGCAATCTCTGGCGTTCTCTGGCTTGCTCTGGCGTGCTCTGGCTTGTTCTGGCGTGTATTGGCGTCTTCTGGCGTGCTCTGGCGTGCTCTGGTGTGAATTGGTTCGCTCTGGCGTGCACTGGCGTGCTCTGGCGTGCTCTGCTATGCAGAACTCAAGTGCTTGACAATAGAAATCCACTACCCGACAATAGTACTCAAATAACTTGAATAATTTTTAAAAATTCAAGTGCTGTGATGTGCTTTTTTCTCAAAATATTTGTTCATGATTTGCTCTATAAATTTATTGATTCAATAGACTTGAAATGGTGTATTGGACATTGATTTACACATCCTGTAATTAAAAAATGGTTTTAACAATTGAAAAAAATATTATAGCAACTTCAAGTGCTAAGCTGTTCTCTGCTGTGCTCTACCGTGCTCTGGCGTGCACTGGCGTGCACTGGCGTGCTCTGGCGTGCTCTGGCGTGCTCTGGCTTGCTCTGGCGTGCATTGACGTGCTCTGGCGTGCACTGGCGTGCTCTGGCGTGCTCTGGTGTGAATTGGCGTGCACTGTCGTGCACTGCCGTGCTCTGCCGTGCACTGCCGTGCTTTGTCGTGCACTTGCGTGCTTTGGCGTGCACTTGCGTGCTCTTGCGTGCACTGGCGTGCACTGGCGTGCTCTGGAACGCACTGGCGTGCTCTGACGTGCACTGGCGTTCTCTGGCTTGCACTGGCGTTCTCTGGCGTGCACTGGTGTGCTCTGGCGTGCACTGGCGTGCTCTGGCGTGCATTGACGTGCTCTTCCGTGCACTGGCGTGCTCTTGCGTGCACTGGCGTGCTCTGGCGTTCACTGGCGTGCTCTGGTGTTAATTGGCGTACTCTGGCCTGCACTGGCGTAATCTGGTGTGAATTGGCGTGCACTGGCGTGTACTGGCGTGTACTGGCGTGCACTGGCGTGCTCTGGCGTGCACTGGCGTGCTCTGGCGTGCTCTGTCGTGCTCTGTCGTGCTCTGCTATGCAGAACTCAAGTACTTGACAATAGAAATCCACAACCCGACAATAGAACTCTAATAACTTGATGTTTTTTAAAAATTCAAGTGCTGTGATGTGCGTTTTTCTAAAACTTTTTGTTCATGATTTGCTCTATAAATTTATTGATTCAATAGACTTGAAATGGTGTATTGGACATTGATTTACACATCCTGTAATTAAAAAATGGTTTTAACAAGTGAAAAAAATATTATAGCAACTTCAAGTGCTGAGCTGTTCTCTGCTGTGCTCTAACGTGCTCTGATGTGCTCTGGCGTGCTCTGGCGTGCACTGGCGTGCTCTGGCGTGCTCTGGCGTGCATTGACGTGCTCTGGTGTGAATTGGCGTGCTCTGGCGTGCTCTGGCGTGCTCTGGCGTGCACTGGCATGCTCTGGCATGCACTGGCGTGCTCTGGCGTGCACTGGCATGCTCTGGCATGCACTGGCGTGCTCTGGTGTGCATTGACGTGCTCTGGTGTGAATAGGCGTGCTCTGGCGGGCACTGGCCTGCTCTGGCGTGCATTGACGTGCTCGTGCGTGCACTGGCGTGCTCTGGCGTGCACTGGCGTTCTCTGGCGTGCACTGGCGTGCTCTGGCGTGCACTGGCGTGCTCTGGCGTGCTCTGTCGTGCTCTGGCGTGCTCTGCTATGCATAACTCAAGTGCTTGACAATAGAAATCCACTACCCGACAAAAGAACTCAAATAACTTGAATAATTTTTAAAAATTCAAGTACTGTGATGTGCGTTTTGCTCAAACTTTTTGTTCATAATTTGCTCTATAAATTTATTGATTAAATAGACATGAAATGGTGTATTGGACATTGATTTACACATCCTGTAATTAAAATTTGGTTTTAACAAGTGAAAAAAATATTATAGCAACTTCAAGTGTTGAGCTGTTCTATGCTGTGCTCTACCGTGCTCTGGCGTGCACTGGCGTGCACTGGCGTGCTCTGGCGTGCTCTGGCGTGCTCTAGCGTGCTTTGGCGTGCATTGATGTGCTCTGGCGTGCACTGGCGTGCTCTGGCGTGCTCTGGTGTGAATTGACGTGCACTGGCGTGCTCTGGCGTGCACTGGCGTGCTCTGGCGTGCATTGACGTGCTCTTGCGTGCACTGGCGTGCTCTGGCGTGCACTGGCGTGCTCCGGTGTGAATTGGCGTATTCTGGCGTGCACTGGCGTGCACTGGCGTGCACTGGCGTGCTCTGGCGTGCACTGGCGTGCTTTGGCGTGCACTTGCGTGCTCTGGCGTGCTCTGGCGTGCATTGACGTGCTCTTGCGTGCACTGGCGTGCTCTGTCGTGCTCTGGCGTGCTCTGCTATGCAGAACTCAAGTGCTTGACAATAGAGCTTTTTCCATTTGGTTCGTGTAAGTAGAGGGAAAAGTGGTGCGGCTAGTGTACTAGTGCGCACCATGGCGGGGGATAGCCGAAACTTGCTGCAGACTTTGCTTGATCCAAACTATCTCCCACGTAAGGCCATGTACTGTAACCTGTCAGGCTGTCAGCAGCAAAAGTGAAACCTGTTTGATTTCTTAAGTGTTTTTTTCCATGAAATTTTCATGTCCACAGAAATTTTTAATATCGTTTGTCCCCTTTTGCATTGTCCGTGGTAGAAGAAGATCGGAAATATTACTACCAACAATTAGAACATCTAAAGTGTCACGATTCTTTGGCAATACCACTTCCACTTTTCAAGTGTGGAAAAGTTTAAAAAAAAATTATCCCTTCCATTGAAAAATATCACCTAGTTCAGTATTTGGTTTTTGAGGAAAACAAAGATGAAGAGGGACGCCGTGAAGCTTACAAAAACTTAGACTCTGAACAATACTTGTCAAACACTTTCACTGACAAGTTATTGGCACTTACTCTTTCTAATTTGGTTGTGTTGATTCGTACTCATGTTACCCATTCCCAGTCTTTAAACTTGCCAAAAGCAAGACCTTGGGCTGCTTTACAAAATGATGGCAAAGTGATTGTTGCTGTTTGTGATTGTATTGCAGGGTACGTACAACCACAATGCTATTGTTATTTACATTCAGAATGTTTTCAAGATAATTATAGTAATTCAACTTTCTTCATTACAAATACACAGGTTAGGTGGTGTATGCATACATGTAAGTGCACTTCTTCAGTTGGCAGTTAAACATTATTCGGATAGCCAGTGTGAGTCAAATGATGAAACATCTGATGACGAGAACAGTGTGCCTGTGACATCTAGGCCGTGTACTTGGAAGAAGCCAACCAAGGGACCTGTAAGTTGTCAATTTCTTTATTTATATTTCATTGTTATGTAATACAAATATTTAACATTCAAGGTACCAGTACCAAAGTTAGCACATTTAAGCGTGTTCACTGAAAGGAAAGTGGAAATACAAGAAGTAAAAGCAGTGTCTCCCGAAGAATACCATCGTACTAACGAAAAACTTGCTAGACTAAATGACAAGTCTGTAGCACTGTGTTGTGTTGCAGCATATACCAAACATTTTGAATCTCCTACGCAGAATGTAGTTCTACCTGTCCCTCTCACAAGTCTTTTCAATCCTTTGTTTGAGGGAAAATCAATGAATGAGGTGAGCGAAGAATGCGAAAGATTGATTTCAACGCTATCTATTTCAAAAGAAGAGCAGCATTCTGTCGAGTTGGTTACGCGCGACCAAAGTGTTAATGAGGAGTGGATTGAACAACGAAGTGGCAGACCAACAGGGACCAAAATTACCCGCATCTGTAAGAGAGATTGGTCCAAAATGGAGCTCACAAGTGGGGAAATCAAGTTTGTCATGGAAATTTGTAACCCTGAACTAGCAAAGTTTACTGGCAACAAAAACACACGGTATGTTTAATTTCTAATGTTGTCATTCACATTGCCAGGGTAGTAATTTTATTTTTTTAGATATGGATTGAAACATGAACCCGATGCAGTTGCTCTCTTACAAAAAGTAATTAACGAGAAAAAAGAGCACGAGTCGTTCAAATGTGAAGCAGTTGGATTAGTGATATCAACCTCCACTCCATATCTAGCAGCGTCACCCGATAGGGTTTGTAGTTGTTTGTGTCACGACAACTATGTTTTGGAGGTAAAATGTCCTCCAACATTACACGGAAAAAACATTGAAGAACATGCCAGGAGGACAAAAGGATTTTGTCTTTTGATAAACAACGATACAAACAAGTTGTACCTCGATCCTAAACATGAATACTACTACCAGGTAAATATATATCTGTGATTGCGTTTACGTAGTAAAGTTATTTGTTTAACATTCTAACAGGTACAACTGCAACTGTATGTAACTGGGCTGAAGTCTGCAATTTTTGCTGTTTTTAATGGTAAAAATGGAATCGAGTATCTGGAAGTGAAAAGTGATGAGACTTTAATTGATGAGATTGTTTCTATGGGGAAACTGTTTTTCCTAAACTTTATCCTTCCAGAGCTCCTGGCAAAGCGTTACAGTTCAGTAAAAAGTGTACCCGCGTCAAGAGACATAAATCAGTCTGCCGTACCGTTTCACAGTGCGAACCTTAATCAGTACATTTGCTACTGCCAAGATCCAGCCAGAGAAGGGGAAACTATTATGTGTTGTAGTGATATGTGTGTCATCCACGAGTTCCACAAATCGTGCACTCGAAGCAAAGTATTCAGGAATTGGATCTGTATTTACTGCAACAAAAAAATTGCTTCTCAACGAAGAAAAGTGGCTGCTGAACAAAAGAGGAAAGACGCTTCATGTAACGCTAATGAAATTCTTGAAGACGTTACTGTAAATAAAGAACTCATCAGTATCTCTACGCAACCAACAAGTTCTGGACACATCGTTGGTAATACTTGTAAGCTGCTGTTGAAATATTTATAACCATATCTAATTCACAATTTGTTTAACAGTAACAAGTAACATTGAAAATCCAACTGTGGGTGATGTTGGTCCCGTCGTTCATCAACTTGTGAGCAGTAATCGATCTCATTCTACCACTTCTCGGCGTGGTCGACCCCCCAAAACAAAATTGATCTCTGTACCGATATTAATGAACCAAGTGCAATCAGAATCGTTTGTGGAACCGTGCAATGTGGAACTTGTAAACGACGAGAATGTTGCACCTATGGAAACTCAAATTGTTACATCTACTGCAAAAACAGGAAGTCCAAGCTCTGTGTCCGTTCTAGGACAGCACAACACATTAGTCAATCACAGTCAATCAAAGAGAAAAAAGGTGAATCATAATAAAGATTCTATTCCGGTTGTGTGTACTGTAAATTCTGTTAGTCGATCCGGACGAATAAGAAAGCCGAATAAAAATACCATGAGATGAAATGTATGTTGATTTATATTTACTTTATTTTCACAAAGAAACATTACACTTTAGCAAGGGAGAACGACACTTGGGTTGGCATTGTTCAAGCAACAACAAACAAACACAATTTTGTCGAGGAAGGCAAATTTGCTTTTACCGCTTCGCAAATATTGAATTTGTACTCGATGTCTCAGAATTTGGAAATTTTCTCGAAGACGACCAATAACGCGCTCTACATGGATACGAACATTAGACACCTTTCGTGAAAATGCGGTTTCACGGCGAGTCAATCTGACTTTGTTAGAGAGAAAGGATGGTGTAGTTAGCTTTGCCCCTCTTTTCTCTACTGCATTTTTAACCAAAAAATTCCTGTCTGCTAAAACTTCATCACCTTTCTCTAACTTACATATGAAACCTTCGTCATTGCCTAGAGCAACATTTTTCTTGTCTAAAGTGATGTGAACATCAGTCTGTCGTCCACCATAGCCCATTGAAATGTAAGAAATTGCTCCCCGCGGTGTAATTGCTATTAAATACTTCGCAGTAGGACGAATTTTGTAGTGAGAATAGGTTGAACAACGCGCAAGTAAATTTTTTGGTCTTTCAATTGGAATTTCAAAACAATCAATAATAGCTACGCCGTTTGGAAACTTTCTTTTGAAAAAAGATGACATTGTGCGCTTGTTAGTTTGAGGGTCAGGCCACACCATGAAGTTATTTGAAAGTCGGACATACATTACATCAATCCATTTACCGATATATTTACTCACTGTACCTACTGATATTTTAAATCTATATGCTAGATCTTGCTCCCCTAAGTTAAGTCTTAATCGCATCAAAACCAACAAAAACTGCTCTTCGTAAGAAAGACTTTTTTTGTACAACATTGAGCAATGTTCTATGCCTGGTAGAATAAGTTCAAAGATTATTTCGAATAGGCACCACGAGTGTAATCCCGTGTAGTACTTAGTCATCTGGTCCTTGTTCCTAATTTTGTTAATAAGCTTTTCGTCATCTAATACTTTTCCCAGCAAATCAACTTTTTGTCGTAGCAAAACTTCCTCTTGTAAGGAATCGTCTAGTTTTCTTGTCAGGTCATCAAACGACCGTTGAAGAACTTGAAGCTGGTCAATGTCTACCACTTCCTTACTTGTCGTGTTACATTCATAAGAATCGCATTCTATATAAACAAATCATTAATTCAAGCAAATGGATATTTTTATTTATGTTTATGTATTACCAGTATTTGACATTGAGTTTTCTTTTTGAAGCTGTATTAACAGGGATAGTTCAGCTAAAGTCTTGTTGTTAGGATTTTCGACACCTTTTGAAATACAAAAATCAAGGACAGCCTTCAGCTGAGACAAACATTCCTCATAAGTAGTGATGTCATCTAAAACAAGACTTATTCATAAAAAATAGTTTGATTACAGTGTAATATAGCTGTATGTTTACTTGGTTCAATGAATGTTGACTGTAAAGGACCATCAGTCATAGAGCTCTCGTCCATTGAATCATTTCCATTCTGGAATACAGAAAATTCTGTTCTACTGGAATCTGTTAGATTTATCTGTTCTTCAAAAATGGTATTGTTACATCCTGCAGTTGATGTAGATACTTCTTCGTTTCTACTTTGGAATGAGCCAGTTACATCAGTAGATAGAACACCTAATCGTTTTAATGAAATGATAGAAACAGTTTCAATTGAAAAGTAATAACTATATACTGTTACTTGAATTCAATGATGACGGAACATTGTCTGGTTGAGTTTTGAGATTCTTAGTAGGAACCCAGTCTATGTCTACAGTTTTATACACTTATATTGGGGATGTGGTGGTGTAGTGGATTAGAGCATCAACGCTTTAGAAAAAGGCGATGAGGCTCTGGTTTCGAAACCCAGCTGAACCCGTCAAAAACCTTTAGCGTCGTGCCGTGGAGAAAGGCAGCATGCATAACACAGGGATCCTTGATTGCTTTCAAGGATATGACGTTAAACATGCGGTGATGTGTTTAATCACATCTTCCAAATTGGAAACGAAACAGCGTCATTAGATCGGGATTGAATTCCTGCGATAGTGCGCTATATAAATTCATACATACATACATACATATGCAGGTTTCCCTAAAAAAACATAACTGTTATTCTACGTAAACGATTACAAATGTAATATGAAATAACCTGAAACAAAATGAATAGTTGATAGCAAACAAATAGTTGGGATATATTATAATTGCTTTTTGACAACTTCAACCACTCGGCTCTTCTTCTTTCAATGAGTTCTTTCTCAATTGAATTACTGTAATGTTGCATTCTGGCACTTTGAAAAATCTTCGGCGATCTCTTTTTTTTTATAAGTTCAACATATCAAACAAAAAGCTGTTACCATTTTAAACACTTAAGAAATCAAACAGGTTTCACTTTTGCTGCTGACAGCCTGACAGGTTACAGTACATGGCCTTACGTGGGAGATAATTTGGATCAAGCAAAGTCTGCAGCAAGTTTTGGCTATCCCCCGCCATGGTGCGCACTAGTCGACTAGCCGCACGACTTTTCCCTCTACTTACACGAACCAAATGGAAAAAGCTCTATAGAAATCAACTACCCGACAATAGAACTCAAATAACTTGAATAATTTTTAAAAATTCAAGTGCTGTGATGTGCGTTTTTCTCAAACTTTTTGTTCATAATTTGCTCTATAAATTTATTGATTAAATAGACTTGAAATGGTGTATTGGACATTGATTTACACATCCTGTAATTAAAAAATGATTTTAACAAGTGAAAAAAATATTATAGCAACTTCAAGTGCTGAGCTGTTCTCTGCTGTGCTCTACCGTGCTCTGGCGTGCACTGGCGTGCACTGGCGTGCACTGGCGTGCTCTGGCGTGCTCTGGCGTGCACTGGCGTGCTCTGGTGTGAATTGGCGTGCTCTGGCGTGCACTGGCGTGCTCTGGTGTGAATTGGGGTGCTCTGGCGTGCATTGAATTGCTCTGGCGTGCACTGGCGTGCACTGGCGTGCTCTGGCGTGCACTGGCGTGCTCTGGCGTGATCTGGCATGCTCTGGCGTGCACTGGCGTGCTCTGGCGTGCATTGACGTGCTTTGGCGTGCACTGGCGTGCTCTGGCGTGCATTGACGTGCTCTGGTGTGAATTGGCGTGCTCTGGCGTGCACTGGCGTGCATTGACGTGCTCGTGGGTGCACTGACGTGCTCTGGCGTGCACTGGCGTGCTCTGTCGTGCTCTGGCGTTCTCTGCTATGCAGAACTCAAGTGTTTGACAATAGAAATCCACTACCCGACAATAGAACTAAAATAACTTGAATAATTTTTAAAAATTCAAGTGCTGTGATGTGCGTTTTTCTTAAACTTTTTGTTTATGATTTGCTCAATAAATTTATTGATTAAATAGACTTGAAATGGTGTATTGGACATTGATTTACACATCCTGTAATTAAAAAATGGTTTTAACAAGTGAAAAAAAAATTATAGCAACTTCAAGTGCTGAGCTGTTCTCTGCTGTGCTCTACCGTGCTCGGGCGTGGACTGGCGTAATCTGGCGTGCTCTGGCGTGCTCTGGCTTGCTCTGGCGTGCATTGACGTGCTCTGGCGTGCACTGGCGTGCACTGGCGTGCACTGGCGTGCACTGGCGTGCACTGGCGTGCACTGGCGTGCTCTGGCGTGCTCTGGCGTGCACTGGCGTGCTCTTATGTGAATTGGCGTGCACTGGCGTGCACTTGCATGCTCTGGCGTGCACTGGCGTGCTTTGGCGTGCTCTGGCGTGCACTGGCGTACTCTGGCGTGCTCTGGTGTGAATTGGCGTGCTCTGGCGTGCACTGGCGTGCTCTGGCGTGCATTGACGTGCTCTGGTGTGAATTGGCGTGCTCTGGCGTGCTCTGGCGTGCTCTAGCGTGCACTGGCGTGCTCTGGTGTTAATTGGCTTGCTCTGGCGTACACTGGCGTGCTCTGGTGAGAATAGGCGTGCTCTGGCGTGCTCTGGCGTGCACTGGCGTGCTCTGGTGTGAATTGGCGTGCATTGGCGTGCACTGGCGTGCTCTGGCGTGCATTGAATTTCTCTGGTGTGCACTGGCGTGCTCTGGCGTGCATTGACTTGCTCTGGCGTGCATTGACTTGCTCTGGCGTGCACTGGCGTGCTCTTGCGTGAATTGGCGTACACTGGCGTGCACTGGCGTGCTCTTGCGTGCACTGGCGTGCTTTTGCGTGCACTGGCGTGCTCTTGCGTGCACTGGCGTGCTCTGGCGTGCACTGGCGTGCTCTGGTGTGAATTGGCGTGCTCTGGCGTGCACTGGCGTGCTCTGGTGTGAATTGGCATGCTCTGGCGTGCATTGAATTGCTCTGGCGTGCACTGGCGTGCACTGGAGTGCAATGGCGTGCACTGGAGTGCACTGGCGTGCACTGGCGTGCTCTGGCGTGCACTAGCGTGCTCTGGCGTGCTCTTGTGTGAATTGGCATGCTCTGGCGTGCACTGGCGTGCTCTGGCGTGCTCTGGCGTGCTCTGTATGCAGAACTCAAGTGCTTGACAATAGAAATCCACTACCCGAATATAGAACTCAAATAACTTGAATAATTTTTAAAAATTCAAGTGCTGTGATGTGCGTTTTTCTCAAACTTTTTGTTCATGATTTGCTCTATATATTTATTGATTAATTAGACTTGAAATGGTGTATTGGACATTGATTTACACATCCTGTAATTAAAAAATGATTTTAACAAAAAAAAAAAATATTATAGCAACTTCAAGTGCTGAGCTGTTCTCTGCTGTGCTCTACCATGCTCTGGCGTGCACTGGCGTGCTCTGGCGTGCTCTGGCTTGCTCTGGCGTGCATTGACGTGCTCTTGCGTGCTCTGGCGTGCTCTGGCATGCACTGGCGTGCTCTAGTGTGAATTGGCGTGCACTGGCGTGCTCTGGCGTTTAATGGCGTTTAATGGCGTGCTTTGGCGTGCACTTGCGTGCTCTGGCGTGCACTTGCGTGCTCTGGCGTGCACTGGCGTGCTCTGGCGTGCACTAGCGTGCTCTGGCGTGCACTGGCGTGCTCTGGCGTGCACTGGCGTGCTCTGGCGTGCATTGACTTGGTCTGGCGTGCACTGGCGTCCTCTTGCGTGCACTGGCGTGCTCTGGTGTGAATTGGCGTGCACTGGCGTGCATTGACGTGCTCTTGCGTGCACTGGCGTGCTCTTGCGTGCACTGGCGTGCTCTGGCGTGCTCTGGTGTGCTCTGTATGCAGAACTCAAGTGCTTGACAATAGAAATCCACTACCCGAATATAGAACTCAAATAACTTGAATAATTTTTAAAAATTCAAGTGCTGTGATGTGCGTTTTTCTCAAACTTTTTGTTCATGATTTGCTCTATATATTTATTGATTAAATAGACTTGAAATGGTGTATTGGACATTGATTTACACATCCTGTAATTAAAAAATGATTTTAACAAAAAAAAAAAATATTATAGCAACTTCAAGTGCTGAGCTGTTCTCTGCTGTGCTCTACCGTGCTCTGGCGTGCACTGAAGTGCTCTGGCGTGCTCTGGCGTGCTCTGGCTTGCTCTGGCGTGCATTGACGTTCTCTGGCGTGCACTGGCGTGCACTGGCGTGCACTGGCTTGCTCTGGTGTGAATTGGCGTGCACTGGCGTGCTCTGGCGTTTAATGGCGTTTAATGGCGTGCTTTGGCGTGCTTTGGCGTGCACTTGCGTGCTCTGGCGTGCACTGGCGTGCTCTGGCGTGCTCTGGCGTGCTCTGGCGTGCACTGGCGTGCTCTGGCGTGCACTGGCGTGCTCTGGCGTGCACTAGCGTGCTCTGGCGTGCACTGGCGTGCTCTGGCGTGCACTGGCGTGCTCTGGCGTGCACTGGCGTGCTCTGGCGTGCATTGACTTGGTCGGGCGTGCACTGGCGTCCTCTTGCGTGCACTGGCGTGCTCTGGTGTGAATTGGCGTGCACTGGCGTGCATTGACGTGCTCTTGCGTGCACTGGCGTGCTCTTGCGTGCACTGGCGTGCTCTGGTGTGAATTGGCGAGCTCTGGCGTGCACTGGCGTACTCTGGTGTGAATTGGCGTGCTCTAGCGTGCATTGACTTGCTCTGGCGTGCACTGGCGTGCTCTGGCGTGCACTGGCGTGCTCTGGCGTGCACTGGCGTGCTCTGGCGTGCACTGGCGTGCTCTGGCGTGCACTGGCGTGCTCTGGTGTAAATTGGCGTGCACTGTCGTGCACTGTCGTGCACTGGCGTGCACTGGCGTGCTTTGGCGTGCACTTGCGTGCTCTGGCGTGCATTGACGTGCTCTTGCATGCACTGGCGTGCTCTGGCGTGCACTGGCGTGCTCTGGTGTGGATTGGCGTGCTCTTGCGTGCTCTAGTGTGAATTGGCGTGCTCTGGCGTGCATTGAATTGCTCTAGCGTGCACTGGCGTGCTCTGGCGTGCACTGGCATGCTCTGGCGTGCACTGGCGTGCTCTGGCGTGCATTGACTTGCTCTGGCGTGCACTGGCGTGCTTTGGCGTGCACTTGCGTGCTTTTGCGTGCACTGGCATGCTCTGGCGTGCATTGACGTGCTCTTGCGTGCACTGGCGTGCTCTGGCGTGCACTGGCGTGCTCTGGTGTGAATTGGCGTGCTCTGGCGTGAACTGGCGTGCTCTGGTGTGAATTGGCGTGCTCTAGCGTGCATTGACTTGCTCTGGCGTGCACTGGCGTGCTCTAACGTGCACTGGCGTGCTCTGGTGTGAATTGGCGTGCACTGGCGTGCACTGGCGTGCTCTGGCGTGCACTGGCATGCTCTGGAGTGAATTGGCGTACTCTGGCGTGCACTGGCGTGCTCTGGTGTGAATTGGCGTGCTCTGGCGTGCACTGGCGTTCTTTGGTGTCAATTGGCGTGCTCTGGCGTGCTCTGGCGTACTCTGGATTGCTCTAACGTGAATTTACGTGCTCTGGCGTGCACTGGCGTGCTCTGGCGTGCTCTGGTGTGAATTGGCGTGCTCTGACGTGCACTGGCGTGCTCTGGCGTGCTCTGGCGTGCTCTGGCGTGCTCTGGCTTGCTCTGGCGTGCATTGACGTGCTCTGGAGTGCTCTGGCGTGCTCTGACATGCACTGGCGTGCTCTGGCGTGCACTGGCGTGCTCCTGTTTGAATTGGCGTGCACTGCCGTGCTGTGGCGTGCACTGGCTTGCTCTGGTGTGCATTGACGTGCTCTGGCGTGCACTGGCGTGCACTGGCGTGCTCTAGTGTGAATTGGCGTGCTCTGGAATGCACTGGCGTGCTCTGGCGTGCATTGACGTGCTCTGGCGTGCACTGGCGTGCACTGGCCTGCTCTGGCGTGCACTGGCGTGCTCTGGTGTGAATTGGCGTGCTCTGGCGTGCACTGGCGTGCTCTGGTGTGAATTGGCATGCTCTGGCGTGCTTGACAATAGAAATCCACTACCCGACAAAAGAACTAAAATAACTTGAATAATTTTTAAAAATTGTTCATGATTTGCTTTATAAATTTATTGATTCAATAGACTTGAAATGGTGTATTGGACATTGATTTACACATCCTGTAATTAAAAATGGTTTTAACAAGTGAAAAAAATATTATAGCAACTTCAAGTGCTGAGCTGTTCTTTGCTGTTCTCTACCGTGCTCTGGCGTGCACTGGCGTGCTCTGGCGTTCTCTGGCGTGCTCTGGCGTGCTCTGGCTTGCTCTGGCGTGCATTGAAGTGCTCTGGCGTGCACTGGCGGGCTCTGGTGTGAATTCGCGTGCTCTGGCGTGCACTGGCATGCTTTGGCGTGCCCTTGCGTGCTTTGGCGTGCACTGGCGTGCTCTGGCGTGCATTGACGTGCTCTTGCGTGCAATGGCGTGCTTTGGCGTGCACTGGCGTGCTTTGGCGTGCACTGGCGTGCTCTGGCGTGCACTGGCGTGCTCTGGTGTGAATTGGCGTGCTCTGGCGTGCATTGACTTGCTCTGGCGTTCACTGGCGTGCTCTGGCGTGCATTGAATTGCTCTGGCGTGCACTGGTGGGCACTGGCGTGCTCTGACGTGCACTGGCGTGCTCTGGCGTGCACTGGCGTGCTTTGGCGTGCACTTGCGTGCTCTGGCGTGCATTGACGTGCTCTTGCGTGCACTGGCGTGCTCTGCTATGCTGAACTCAAGTGCTTGACAATAGAAATCCACTACCCGACAATAGAACTCAAATAACTTGAATAATTTTTAAAAATTCAAGTGCTGTGATGTGCGTTTTTCTCAAACTTTTTGTTCATGATTTGCTCTATAAATTTAATGATTAAATAGACTTGAAATGGTGTATTGGACATTAATTTACACATCCTGTAATTAAAAAATGATTTTAACAAGTGAAAAAAATTTTATAGCAACTTCAAGTGCTTAGCTGTTCTCTGCTGTGCTCTACCGTGCTCTGGCGTGCATTGACGTGCTCTGGCGTGCATTGGCGTGCTCTGGCGTGCACTTGCGTGCTCTGGCGTGAATTGGCGTGCTCTGGTGTAAATTGGCGTGCTCTGGCGTGCACTGGCGTGCTCTGGCGTGCACTGGCGTTCTCTGGCGTGCATTGAAGTGCTCTGGCGTGAATTGGCGTGCACTTGCGTGCTCTGGCGTGCACTGGCGTGCTTTGGCGTGCACTTGCGTGCTCTGGCGTGCACTGGCGTGCTCTGGCGTGCATTGACGTGCTCTTGCGTGCACTGGCGTGCTCTGTCGTGCTCTGGCGTGCTCTGCTATGCAGAACTCATGTTCTTGACAATAGAAATCCAAAACCCGACAATAGAACTCAAATAACTTGAATAATTTTTAAAAATTCAAGTGCTGTGATGTGCGTTTTTCTCAAACTTTTTGTTCATGATTTGCTCTATAAATTTATTGATTAAATAGACTTGAAATGGTGTATTGGACATTAATTTACACATCCTGTAATTAAAAAATGATTTTAACAAGTGAAAAAATATTATAGCAACTTCAAGTGCTGAGCTGTTCTCTGCTGTGCTCTACCGTGCTCTGGCGTGCACTGGCGTGCTCTGGCGTGCTCTGGCGTGCACTGGCGTGCTGTGGTGTGAATTGGCGTGCTCTTGCGTTCACTGGCGTGCTCTGGTGTGAATCGGCGTGCTCTGGCGTGCATTGAATTGCACTGGCGTGCACTGGCGTGAATTGGCGTGCTCTGGCGTGCACTGGCGTGCTCTGGTGTGAATTGGCGTGCTCTGGCGTGCACTGGCGTGCAGTGGTGTGCTCTTGCGTGCCCTGGCGTGCATTGACGTGCTCGTGCGTGCACTGGCGTGCTCTGGCGTGCACTGGCGTTCTCTGGCGTGCACTTGCGTGCTCTGGCGTGCACTGGCGTGCTCTGGCGTGCATTGAAGTGCTCTTGCGTGCACTGGCGTTCTCTGGCGTGCACTAGTGTGCTCTGGCGTGCTCTGGCGTACTCTGGCGTGCAATGGCGTGCTTTGGCGTGCATTGAATTGCTCTGGCGTGCACTGGCGTGCTCTGGCGTGTACTGGCGTGCTCTGGCGTGCTCTGGCGTGCACTGGCGTGCTCTGGCGTGCACTGGCGTGCTCCGGCGTGCACTGGCGTGCTCTGGCGTGCTCTGGCGTGCACTGGCGTGCTCTGGTGTGAATTGGCGTACACTGGCGTGCACTGGTGTGCTCTGGCGTAATCTGGCGTGCTTTGGCGTGCTCTGGCGTGCAGTGGCGTGCTCTGGCGTGCATTGACGTGCTCTGGCGTGCAATGGCGTGCTCTGGCGTGCTCTGGCGTGCTCTGGTGTGAATTGGGGTGCTCTGGAGTGCACTGGCGTGCTCTGGTGTGAATTGGCGTGCTCTGGCTTGCATTTAATTGCTCTGGCGTGCACTGACGTGCTCTGGCGTGCACTGGCGTGCTCTGGCGTGCACTGGCGTGCTCTGGCGTGCTCTGGCGTGCACTGGCGTGATCTGGGGTGCATTGACGTGCTCTGGCGTGCACTGGCGTTCTCTTGCGTGCTCTGGTGTGAATTGGCGTGCTCTGGCGTGCACTGGCGTGCTCTGGCGTGCATTGACGTGCTCTTGCGTGCACTGGCGTGCTCTGGCGTGCACTGGCGTGCTCTGGCGTGCTCTGGCGTGCTCTGGTGTGAATTGGCGTGCTCTGGCGTGCATTGGCGTGCTCTGGTGTGAATTGGCGTGCTCTTGCGTGCATTGAATTGCTCTGGCGTGCACTTGCGTGTTCTGGCGTGCACTGGCGTGCTCTGGCGTGCACTGGCGTGCTCTGGCGTGCTCTGGCGTGCACTGGCGTGCTTTGGCGTGCACTGGCGTGCTCTGGCGTGCATTGACGTGCTCTGGCGTGCACTGGCGTGCTCTGGCGTGCTCTGGTGTGAATTGGCGTGCTCTGGCGTGCACTGGCGTGCTCTGGCGTAGATTGAAGTGCTCTGGTGTGAATTGGCGTGCTCTGGTGTGCACTGGCGTGCTCTGACGTGCACTGGCGTGCTCTAGCGTGCACTTGCGTGCTCTACTGTGCTCTTCCGTGCACAGGCATGCACTGGCGTGCTCTGGCGTGATCTGGCGTGATCTGGCTTAATCTGGCGTGCATTGGCGTGCTCTGGCGTGCACTGGCGTGCTCTGGTGTGAATTGGCGTGCACTGGCGTGCACTGGCGTGCACTGGCGTGCTTTGGCGTGCTTTGGCGTGCAATGGCGTGCATTGAATTGCTCTGGCGTGCACTGGCGTGCTCTGGCGTGCACTGGCGTGCTCTGGCGTGCTCTGTCGTGCTCTGGCGTGCATTGACTTGCTCTGGCGTGTACTGGCGTGCTCTGGCGTGCACTGGCTTGCTCTGGTGTGAATTGGCGTACACTGGCGTGCACTGGCGTGCTCTGTTGTGCTCTGGCGTGCTTTGGCTTGCACTGGCGTGCATTGACGTGCTCTGGCGTGCTCTTTCGTGCACTGGCGTGCTCTGGTGTGAATTGGCGTGCACTGGCGTTCTCTTGCGTGCACTTGCGTGCTCTGGCGTGCACTGGCGTGCTTTGGCGTACTCTGGCGTGCAATGGCGTGCTCTGGCGTGCATTGAATTGCTCTGGCGTGCACTGGCGTATTCTGGCGTGTACTGGCGTGCTCTGGCGTGCTTTGGCGTGCTCTGGCGTGCTCTGGCGTGCATTGACTTGCTCTGGCGTGCACTGGCGTGCTCTGGCGTGCACTGGCGTGCTCTGGTGTGAATTGGCATACACTGGGGTGCACTGGTGTGCTCTGGCGTAATCTGGCGTTCTTTGGCGTGCACTGGAGTGCTCTGGCGTGCACTGGCGTGCTCTGGCGTGCATTGACGTGCTCTTGAATGCACTGGCGTGCTCTGGCGTGCACTGGCGTGCTCTGGCGTGCACTGGCGTGCTCTGGCGTGCACTGGCGTGCTCTGGCGTGCTCTAGCGTGCTCTGGTGTGAATTGGCGTGCTCTGGCGTGCACTGGCTTGCTCTGGTGTGAATTGGCGTGCACTTTCGTGCTCTGGGGTGCACTGGCGTGCTCTGGTGTGCATTGACGTGCTCTTGCATGCACTGGCGTGCTCTGGCGTGCACTGACGTGCTCTGGCGTGCATTGACGTGCTCTTGAATGCACTGGCGTGCTCTGGCGTGCTCTGGCGTGCTCTGGTGTGAATTGGCGTGATCTGGCGTGCACTGGCGTGCTCTGGCGTGCATTGACGTGCTCCTGTGTGAATTGGCGTGCTCTGGCGTGCACTGGCGTGCTCTGACGTGCACTGACGTGCTCTGGCGTGCACTTGCGTGCTCTACTGTGCTCTTCCGTGCACTGGCGTGCACTGGCGTGCTCTAGCGTGCTCTGGCGTTCTCTGGCGTGCTCTGGTGTGCACTTGCGTGCTCTGGTGTGAATTGGCGTGCACTGGCGTGCACTTGCGTGCTCTGGCGTGCACTGGCGTGCTTTGGCGTGCTTTGGCGTTCAATGGCGTGCACTGGCGTGCTCTAACGTGCTCTGGCGTGCACTGGCTTTCTCTGGTGTGAATTGGCGTACACTGGCGTGCACTGGCGTGCTCTGTTGTGCTCTGGCGTGCTTTGGCTTGCACTGGCGTGCATTGACGTGCTCTGGCGTGCTCTTGCGTGCACTGGCGTGCTCTGGTGTGAATTGGCGTGCACCTGCGTGCACTTGCGTGCACTTGCGTGCACTTGCGTGCACTTGCGTGCTCTGGCGTGCACTGGCGTGCTTTGGCGTACTCTGGCGTGCAATGGCGTGCTCTGGCGTGCATTGAATTGATCTGGCGTGCACTGGCGTGCTCTGGCGTGCACTGGCGTGCTCTGGCGTGCACTGGCGTGCTCTGGCGTGCTCTGGCGTGCTCTGGCGTGCATTGACTTGCTCTGGCGTGCACTGGCGTGCACTGGCGTGCTCTGGCGTGCACTGGCGTGCTCTGGCGTGCACTGGCGTGCTCTGGTGTGAATTGGCATACACTGGCGTGCACTGGTGTGCTCTGGCGTAATCTGGCGTTCTTTGGCGTGCACTGGAGTGCTCTGGCGTGCACTGGCGTGCTCTGGCGTGCATTGACGTGCTCTTGCATGCACTGGCGTGCTCTGGCGTGCACTGACGTGCTCTGGCGTGCACTGGCGTGCTCTGGCGTGCACTTGCGTGCTCTTGCGTGCATTGACGTGCTCTGGCGTGCACTGGCGTGCTCTGGCGTGCTCTGGTGTGAATTGGGGTGCTCTGGCGTGCACTGGCGTGCTCTGGCGTGCATTGACGTGCTCTGGTGTGAATTTGCGTGCTCTGGCGTGCACTGGCGTGCTCTGGCGTGCTCTGGCGTGCACTGGCGTGCACTGGCGAGCATTGACGTACTCGTGCGTGCACTTGCGTGCTCTGGCGTGCACTGGCGTGCTTTGGCGTGCTTTGGCGTGCAATGGCGTGCTCTGGCGTGCATTGAATTGCTCTGGCGTGCACTGGCGTGCTCTGGCGTGCACTGGCGTGCTCTGGCGTGCTCTGTCGTGCTCTGGCGTGCATTGACTTGCTCTGGCATGCACTGGCGTGCTCTGGCGTGCACTGGCTTGCTCTGGTGTTAATTGGCGTACACTGGCGTGCACTGGCGTGCTCTGTTGTGCTCTGGCGTGCTTTGGCTTTCACTGGCGTGCATTGACTTGCTCTGGCGTGCTCTTGCGTGCACTGGCGTGCTCTGGTGTGAATTGGCGTGCACTGGCGTGCACTTGCGTGCACTTGTTTGCTCTGGCGTGCACTGGCGTGCTTTGGCGTACTCTGGCGTGCAATGGCGTGCTCTGGCGTGCATTGAATTGCTCTGGCGTGCACTGGCGTGCTCTGGCATGCACTGGCGTGCTCTGGCGTGCTTTGGCGTGCTCTGGCGTGCTCTGGCGTGCATTAACTTGCTCTGGCGTGCACTGGCGTGCTCTGGCGTGCACTGGCGTGCTCTGGCGTGCACTGGCATGCTCTGGCGTGCTCTGGCGTGCATTGACGTGCTCTGGCGTGCACTGGCATTCTCTGGCGTGCTCTGGTGTGAATTGGCGTGCTCTGGCGTGCACTGGCGTGCTCTGGCGTGCATTGACGTGCTCTGGTGTGAATTGGCGTGCTCTGGCGTGCACTGGCGTGCTCTGACGTGCACTGGCGTGCTCTGGCGTGCACTTGCATGCTCTACTGTGCTCTTCCGTGCACTGGCGTGCACTGGCGTGCTCTGGCGTGCACTGGCGTGCTCTGGTGTGCACTTGCGTGCTCTGGTGTGAATTGGCGTGCACTGGCGTGCACTTGCGTGCTCTAGCGTGCACTGGCGTGCTTTGGCGTGCTTTGGCGTGCAATGGCGTGCACTGGCGTGCTCTGGCGTGCTCTGGCGTGCACTGGCTTGCTCTGGTGTGAATTGGCGTACACTGGCGTGCACTGGCGTGCTCTGTTGTGCTCTGGCATGCTTTGGCTTGCACTGGCGTGCATTGACGTGCTCTGGCGTGCTCTTGCGTGCACTGGCGTGCTCTGGTGTGAATTGGCGTGCACTGGCGTGCACTTGCGTGCTCTGGCGTGCACTGGCGTGCTTTGGCGTACTCTGGCGTGCAATGGCGTGCTCTGGCGTGCATTGAATTGATCTGGCGTGCACTGGCGTGCTCTGGCGTGCACTGGCGTGCTCTGGCGTGCTCTGGCGTGCTCTGGCGTGCTCTGGCGTGCTCTGGCGTGCATTGACTTGCTCTGGCGTGCACTGGCGTGCTCTGGCGTGCACTGGCGTGCTCTGGTGTGAATTGGCATACACTGGCGTGCACTGGTGTGCTCTGGCGTAATCTGGCGTTCTTTGGCGTGCACTGGAGTGCTCTGGCGTGCACTGGCGTGCTCTGGCGTGCATTGACGTGCTCTTGCATGCACTGGCGTGCTCTGGCGTGCACTGGCGTGCTCTGGCGTGCACTGGCGTGCTCTGGCGTGCACTGGCGTGCTCTGGCGTGCACTGGCGTGCTCTGGCGTGCACTTGCGTGCTCTGCTGTGCTCTACCGTGCTCTGGCGTGCACTGGCGTGCTCTGGCGTGCTCTGGCGTGCTCTGGCTTAATCTGGCGTGCATTGGCGTGCTCTGGCGTGCACTAGCGTGCACTGGCGTGCTCTGGCGTGCTCTGGCGTGCACTGGCGTGCTCTGGTGTGAATTGGCGTGCACTGGCGTGCAGTTGCGTGCTCTGGCGTGCACTGGCGTGCTTTCGCGTGCTTTGGCGTGCTTTGGCGTGCTCTGGCGTGCACTGGCGTGCTCTGGCATGCTCTGGCGTGCACTTGCGTGCTCTACTGTGCTCTTCCGTGCACTGGCGTGCACTGGCGTGCTCTGGCGTGCTCTGGCGTGATCTGGCTTAATCTGGCGTGCAATGTCGTGCTCTGGCGTGCACTGGCGTGCACTGGCGTGCTCTGGCGTGCACTGGCGTGCACTGGCGTGCTCTGGTGTGAATTGGCGTGCACTGGCGTGCACTTGCGTGCTCTGGCGTGCACTGGCGTGCTTTGGCGTGCTTTGGCGTGCAATGGCGAGCTCTGGCGTGCATTGAATTGCTCTGGCGTGCACTGGCGTGGGACTGTATTTATTTTAACCTGAATCGGGTGCTCTGGCGTGCACTGGCGTGCTCTGGCGTTCTCTGGCGTGCTCTGGCGTGCATTGACTTGCTCTGGCGTGCACTGGCGTGCTCTGGCGTGCACTGGCTTGCTCTGGTGTGAATTAGCTTACACTGGCGTGCACTGGCGTGCTTTGGCGTGCACTGGAGTGCTCTGGCGTACACTGGCGTGCTCTGGCGTGCACTGGCGTGCTCTGGCGTGCACTGGCGTGCACTGGCGTGCTCTGGCGTGCCCTGGCGTGCTCTGATGTGCACTGGCGTGCTCTGGTGTGCATTGACGTGCTCTGGCGTGCACTGGCGTGCTCTGGCGTGCTCTGGTGTGAATTGGCGTGCTCTGGCGTGCACTGGCGTGTTCTGGCGTGCATTGACGTGCTCTGGTGTGAATTGGCGTGCTCTGGCGTGCACTGGCGTGCTCTGGCGTGCATTGACGTGCTCTGGCGTGCACTGGCGTGCTCTGGCGTGCTCTGGTGTGAATTGGCGTGCTCTGGCGTGCACTGGCGTGCTCTGGCGTGCATTGATGTGCTCTGGTGTGAATTTGCGTGCTCTGGCGTGCACTGGCGTGCTCTGGCGTGCTCTGGCGTGCACTGGCGTGCACTGGCGAGCATTGACGTACTCGTGCGTGCACTGGCGTGCTCTGGCGTGCACTGGCGTGCTCTGGCGTGCACTGGCGTGCTCTGGCGTAAACTGGCGTGCTCTGGCGTTCACTGGCGTGCTCTGGTGTGAATTGGCGTGCTCTTGCGTGCACTGGCGTGCACTTGCGTGCTCTGGCGTGCATTGACGTGCTCTGGCGTTCACTGGCGTGCTCTGGTGTGAATTGGCGTGCTCTGGCGTGCACTGGCGTGCTCTGGCGTGCACTGGCGTGCTCTGGCGTGCACTGGCGTGCTCTGGCGTGCACTTGCGTGCTCTGCTGTGATCTACCGTGCTCTGGCGTGCACTGGCGTGCTCTGGCGTGCTCTGGCGTGATCTGGCTTAATCTGGCGTGCATTGGCGTGCACTGGCGTGCACTGGCGTACTCTGGCGTGCACTGGCGTGCACTGGCGTGCTCTGGTGTGAATTGGCGTACACTGGCGTGCTCTGGCGTGCTCTGGCGTGTTTTGGCGTGCACTGGAGTGCTCTGGCGTGCACTGGCGTGCTCTGGCGTGCACTAACGTGCTCTGGCGTTCTCTGGCGTGCATTGACGTACTCGTGCGTGCACTGGCAAGCACTGGCGTGCTCTGGCGTGCTCTGGCGTGCTCTGGCGTGCACTGGCTTGCTCTGGTGTAAATTGGCGTGCTCTGGCGTGCACTGGCGTGCTCTCTCGTGCTCTGTTGTGCTCTGCTATGCAGAACTCAAGTGCTTGACAAAAGAAAACTCAAACAACCAATAGAACTCAAATAACTTGAATAATTTTTAAAAATTCAAGTGCTGTGATGTGCATTTTTCTCAAACTTTTTGTTCATGATTTGCTCTATAAATTTATTGATTAAATAGACTTGAAATGGTGTATTGGACATTGATTTACACATACTGTAATTAAAAAATGGTTTTACAAGTGAAAAAAATATTATAGCAACTTCAAGTGCTGAGCTCTGCTGTGCTCTACCGTGCTCTGGCGTGCTCTGGCGTGCTCTGGCGTGCTCTGGCGTGCTCTGGCGTTCTCTGGCTTGCTCTGGCGTGCATTGACGTGCTCTTGCGTGCACTGGCGTGCACTGGCGTGCTCTGGCGTGCTCTGGCGTGCTCTGGCTTGCTCTGGTGTGAATTGGCGTGCACTGGCGTGCACTTGCGTGCTCTGGCGTGCTTTGGCGTGCTCTGGCGTGCAATGGCGTAATCTGGCGTGCATTGAATTGCTCTGGCGTGCACTGGCGTGCTCTGGCGTGCACTGGCTTGCTCTGGCGTGCACTGGCGTGCTCTGGCGTTCTCTGGCGTTCTCTGGCATGCATTGACTTGCTCTGGCGTGCACTGGCGTGCTCTGGCGTGCTCTGGTGTGAATTGGCGTACACTGGTGTGCACTGGCGTGCTCTGGCGTGCTCTGGCGTGCTTTGGCGTGCACTGGCGTGCTCTGGCGTGCACTGGCGTGCTCTGGCGTGCATTGACGTGCTCTTGCGTGCACTGGCGTGAATTGGCGTGCACTGGAGTGCTCTGGTGTACACTGGCGTGCTCTGGCGTGCACTGGCGTGCTCTGGCGTGCACTGGCGTGCACTGGCGTGCACTGGCGTGCTCTGGCGTGATCTGGCTTAATCTGGCGTGCATTGACGTGCTCTGGCGTGCACTGGCGTGCTCTGGCGTGCTCTGGTGTGAATTGGCGTGCTCTGGCGTGCACTGGCGTGTTCTGGCGTGCATTGACGTGCTCTGGTGTGAATTGGCGTGCTCTGGCGTGCACTGGCGTGCTCTGGCGTGCACTGGCGTGCTCTGGCGTGCATTGACGTTCTCTGGCGTGAATTGGCGTGCTCTGGCGTGCTCTGGCGTGCTCTGGTGTGAATTGGCGTCCTCTGGCGTGCACTGGCGTGCTCTGGCGTGCTCTGGCGTGCACTGGCGTGCACTGGCGAGCATTGACGTACTCGTGCGTGCACTGGCGTGCCCTGGCGTGCACTGGCGTGCTCTGGCGTGCACTGGCGTGCTCTGGCGTTCACTGGCGTGCTCTGGTGTGAATTGGCGTGCTCTTGCGTGCACTGGCGTGCACTGGCGTGCTCTGGCGTGCACTTGCGTGCTCTGGCGTGCATTGACGTGCTCTGGCGTTCACTGGCGTGCTCTGGTGTGAATTGGCGTGCTCTGGCGTGCACTGGCCTGCTCTGGCGTGCACTGGCGTGCTCTGGCGTGCACTTGCGTGCTCTGCTGTGCTCTACCGTGCTCTGGCGTGCACTGGCGTGCTCTGGCGTGCTCTGGCGTGCTCTGGCTTAATCTGGCGTGCATTGGCGTGCCCTGGCGTGCACTAGCGTGCACTGGCGTGCTCTGGCGTGCTCTGGCGTGCACTGGCGTGCTCTGGTGTGAATTGGCGTGCACTGGCGTGCAGTTGCGTGCTCTGGCGTGCACTGGCGTGCTTTCGCGTGCTTTGGCGTGCTTTGGCGTGCTCTGGCGTGCACTGTCGTGCTCTGGCATGCTCTGGCGTGCACTTGCGTGCTCTACTGTGCTCTTCCGTGCACTGGCGTGCACTGGCGTGCTCTGGCGTGCTCTGGCGTGATCTGGCTTAATCTGGCGTGCAATGGCGTGCTCTGGCGTGCTCTGGCGTGCACTGGCGTGCACTGGCGTGCTCTGGCGTGCTCTGGCGTGCACTGGCGTGCTCTGGTGTGAATTGGCGTGCACTGGCGTGCACTTGCGTGCTCTGGCGTGCACTGGCGTGCTTTGGCGTGCTTTGGCGTGCAATGGCGAGCTCTGGCGTGCACTGGCGTGGGACTGTATTTATTTTAACCTGAATCGGGTGCTCTGGCGTGAACTGGCGTGCTCTGGCGTGCTCTGGCGTGCTCTGGCGTGCATTGACTTGCTCTGGCGTGCACTGGCTTGCTCTGGTGTGAATTAGCGTACACTGGCGTGTACTGGCGTGCTCTGGCTTGCACTGGCGTGCTTTGGCGTGCACTGGAGTGCTCTGGCGTACACTGGCGTGCTCTGGCGTGCTCTGGCGTGCTCTGGCGTGATCTGGCTTAATCTGGCGTGCATTGACGTGCTCTGGCGTGCACTGGCGTGCTCTGGCGTAATCTGGTGTGAATTGGCGTGCTCTGGCGTGCACTGGCGTGTTCTGGCGTGCATTGACGTGCTCTGGTGTGAATTGGCGTGCTCTGGCGTGCACTGGCGTGCTCTGGCGTGCACTGGCGTGCTCTGGCGTGCACTGGCGTGCTCTGGCGTGCATTGACGTTCTCTGGCGTGAATTGGCGTGCTCTGGCGTGCTCTGGCGTGCTCTGGTGTGAATTGGCGTCCTCTGGCGTGCACTGGCGTGCACTGGCGTGCACTGGCGAGCATTGACGTACTCGTGCGTGCACTGGCGTGCCCTGGCGTGCACTGGCGTGCTCTGGCGTGCACTGGCGTGCTCTGGCGTTCACTGGCGTGCTCTGGTGTGAATTGGAGTGCTCTTGCGTGCACTGGCGTGCACTGGCGTGCTCTGGCGTGCACTTGCGTGCTCTGGCGTGCATTGACGTGCTCTGGCGTTCACTGGCGTGCTCTGGTGTGAATTGGCGTGCTCTGGCGTGCACTGGCCTGCTCTGGCGTGCACTGGCGTGCTCTGGCGTGCACTTGCGTGCTCTGCTGTGCTCTACCGTGCTCTGGCGTGCACTGGCGTGCTCTGGCGTGCTCTGGCGTGCTCTGGCTTAATCTGGCGTGCATTGGCGTGCCCTGGCGTGCACTAGCGTGCACTGGCGTGCTCTGGCGTGCTCTGGCGTGCACTGGCGTGCTCTGGTGTGAATTGGCGTGCACTGGCGTGCAGTTGCGTGCTCTGGCGTGCACTGGCGTGCTTTCGCGTGCTTTGGTGTGCTTTGGCGTGCTCTGGCGTGCACTGTCGTGCTCTGGCATGCTCTGGCGTGCACTTGCGTGCTCTACTGTGCTCTTCCGTGCACTGGCGTGCACTGGCGTGCTCTGGCGTGCTCTGGCGTGATCTGGCTTAATCTGGCGTGCAATGGCGTGCTCTGGCGTGCACTGGCGTGCACTGGCGTGCTCTGGCGTGCTCTGGCGTGCACTGGCGTGCTCTGGTGTGAATTGGCGTGCACTGGCGTGCACTGGCGTGCTCTGGTGTGAATTGGCGTGCACTGGCGTGCACTTGCGTGCTCTGGCGTGCACTGGCGTGCTTTGGCGTGCTTTGGCGTGCAATGGCGAGCTCTGGCGTGCATTGAATTGCTCTGGCGTGCACTGGCGTGGGACTGTATTTATTTTAACCTGAATCGGGTGCTCTGGCGTGCACTGGCGTGCTCTGGCGTTCTCTGGCGTGCTCTGGCGTGCATTGACTTGCTCTGGCGTGCACTGGCGTGCTCTGGCGTGCACTGGCTTGCTCTGGTGTGAATTAGCGTACACTGGCGTGCACTGGCGTGCTTTGGCGTGCACTGGAGTGCTCTGGCGTACACTGGCGTGCTCTGGCGTGCACTGGCGTGCTCTGGCGTGCACTGGCGTGCACTGGCGTGCTCTGGCGTGCCCTGGCGTGCTCTGATGTGCACTGGCGTGCTCTGGTGTGCATTGACGTGCTCTGGCGTGCACTGGCGTGCTCTGGCGTGCTCTGGTGTGAATTGGCGTGCTCTGGCGTGCACTGGCGTGTTCTGGCGTGCATTGACGTGCTCTGGTGTGAATTGGCGTGCTCTGGCGTGCACTGGCGTGCTCTGGCGTGCATTGACGTGCTCTGGCGTGCACTGGCGTGCTCTGGCGTGCTCTGGTGTGAATTGGCGTGCTCTGGCGTGCACTGGCGTGCTCTGGCGTGCATTGATGTGCTCTGGTGTGAATTTGCGTGCTCTGGCGTGCACTGGCGTGCTCTGGCGTGCTCTGGCGTGCACTGGCGTGCACTGGCGAGCATTGACGTACTCGTGCGTGCACTGGCGTGCTCTGGCGTGCACTGGCGTGCTCTGGCGTGCACTGGCGTGCTCTGGCGTGCACTGGCGTGCTCTGGCGTAAACTGGCGTGCTCTGGCGTTCACTGGCGTGCTCTGGTGTGAATTGGCGTGCTCTTGCGTGCACTGGCGTGCACTTGCGTGCTCTGGCGTGCATTGACGTGCTCTGGCGTTCACTGGCGTGCTCTGGTGTGAATTGGCGTGCTCTGGCGTGCACTGGCGTGCTCTGGCGTGCACTGGCGTGCTCTGGCGTGCACTGGCGTGCTCTGGCGTGCACTTGCGTGCTCTGCTGTGATCTACCGTGCTCTGGCGTGCACTGGCGTGCTCTGGCGTGCTCTGGCGTGATCTGGCTTAATCTGGCGTGCATTGGCGTGCACTGGCGTGCACTGGCGTGCTCTGGCGTGCACTGGCGTGCACTGGCGTGCTCTGGTGTGAATTGGCGTACACTGGCGTGCTCTGGCGTGCTCTGGCGTGTTTTGGCGTGCACTGGAGTGCTCTGGCGTGCACTGGCGTGCTCTGGCGTGCACTAACGTGCTCTGGCGTTCTCTGGCGTGCATTGACGTACTCGTGCGTGCACTGGCAAGCACTGGCGTGCTCTGGCGTGCTCTGGCGTGCTCTGGCGTGCACTGGCTTGCTCTGGTGTAAATTGGCGTGCTCTGGCGTGCACTGGCGTGCTCTCTCGTGCTCTGTCGTGCTCTGCTATGCAGAACTCAAGTGCTTGACAAAAGAAAACTCAAACAACCAATAGAACTCAAATAACTTGAATAATTTTTAAAAATTCAAGTGCTGTGATGTGCATTTTTCTCAAACTTTTTGTTCATGATTTGCTCTATAAATTTATTGATTAAATAGACTTGAAATGGTGTATTGGACATTGATTTACACATACTGTAATTAAAAAATGGTTTTACAAGTGAAAAAAATATTATAGCAACTTCAAGTGCTGAGCTCTGCTGTGCTCTACCGTGCTCTGGCGTGCTCTGGCGTGCTCTGGCGTGCTCTGGCGTGCTCTGGCGTTCTCTGGCTTGCTCTGGCGTGCATTGACGTGCTCTTGCGTGCACTGGCGTGCACTGGCGTGCACTGGCGTGCTCTGGCGTGCTCTGGCGTGCTCTGGCTTGCTCTGGTGTGAATTGGCGTGCACTGGCGTGCACTTGCGTGCTCTGGCGTGCTTTGGCGTGCTCTGGCGTGCAATGGCGTAATCTGGCGTGCATTGAATTGCTCTGGCGTGCACTGGCGTGCTCTGGCGTGCACTGGCTTGCTCTGGCGTGCACTGGCGTGCTCTGGCGTTCTCTGGCGTTCTCTGGCATGCATTGACTTGCTCTGGCGTGCACTGGCGTGCTCTGGCGTGCTCTGGTGTGAATTGGCGTACACTGGTGTGCACTGGCGTGCTCTGGCGTGCTCTGGCGTGCTTTGGCGTGCACTGGAGTGCTCTGGCGTGCACTGGCGTGCTCTGGCGTGCATTGACGTGCTCTTGCGTGCACTGGCGTGAATTGGCGTGCACTGGAGTGCTCTGGTGTACACTGGCGTGCTCTGGCGTGCACTGGCGTGCTCTGGCGTGCACTGGCGTGCACTGGCGTGCTCTGGGGTGCTCTGGCGTGATCTGGCTTAATCTGGCGTGCATTGACGTGCTCTGGCGTGCACTGGCGTGCTCTGGCGTGCTCTGGTGTGAATTGGCGTGCTCTGGCGTGCACTGGCGTGTTCTGGCGTGCATTGACGTGCTCTGGTGTGAATTGGCGTGCTCTGGCGTGCACTGGCGTGCTCTGGCGTGCACTGGCGTGCTCTGGCGTGCATTGACGTTCTCTGGCGTGAATTGGCGTGCTCTGGCGTGCTCTGGTGTGCTCTGGTGTGAATTGGCGTCCTCTGGCGTGCACTGGCGTGCTCTGGCGTGCTCTGGCGTGCACTGGCGTGCACTGGCGAGCATTGACGTACTCGTGCGTGCACTGGCGTGCCCAGGCGTGCACTGGCGTGCTCTGGCGTGCACTGGCGTGCTCTGGCGTTCACTGGCGTGCTCTGGTGTGAATTGGCGTGCTCTTGCGTGCACTGGCGTGCACTGGCGTGCTCTGGCGTGCACTTGCGTGCTCTGGCGTGCATTGACGTGCTTTGGCGTTCACTGGCGTGCTCTGGTGTGAATTGGCGTGCTCTGGCGTGCACTGGCCTGCTCTGGCGTGCACTGGCGTGCTCTGGCGTGCACTTGCGTGCTCTGCTATGCTCTACCGTGCTCTGGCGTGCACTGGCGTGCTCTGGCGTGCTCTGGCGTGCTCTGGCTTAATCTGGCGTGCATTGGCGTGCCCTGGCGTGCACTAGCGTGCACTGGCGTGCTCTGGCGTGCTCTGGCGTGCACTGGCGTGCTCTGGTGTGAATTGGCGTGCACTGGCGTGCACTTGCGTCCTCTGGCGTGCACTGGCGTGCTTTGGCGTGCTTTGGCGTGCAATGGCGAGCTCTGGCGTGCATTGAATTGCTCTGGCGTGCACTGGCGTGGGACTGTATTTATTTTAACCTGAATCGGGTGCTCTGGCGTGAACTGGCGTGCTCTGGCGTGCACTGGCGTGCTTTGGCGTGCACTGGAGTGCTCTGGCGTACACTGGCGTGCTCTGGCGTGCTCTGGCGTGCTCTGGCGTGCTCTGGCTTAATCTGGCGTGCATTGACGTGCTCTGGCGTGCACTGGCGTGCTCTGGCGTGCTCTGGTGTGAATTGGCGTGCTCTGGCGTGCACTGGCGTGTTCTGGCGTGCATTGACGTGCTCTGGTGTGAATTGGCGTGCTCTGGCGTGCACTGGCGTGCTCTGGCGTGCACTGGCGTGCTCTGGCGTGCATTGACGTTCTCTGGCGTGAATTGGCGTGCTCTGGCGTGCTCTGGCGTGCTCTGGTGTGAATTGGCGTCCTCTGGCGTGCACTGGCGTGCTCTGGCGTGCTCTGGCGTGCACTGGCGTGCACTGGCGAGCATTGACGTACTCGTGCGTGCACTGGCGTGCCCTGGCGTGCACTGGCGTGCTCTGGCGTGCACTGGCGTTCTCTGGCGTTCACTGGCGTGCTCTGGTGTGAATTGGCGTGCTCTTGCGTGCACTGGCGTGCACTGGCGTGCTCTGGCGTGCACTTGCGTGCTCTGGCGTGCATTGACGTGCTCTGGCGTTCACTGGCGTGCTCTGGTGTGAATTGGCGTGCTCTGGCGTGCACTGGCCTGCTCTGGCGTGCACTGGCGTGCTCTGGCGTGCACTTGCGTGCTCTGCTGTGCTCTACCGTGCTCTGGCGTGCACTGGCGTGCTCTGGCGTGCTCTGGCGTGCTCTGGCTTAATCTGGCGTGCATTGGCGTGCCCTGGCGTGCACTAGCGTGCACTGGCGTGCTCTGGCGTGCTCTGGCGTGCACTGGCGTGCTCTGGTGTGAATTGGCGTGCACTGGCGTGCAGTTGCGTGCTCTGGCGTGCACTGGCGTGCTTTCGCGTGCTTTGGCGTGCTTTGGCGTGCTCTGGCGTGCACTGTCGTGCTCTGGCATGCTCTGGCGTGCACTTGCGTGCTCTACTGTGCTCTTCCGTGCACTGGCGTGCACTGGCGTGCTCTGGCGTGCTCTGGCGTGATCTGGCTTAATCTGGCGTGCAATGGCGTGCTCTGGCGTGCACTGGCGTGCACTGGCGTGCTCTGGCGTGCTCTGGCGTGCACTGGCGTGCTCTGGTGTGAATTGGCGTGCACTGGCGTGCACTTGCGTGCTCTGGCGTGCACTGGCGTGCTTTGGCGTGCTTTGGCGTGCAATGGCGAGCTCTGGTGTGCATTGAATTGCTCTGGCGTGCACTGGCGTGGGACTGTATTTATTTTAACCTGAATCGGGTGCTCTGGCGTGAACTGGCGTGCTCTGGCGTGCTCTGGCGTGCTCTGGCGTGCATTGACTTGCTCTGGCGTGCACTGGCTTGCTCTGGTGTGAATTAGCGTACACTGGCGTGTACTGGCGTGCTCTGGCGTGCACTGGCGTGCTTTGGCGTGCACTGGAGTGCTCTGGCGTACACTGGCGTGCTCTGGCGTGCACTGGCGTGCTCTGGCGTGCACTGGCTTAATCTGGCGTGCATTGACGTGCTCTGGCGTGCACTGGCGTGCTCTGGCGTGCTCTGGTGTGAATTGGCGTGCTCTGGCGTGCACTGGCGTGTTCTGGCGTGCATTGACGTGCTCTGGTGTGAATTGGCGTGCTCTGGCGTGCACTGGCGTGCTCTGGCGTGCACTGGCGTGCTCTGGCGTACATTGACGTTCTCTGGCGTGAATTGGCGTGCTCTGGCGTGCTCTGGCGTGCTCTGGTGTGAATTGGCGTCCTCTGGCGTGCACTGGCGTGCTCTGGCGTGCTCTGGCGTGCACTGGCGTGCACTGGCGAGCATTGACGTACTCTTGCGTGCACTGGCGTGCACTGGCGTGCACTGGCGTGCTCTGGCGTGCACTGGCGTGCTCTGGCGTTCACTGGCGTGCTCTGGTGTGAATTGGCGTGTTCTTGCGTGCACTGGCGTGCACTGGCGTGCACTGGCGTGCTCTGGCGTGCACTTGCGTGCTCTGGCGTGCATTGACGTGCTCTGGCGTTCACTGGCGTGCTCTGGTGTGAATTGGCGTGCTCTGGCGTGCACTGGCCTGCTCTGGCGTGCACTGGCGTGCTCTGGCGTGCACTTGCGTGCTCTGCTGTGCTCTACCGTGCTCTGGCGTGCACTGGCGTGCTCTGGCGTGCTCTGGCGTGCTCTGGCTTAATCTGGCGTGCATTGGCGTGCCCTGGCGTGCACTAGCGTGCACTGGCGTGCTCTGGCGTGCTCTGGCGTGCACTGGCGTGCTCTGGTGTGAATTGGCGTGCACTGGCGTGCAGTTGCGTGCTCTGGCGTGCACTGGCGTGCTTTCGCGTGCTTTGGCGTGCTTTCGCGTGCTCTGGCGTGCACTGTCGTGCTCTGGCATGCTCTGGCGTGCACTTGCGTGCTCTACTGTGCTCTTCCGTGCACTGGCGTGCACTGGCGTGCTCTGGCGTGCTCTGGCGTGATCTGGCTTAATCTGGCGTGCAATGGCGTGCTCTGGCGTGCACTGGCGTGCACTGGCGTGCTCTGGCGTGCTCTGGCGTGCACTGGCGTGCTCTGGTGTGAATTGGCGTGCACTGGCGTGCACTTGCGTGCTCTGGCGTGCACTGGCGTGCTTTGGCGTGCTTTGGCGTGCAATGGCGAGCTCTGGCGTGCATTGAATTGCTCTGGCGTGCACTGGCGTGGGACTGTATTTATTTTAACCTGAATCGGGTGCTCTGGCGTGAACTGGCGTGCTCTGGCGTGCTCTGGCGTGCTCTGGCGTGCATTGACTTGCTCTGGCGTGCACTGGCTTGCTCTGGTGTGAATTAGCGTACTCTGGCGTGTACTGGCGTGCTCTGGCGTGCACTGGCGTGCTTTGGCGTGCACTGGAGTGCTCTGGCGTACACTGGCGTGCTCTGGCGTGCACTGCCGTGCACTGCCGTGCACTGGCGTGCACTGGCGTGCTCTGGCGTGCCCTGGCGTGCTCTGATGTGCACTGGCGTGCTCTGGTGTGCATTGACGTGCTCTGGCGTGCACTGGCGTGCTCTGGCGTGCTCTGGTGTGAATTGGCGTGCTCTGGCGTGCACTGGCGTGTTCTGGCGTGCATTGACGTGCTCTGGTGTGAATTGGCGTGCTCTGGCGTGCACTGGCGTGCTCTGGCGTGCACTGGCGTGCTCTGGCGTGCACTGGCGTGCTCTGGCGTGCACTGGCGTGCTCTGGCGTGCACTGGCGTGCTCTGGCGTGCATTGACGTGCTCTGGCGTGCACTGGCGTGCTCTGGCGTGCTCTGGTGTGAATTGGCGTGCTCTGGCGTGCACTGGCGTGCTCTGGCGTGCACTGGCGTGCTCTGGCGTGCATTGACGTGCTCTGGTGTGAATTTGCGTGCTCTGGCGTGCACTGGCGTGCTCTGGCGTGCTCTGGCGTGCACTGGCGTGCACTGGCGAGCATTGACGTACTCGTGCGTGCACTGGCGTGCTCTGGCGCAAACTGGCATGCTCTGGCGTTCACTGGCGTGCTCTGGTGTGAATTGGCGTGCTCTTGCGTGCACTGGCGTGCACTGGCGTGCTCTGGCGTGCACTTGCGTGCTCTGGCGTGCATTGACGTGCTCTGGCGTTCACTGGCGTGCTCTGGTGTGAATTGGCGTGCTCTGGCGTGCACTGGCGTGCTCTGGCGTGCACTGGCGTGCTCTGGCGTGCACTTGCGTGCTCTGCTGTGATCTACCGTGCTCTGGCGTGCACTGGCGTGCTCTGGCGTGCTCTGGCGTGATCTGGCTTAATCTGGCGTGCATTGGCGTGCACTGGCGTGCACTGGCGTGCTCTGGCGTGCACTGGCGTGCTCTGGTTTGAATTGGCGTACACTGGCGTGCTCTGGCGTGCTCTGGCGTGCTTTGGCGTGCACTGGAGTGCTCTGGCGTGCACTGGCGTGCTCTGGCGTGCACTGGCGTGCTCTGGCGTTCTCTGGCGTGCATTGACGTACTCGTGCGTGCACTGGCGTGCTCTGGCGTGCTCTGGCGTGCTCTGGCGTGCTCTGGCGTGCTCTGGCGTGCTCTGGTGTGAATTGGCGTGCTCTGGCGTGCACTGGCGTGTTCTGGCGTGCATTGACGTGATCTGGTGTGAATTGGCGTGCTCTGGCGTGCACTGGCGTGCTCTGGCGTGCACTGGCGTGCTCTGGCGTGCATTGACGTTCTCTGGCGTGAATTGGCGTGCTCTGGCGTGCTCTGGCGTGCTCTGGTGTGAATTGGCGTCCTCTGGCGTGCACTGGCGTGCTCTGGCGTGCTCTGGCGTGCACTGGCGTGCTCTGGTGTGAATTGGCGTGCACTGGCGTGCAGTTGCGTGCTCTGGCGTGCACTGGCGTGCTTTCGCGTGCTTTGGCGTGCTTTGGCGTGCTCTGGCGTGCACTGTCGTGCTCTGGCATGCTCTGGCGTGCACTTGCGTGCTCTACTGTGCTCTTCCGTGCACTGGCGTGCACTGGCGTGCTCTGGCGTGCTCTGGCGTGATCTGGCTTAATCTGGCGTGCAATGGCGTGCTCTGGCGTGCACTGGCGTGCACTGGCGTGCTCTGGCGTGCTCTGGCGTGCACTGGCGTGCTCTGGTGTGAATTGGCGTGCACTGGCGTGCACTTGCGTGCTCTGGCGTGCACTGGCGTGCTTTGGCGTGCTTTGGCGTGCAATGGCGAGCTCTGGCGTGCATTGAATTGCTCTGGCGTGCACTGGCGTGGGACTGTATTTATTTTAACCTGAATCGGGTACTCTGGCGTGAACTGGCGTGCTCTGGCGTGCTCTGGCGTGCTCTGGCGTGCATTGACTTGCTCTGGCGTGCACTGGCTTGCTCTGGTGTGAATTAGCGTACACTGGCGTGTACTGGCGTGCTCTGGCGTGCACTGGCGTGCTTTGGCGTGCACTGGAGTGCTCTGGCGTACACTGGCGTGCTCTGGCGTGCACTGGCGTGCTCTGGCGTGCACTGGCGTGCACTGGCGTGCTCTGGCGTGCCCTGGCGTGCTCTGATGTGCACTGGCGTGCTCTGGTGTGCATTGACGTGCTCTGGCGTGCACTGGCGTGCTCTGGCGTGCTCTGTCGTGAATTGGCGTGCTCTGGCGTGCACTGGCGTGTTCTGGCGTGCATTGACGTGCTCTGGTGTGAATTGGCGTGCTCTGGCGTGCACTGGCGTGCTCTGGCGTGCACTGGCGTGCTCTGGCGTGCATTGACGTGCTCTGGCGTGCACTGGCGTGCTCTGGCGTGCTCTGGTGTGAATTGGCGTGCTCTGGCGTGCACTGGCGTGCTCTGGCGTGCATTGACGTGCTCTGGTGTGAATTTGCGTGCTCTGGCGTGCACTGGCGTGCTCTGGCGTGCTCTGGCGTGCACTGGCGTGCACTGGCGAGCATTGACGTACTCGTGCGTGCACTGGCGTGCTCTGGCGCAAACTGGCATGCTCTGGCGTTCACTGGCGTGCTCTGGTGTGAATTGGCGTGCTCTTGCGTGCACTGGCGTGCACTGGCGTGCTCTGGCGTGCACTTGCGTGCTCTGGCGTGCATTGACGTGCTCTGGCGTTCACTGGCGTGCTCTGGTGTGAATTGGCGTGCTCTGGCGTGCACTGGCGTGCTCTGGCGTGCACTGGCGTGCTCTGGCGTGCACTTGCGTGCTCTGCTGTGATCTACCGTGCTCTGGCGTGCACTGGCGTGCTCTGGCGTGCTCTGGCGTGATCTGGCTTAATCTGGCGTGCATTGGCGTGCACTGGCGTGCACTGGCGTGCTCTGGCGTGCACTGGCGTGCTCTGGTTTGAATTGGCGTACACTGGCGTGCTCTGGCGTGCTTTGGCGTGCTTTGGCGTGCACTGGAGTGCTCTGGCGTGCACTGGCGTGCTCTGGCGTGCACTGGCGTGCTCTGGCGTTCTCTGGCGTGCATTGACGTACTCGTGCGTGCACTGGCGTGCTCTGGCGTGCTCTGGCGTGCTCTGGCGTGCTCTGGCGTGCACTGGCTTGCTCTGGTGTAAATTGGCGTGCTCTGGCGTGCACTTGCGTGCTCTCTCGTGCTCTGTCGTGCTCTGCTATGCAGAACTCAAGTGCTTGACAAAAGAAAACTCAAACAACCAATAGAACTCAAATAACTTGAATAATTTTTAAAAATTCAAGTGCTGTGATGTGCATTTTTCTCAAACTTTTTGTTCATGATTTGCTCTATAAATTTATTGATTAAATAGACTTGAAATGGTGTATTGGACATTGATTTACACATACTGTAATTAAAAAATGGTTTTACAAGTGAAAAAAATATTATAGCAACTTCAAGTGCTGAGCTCTGCTGTGCTCTACCGTGCTCTGGCGTGCACTGGCGTGCTCTGGCGTGCTCTGGCGTTCTCTGGCTTGCTCTGGCGTGCATTGACGTGCTCTTGCGTGCACTAACGTGCTCTGGCGTGCTCTGGCGTGCTCTGGTGTGAATTGGGGTGCTCTGGAGTGCACTGGCGTGCTCTGGTGTGAATTGGCGTGCTCTGGCGTGCATTGAATTGCTCTGGCGTGCACTGACGTGCTCTGGTGTGCACTGGCGTGCTCTGGCGTGAACTGGCGTGCTCTGGCGTGCACTGGCGTGCTCTGGCGTGCACTGGCGTGCTCTGGCGTGCACTGGCGTGCTCTGGTGTGCATTGACGTGCTCTGGCGTGCACTGGCGTGCTCTGGCGTGCTCTGGTGTGAATTGGCGTGCTCTGGCGTGCACTGGCGTGCTCTGGCGTGCATTGACGTGCTCTGGTGTGAATTGGCGTGCTCTGGCGTGCTCTGGCACGATCTGGCTGAATCTGGCGTGCATTGACGTGCTCTGGCGTGCACTGGCGTGCTCTGGCATGCTCTGGCGTGCACTGGCGTGCTCTGGTGTAAATTGGCGTGTACTGGCGTGTACTGGCGTGCACTGGCGTGCTTTTGCGTGCATTGGCGTGCTTTGGCGTGCTTTGGCGTGCAATGGCGTGCTCTGGCGTGCATTGAATTGCTCTGGCGTGCACTGGCGTGCTCTGGCGTGCACTGGCGTGCTCTGGCGTGCTCTGGCGTGCTCTGGCGTGCTCTGGCGTGCATTTACTTGCTTTGGCGTGCAGTGGCGTGCTCCGGCGTGCACTGGCGTGCTCTGGTGTGAATTGGCGTACACTGGCGTGCACTGGCGTGCTCTGGCGTGCTCTGGCGTGCTTTGGCGTGCACTGGAGTGCTCTGGCGTGCACTGGCGTGCTCTGGCGTGCATTGACGTGCTCTTGCGTGCACTGGCGTGCTCTGGCGTGCTATGGTCTGCTCTGGTGTGAATTGGCGTGCTCTGGCGTGCACTGGCGTGCTCTGGTGTGAATTGGCGTGCTCTGGCGTGCATTGAATTGCTCTGGCGTGCACTGGCGTGCTCTGGCGTGCACTGGCCTGCTCTGGCGTGCACTGGCGTGCTCTGGCGTGCACTGACCTGCTCTGGCGTGCACTGGCGTGCTCTGGCGTGCTCTGGCGTGCTCTGGTGTGAATTGGCGTGCACTGGCGTGCACTGGCGTGCGCGGGCGTGCACTGGAGTGCTCTGGCGTGCACTGGCGTGCTCTGGCGTGTATTGACGTGCTCTTGCGTGCACTGGCGTGCTCTGGCGTGCTATGGTCTGCTCTGGTGTGAATTGGCGTGCTCTGGCGTGCACTGGCGTGCTCTGGTGTGAATTGGCGTGCTCTGGCGTGCATTGAATTGCTCTGGCGTGCACTGGCGTGCTCTGGCGTGCACTGGCCTGCTCTGGCGTGCACTGGCGTGCTCTGGCGTGCACTGGCCTGCTCTGGCGTGCACTGGCGTGCTCTGGCGTGCTCTGGCGTGCTCTGGTGTGAATTGGCGTGCACTGGCGTGCACTGGCGTGCGCGGGCGTGCACTGGCGTGCTCTGGCGTGCATCGACGTACTCTTGCGTGCACTGGCGTGCTCTGGCGTGCACTGGCGTGCTCTGGTGTAAATTGGCGTGCTCTGGTGTGAATTGGCGTGCTCTGGCGTGCATTGAATTGCTCTGGCGTGCACTGGCGTGCTCTGGCGTGCACTGGCGTGCACTGGCGTGCACTGGCGTGCTTTGGCGTGCTCTTGCGTGCATTGGCGTGCTCTGTCGTGCTCTGGCGTGCTCTGCTATGCAGAACTCAAGTGCTTGACAATAGAAATCCTCTACCCGACAATAGATCTCAAATAACTTGAATAATTTTTAAAAATTCAAGTGCTTTGATGTGCGTTTTTCTCAAACTTTTTGTTCATGATTTGCTCTATAAATTTATTGATTAAATAGACTTGCAATGGTGTATTGGACATTGATTTACACATACTGTAATTAAAAAATGGTTTAAACAAGTGAAAAAAATTTTATAGCAACTTCAAGTGCTTTGCTGTTCTCTGCTATGCTCTACCGTGCTCTGGCGTGCACTGGCGTGCTCTGGCGTGCTCTGGCGTACTCTGGCTTGCTCTGGCGTGCATTGACGTGCTCTGGCGTGCACTGGCGCGCTCTGGCGTGATCTGGCGTGCACTGGCGTGCTCTGGTGTGAATTGGCGTGCACTGGCGTGCACTTGCGTGCTCTGGCGTGCTTTGGCGTGCTCTGGCGTGCAATGGCGTAATCTGGCGTGCATTGAATTGCTCTGGCGTGCACTGGCGTGCTCTGGCGTGCACTGGCGTGCTCTGGCGTGCTCTGGCGTGCATTGACTTGCTCTGGCGTGCAATGGCGTGCACTGGCGTGCTCTGGTGTGCACTGGCGTGCTCTGGCGTGCACTGGCGTGCTCTGGCGTGCACTGGCGTTCTCTGGCGTGCACTGGCGTGCTGTGGCGTGCACTGGCGTGCTCTGGCGTGCACTGGCGTGCTCTAGCGTGCTCTGGCGTGCTCTGGCGTGCTCTGGCGTGCTCTGGCGTGCACTGGCGTGCTCTGAAGTGCTCTAGCGTGCACTTGCGTGCTCTGGCGTGCATTGACGTGCTTTTGCGTGCACTGGCGTGCTCTGGCTTGCTCTGGTGTGAATTGGCGTGCTCTGGCGTGCACTGGCGTGCTCAGGTGTGAATTGGCGTGCTCTGGCGTGCATGCTTTGGTGTGAATTGGCGTGCTCTGGCGTACACTGGCGTGCTCTGGCGTGCATTGACGTGCTCTGGCGTGCACTGGACTGCTCTGGCGTGCACTTGGGAGCTCTGGCGTGCACTAACGTACTCTGGCGTGCTCTGGCGTGCACTGGCGTGCATTGACGTGCTCTGGCGTGCACTGGCGTTCTCTAGCGTGCATTGACGTGCTCTGGCGTGCACTGGCGTTCTCTGGCGTGCACTGGCGTGCTCTGGTGTGCACTGGCGTGCTCTGGTGTGTATTGGCGTGCTCTGGCATGCACTGGCGAGCTCTGGCGTGCTCTGGCGTGCACTGGCGTGCATTGACGTGCTCTGGCGTGCATTGGCTTGCTCTGGCGTGCACTGGCGTGCTCTGGCGTGCACTGGCGTTCTCTGGCGTGCACTGGCGTGCTCTGGCGTGCACTGGCGTGCTCTGGCGTTCTCTGGCGTGCTCTTGCGTGCACTGGCGTGCTCTGGCGTGCACTGGCGTACTCTGGCGTGCACTGGCGTGCTCTGGCGTGCACTGACGTGCTCTGGCGTGCATTGACGTGCTCTGGCGGGCACTGGTGTGCGCTGGTGTGCACTGGCGTGCTCTGGCGTGCTCTGGCGTGCTCTGGCGTGCTCTGGCGTGCACTGGCGTACTCTGGCGTGCTCTGGCGTGCTCTGGCGTGCTCTGGCGTGCTCTTGCGTGCACTGGCGTGCTCTGGCGTGCACTGGCGTACTCTGGCGTGCACTGGCGTGCTCTGGCGTGCACTGGCGTGCTCTGGCGTGCATTGACGTGCTCTGGCGGGCACTGGTGTGCGCTGGCGTGCACTGGCATGCTCTGGCGTGCTCTGGCGTGCACTGGCGTGCTCTGGCGTGCACTGGCGTACTCTGGCGTACTCTGGCGTGATCTGGCGTGCTCTGGCGTGCTCTGCTATACAGAACTCAAGTGCTTGACAATAAAAATCCACTACCTGACAATAGAACTCAAATAACTTGAATAATTTTTAAAAATTCAAGTGCTGTGATGTGCGTTTTTCTAAAACTTTTTGTTCATGATTTGCTCTAAAAAGATATTGATTCAAAAGACTTGAAATGGTGTATTTGACATTGATTTACACATCCTGTAATTAAAAAATGGTTTTAACAAGTGAAAACAATATTATAGCAACTTCAAGTGCTGATCTGTTATCTGCTGTGATCTACCGTGCTCTGGCGTGCACTGGCGTGCTCTGGCGTGCTCTGGCGTGCACTGGCGTAATCTGGCGTGCACTTGCGTAATCTGGCGTGCACTGGCGTGCTCTGGTGTGAATTGGCGTTATCTGGCGTGCATTGACGTGCTGTAAAGTGCACTGGCGTGCTTTGGCGTGCACTGGCGTGCACTGGCGTGCTCTGTTGTGCACTGGCGTGCTCTGGTGTTAATTGGCGTGCTCTGGCGTGCACTGGCGTGCTCTGGCGTGCACTGACGTGCTCTGGCGTGCTCTGGCGTGCTCTGGCGTGCACTGGCGTGCTCTGGCGTGCACTGGCGTGCTCTGGAGTGCTCTGGCGTGCACTTGCGTGCTCTGGCGTGCACTGGCAAACTCTGTTGTGCACTGGCGTGCTCTGGTGTTAATTGGCGTGCTCTGGCGTGCACTAGCGAGCTCTGGCGTGCACTAGCGTACTCTGGCGTGCTCCTGCGTGCACTGGCGTGCTCTGGCGTGCACTGGCGAGCTCTGGCGTGCACTAGCGTACTCTGGCGTGCTCTGGCGTGCACTGGCGTGCATTGACGTGTTCTGGCGTGCACTGGCGTGCACTGGCGTGCTCTGGCGTGCACTGGCGTGCTCTGGCGTGCACTGGCGTGCTCTGGTGTGAATTGGCGTTCTCTGGGGTGCACTAACGTGCTCTGGCGTGCACCGGCGTGCTCTGGCGTCCACTGGCATGCTCTGGCGTACATTGACGTGCTCTGGCGTGCACTGGCGTGCTCTGGCGTGCACTGGCGTGCTCTGGCGTGCACTGGCGTGCTCTGGCGTGCACTGGCGTGCTCTGGCGTGCACTGGCGTGCTCTGGCGTGCACTGGCGTGCTCTGGCGTGCACTGGCGTGCTCTGGCGTGCACTGGCGTGCTCTGGCGTGCACTGGCGTGCTCTGGCGTGCAGTGGCGTGCTCTGGCATGCATTGACGTGCTCTTGCGTGCACTTGCGTGCTCTGGTGTGAATTGGCGTGCTCTGGCGTGCATTGACGTGCTGTTAAGTGCACTGGCGTGCTCTGGCGTGCACTGGCGTGCTCTGGCGTGCACTGGCGTGCTCTGGTGTGAATTGGCGTGCTCTGGCGTGCACTGGCGAGCTCTGGCGTGCACTAGCGTACTCTGGCGTGCTCCTGCGTGCACTGGCGTGCTCTGGCGTGCACTGGCGAGCTCTGGCGTGCACTAGCGTACTCTGGTGTGCTCTTGCGTGCACTGGCGTGCATTGACGTGCTCTGGCGTGCACTGGCGTGCTCTGGCTTGCACTGGCGTGCTCTGGCGTGCACTGGCGTGCTCTGGCGTGCACTGGCGTGCTCTGGCGTGCACTGGCGTGCTCTGGCGTGCAGTGGCGTGCTCTGGCGTGCACTGGCGTGCTCTGGTGTGAATTGGCGTTCTCTGGCATGCACTAACGTGCTCTGGCGTGCATTGACGTGCACTGGCGTATAGAAATCCACTACCCGACAATATAACTCAAATAACTTGAATTATTTTTAAAAATTCAAGTGCTGTGATGTGCGTTTTTCAAAAACTTTTTGTTCATGATTTGCTCTATTAATTTATTGATTCAATAGACTTGAAATGGTGTATTGGACATTGATTTACACATCCTGTAATAAAAAAATGGTTTTAACAAGTGAAAAAAATATTATAGCAACTTCAAGTGCTGAGCTGTTCTCTGCTGTGCTCTACCGTGCTCTGGCGTGCACTGGCGTGCTCTTGCGTGCTCTGGCGTGCATTGACGTGCACTGGCGTGCTCTGGTGTGAATTGGCGTGCTCTGGCGTGCACTGGCGTGCTCTGGCGTGCACTGGCGTGCTCTGGTGTGAATTGGCGTGCTCTGGCATGCACTGGCGTGCTCTGGCGTGCTCTGCTATGCAGAACTCAAGTGCTTGACAATAGAAATCCACTACCCGACAATAGAACTCAAATAACTTGAATAATTTTTAAAAATTCAAGTGCTGTTATGTGCGTTTTTCTAAAACTTTTTGTTCATGATTTGCTCTAAAAATTTATTGATTCAATAGACTTGAAATGGTGTATTTGACATTGATTTACACATCCTGTAATTAAAAAATGGTTTTAACAAGTGAAAACAATATTATAGCAACTTCATGTGCTGATCTGTTATCTGCTGTGCTCTACCGTGCTCTGGCGTAATCTGGCGTGCACTGGCGTGCTCTGGCGTGCATTGACGTTCTGTGAAGTGCACTGGCGTGCTCTGGCGTGCACTGGCGTGCTCTGGCGTGCTCTGGTGTGAATTGGCTTGCTCTGGCGTGCACTGGCAAGCTCTGGCGTGCACTAGCGTACTCTGGCGTGCTCCTGCGTGCTCCTGCGTGCTCTGGCGTGCACTGGCGTGCTCTGGCGTGCTCTGGCGTGCACTGGCGTGCTCTGGCGTGCACTGGCGTGCTCTGGCGTGCTCTGGCGTGCTCTGGCGTGCACTGGCGTGCTCTGGCGTGCACTGGCGTGCACTGGCGTGCACTGGCGTGCTCTGGCGTGCATTGACGTGCTCGTGCGTACACTGTCGTGCACTGTCGTGCACTGGCGTGCTCTGGTGTGAATTGGCGTGCTCTGGTGTGAATTGGCGTGCTCTGGCGTGCACTGGCGTACTCTGGCGTGCACTGGCGTGCACTGAAGTGCTCTGGCGTGCATTGACGTGCTCTGGCGTGCACTGGCGTGCTCTGGCGTGCACTGGCGCTCTCTGGCGTGCACTGGCGTGCTCTGGTGTGAATTGGCGTTCAATGGCGTGCTCTGGCGTGCACTGGCATGCTCTGGCGTGCACTGGCGTGCTCTGGCGTGCACTGGCGTGCTCTGGCGTGCACTGGCGTGCTCTGGCGTGCTCTGGCGTGCACTGGCGTGCACTGGCGTGCTCTGGCGTGAACTGGCGTGCTCTGGCGTGCACTGGCGTGCATTGACGTGCTCTGGCGTGCACTGGCGTGCTCTGGCTTGCATGCTCTGGTGTGAATTGGCGTGCTCTGGCGTGCACTAACGTGCTCTGGCGTGCACTGGCGTGCTCTGGCTTACTCTGGCGTGCACTGGCGTGCATTGACGTGCTCTGGCGTGCACTGGCGTGCTCTGGCGTGCATGCTCTGGTGTGAATTGGCGTGCTCTGGCGTGCACTAACGTGCTCTGGCGTGCACTAACGTGCTCTGGCGTGCACTGGCGTGCTCTTGCGTGCATTGACGTGCTCTAGCGTGCACTGGCATGCTCTGGCGTGCACTTGGGAGCTCTGGCGTGCACTAGCGTACTCTGGCGTGCTCTGGCGTGCACTGGCGTGCATTGACGTGCTCTGGCGTGCACTGGCGTGTTCTGGCGTGCTCTGGCGTGCTCTGGCGTGCTCTGGTGTGAATTTGCGTTCTCTGGCGTGCACTTACGTGCTCTGGCGTGCACTGGCGTGCTCTGGCGTGCATTGACGTGCTCTTCCGTGCACTGGCGTGCTCTGGCGTGCACTGGCGTGCTCTGGTGTGCACTGGCGTGCACTGGCGTGCACTGGCGTGCATTGACGTGCTCTGGCGTGCACTGGTGTGCTCTGGCGTGCACTTGTGTGCACTGGCGTGCTCTGGCGTGCATTGACATGCTCTGGCTTGCACTGGCTTGCACTGGCGTGCACTGGCGTGCACTGGCGTGCACTGGAGTGCTCTGGCGTGCACTGGCATGCACTGGAGTGCTCTGGCGGGCACTGGCATGCTCTGACGTGCACTGGCGTGCTCTGGCGTGCACTGGCGTGCACTGGCATGCTTTAGCGTGCACTTGCGTTCTCTGGCGTGCACTGGCGTGCTCTGGCGTGCATTGACGTGCTCTGGCGTGCACTGGCATGCTCTGGCGTGCATTGACGTGCTCGTGCGTACACTGTCGTGCACTGTCGTGCACTGGCGTGCTCTGGTGTGATTTGGCGTGATCTGGCGTGCACTGGCGCTCTCTGGCGTGCACTGGCGTGCTCTGGTGTGAATTGGCGTGCAATGGCGTGCTCTGGCGTGCTCTGGCGTGCTCTGGCGTGATCTGGCGTGCTCTGGCGTGCACTGGCATGCTCTGGCGTGCATTGGCGTGCTTGTGCGTGCAATGGCGTGCTCTGGCGTGCACTGGCGTGTTCTGGTGTGAATTGGCGTGCTCTGGCGTGCACTGGCGTGCTCTGGCGTGCTCTGGCGTGCACTGGCGTGCTCTGGCGTGCTCTGGCGTGCATTGACGTGCTCGTGCGTGCACTGGCGTTCTCTAGCGTGCACTAGATTGCTCTGGCGTGCCCTGGCGTGCTCTGGATGCACTGGCGTGCTCTGGCGTGCTCTGTCGTGCTTTGGCGTGCTCTGCTATGGAGAACTCAAGTGCTTGACAATAGAAATCCACTACCCGACAATAGAACTCAAATAACTTGAATAATTTTTAAAAATTCAAGTGCTGTGATGTGTGTTTTCTCAAACTTTTTGTTCATGATTTGCTCCATAAATTTATTGATTAAATAGACTTGAAATGGTGTATTGGACATTGATTTACACATCATGTAATTGAAAAAATAGTTTAACAAGTGAAAAAAATATTATAGCAACTTCAAGTGCTGAGCTGTTCTCTGCTGTGCTCTACCGTGCTCTGGCGTGCACTGGCGTGCTCTGGCGTGCATTGAATTGCTCTGGCGTGCACTAGCGTGCTCTGGCGTGCTCTGGCGTGCTCTGGGTTGCTCTGGCGTGCATTGACGTGCTCTGGCGTGCACTGGCATGCTCTAACGTGCACTGGCGTGCTCTGGTGTGAATTGGCGTGCACTGGCGTGCACTGGCGTGCATTGACGTGCTCATGCGTGCACTGGCGTGCTCTGGCGTGCAGTGGCGTGCTCTGGCGTGCTCTGGCGTGCTCTGGCGTGCACTGGCGTGCTCTGGTGTGAATAGGCGTGCTCTGGCGTGCTCTGGCGTGCATTGACGTGCTCGTTCGTGCACTGGCGTTCTCTAGCGTGCACTGGAGTGCTCTGGCGTGCCCTGGCGTGCTCTGGCGTGCACTGGCGTGCTCTGGCTTGCTCTGTCGTGCTTTGGCGTTTTCTGTTATGCAGAACTCAAGTGCTTGACAATAGAAATCCACTACCCGACAAAAGAACTCAAATAACTTAAATAATTTTTAAAAATTCAAGTGCTGTGATGTGCGTTTTTCTCAAACTTTTTGTTCATGATTTGCTTTATAAATTTATTGATTAAATAGACTTGAAATGGTGTATTGGACATTGATTTACACATCATGTAATTAAAAAATGGTTTTAACAAGTGAAACAAATATTATAGCAACTTCTAGTGCTGAGCTATTCTCTGCTGTGCTCTACCGTGCTCTGGCGTGCACTGGCGTGCTCTGGTGTGAATTGGCGTGCTCTGGCGTGCATTGAATTGCTCTGGCGTGCACTGGCGTGCTCTGGCGTGCTCTGGCGTGCTCTGGGTTGCTCTGGCGCGCATTGACGTGCTTTGGCGTGCACTGGCATGCTCTAACGTGCACTGGCGTGCTCTGGTGTGAATTGGCGTGCTCTGGCGTGCACTGGTGTGCTCTGGTGTGAATTGGCGTGCTCTGGCGTGCATTGAATATCTCTGGCGTGCACTGGCGTGCTCTGGCGTGCACTGGCTTGCACTGGCGTGCCCTGGCGTGCACTGGTGTGCTCTGGCGGGCACTGGCGTGCACTGGCGTGCTCTGGCGTGCTCTGGCGTGCACTGAAGTGCTCTGGCGTGCATTGACGTGCTCTGGCGTGCACTGGCGTGCTCTGGCGTGCACTGGCGTGCTCTGGTGTGAATTGGCGTGCTCTTGCGTGCTCTGGCGTGCTCTGGCGTGCTCTGGTGTGAATTGGCGTGCTCTGGCGTGCACTGGCATGCACTGGCGTGCTCTGGCGTGCATTGACGTGCTCTGGCGTGCACTGGCGCGCTCTGGTGTAAATTGGCGTGCAATGGCGTGCACTGGCATGCTCGTGAGTGCACTGGCGTGCTCTGGCGTGCTCTGGTGTGAATTGGCGTGCTCTGGCGTGCACTGGCATGCACTGGCGTGTTCTGGCGTGCATTGACGTGCTCTAGCGTGCACTGGCGTGCTCTGGTGTAAATTGGCGTGCAATGGCGTGCTCTGGCGTGCACTGGCGTGCTCTGGCGTCCACTGGCGTGCTCTGGCGTGCACTGGCGTGCACTGGCGTGCTCTGACGTGCACTGGCGTGCTCTGGCGTGCTCTGGCTTGCTCTGTTGTGCTTTGCTATGCAGAACTCAAGTGCTTGACAATAGAAATCCACTACCCGACAACAGAACTCAAATAACTTGAATAATTTTAAAAAATTCAAGTGCTGTGATGTGCGTTTTTCTCAAACTTTTTGTTCATGATTTGCTCCATAAATTTATTGATTAAATAGACTTGAAATGATGTATTGGACATTGATTTACACATCATGTAATTAAAAAATAGTATAACAAGTGAAAAAAATATTATAGCAACTTCAAGTGCTTTGCTGTTCTCTGCTGTGCTCTACCGTGCTCTGGCGTGCACTGGCGTGCTCTGGGGTGCTCTGAAGTGCTCTGGCTTGCTCTGGCGTGCATTGACGTGCTCTGGCGTGCACTGGCGTGCACTTGCGTGCTCTGGCGTGCACTGGCGAGCTCTGGTGTGAATTGGCGTGCTCTGGCGTGCACTCGCGTGCTCTGGTGTGAATTGGCGTTCTCTGGCGTGCACTGGCGTGCTCTGAATTGCTCTGGCGTGCATTGACGTGCTCTGGCGTGCACTTGCTTGCACTGGCGTGCTCTGGCGTGCACTGGCGTGCACTGGCGGGCACTGGCGTGCACTGGCGTGCTCTGGCGTGCTCTGGCGTGCACTGAAGTGCTCTAGCGTGCAGTGACGTGCTCTGGCGTGCACTGGCGTGCTCTGGCGTACACTGGCGTGCTCTGGCGTGCTCTGGTGTGAATTGCCGTGCAATGGCGTGCTGTAACGTGCTCTGGCGTGATCTGGCGTGATCTGGCGTGCACTGGCGTGCACTGGCATGCTCTGGCGTGCATTGGCGTGCTCGTGCGTGCACTGGCGTGCTCTGGCGTGCACTGGCGTGCTTTGGCGTGCAATTGCGTGCTCTAGCGTGCACTGGCGTGATCTGGCGTGCATTGACGTGCTCTGGCGTGCACTGGCATGCTCGTGAGTGCACTGGCGTGCTCTGGCGTGCTCTGGTGTGAATTGGCGTGCTCTGGCGTGCACTGTTCGGCTCTGGTGTGAATTAGCGTGCTCTGGCGTGCACTGGCGTGCACTGGCGTGATCTGGCGGGCATTGACGTGCTCTGGCGTGCACTGGCGTGCTCTGGTGTAAATTGGCGTGCAATGCCGTGCTCTGGCGTGCACTGGCTTGCTCTGGCGTGCACTGGCGTTCTCGAGTGTGAAATGGCGTGCTCTGGCGTCAATGAATTGCTCTGGCGTGCACTAGCGTGCTCTGGCGTGCTCTGGCGTGCTCTGGGTTGCTCTGGCGTGCATTGACGTGCTTTGGCGTGCACTGGCATGCTCTAACGTGCACTGGCGTGCTCTGGTGTGAATTGGCGTGCACTGGCGTGCACTGGCGTGCACTGGCGTGCTCTGGCGTGCATTGACGTGCTCGTGCGTGCACTGGCGTGCTCTGGCGTGCACTGGCGTGCTTTGGTGTGAATTGGCGTGCTCTGGAGTGAATTGGCGTGCTCTGGCGTGCATTGAATTGCTCCGGCGTGCACTGGCGTGATCTGGCGTGCATTGACGTGCTCTGGAGTGCACTGGCATGCGCTGGCGTGCATTGACGTGCTCGTGCATGCACTGGCGTGCTCTGGCGTGCACTGGCGAGCTCTGGTGTGAATTGGCGTGCTCTGGCGTGCACTCGCGTGCTCTGGTGTGAATTGGCGTGATCTGGCGTGCACTGGCGTGCTCTGTATTGCTCTGGCGTGCATTGACGTGCTCTGGCGTGCACTGGCATGCTCTAGCGTGCACTGGCGTGCTCTGGTGTGAATTGGCGTGCACTGGCGTGCACTGGCGTGCACTGGCGTGCTCTGGCGTGCACTGGCGTGCTCTGGCGTGCACTGGCGTGTTCTGACGTGCTCTGGCGTGCACTGGCGTGCTCTGGCGTGCTCTGGCGTGCTCTGGCGTGCACTGGCGTGCTCTGGTGTGAATTGGCGTGCACTGGCATGCTCTGGTGTGAATTGGCGTGCTATGGCGTGCATTGAATTGCTCTGGCGTGCACTGGCGTGCACTGGCGTGCACTGGCGTGCTCTGGCGTGCACTGGCGTGCTTTGGCGTGCACTTGCGTGCTCTGGCGTGCACTGGCGTGCTCTAGTGTGAATTGGCGTGCTCTGGCGTGCACTGGCGTGCTTTGGTGTGAATTGGCGTGCTCTGGCGTGCATTGAATTGCTCTGGCGTGCACTGGCGTGATCTGGCGTGCACTAGCGTGCACTGGAGTGCTCTGGCGGGCACTGGCGTGCTCTGACGTGCACTGGCGTGCACTGGCATGCTTAAGCGTGCACTTGCGTTCTCTGGCGTGCACTGGCGTGCTCTGGCGTGCACTGGCGTGCTCTGGTGTGAATTGGCGTGCACTGGCGAGCGCTGGCGTGCTCTGTTGTCCACTGGCGTGTTCTGGCGTGCATTGACGTGCTTTGGCGTGCACTGGCGTGCTCTGGCGTGCTTTGGCGTTCTCTGGCGTGCACTGGCGTGCTCTGGTGTGAATTGGCGTGCTCTGGCGTGCACTGGCGTGCTCTTGATTGCTCTGGCGTGCATTGACGTGCTCTGGCGTGCACTGGCATGCTCTGGCGTGCACTGGCGTGCTCTGGCGTGCACTGGCCTGCACTGGCGTGCTCTGGTGTGAATTGGCGTGCACTGGCGTGCACTGGCGTGCTCTGGCGTGAACTGGCGTGCTCTGGCGTGCATTTACGTGCTCTTTCGTGCACTGGCGTGCTCTTGCGTGCACTGGTGAGCTCTGGTGTGAATTGGCGTGCTCTGGCGTGCACTGGCGTGCTCTGGTGTGAATTGGCGTGCTCTGGCGTGCATTGATTTGCTCTGGCGTGCATTGGCGTGCTCTGGCGTGCACTAGCGTGCACTGGCGTGCTCTGGCGGGCACTGGCGTGCTCTGACGTTCACTGGCAAGCTCTGGCGTGCACTGGCGTGCTTTGGCGTGCACTTGCGTGCTCTGGCGTGCACTGGCGTCCTCTGGCGTGCATTGACGTGCTCTTGCGTGCACTGGCGTGCTCAGTCGTGCTCTGTCGTGCTCTGCTATGCCGAACTCAAGTGCTTGACAATAGAAATCCATTACCCGACAATAGAACTCAAATAACTTGAATAATTTTTAAAAATTCAAGTGCTGTTATGTGCTTTTTTCTCAAACTTTTTGTTCATGATTTGCTCTATAAATTAATTGATTTAATTGACTTGAAATGGTGTATTGGACATTGATTTACACATACTGTAATTAAAAAATGGTTTTAACAAGTGAAAAAAATATTATAGCAACTTCAAGTGCTTTGCTGTTCTCTGCTGTGCTCTACCGTGCTCTGGCGTGCACTGGCGTGCTCTGGCTTGCTCTGGCGTGAATTGACGTGCTCTGGCGTGCACTGGCGTGCTCTGGCGTGCTCTGGCGTACTTCGGCGTGCACTTGCGTCCTCTGGCGTACACTGGCATGCTCTGGCGTGCTCTGGCGTTCACTGGTGTGCTCTGGTGTGAATTGGCGTGCATTGGCGTGCTCTGGTGTGAATTGGCGTGCTCTGGCGTGCATAGAATGAATTCTATGCAGAACTGGTTCTTGACGATAGAAATCCACGCCAGACCACGCCAGTGCACGCCAGAGTACGCCAGTGCACGCCAGAGCACGCCAGTGCACTTCAGAGCACGCCATTGCCCGCCAGAGCACGCCAGTGCACGCCAGAGCAATTCAATGCACGCCAGAGCACGCCAATTCACACCAGAGAACGCCAGTGCACGCCAATTCACACCAGAGCACGCCAGTGCACGCCAGAGCACGCCAGTGCACGCCAGTGCACGCCAGAGCACGCCAGTGCACGCCAGAGCACGCCAGTGCACGCCAGAGCACGCCAGTGCACGCCAGAGCACGCCAGTGCACGCCAGAGCACGCCAGTGCACGCCAGAGCACGCCAGTGCACGCCAGAGCACGCCAGTGCACGTCAGAGCACGCCAGAGTAATTCAATGCACGCCAGAGCACGCCAATTCACACCAGATCACGCCAGTGCTCGCTAGAGCACGCCATTGCACGCCAGAGCACGGTAGAGCACATTAGAGAACAGCTTAGCACTTGATGTTGCTATAATATTTTTTTTCACTTGTTAAAACCATTTTTTAATTACAGGATGTGTAAATCAATGTCCAATACACCATTTCAAGTCTATTGAATCAATAAATTTATAGAGCAAATCATGAACAAAAAGTTTTAGAAAAACGCACATCACAGCACTTGAATTATTAAAAATTATCAAATTATTTGAGTTCTTTTGTCGGGTATTGGATTTCTATTGTCAAGCACTTGAGTTCTGCATAGCAGAACACGCCAGAGCACGACAGAGTACGACAGAGAACGCCAATGCACGCCAGAGCACGCCAATTCACGCCATTGCACGTCAATGCACGCCAGAGCAAGCCAGAGCACGCCAGAGCATGCCAGAGCACGCCAGTGCACGCCAGAGCACGGTAGAGCACAGCAGAGAACAGCTCAGCACTTGAAGTTGCTATAATATTTTTTTTTCACTTGTTAAAACCATTTTTTAATTACAGGATGTGTAAATCAATGTCCAATACACCATTTCAAGTCTATTGAATCAATAATTTATAAAGCAAATCATGAACAAAAAGTTTTAGACAAACGCACATCACAGCACTTGAATTTTTAAAAATTATTCAAGTTATTTGAGTTCTATTGTCGGGTAGTTGATTTCTATTGTCAAGCACTTGAGATCTGCATAGCAGAGCATGCCAGATCACGATAGAGCACGCTAGAGCACGCCAGTGCACGCCAGAGCACGCCAATTCACACTAGAGCACGCCAGTGCACGCCAGAGCATGTCAATGCACGCCAGAGCACTCAAGTGTACGCCAGAGCACGCCAGTGCACGCCAGAGCACGCCAATTCACACCAGAGCACGCCAGAGCACGATAGTGTATGCCAGAGCACGCCAGTGCACGCCAGAGCACGCCAGTGCACGCAAGTGCACGCCAGCACGCCAGTGAACGCCAGAGCACGCCAGAGCACGCCAGAGCACGCCAGTGCACGCCAGAGCACGCCAGTGCACGCCAGAGCACGGTAGAGTACAGAAGACAACACCTCAGAACTTGAAGTTGCTATAATATTTTTTTCACTTGTTAAAACCATTTTTTTATTACAGGATGTGTATATCAATGCCATTTCAAGCTATTGAATACCATTTCAAGTCTATTGAATCAATAAAATTATAGAGCAAATCATGAACAAAAAGTTTTAGAAAAACGCACATAACAGCACTTGAATTTTTAAAAATTATTCAAGTTATTTGAGTTCTATTGTCGGGTAGTGGATTTCTATTGTCAAGCACTTGAGTTCTGCATAGCAGAGCACGCCAGTGCATGCCAGAGCACGCCAATTCAATCCAGAGCACGCCAGTGCACGCCAGTGCACGCCAATTCACACCAGAGCACGCCAGTGCACGCCAAAGCACGCCAGTGCACGCAAGAGCACGTCAATGCACGCCAGAGCACGCCACTGCACGCTAGAGCACGCAAGTGCACGCCAAAGCACGCCAGTGCACGCCAGAGCACACCAGTGCACGCCAGAGCATGTCAATGCACGCCAGAGCAAGCCAGAGCAAGCCAGTGCACGCCAGAGAAATTCAATGCACGACAGAGCACGCCAATTCACACCAGATCACGCCAGTGCACGCCAGAGCATGTCAATGCACGCCAGAGCAAGCCAGAGCAAGCCAGAGCACTCCAGAGCACGCCATTGCACGCCAGAGCACGGTAGAGCACATTAGAGAACAGCTTAGCACTTGAAGTTGCTATAATATTTTTTCACTTGTTAAAACCATTTTTTAATTACAGGATGTGTAAATCAATGTCCAATACACCATTTCAAGTCTATTGAATCAATAAATTTATAGAGCAAATCATGAACAAAAAGTTTGAGAAAAACGCACATCACAGCACTTGAAGTTTTAAAAATTATCAAGTTATTTGAGTTCTATTGTCGGGTAGTGGATTTCTATTGTCAAGCACTTGAGTTCTGCATAGCAGAGCACGACAGATCACGACAGAGCACGCCAGAGCACGCCAATGCACGCCAGAGCACGCCAATTCACTCCAGAGCACGCCAGTGCACGCCAGTGCACGCAAGAGCACGCCAGTGCACGCAAGAGCACGCCAGTGCACGCAAGAGCACGCCAGTGCACGAAAGAGCACGCCAGTGCACGCAAGAGCACGCCAGTGCACGCAAGAGCACGCCAGTGCACGCCAGAGCACGTTAATGCACGCCAGAGCACACCAGTGCACGCCAGAGCACGCCAATTCACACCACAGCACGCCAGTGCACGCCAAAGCACGTCAATGCACGCCAGAGCAAGCCAGTGCACGCCAGAGCACGCCAGTGCACGCCAGAGCAAGCCAGTGCACGCCAGAGCACGCAAATTCACACCAGAGCACGCCAGTGCACACCAATTCACACCAGTGCATACCAGAGCACGCCAGTGCACGCCAGAGCAAGCCAGAGCACGCCAGAGCACGCCAGAGCACGCCAGTTCACGCCAGACCACGGTAGAGCACAGCAGAGAACAGCTCAGCACTTGAAGTTGCTATATTTTTTTTTTTCACTTGTTAAAACCATTTTTTAATTACAAGATGTGTAAATCAATGTCCAATACACCATTTCAAGTCTATTGAATCAATAAATTTATAGAGCAAATCATGAACAAAAAGTTTTAGAAAAACGCACATCACAGCACTTGAATTTTAAAAAATTATTCAAGTTATTTGAGTTCTATTGTCGGGTAGTGGATTTCTATTTTCAAGCACTTAAGATCTGCATACCAGAGCATGCCAGAGCACGACAGAGCACGCAAGAGCACGCCAGTGCACGCCAGAGCACGCCAATTCACACCAGAGCACGCCAGTGCACGCCAGAGCACGTCAATAAACGCCAGAGAACGCCAGTGCACGCCAGAGAACGCCAGTGCACACCAGAGCACGCCAATTCACACTAGAGAACGCCAGAGCATGCCAGAACTCGCCAGTGCACAACAGAGCACGCCAGAGCACGACAGAGCACGCCAGAGCACGCCAGAGTACGCCAGAGTACGCCAGAGCACGCCAGAGCACGCCAATGAACGCCAGAGCAAGCCTTTTCACACCAGAGCACGCCAGTGCACGCCAAAGCACGCCAATGCACCCCTGAGCACGCAAGAGCACGCCAGTGTACGCCAGAGCACGCCAGTGCACGCCAGAGCACGCCGATTCACACCAGAGCACGCCAATGCACGCCAGAGCACGTCAATGCACGCCAGAGCACGCAAGTGCACGCCAGAGCACGCGAGAGCACGCCAATTCACACCAGAGCACGCCAGTGCACGCCAGAGCACGCCAGTGTACGCTAGAGCACGCCTGTGCACGCCAGAGCACGTCATTGCACGCAAGTGCACGCCAGTGCACGTCAGAGCACGCCAGAGCAATTCAATGCACGCCAGAGCACGTCAATTCACACCAGATCACGCCAGTGCACGCCAGAGCACGTCAATGCACGCCAGAGCAAGCCAAAGTACTCCAGAGCACGCCAGAGCACGCCAGAGCATGGTAGAGCACAGCAGAGAACAGCTCAGCACTTGAAGTTGCTATAATATTTTTTTTCACTTGTTAAAACCATTTTTTAATTACAGGATGTGTAAATCAATTTCCAATACACCATTTCAAGTCTATTGAATCAATAATTTTATAGAGCTAATCATGAACAAAAAGTTTTAGAAAAACGCACATCACAGCACTTGAATTTTTAAAAATTATTCAAGTTATTTTAGTTTTATTGTCGGGTAGTGGATTTCTATTTTTAAGCAATTTAGATCTGCATACCAGAGCATGCCAGAGCACGACAGAGCACGAAAGAGCCCGCCAGTGCACGCCAGAGCACGCCAATTCACACCAGAGCACGCCAGTGCACGCCAGAGCACGTCAATAAACGCCAGAGAACGCCAGTGCACGCCAGAGAACGCCAGTGCACACCAGAGCACGCCAATTCACACTAGAGCACGCCAGAGCATGCCAGAACACTTCAGTGCACAACAGAGCACGCCAGAGCACGACAGAGCACGCCAGAGCACGCCAGTGCACGCCAGAGCACGCCAGAGCACGCCAGAGCACGCCAGTGAACGCCAGAGCAAGCCTATTCACACCAGAGCACGCCAGTGCACGCCAAAGCACGCCAATGCACCCCTGAGCACGCAAGAGCACGCCAGTGTACGCCAGAGCACGCCAGAGCACGCCAGACCACGCCGATTCACACCAGAGCACGCCAATGCACGCCAGAGCACGTCAATGCACGCCAGAGCACGCAAGTGCACGCAAGTGCACGCCAGAGCACGCGAGAGCACGCCAATTCACACCAGAGCACGCCAGTGCACGCCAGAACACGCCAGTGTACGCTAGAGCACGCCTGTGCACTCCAGAGCACGTCAATGCACGCAAGTGAACGCCAGTGCACGTCAGAGCACGCCATAGCAATTCAATGCACGCCAGAGCACGTCAATTCACACCAGATCACGCCAGTGCACGCCAGAGCATGTCAATGCACGCCAGAGCAAGCCAGTGCATGGCAAATCACGCCAGAGCACGCCAATTCACACCAGAGCACGCCAGTGCATGCCAGAGCACGCCAGTGCATGCCAGAGCACGCCAGTGCATGCCAGAGCACGCCAGTGCATGCCAGAGCACGCCAATCCGTGCCAATTCACACCAGAGCAAGCCAGTGCACGCCAGAGCTCGCCAGAGCACGCCAGTGCACGCCAGAGCACGTCAATGCACGCCAGAGCACGCCAGAGCACGCCAGTGAACGCCAGAGCACGCAAGTTCACACCAAAGCACGCCAGTGCACGCCAGAGCACGCCAAAGCACGCAAGAGCACGCCAGTGCACGCCAGAGCACGCCAGTGCACGCCAGAGCACGCCAGTGCACGCCAGAGCACGCCAGTGCACGCCAGAGCACGCCAGTGCACGCCAGAGCACGCCAGTGCACGCCAGAGCACGCCAGTGCACGCCAGAGCAAGCCAGTGCACGCCAGAGAACGCCAGTGCACGCCAGAGCTCGCCAGAGAACGCCATGGCACGCCACAGCACGTCAATGCACGCCAGAGCACGTCAATGCACACCAGAGCACGTCAATGCACGCCAGAGCACGCCAATTCACACCAGAGCACGCCAATGCACGCCAGAGCACGTCAATGCACGCCAGAGCACGCAAGTGCACGCCAGAGCACGCGAGAGCACGCCAATTCACACCAGAGCACGCCAGTGCACGCCAGAGCACGCCAGTGCACGCCAGAGCACGCCAGTGCACGCCAGAGCACGCCAGTGCACGCCAGAGCACGCCAGTGCACGCTAGAGCACGCCTGTGCACACCAGAGCACGTCAATGCACGCAAGTGCACGCCAGTGCACGTCAGAGCACGCCAGAGCAATTCAATGCACGCCAGAGCACGTCAATTCACACCAGATCACGCCAGTGCACGCCAGTGCACGCCAGTGCACGCCAGAGCACGCCAGAGAACGCCATGGCACGCCACAGCACGTCAATGCACGCCAGAGCACGTCAATGCACGCCAGAGCAAGCCAGAGCACGCCAGAGCACGCCAGAGCACGCCAGTGGACGCCAGAGCACGGTAGAGCACAGCAGAGAACAGCTCAGCCTTTGAAGTTGCTATAATATTTTTTTCACTTATTAAAACCATTTTTTAATTACAGGATAAATTAATGTCCAATACACCATTTCAAGTCTATTAAATCAATAAATTTATAGAGCAAATCATGAACAAAAAGTTTTAGAAAACGCATACCACAGCACTTGAATTTATAAAAATTATTCAAGTTATTTGAGTTCTATTGTCGGGTAGTGGATTTCTATTGTCAAGCACTTGAGTTCTGCATAGCAGAGCACGCCAGAGCACGCCAGTTCACGGCAGAGCACGCCAATTCACACCAGAGCAAGCCAGTGCACGCCAGAGCACGCCAGTGCACGCCAGTGCAATCCAGAGCACGTCAATGCACGCCAGAGCACGACAGTGCACGCCAAAGCGCGGCAGAGCACGGCAGTGAACGGCAGAGCACGTCAATGCACGCCAGAGCACGCCAGTGCACGTCAATGCACGTCAATGCACGCAAGAGCACGCCAATTCACGCCAGTGCACGCCAAAGCACGCCAATTCACACCAGAGAACGCCAGTGCACGCCAGAGCACGCCAATGCACGCCAATTCACACCAGAGCAAGCCAGTGCACGCAAGAGCACGCCAGTGCACGCCAGAGCACGCCAGTGCACGCCAGAGCACGCCAGAGCACGCCAATTCACACCAGAGCACACCAGTGCACGCCAGAGCACGCCAATTAACTCCAGAGCACCCCAGTGCACGCCAGAGCACGCCAGTGCACGCCAGTGCACGTTAGAGCACGCCAATGCACGCCAATTCACACCAGAGCACGCCAGTGCACGCCAGTGCACGCCAGTGCACACCTGAGCACGCCAGTGCACGCCAGAGCACGCCAATTCACACCAGAGCACGCCAGTGCACGCCAGAGCACGCCAGTTCACGCCAGAGCACGCCAGTGCACGCCAGAGCACGCCAGTGCAAGCCAAAGCACGCAAGAGCACGCCAATTCACACCAGAGCACGCAAGTGCACGCCAGAGCACACCAATGCACGCCAATTCACACCAAAGCAACCCAGTGAACACCAGTGCTCGCCAGAGCACGCCAGTGCACGCCAGAGCACGTCAATGCACGCCAGAGCACGCCAGTGCACGCCAGAGCACGCCAGTGCACGCCAGAGCACGCCAGTGCACGCCAGAGCACGCCAGTGCACGCCAGAGCACGCCAGTGCACGCCAGTGCACGCCTAAGCACGCCAGTGCACGCCAGAGCACGCCAGTGTACGCCAGAGCACGCCAGTGCACGCCAGAGCACGCCAGTGCACGGTAGAGCACAGCAGAGAACAGCTCAGCACTTGAAGTTGCTATAATATTTTTTTTCACTTGTTAAAACCATTTTTTAATTACAGGATGTGTAAATCAATGTTAAATACACCATTTCAAGTCTATCGAATCAAGAAATTTATGGGGCAAATCATGAACAAAAAGTTTTAGAAAAACGCACATCACAGCACTTGAAGTTTTAAAAATTATCAAGTTATTTGAGTTCTATTGTCGGGTAGTGTATTTCTATTGTCAAGCACTTGTGTTCTGCATAGCAGAGCACGACAGATCACGACAGAGCACGCCAGAGCACGCCAATGCACGCCAGTGCACGCCAGAGCACGCCAAACAACACCAATTCACACCAGAGCACGCCAGTGCACGTCAGAGCACGCAAGTGCACGCCAAAGCACGCCAGTGCACGCCAGAGCACACCAAACAACACCAATTCACACCAGAGCACGCCAGTGCACGCCAGAGCACGTCAATGCACGCCAGAGCAAGCCAGTGCACGCCAGAGCACGCCAGTGCACGCCAAAGCACGCCAGTGCACGCCAGAGAACGCCAGTTCACACCAAAGCACGTCAATGCACGCCAGAGCACGCTAGTGCATGCCAGAGTACGCCAGTGCACGCCAGAGCACGCAAGTGAACGCCAGAGCTTGCCAGTGCACGCCAGAGCTTGCCAGTGCACGCCAGAACACGCCAATTCACACCAGAGCACGCAAGTGCACGCCAGAGCACGCCAATTCACACCAGAGCACGCCAGTGCACGCCAGAGAACGCCTTGGCACGCCAGAGCACGTCAATGCACGCCAGAGCACGTCAATGCACGCCAGAGCAAGCCAGAGCACGCCAGAGCACGACAGTGCACGCCAGAGTACGCCAGAGCACGCCAGTGCACGATAGAGCACGCCAATTCACACCAGAGCACGCCAGTGCACGCCAGAGCACGCCAGTGCACACCTGAGCACGCCAGTGCTCGCTAGAGCACGCCAATTCACACCACAGCACGCCAGTGCACGCCAGAGCACGCCAGAGCACGCCAGTGCACGTCAATGCACGTCAATGCACGCCAGAGCACGCCAATTCACTCCAGTGCACGCCAGAGCACGCCAGTGCACGCCAGAGCACGCCAATTCACACCAGAGCACGCCAGTGCACGGCAGAGCACGCCAGTGCACGCCAGTGCACGCCAGTGCACGCCAATTCACACTAGAGCACGCCATTTCACGCCAGAGCACGCCAAAGCACGCCAGAGCACGCCAGTGTACGCCAGAGCATGTCAATGCACGCCAGGGCACGCCAGTGCACGCCACAGCACGCCAGTGCACGTCAATGCCCGCCAGAGCACGCCAATTCACGCCAGTTCACGCCAGAGCACCCCAATTCACAACAGAGCACGCCAGTGCATGCCAGAGTACGCCAGTGCACGCCAGAGTTTGCAAGTGCACGCCAGAGCTTGCCAGTGCACGCCAGAGCTTGCCAGTGCACGCCAGAGCACGCCAATTCACACCAGAGCACGCAAGTGCACGCCAGAGCACGCCAATTAACACCAGAGCACGCCAGTGCACGCCAGAGAACGCCAGTGCACGCCAGAGCACGTCAATGCACGCCAGAGCACGTCAATGCACGCCAGAGCACGTCAATGCACGCCAGTGCAAGCCAGAGCACGGTAGAGCACAGCAGAGAACAGCTCAGCACTTTAAGTTGCTATAATATTTTTTTCACTTATTAAAACCATTTTTTAATTACAGGATGTGTAAATCAATGTCCAATACACCATTTCAAGTCTATTGAATCAATAAATTTATAGAGCAAATCATGAACAAAAAGTTTTAGAAAACGCATATCACAGCACTTGAATTTTTTCAAATTATTCAAGTTATTTGAGTTCTATTGTCGGGTAGTGGATCTCTATTGTCAAGCACTTGAGTTCTGCATAGCAGAGCACGCCAGTTCACGCCAGAGCACGCCAATGCACGGCAGAGCACGCCAATTTACACCATAGCACGCCATTGCACGGCAGAGCACGCCAATTCACACCAGAGCACGCCAATTCACACCAGAGCACGCCAGTGCACGCCAGAGCACGCCAGTGCACGCCAGAGCACGCCAGTGCACGCCAGAGCACGCCAGAGCACGCCAGAGCACGCCAGTGCACGCCAGAGCACGCCAGAGCACGCCAGTGCACGCCAGTGCACGCCAGTGCACGCCAGAGCATGCCAGTTCACGCCAGAGCACGCCAGAGCACGCCAGTGCACGCCAGAGCACGCCAGTGCACGCCAGAGCACGCCAGTGCACGCCAGAGCACGCCAGTGCACGCCAGAGCACGCCAGTGCACGCCAGAGCACGCGGAATCGATCTTCCGTGCTAATCGCCCAGCATCTCGTAGATGGACGAAGCTGATGTCTTCATTTTTCACCCGTTGGGACTCTGTCCATCCTCTTTGGCCAGTCCGAGATGGTAGAAATGGATTTTTGCCGTCCGGTTGTGATCCTTGGCGCCCATGGACGGATCGAATGAGTAAACGTGACAGCCGAACTGGGCCACATCCTCGTCGAACGTCCACTGATTGTTGATGCCGATCGAGTAGACGAGACAATTATTGAAGACGGGCGTGATGAACTGGTCGAGACAGACGAGTTTTTGGCCGTCTGGATGGGCGACTCCTCCAGGATTGCCCGATCTTGCCATCACGAAGCCGAAATCGACGGGCAACTGACAAGCCTCGCAGTTGGCCCAGTGCAAATACTGGAACACCGAACACCTCTTCCGGCGACATTGACTCGGCTGGTTTTTGGCTTGCTATTATAAGACTTTGCAGCATCGGAACTCGTAACAAAATTTGCTGCCGGAAAGGCGAGTAGACCACGAAAATAATCACCGACAGACCCACACAAGCCGTACAAAATAGTCAAAATAGAAAACAGGTTTCTGCGTGCGCAATGTGTCATTTTCTATCTTTTTACGAACCCAATATACCTGTCTGATGTCAATAACTAGGCTCTCTCATCGACATCAGTTGCCTTTTTTATGGACCATGCAACACACACCATAACCCTGCAGCATCGTTCGCTTGTCGTACTAACACCGACTAACACCGTGTGACCTGTTTATTCGTGTGTCGTTCGCGCTACACGCACAAGGCCCATCGCTAACTACACTTCTTTCCCTTTTCTTTTGAAATTAAATGTTAATTGTTATGGCGCTATTCGTTGCGATATGCTGCGAGAAAGTTTAGGTCTATATTGATTTCTATTTCATTTAAGAACCAACAGGAGCAGATGCGACAGGAGGAGATGAGGCAGGAGAGACGCAAATGCGACGCGTAGGCGTTCTGAAAGAAGGCGAGCGCTGCTGCTGCTGGTCGGAATAGATATATTCCCATTTCCCGATTTAGCAGCAGTACGGCCGTCGTTCATTTACGTCGTCTCGACAGCAACAGCAGGGACGCCGTTCCCATCGCAACAAAAAATGATGGCGGCGTTGTTCAACTCTTTTCCATTTCTTTCCTACAGTCTTAAATCTTATCTCGAATCAATATTTTTGAAAAATAACCTTTATCTTCGTTCTCGTTAGCTTCTGGATCTCGTGAAAGTGTTTTCCTGTTATCATCCTCTCATCTCCGGTCGTATAAAGAATCTGCGCTCGCACGAGTTCGCTGGTTGATTCATTTTCCTTCTTCTGTTCTTGTTTTAAATCGTGGAAAATGCATTGCATTCTTTATCGGCAGTTTGTATCGACAAAAACAGAGTTCGTAAATGACATCACACTCGAAAAAAATTGCATTTCCACTTGAAAGAACCAGGGTAGGATCACTGTAGTTGCAATTTGATTGACTGCCAAATCGATCGCATCACGCGCCGTTAGGTGCCACCGGAACCAACGGCGAATATGTACACAGAGAGCGCTGGAATCAAAGATGCCCCCCTCCCCCTACGGGTGGAAGAGATGGCGGTGTGACCTTTTACCGGCGACACCAACGATAGTGACGCCACAGAGCTCCAGGATCTACGCTAACGCCATACAACTCCCGAACGGTCAAACAAAATAGGAAAATTGAGAAACTTTTCTTTTTTTCCATGGGATAAATCGACATTGTATCCGCTGGTTTTCGCAACCCTAGTTTATTGCTACACTCTCGCTATGTTTCGTCCCCGTTGCGTATACATAAATCAACATTGGTATCGATCCCGGGGACCTCCTGTCGCAACTGGAGCTGCTCATATTACTTGATAGTCCATTATTCTAGAATGGGTTAGTTACATTTACTGATTACATTGGAACATTTAAAATTTTCCTAAAAAGTGTAATGCCCCGGTGGCAGCCCCGCCCTCTCCAAGATGGCCGCCGCCAAGGACGTCGCGCCAATGACGTCACGCCGACGTCACGCTAGGACGTCACGCCGACGTCACAACCGACGCCACGCCGGACACAACGCGGACTCAGCAACTCCCGAGTCAGCACTCGCCGAGGCCAGACTGGCCCTCACTCACGCTCGGACCAGCCGGCGTTACATCTACTATTTTTTGTCGACAATTTTTTGTTCGGGAAAGTCCCGAAAGTACATGCACTTACAAAAGACCGTGTCACACGTATACGCTGAAGACGGTCGCGTCGACAGTTGACGGCCTCTATGGCTGCTAGTGCTACTGTATGGAGATACGAGAGAAAGGAGAGCAGCAGCAGTGACAGCAGCAGCAGTATATTATTATTGATTTCCGTCCTTTGGCTCGATGTGTCCCGATGCCTTTTATATATACACACACACACATACATACCGCATACATAGAAACTGCGTTGGGCTGGCGGAAAAAAAAATAACTGGCAATCTGCTGCCGGTTGGTTTCGACAACACTAAACGGCGATGTGGATGAAACGACAATACTCACCGAATTCAAGGAGTCGTTCGGTTGTCCGGCAACAACATTACTAGGACGATTGGACGGTCCCGGGATTCCCCGCTGACGTCGGACGCGGATCCAGTTGCCACCAGCGCAACAGTGGTCGAGTGTAGCAGTTCCGTCAACGGTCACAAGCGAAATGGTCAAAATCAGACGCTTAACGGCACATCACCAGGTAAATAAACAATCATAAAAAATTTTTGGAGATGCATTTCAAAATTATTGGCATGTACGTAATAAAAAGCGACATGTTATAAAAAAGAGGGTTGAGGAAAAAGTTCCAATAAACTCGACTACTGTGGTATCAGCTCTTGTCGAGTCCTTTTGCCCAGCTACATTTCCTGGAATCATGAAACGAAATAAGTGGCAAGCAGCGAATAAGCAAGACGGCTGGAAATTACACTACTATGCACTCTGTACTTAACTCGCACAGGCTGTTGCTTTACGTAGAAAAGCTTTTGATGAATTTATGGCACCGCTATCGGTCGTTTTCCCTTTTTAAACATTTACAGGGGGGAGCGCAAACAGGCTAGAGTAGAAGTAGACCCAGGCAACAACATTGTCTTTTCATCTTGCAGTGCAGATGTTTTTATCTGACATAGCAAACCCCTGCGCCTACTATCTCGCCCGGTTTATCTCTGGCTGGTGCAAAAATTGGTTTCTCTTTTCTCTTATGTTTGTTCGGCCACTTTTGATCGGCGATAGATTTCATGTTGTGTCTGCCGTGTGCCATTGATTTCTCTTCCCGGCGCTGGTCGTTCCTCTTTGTGGGTCACGAAATCGTCGCAGTCTTCTCGCGCCGTAGGCTCTTCCTCCTCCTCCTACCCATTTTCGAATCGATGGATCCGAGCACGCAAAAATAAAAAGGAAAAAAAAAAATTGAAATGACAGCAGTGAGAGAAAGCAATAGAGAATATGTCCGGACGGATGTATCATGCGGCCATGGAAGGATCAACGGCAGTATCGTCACTACTCGTCACACGACTAAGCTCAATATAAAATCTATAAAACTGCAGACTGTGCCACCGCTGTTGTGCCATTGCGAGACATTTTTTTTTTGGGGGGGGGGAAGAAATAACGTCGTTGCGTTATTTTCTTTTTTTTTTAATTGAAGGCCATGAAAAAAGACGGTTGTTGTTTTCTTATTTTTGTTTATTTTATTTTTTCGGTTTTGATGGCGACCATGTCTGAATACTTGATGAAGGACTTGGCTATCTCAGTACGTGGAAAACTCGGGCCACAACAACATAGTCAAGTGCATTGCAGTATAGATGAAGTATCGAGCTGAATGACGCAGAAATATCATTAACCATTAATTGGCTAAAGTGCGGAGACCCATCTTTTTTGCAAACCAAACGCGGAAAAAATTCCCGCGCATTTGTGAAAAAACAAACAAAAAAAAAGATAATATTTCTGTAAAATAATTTATTACGTTCAATTGGAGGCAAAGGTTGGATAAATCAACCGCAACCGGCATCGATTATCCGCAGACAATTTATTCTGTTTTTGAATGAAGCGAAATATTTCTAGTAAATAAGTAAGAAAAAAAGAAAAAAATTACTAGGGCCTTGACCGTGACCGTGACCTGATGTGCTGTTGACCCGGTTTCCTCTCTCTCTCTAGAAATCTATGTGCACATACTCTACTGTCAATTCCCTCCTCTTTCATATTTTCTTGTCTTATTTGTACATGTGACTGGTGGGCCAGAGACGGGCGGCTCCTCCTTGCCACTAGACCCCAGCACACACACACACACACACACACATCTGACTCTTGAAAAGAGAAAAAGATGGGAAAATCTAGTATAAGCTTGGAAAAGGCGAGCTGCTGGAGAAAATAACCGAAAAACCTACTCTGCACCTCCCTCGCCATTATGACGGCGTTCTGTCGTTCTACCAAGCCATTGGTTTGCGGCGGTTCCGTGGTTGCTAACGTGTGTATTATTCCTAGAGATGAGAGCGTATCACGCCAGGCTGCTGAAGTAAAGGCGGAGCCTTAAATGCTCGTTACGTTTATGTGTTTTCTTATCTAAAAGATTAGTTTACCCTTTTCCTTCCTAACAGTAGATGCTTAGTTCATTTTGCTATTACCTAACTTTTTTTCTAACCCCAATTCAATTTAGTTTATTTTTATCTTATAATTTTTTACCAGTCACATTTTTAGCTCGTCTCTTGTAACATAAGAATTTTGTTTTAGTGTTTTCTTTTCCTCTCAACTCTTCTTTTGTTATGATTTTTTTTCCAAAATTATTGAATTTTAATTTATGGGGCAAGGTTTTGGCATAGAGCTCGTATTTAAGGTTATAATACGAGAGCAACAACCAGAAAACATTTTTTTTTATTCGAGCCGCGTGGCATTCATCATCTCGGCCATTTTCCGTCCCCCCCCCGTCAAGTAGCCGAAGGCTTCTTTACCATGTTAAGGGGTTTGGGATGGCCATATGCTCATCAGAGCCCCAGGGGGGGGGGGGTCCGTCTTGATCCGTTTTTCCCCGCTAGAGGATCCGTTTTTAGGAACATCGAGATCGGAGCATAGTCCGTTCTCGGTCAAAGTTTGTGTTGTACTAATCTATATAGTTGAAAATCGAAATTTTTTCAGAAAATCTGTTACAAAAAAGGAAGAATAAAAAAGGAACCAAGTTTAATTGTATTTTGTGATCAGTTTTATACTTCATATTGTTCTATACTTATCCGGTTAATCAATTTTATGAAAATTTTGTTTAATGAGATTTATTGGTATTATTATAATTAATATTTGTTGATAGAACATTGTTATGAATGAATTCGAAATAGCAGTTATTTTTCCTTTTTAAGCAGTGAATATAAAAAAGACAGGTAAACATTCTCAAATTACTTTCACAAACTGGTTTCTGAATTTAACTCTGACTTCTTTTTCAATAAAATGTATCAGGCCACTGTTCAGGTTGATTACTGTTACTAACCTAATAGAAGAACGAGAATCCTTGGCTACAAGACAGGAAGAGATGGCATGAAATCTTACTAATGTGCTATTTGGAGGAGAAAGTTTTTGTCTCACCAACCACTGTCCTATTTAAAAAGCCTTGCTCCATTACAACCTTCTTGGATCAACTGTTTTTTTCTATTTTGGTGTACTAAAGGATGAACTAATGAGGTTTAACGACCCTGGAAACGAATTTTTTCTTATGGACTTCAATTCTCTTCTGAACTGAATACTTGAATCCAACATTGAAGTATAATCTCTGGAAAACTGTAATCTCCACTGATTTGGGAAGAACATATAAAGCGATAATTAGCAATTTCCCATCGGAGAAGACAAACAGCCAGAAGCAGCTGAACCTAGATATTAACAATGGTGGATCATTCATTCACGCTAGAGTTATCACCTGGGGAGTGGAAAAAGGCATTCTAAACTAGTGGAAAATATGAAACTACCTTCTGATTGATGAGAGTAGATTGACGGGAAACTGGAACTCCTTTTCAGGCCTTAAAAGAAATAAAACAAAGTACCACTAAGTTTCGCCAAGAGGCTACACTCTGCTGGAGTTTCAACTTCTCTTTGGGGCAATATCAGTATATGCAGAGGTGATGCTGCTTATGTCTATATTGCATCTAAACATGTGATGACACAGTCTAGCCATTGGTTGAGCCCTGAAGCGATAGGACATTGGAGAAAATGTCACTCTATACTCATTTCAACAAGAAAGGCATTTGACTTGACTCAAAACCAGGCTTGTTTGACTGAAGAAGAAGTAGATATGCTTTTTTCCATTTCACCTGGATTGTGGTTCCTGAAACTTAAGACTCCTCAAACAATGTTAAAGTCTTACAGCACACAATCTTCATGATGAAACAGTTTCCGCTTTCAAAAAATGTATGTATCAACCTCATGATGCATTTTCTTATAAAGCCAAATATGCTGGCATTACTTAGAGAATTCCTAAATGACTCCTCCCAAGATCATGAACATTTCCTAATAAAGCTACTTGCCTCAGTCCGAATAGGTTGTATTAGAGGTTATTTGAGACCTCAAAAATGTAGACAAGTAGAACTTTTGAGGGGAGAACTGTTTACACAGGGAATGGTGTCTGGTGTGGCATGATTGATCTTGTTAAGATCTTAACTGGCATATATTCTCAAAGATCACTGATGAGAGTGCTTAGTCTTTCATTTCAAGTGTCACCATCAGTACAAAAGTGAAAATAAGGCAGGTAACTACATTTTTGAAGCATTGAAGATTTGAGATGGAGATTGGTAAACACGCCACCCCTCCTCTATCCATAGATGACAAGATCAAGACTAAACTTTCCAACAGGCTGTATAAATTCTCTATGATGTCTCCCCTGTCTTCTCTTGGATGACTCTTGTATTCGGAGCAAGATTCTCCTGAAATGTTTGACATCTGTGAATTCTTAATTTCTCTTTTAATGGCAACACCATAAACCTTGTGTCAAGTAATGAGAGATCAGTTGGTAAGGATGCTAACATCAACATCTTCAGCTACACCCAACCATGAATAACATTAATGTGTTCCTAGAGGAGTATTTGAGAGTGGGTTCCCCTGTTGAACTACTGTGGCTCTCCAGTGTAATAAAAAACATAATAAAAACAATTGTATTGGTGCTTGTTGTGGTGGTAGTCGTTATACTAGTGGTGGTAGTTGTGTAAACAACGAATCTCAAAGGCCCTCGATATCCAGAACAATGGAATCCCTTTTCAGTTGTATTTATATTATTATTTTTAAAAAAATCTATTTTTATTACATTTCTTACACAAACACAGACAGACACAGACTCATTCCCCCCAAAAGTTTGTCGTATATAGAATGGAAGCTTGTTTTGCGATAAAATACAGCCAGCTCCTTCCGAGAAAAGAGAATGAATTATCTTTGTCAATATGTGTAGTAATCCCACAAGGTAAGAAGCATATAAGAGAGGCCGTGAAAATGTCCCCTGTTGTCAGCATCATCGAGATTGATGTCAACAATGGAAAATAGCAATCCCAAAAATACTAATACTACGAAAAAAAGAACTTACTGCTACTCCACATGTAGTTCAATGGCCAGAAATAAAATGTAGTAACACGTTGGCAAGTGCTCCTACGAGGGATAAGATATTATTTAACAAGTGATGTTATGGGACCGTCTAAACCCAATCCGTTAATTTGTTGTGGTTGTTGCCGTTTAAAAGCTGTCTTACCGATGAATCCCAATAAAGGTCGTCTATATTAAGAAAACAGAAATCCTTTGCTTATTCTTTTGAATTCGCCATAATAAAATCTTAAACAGGTAAAGACTAAATCTATTCTTAATCGCACAAAACGTTAAGTTTTCGTTTTTCTCTTTTTATATTTGGGTACTCCAATTTAACAAACGAATAAGCAATAGCTCAAATTCGAGTTATCTGGATCTTGATTAAATGGCTGTTCACAATTTAGCACACGAGCCTGGAAAGTAAAACACATCTTGGATCCATTTATTCCACAACCAACACTTGCTGCTGTACTGAATTCTGTATCTTCGGATTCTGATTGCTTGTCGTTGGAAGGCCATTATGAAGATACAAATCCTTGTCCTGCTGGAACCCCTGGTTTTTATTTAATCATTCACTCTCTTTCGGGATAGCTTAGTACAAGCAGAACAGTAGTAAGTGTGTCACTCTGTTTAATAAACCTTGTATTTTTTGGATTTCTCTTGTGCATTGTCTACATCAACCTCAATAAAGAGACAAATGTGCAAAAAATCAAAAAAAAAACTCGTTCGTATCGGTTTGCATTGGCTTGTTGCAAACGTTTAAAAAAATTATACTTGAAGTCCTTCAAAGTAGAGATTGGTTTTCTCATACTAAGACACTGATCACTCGCTGAATTGTAAAGATCAATTCACAATTTTCATCTCATGACCTTATGTACAATTAAAATATGCTACAAACTGCCTGTTCTGACGACGAATAAGTCTCTTCTGCACTATTGGTCTCTGCCAAAATTGGGCTAGTTCCCTGAAATACTTTGTCCTCCCTACTTCCGTTACCCGATACGACTGGTTTGGTTTTACGATTTTTACTGGTTTTGTGTGGATTGTCGCCATTTTTCGTCGTCGGTCCAACTTCGTAGCCCTCTCTTGTCTGCTCAAGTGGCTCGCGGATATTCATTTCGATTTGTTCTTCGTCAATGGCCTTCTCAGTACTGTTGCTCCCTTCCCATTGCACTCCTTGCAGTGCCTTTTCCAATATTTTGATTGTCCTGTCAACTGTCCTATGTTTTCTTCTTGATATTTTTTTATTCCTCCAATCTTTGATTCGTAGGCTCTTTTCTTGTTCTTTCTTTTTGTTGATTTCACTGAATTTCCTCGTGTCTGTGTCAACTTTCAGGTGAGGTTTCCTCATCTCAGAATGAAAAGTGTTTTGTTTTATCTTTTGATCTCATACCCTTTTCCGGTTTATCTATTAGTTTTGATTCGTTCTCCCTCTTGTTTTTTCGTTCTTCCTCTGTCAGTACTATCCGTTCTGCTAACTTTAAACGATTAATGTTGACTACTTCTTCTTTCCATGTGCTGCAGCGCCTTATTCTGTAGATCAATTCGGTTTTCTTTTCCATAATTCTGTATGGGCCATTCCAGTTGACTTTTGTAACTTTCTGACTCCTATCTTGCACGCTTTATTGAGTAGATAGACTATTTCAATCCCCCTATTTCAAGGTGTCTTAATTTTTTTTTCTTATCGCAGTATTTCTTTTGGTATTCGTGGTCTGCTACCAATTTATTTTTCATGATCTGGAATGCCCCTTCTAGTTTACTAAGTAGTCTCTCTCTCTATATACTCTACGGCATTTCTGAACCTTGTCCCCTTCTGTTATGAGAGCCGGTTTATGCTCAGTTATTTTGGATCTCGTCCTTGTAACAGAAAGAATGTGCTCTCCATCGTTATTGAATGTCTCACTACTCTATGATATATAGATATACCAAGCAGTTCTTTTGTAGCACTCTAAGCGTTTGATCCATTATTCGTTATTGGAACGTGGACTGCGCATTGTTTAACCCAAATGGTAGGACTTTAAAACGAAACTGTCCTTTTGATATTGTAAACGCAGTCTTATCCCTGCCTTCTTCTTTCACGTACACCTGCCTATAGCCTGCTTCCAGATCCAATGTTGTAAAGAATTTTGCTTTCCCTAATGAATGGAGAGTCTCGGAGATGTTCGGTATTGGGTATCTATCCTTCCTAGCCACCCTGTTTAAAATCCTCAAGTCTATCACTTATCTCTTGGTCCAGAGTTTCTTATCTATTCAAATCAACGGTGCCACCCAGGGCGAATTAGCTTCTTCTATTACATCATTGTCTATCATGACGTTCAGATGTCTGTTCAGTTCTCTCTGGCTCTCGTATTAAACTCGATATGACCTTTGAAACACTGGGTCTGCCCCTTGGGTATTGATTTCGTGTGATACTTATGGAGTTCGCCCTAGATCGTCTTCTTTTGAGAAAATCATTCACAAACTCTTTAGTAAGAAACACTGTCCAGATAAACAAAAATAAATGGCGAAAAACACAAAAATTTGAGAAACAACAATATTGGTGCAGCCATCGAATGGCGCGACTCTGATGTTTTTTTGTTTAGTATTTTATCATGTTATTCGCATAAAATTCTACGTGCGTGCCAGACGTTGTGATAAAAAAAATTTCGAAGAAAAAACAATCTATATGCCCCTCCAATTTGAAGTACTATCTGTAAGTTTCGTTTATTTATTATGATGTCAGTTAGTTAAGGTTATAAGTGATGCGAGGTAGTACTGAGAGGACTGCAAAAACAGCATTTTTGCATGAGGTCCTCTCGGGCTTCCAAAGACTTTCGATAGGTACTGTATACTCGAAATAAAACCGCATTTTTTGGGAAGCCATGTGCATATTTATCCATCAAACAAGACGTCTCCGCTAGGGCTTTTCTTGAGTTGCCCCACGTACCGCATTAATCTGATCGTCCAAAGAGACTTGTTTCATATAGGCCAATTTTTATATTATTCGATGGTTGTGACCCTCGTGTGGCATTCTGGGCCCTAAGACCTTCTTAGGCGACACCAAAACAGCAACAATGCTTGGAGGCATTTTTCTCTGCTTCCGCTCACCCGTGAGCGGCAGGGTATGAGAAACTGTAACCTCCAATAATCTCATTTTTATTTCCGATCTCCCCTCCTCAGCTAGTCAAATTTTACCCACTGCAACTGCGCCCTCTGCTCTCTGGGATGGTCCTAAGCTGTGCCAGTGGCCGACGGCTTTGAAGGTTCAACCATGCCAGGTAGACTTTAAAATTATACCTTCCGGAGCCCGCAGATGTTCCGCCCACCCAGTGTAGAGTAAATAGACCCAGTTTTCCCTTCCCGTGAACATTTTATTCCGTGAATCTTAATTTTCCAATGCAATATTGGATCAAATTCGATACATTGGATTTCAGCTAGACTTTTAATTGGAGTAGTATCTCATCTCAGCGTCTAATGCATTCTTTCCTTGAGTATTCTTTTCAGTTATCAAGGAAAATAAAAAAAAAAAGAAAAGAAACAGTTACTATCATCAGAACCTTAGATGTCATATGAGTGAAATAGCTTTATATTAGAAGGGAGGTGAATAAATGTCCACGACGCAACTGTTTCCGATTAACACGTCGTTGCACCGGTCTTTCAGATTCTCTGTACTTAAAGTCATTTGTTAATAAAGTTAATCATTCTCCGTTTCTCGGTTTGGTAGTACAAGAAAACGTTGACAAACAGGCTTTCCCTCATAACGACGAGAAATCCCTGCATAGTTCTTCATAGTAATCTCACACCCAGATTTTTCTGAAAGATAAAGAGAGAAATCCTAGCATATGGGGTTCTTCAGACTAATCTCACATCCAGATTTTTGTGAAAGAGAAAAAGAGAAATCCCAGCATAAGGAGTTCTTCAGAGTAGTCTCACATTCAGATTTTTGTGTCTTCTTTGTTTTTGAATTTTTTTCGAGCACCAGAAACTTGCAACGATGCATTGGTTTGGAGATTGTGACCAGCTACTGAATGTTTTTGTCAACCAGTGATCGTGCCTTTTTTTGTTCTCCAAAGAAAAATGGGAAAAATCAAAGAGACTTTCAGCAGCAATAAGAGATCGTTGAACACTGTTAACCTGGGACACATCATAAGGTTATTGATGAAAGACTCAATAATTTTAAAATCTCCAAACGAAACAAATAACATCAAGGCTGACAGAATTGCATCTGGCTGAGAATTGAATATATTTCAGGTAGTGAAAAAAAATTTTCACTGCTTCCAATGAGAACTATTACACCGATTAGTTTCTTCGATCAACCGGAATATTTGAGGAAAACTGATGAATTTCTATGAAGGGAATCGACCATGGACGTCAAGCACACCGGAGAGAGGCTTATAAAGGTGAGCGGAAAGCAGGCAAGCCGGAGATCTGACGGTTGTTATCCTAGGTCCCCGAGGAAACAAGTTTTAATGGGGAATCCTGATGCTGACCGCTCAAACAACAACTTTCTTGACAGGAAAAATTAATAAAAATAAGCGACACTACCATGGGGATTCGCCCAAGGAGATATACCATGACCCGGTACCAAAAGAAAACTCTAGAACATAATTTACAAGTTTGAGTGCTTGTGAATGAGCCCTAAGCGTAATGAGTCATAAGCGGAAAAATTGGGTTTCAAGTCAAAGACTTTTTCTTTGAAATTCAGGTCAGAAAAAATTCAAATATCATCAACCATATCATATCAAATATCATCGTTTCCTAACTAACTCTTTTTCTTTTGGTTTAGACATCACACGTATGTCAGTTCACTGTATGTCAACACAGTTTGAGTCCTACACATCTTTCATTTTTGTGTCGTGCTTGACCCAGCATCAACTTGCGAATAAACTAGAGGGGCTGCTTACAACAGACCCCAGAAGAAACTCTGAAGGCTCCTACTAAATTCATAGCGTCGAAACACGGAAAAATTGGGTTTCAAGTCAAAGACTTTTTCTTTGAAATTCAGGTCAGAAAAAAATCAAATATCATCAATCATAAAAACTCTTTGTTTTGGGTATTATTCAGGAAAGGAATATTGCACTTTTTAAAAATGGCGTTGTGACAATCGCTCCATTCAACAAATATCCTTATCTTTGAGGTCGACTTATCAACTTGCCCCCCCCCAAAAAAAAAAAAAAAAATTCTCAATAAAAAAACGATCTACCCTATCCAGGGAACGACCTAATGTATTAGGGTCCTTAGATTCTTCAGTCTAAAGCCCTTCCCTACTGAGCTGTTTTGTCTTTGAAATCTAGAAAAGACTTGTCCTGAGACCATGGAAAATGTTTTCGCCTCAAATAAAAAACGAATCCAATCACACAAGTCACAAGATAGGCAATGTGCTTTGCAGGTAGACACAGAAAACATAATTTTAACTATGTTCCTAAGCATCCTTCAATGGTTTAAATTTTTTCCTCTCAACCAAACCAGGCTTATGATTTTTCCTATTACAACTGCCACACCTTAGTTAAATTTCTTAAGGAAATAAAGAAAAATAATACTGTTCCAGTTGTTTTCAAACCAAACCAAATAGCTCTTCAAAATTATCCACAAACACATATTTTCTTCCGACCAAACCAGACCGAAGATTCCTTATGTTTCTATTGAAATGACTCACACTTATAAATATCAATATCACTGGTTCATATCTTTCTGTCAAACAAAAAACATTTCTTCCGGAATTAGGGTCCTTATTCTCTCTGGACAAAAACTGGGTCAATAATTTTTATTGTTTTTTTTTCGTTTAATTTCAGTCCGAATATTTTTGTTTTTTTTCGAAAAAATAAGTATTCTGAGAGAATTTAAAAATAAATTTTTTATATTTGTATTTTTTTCTTTTTTTCTACGAAATTAAATCAAGTATCTTTCTGGAAATACCCACATAAACCGTTCCTCCATGTATTCCTTAATTAATTACTTAATTAATATTCTCCACATAACATGACCAAAGATCCACGCCAATTGCTATGTCCAAACTGTGTAATTTGATCACGCAGTGTTCCTTATCCACAGCGTTTCCTATGTACACGCCATGGCCTGCATCCATACTCTATGTCCACGCCGTATCTTTGATTTACGCTGTGATTTTTTTTTTTGGTTAGCCTATATCCACGTCGTATTTTGGATCTACGCCGTGTTTTATGTTCAATATCCTGGTATCCACGTCATGTCCTATGGCTACACTGTGGACTAGGTCAACTTTATGTCTTGTATCCAGGCCTTAACACATGTTCACGCCATGACCCAAGTCTACACCATGGCTTGTCTTTTTACCCTGTATCTACGCCGTCGTTTTTCAAAACAAAATTTTTTAAAAAATTAAACTTTTCTCAAATTTTACTTTTGTTATTTCATTAAGTGTTCCCATTTGAAGATAGGAAATTCTGTTCTAATTTTAAGTTTACGTTTTATTGCAGTTTAAACTTTCCAAATACTACCCATCTGTAAAGAATGTGTTAATCCAACGTTCACATATCTCATCTCGATAGTTCTTCTAGCGAGCTCCCAAAAATAAGCACCTGTTGAGGGATACATAAATATGTTTAGACTGCCTTTGTTTTAAATAAAAATAAAAAGATCCAGCATTCAACAAGTTTTGGAAGTGCACCACTACCCGAGTACCCCCCTTTTTAATTAAATATTCAAACATTGCACTTGATGTGCTGGAGAAACTTGCGTGTTGCATCTTCATTGATCACTGATAGTGGGTAATGATCACTGATCTTGAGTTAAGCAAGTCATTCTTGGACAGTCGAAACTTCCCAGCTAGCAGAGTATATTTCCAAAATATTGCTAAAATATTATATTCCTACAATTGAGATGTTGGTAAAATAATTTTTTAAATATTTTTCCAATATATTTTTGCACCCAAATTTCTTGGCTCACAATAATTTTTCAACTTATTTTACTTATTTTACTTTTATTGGTGAAATAACAATTTTACTACTTTTAAAATTTTGACGGAAATCTGGTTGTTGTTTTTATGGTTTCATAGTCCAGCGTGGAATATTTTTTCATCTTCAACTTGTTATTAGAAAGGATTCTTTTTAACAAGCGATCTCCCACTCAACCGGACCGAAATACCCTCTTTTTGGTGGAGGTACTTTTCGGATCGTAATCCGGAAAAGGACTTTACAAATCCGGACTAGGTCTATTCTGTTCAGAATCGCAAGGCGATTCCAACGGAATTAAGTCCGGATTTTTATCTTTTCCCGTTCACGAGATAATCACGGTTGAAAATCGTGAAATATCACGAAAACCCAAAGTCTCCCCCTCCGACTACATCGCTTTTAGCCGTATATTCGGCTTCTACAAAAAAACTAATTGATACAAAATGTAGCCCTTTCATCCTTCTTTCAGAATCCAAAAGGATTATCTGTAGTTCTTTAAGATGTCTCAGATATCACGATTTTCGTGATACCCCCATTTCGACACATTTTTCAAGCATTTTATTCGGCGTTGCCGATTGCCGTATATGTGCTTTTTGCCCCCTTTTCTCTCCACTCCTTCCCTTTTTCCCTGTTTCCTATGTATCAAGGCCTTGTTTATCGATACAGATGGGACTTGATACATAGGAAACAATGAAAAAGCGAAGGAGTGGGGGCGAAGTCACATATACGGCAATCGGCAACGCCGAATAAAATGCTTGAAAAATGTGTCGAAATGGGGGTATCACGAAAATCGTGATATCTCGGACATCTTAAAGAATTATAGAAAATCCTTTTGGATTCTGAAAGAGGGATGAAAGGGCTACATTTTGTTTCAATTAGGTTTTTTGTAGAAGCCGAATATACGGCTTAAAGCGATGTAGTCGGAGGGGGAGACTTTGGGTTTTCGTGATATTTCTTGATTTACAACCGTGATTATCTCGTGAACGGGAAAAGATAAAAATCCGGACTTAATTCCGTTGGAATCGCCTTGCAATTCTGAACAGAATAGACCTAGTCCGGATTTGTAAAGTATTTTTCCGGATTACGATCCGAAAAGTACCTCCACCAAAAAGAGGGTATTTCGGTCCGGTTGAGTGGGAGATCGCTTGTTAAAGTTCTGTTTTGTTTTTAAGTCTAGAGTGGGTTTGAACCATCACACTTGGAGTCACCAATCTAATGCTATAACCACTACACCAACAGCGGTATTACAGATGTTTTTCGACTTGAGGCAATAAAAGTTTTTAACTTCTAGAAGCCACGTAAACAAGGGTTAAGAGGGGATTCCCTATAGAGGTTTATCCTGACAGGCAATAGAGAGATCCAGAGGATCTCGCCACGGATTTCCCTACGGCCAAAAAAGGGATAAGTCCTGTAATGGTAAAATATTGTTTTCCGAGAATATTCTTCGGTCGATAACCCACATATTGGTATAACATTAGATTATTACTTTGCTGCGTCAAGGTGGCTGTTAAATTGTTTTGTGGTTTTCCCAATGAATGACTATAATCAAAGAAGAATAAATCAATATTACGTTTTGTTATTTTCCCAATAACGGACCATTAAAAAAGTAATAAATCCTTTTTTTATGAAAAAGCTATAGTCTTTTACATTGAACATGCATGCGTTCAAAATCCTAAATGTTTTATATCGTATTCAATTCGTTAGTTCTGCATAAAATTGCCTAAATGAACAATCCAATTGTCTTAAAATCCAGATCTTGCACAAGTCTCGAACAACTAGCTTACGTACTTCGAATTTAAAACTCTACCTCCACGCTAACGTGATATAATTTATCTTAAATGTTAAGGAGATGAAATGTTAAAACTGCTATTATTATATATCCATATAGGTAATTCCTATGGAGGTTGGTTCAAACCCACTTTCCGCAAACAAATGACTTATGAAACAAATAGTCTCAATAATCATAAATTCCTAGACTGATGTAATTAAATCGATTTTGCTCACGCTGGGCTATAACCATGACAATGAGTAAGTTTGCACTGGTCACATCGGGACTTTTTAATCATATCCACTGCTGGTGAAGTGGTTACAGCATTGGATTAGTGACTCAAAGGATAATGGTTCAAACCCACTCTCGGCAATAAAATCAGCACCTAAACAATCATTTAGGGTTTTGAACGTGGTTAATGTAAAAAACTATAGCTTTTTCATAGAAAACGATGTATTCCTTAATTAATGATCCGTTATTGGGAAAATAAAAAAAAATTATATTAATTTATTCATCTTTGATAATAGTCATTTATTGGGAAAATAACAAAAAAATTTAACAGCCACCTTGTCGCAACAAAGTAATAATATAATATTATACCAATATGTGGTTTATCGATCGAAGAATATTGTCGGAAAAAAATATTTTACCAATTAAGACATGCTAGCTGGGTTGTTTTGGGACTCAGGAGTGACTAGCCTAGTACTGTTCAGTTTTGTGTGGTATTTGGATTGTGGGGGATTCTTAGTTGACGATGTAATGGATTGGTCTGATCTGGCCACCAGATATTGCCTCGCATCAACTGATTATCTTGATCAAAGGACCCTGTGGACACAAGAATTTTTGATCACAGTGTTATGCAATCTGTTAAACCATACAAGGAAGGCTATTCCTTTTGAAATTGGGGATAATCAGTTCGTCAAACTTTCTAGTTCTGACAGAATTTCCCTTTGTATACGCATCACAGCCCCACAGTACTTTCCTAACCCCGAACGTTTTAAAACATGGCCTACTCTAATAACGGTCTATGGGCTGGCTATCCCTGTGTTGCCAAATGGTCCTAGCCCTTTTCTCCTGACTGATCATTTCCAGTGTGTCGAAAGTTTAGCGTAGCAAGAGACAAAACAATCTCCATCACGAGCTGGTAAAAGTCGAAGGGAGCGTGGAAGAAAAACAAAGTGAATACGGGAATACGAACGGTTCAAATAGCGAAATCAAATTAGAAATAAATTTTTGTAGGTATCTGTCATTGAACGTCTTTAATTAGTAACTGAAGCTCGTCCGGCCGAAAAATTTTCAATCAATTAAATTTTATTTTATTTATTACATTTTACAAGTATTTTAAATCACCTCTTTTCAATCAAACCTACGAAAACAGTGAATTCCCTTTAAATATGCCCATCACTATCACGGCAATGGGATTAGCCACCAAGCTTTCGGTTCCATTATCCAGGTAATCTACGATGTCGTGTGCTGTGGACTGGCACTTGTGTATATAACGTTAATTGTACGTACACTTGCTTGACGTGTCAAATTTTCATTGGTGTTGATATAGTTTGTATCAATATTGATAAGCGTGTCAACTCGTGAAAATTTAAGGTGTTAGCATATTTTATTTCTCTCTATCGACTGAGTGGGGGACAGTTTCAGGTAGGATTGGTATGAATCCCATACACTGAAACCTGTATTGGTTTAAGTCTCATTGTATGCTGAAACTAGCCTAGTAATAATGTGATAAATTTTATAAAGTGCATTGATTTACTTGGACTATAATCAATTAATCATAATATTGCAACCGTTTTATCCTTGTCAGATGTCTATCTTTATTTTATCTTTTCCAGAAAGTAATTTTGGAGGACTGTTTTCTTACTTAATTTTTGAAAATGTGTTATATTGGAGACAATTATAACTCAAATAAATAATTTAAGTTTACTAAATAAGTTTATCAGCTAGAGTGAGTGTGTCCTATTCTTCATTGTGCGCTGTATGTTGTAGTTACAGTTGAGCTGAACTGTTGATCATCAAGTCAACTTGAGTCTGCTGTGTATGGTATTAGTGTTTTTTCTGACTTGAAACATCGAAGCGGAGAATTTAAAGGCTGATGCTGAAGTGCATGTTGAAATATTTCGTCTTGTGCTACACTATTTGGTTGTACTGGATTTACGTCTCATTCTATGCTGAAACAAGTAATTATTTGACCAATTTTCTAGTGGTCATTGATTTACTCAACTAATCATAATCTTGTAACTAATTGATCCTCGAAAGATGTTTGATGTTTAAGTAATTTTGAATGAAATCTGTTAAATTTGGATAGAGGACAGTAAAAAAATAAAAATTTTTTCAACATCAAAATGACTTTCACTAATGTTTCTCTAATTGAATTGTGAGAGCTATATTTGATCAGGACGCCCATACCACCGAAACCGCCGCCTGCTCCGCCAAAGCGTGGTTGTCATGCCGGGAACCGCGGTACCAACGAACGTCCCAGCCCAAATCGCCCCAGCTCCAGCCCTGGATCCAGACATCGAGCTGCGCCAGAGACAACAACGTCGGCCCCGGAACTACGGCCCGGCAACTTGACGTTCAGCCAGAACACACAGCGCCCCGCTTCGCTACCCGGCCTAGCGCCGGAACATGCGAGCCGCAACACGGGTTTTTCTTTTTTTAACCCCCTCCCGCTATTTGTCCCCCTTCGTCTCGACAAACCGGCATTCTCATTTCGGCTCTTTTTATTATTCATGCCCCCCGCCTCAAACCTAGTATGGCTACCAGGCCATTCTCGTAAGTTTGTTGGAGAATGAATTGTTAAATTTGACCCTAATTAATCACTTTATTGTATATTTTGTGTAGTGAGATTTGAAGAAAAAAAAGAAAACGTACTCGGCAGTCAAGGGTATGGAACCGTGTTCATAGGAACTTTCAAAGGAAAAGAAGTTGCTGTTAAAGTAACAGTGAAGGTGCATTCAGATGATGAAAGAAACAAAGAACAGAAACGGGAAATGGAGGAACATCTCCAGTTGGATCACGAAAATGTTTTGAAACTTATGCACGTCGATGACTCACTGGATAAAACGTAATGGAATTTAATTCATTTTCATTTGACATTTTCATTGACTTTGTCTACTGACTTTTAATTTCTTTTGTAGGTACCTTAAGCTCGAATTATGTGCCTGGACACTCTATGATTATTGCGTGAAGAAATACGAGGGACCCATGCCGCGAGACATCATAGTTTTATATCAAATCGCCAATGGATTGCATTACATCCACTCACGAAATTTAGTTCATCGCGACGTCAAACCGACCAACATTCTCATCTCAATGTCGACACCCGTCCAAATCAAATTGCCCGATTTCGGATATGTCAAGAAAATTAGTCCTCAGGGGACATTTACACAGCAGAGTGGATTGAAAGGGATTCTGAATTGGATGACGCCCGAAATTTTGGAGCTTATGGACGACATTATCACTGAATATCCGCACGGAGAAATCCAAAGCGACACATTCGCTTCCGGCTGCGTCTTTTTCTACTTCCTGACAGGCGGTAAACATCCCTTTGGCAGCAATTCTTTTAGAATTTCGATGAACATCTTAAGTAACAATCCCATAGAGTTTAACAAACACATTCAAAGTAAATATTTTACTTGTATTGCATCATGCTGATGTTTACAAGAGCTGCTCGACATTTTTCTGATCATAGATTTGCAAGGCGACGATCGTGCCCTATACGAACTGATCGGAAAAATGATAAAGCCGCAAGAGGAAAGAAATTCATTGCCCGAGGTTATTGAACAACTAACCACAAAATTACATACGTCATTACGTAAATGAAAATTTTCTCTTATATTATAAATCAGTCCTTTATCGTTTTTTTATTTTTCTATATAATAAAAGGTCAGTTCAAAACAGTTGCGTGATTAGTGTGTGAGAGAGGCGGATATATCGTCTTCCCTTTCCACCCGAAGAAACCAGCTAGTAATCGCCTTTGGCCTTAACGATGAAATTATTTTCTTTTCTGCCGAGAATTCGTTCATTTCCTTTTCCAATTGGAAAGAGGACGAAAACAAGTTTCAAACTGATGAACATCTAAAGAAAATAACGACGATGGAATGGAATGTAAAAAGTTCATTTTGAAGAGATTGAATTGTCATCAAGTTGCCTCAAATGTTTGATTTATTTATTAATTTTATATTTCATTGTTTGTTCATCAGGCGGACGGAACTCAATTGGCTGCCATCTTCAATCAAGATGTCATCGTGTGTTGGGATTATCCAAGTGGCGAAATTCTCTTTCAAAAGAATATGTAAAGGATCTCTTTCCTCAAAATCTTATCTCGGTTAGACAACAGAGAGCGAGAGACAGCGTGCTGTCGATGGGAGAGCGGGACGTGTTCTGCCTTTTCTAGAACAAAACAAGAGGGGTGTGGAAATTGTGGGGTGAGAGAAGGCAGCTAAGAAATGTGGGGGTGCAGCATTGCCACAAAATTTTTGGGAGAGAAATGAATATATATTCGACATGATTGCACTATTGGCACTATACTACATCACAGAACTTTAATTACATCAGACTAGGCTGAGAGAAGCCTATTCCACTATAGGGCTCTTCGGGGTCTGTTTTTTTAGGCGTTTTATCTGGCAACGCAGCGTGGAGAAGCAGGTGCGGGCACGATGTATTTTAAAAGATCATGGAGTAAGAACAACCCTACTAGCACAGTGATATCCATAGGATATACCATGTATGTCAGAGCCGATCCAGTTGGATATCCGAGTTGGACGTCCTAGGGAAGTTTACAGGATATACTAATGTCCTCTCCTGTGTACGTCAAACTTGGATATCCATGGACGTCCAAAAAACGGACGTCTTTGGGATCAGTTAAAAATTTGGGAAAAATTTAAAATTTAACTTCATCGGGGATCGAACCCGGGACTCCTGAATGCCATGCCTGTGTTATGCATCCATGCTATAGTTGTTTTTATTATTTTGAGACAAAGGGGATATTGGATCTCCCCTACTAGCACACCTTATCCACAGGACGTTCTATGGATATCCTGTGAACGAAAACCCGTCCGTCCGTTTAGCGTCAGCTACGGATATCCTATTGATGGAATGTTTGGATCAAGAAAAATGGTCCATACTGGGATGTCCTAAGATGTCCATCGGTACCAATCTGGGATGTGAAATTAATCGTTCGTTTCAGATCCTTATTCTGATATCCATACGATGTCCAATACTCATCACGAATGTACGGCTGACTTCACATCCGAAGATTGGTACCGATGGACATCCATCGGTGGCAATCCATAAATTGTCATATGGATTGCTTCGTAGGCTAACGCCTCCTCGCAATGAAGGCTTTCCAATTATTACCTTCTTAAACTAACGCCTATGCACAATGACGTTGAAAGATATTGCAAGTCTCGCAATGACGCTTGGCGAGCATATTTTTATTATCATAAGAAAATTTGCAAGAGTCTAATGAAAAAAATAAGCAATACCGCAAAAATAATGAAAATAGCTATTAGGGGAGAGGGGGGCTAGTTGGCAGTTGGGGTAAGTTGGCATTTTGCTAGTTAAACCCCTTACAGACAAAAACAAATCAAGCCTTTTACACCAAATATGAAAGACAACACCCAGATTACTGATACAAAATTTCAAAAGTATACAACTTCCCCAACAGGAGTTATAGCAAAAAGAAAAAAAAAACGGCAAAAAGTTTTTTTTTGGCCTCCCAGCACTTTTCATTTTTCTCATAGTATAAAACTCTAAGAGTGTCAGAAAACCCAAGCAAACAAGAATTAATGTTTGTCTTATTTTTAAAATAAACCCGATATTTCTACATTAAAAGGTTATTTAGTTATCAATTTATTTGTTCGAAAAGCACCCTGTGGGGTTAGTTGGCAGAAATGTTGAGGGGCATGTTGGCATACAGATTTCTCACGAGATGCTGAGTTGCAAGTTTTCAAAATTCGACCTAGACATTTTGGAGCAATGGAGAATCGTCACTTGCCAACTTACCCCGTAGGTGGGGCAAGTTGGCAGACTTTTTTTTCAGTTTTTCTCAATTTAACAATTTCGTGTAAATGAACATTGTAAACAAATACGATCAATTCATAGAGAATTGAAATCTGAATCTGATTCAATCATTCAATTTGCAAAACGTGTGGACAAAAAATTCAAATAAATTCACACAAAGTGACCCTGCCAACTAGCCCCCCTAGTGGAGCATAAAAATCTGTTATATTTATAGATATAACCGAATTTGCAATATAGTCAATTCAGGGGAATTTGTTACTAGGAACGATGGAGCGACGCCTATAAGTAATAGGCGAGCATTGAGCGACGACTTCACCAATTTTCCATCAATTGACTCTCAATTCAGGTTCAAATTCAGGTTAAACTAAACAGGGATAATAAATGGCAGAATTTACCAATTTGCAATATTATAAAAAAAAGAAGCTGGAGCTAATGAAGCTGGAGAATTAGGGGGGATATATAGCAGTCAAGATAATATTCTATTTTAGTTGGAAAGGAAAATAAGCCTGAAAAAAATATATATTAACTTAAGCTTTTGAAGAACTGCATTATAGCGATTTTGATAAAATAGCTCCAACTAGCTTATTAATAGGCGATTTTGATATTCATACAGGTAATATAGGAGTTGTAAGAGATCCTAACAATTCTACTATTCCTCCTAGGTTAGTTAGGTTAGATTTTGCTGGAAGTTTTGACCAATAGGGTTGGTGCATGAATAAGGGATTCGTTTGAAAAAAATATCATTAGAATCAGTTTTTCACGCTGATTCTCATGGTATTTTTTTATATTTTTAAAATAATAATTTCCCCCCGTGATCTCACTTAAAAGTTGAGATTAGCTCCCCCCATTTTAAAACGGACCTCACGCCATTTTTGGTGGGCGGTCCTTAAAATGGGATAAATTTCCCCCCTTTTCACCCTTTTCGTCTTTCGCCTTTCGGCCCTAAGGGCAAAAGAGGGGGTATAGGCAGCACGAAAAAGGGTGAAAAGGGGGGAAAAAGAGCAAAATTTATCCCATTTTAAGGACCGCCCACCAAAAATGGCTGGGGGTCCTTTTTGAAGTGGGAGGAGCCTAACTGAACTTTGAACACAGATTACGCTCTGAAGAAATTATTTTAAAAATATGAAAAATTACCATGAGAATCAGCGTAAAAAACTAATTCTTATGATAGTTTTTTCAATCGAATCCCTTATTCATGCACCAACCCTATTAGATAATGAGATACGTCCACATTCGTGGTCTAGACATCTACCCTTACTAGGACCAACTAATCATTTGAGAGAATTTCCAAGTACCATAAACATAAAGTATAATGATTTATTTGTAAAAGGTTTACTTGATACTGCACAAATTGATTTAAAAATTACTATTGACAATAGCTTCGTTGAATTATCAAAATATTATAGTGATAAAGCACTAGCAAATTGGGAAAAAATGACAATGAGCCAGAAATTTAAAAATATATCACCAGAAAACATAAAGATTGCTGATGTTAAAGATGCTCTTAAAGAAACTATGCAAAAGAGACAACAATCATTAAAAGAATATGGGTTGCAAATTAAACTCGGTCTTTTAGTAACAAAGGGAAAAATTAATAAGCCAGAATTTAAAAAATTAGTTCAAGAACACTTTGATTATTTTAACAATATAATCGACCAAAGGAAAATACTAGAATTGAAGAAGAAAACTGAGGGAAACTATGTTGAATATATTTTAGGTAATAAAACTCGAGAAGTACTGTTAATTAAAGAAATAGCTCAAATAGTAAAAGAAAAAAAAAAGCACTAACAAACCCTACTTTAGAAAGAACTGATCTATCTGTAGCATCTAAAAAAGCACTAGATGTTATGCATATCAATGACACGATAATGTAACGTGCTAACGTGTATTGTACTGACTACTGCACTAGAGCGAGAGCGATACAAGTGTAGCTGCATGGTTATATAGGTGTTGGGCGTCGGCGGATGCTGACGCCACACTACCGGTTGGCCTACATACCAACGGGATTGTATAGCGGGGGCAATGGCCAACGCGTGATCAATGATCAACGCGACATCCCCCCTTCTAGTCGCAGACGTCCCGACTGCCACTATTGGCGGGTACGCCGAAAAACCGTTACTAATTTTCTTTTTCTTGTTTCAATTAATTTCAATCAATTGCGTCTTTGGGCTGCCGTGTGTTTTCGTAAGGAAAGCCATTTTCCAATCGAATAACAGTCCTTGGGAATATACACGGTAGCACGTGAGTCCTTTCCCCCAAAAAACCAAAACATTGTGTAAAATCCCGTATTTAGGGTATAGGCTTAGAAATGATGAGGGCGGCTCTCAAGCCCAAGGATTTTAATTAACTCAATGCACACAGTGATATTCCTTGTATGTCCCGCAGTACCTTCTACTTTTTTTACGTTATCATGTAACCCCGTATCTGATGTTTTATTGATCTTCCTTGTTATATATAATAAAGAAGCATATTTCAGTCTGGACATTCCACTGTGATTGTGACTAACAAAAAGAAATTGTACTCCATATATACATACTCCCAGCATACTCCCATTCACTCTGAATTGAAAACCTCAATAGACGAATAGTCTAGTAGCCTACATATTTAATCAGAGGACTTCCCGACTTCCTAGAAACGCGAGTGTAGTGGCCGCGTCTATCTTCCCACACTTGAATTCAACCCCAACAATAAAGATGTACTTATTTTACCGATTTCCAGTACCTACACACCCCTAACAGTTTCAGTACCCTTCAATATGGTCGAATATGGTACTGAAACGCAATTCAGTATTTTACTGTACTTGCTTAAGTACAACTTCTCTACTAACCATTCATTTGCCTACTTTTTACGTTATTCCTAGTGAAACTGTTAGTAGGCATAGTTCTGTTCAGTAGGTCGGTCCAGCAGTTTATAAAGATTTAGTTAGTAGTCTAAAAAACGCAGTATGTTCAGGTAGGGTTAGTAGTTTGATTTTAAAAAGTAATCAATAATAAAAGCAATGTAGGTTATAGCTAGTAGTTTACAAAAATTTAGTACTTTTGTTATAAGTAGTGTGAACAATTCAGTACCTTTGATCACTAGTTCAAAAAGTTCAGTAGGCAGGGTTAGCAGTTTGACGGAAAAAAGTAATCAGTTGTACGTTAGTCACATACAAAACTGTAAGTATGTTTTCACATCGTCATTGCAGTTTAGTAGGTTACAACTTACAAGGAATAAGTAGTATTCGTTAGGATAGTAGCATTTCTATAAATCACTGTGGCGCGCCTGTATGACACTAGACTGCCACTCAGAAGGCCCGGGTTCGATTCCCGAAAGCATCTTGTCTTCTTTTCATGTTAAATCACTTCGAAACCAATTCGTAGACATATTATTTCAGTGACGTTGAATCGAGTCTGGCCAGATCCAAGAAAATTGCCACTTCTATTTGTTTGAAATGGATGAACATATTTTTATAATTGAGCGAAAAGGCATCTTGCAATAGATTAAGCGAGAAATCGTTACAAATCTCACAATTTCTCTTAGGGACAAGAAATTTGAACCCTATTCTAGCTGTAAGATAAGATGACGCCGTAAAGAATATCTACAGTAAAAAAGGAATAATACTATAAATAATTATACTAAAAGATAGGGAATAAAAATTTATACAATATTACATAAGGATTTCTCAATATTTTGAGTATTTTTTTAATATTTCGTTACCAGGAAATGAAAGAAAACTGTGAATTTTGGAACAACAGACGCGTTTTTGAAAAAATTTGGAAAACAAATATTTATTGGTTTTTTTTTACAATAACTGTATATCAATTGACGAAGAAGTTCAAAGCTAATCCATAGATGTGCATTATTTATGGGTTTTATTGCTTAGTTTAAGCATTATTAACCAAACATTATTTCACTGACGTTGGATCAGGTCCGGAAAGATTCAAAAAAATTGCCATTTCTATTTGTTTGAAACGGACGAATATTTTTTTATAATTTATCAAAACGGGATCTTGAAATACTAAAAAAAACAGCAGAATTGATAAAATATGCCTCTAATAGTTTTTTAGCGCTGAAGTTAGGTTTCATTAACGAAATCACCAACTTGTGTGAAACCTCTGGAGCAGATATCCAAGAGGTCTCGCGTGGCATGAGACTCGATCAACGCATCTGATTGGATTTTCTTCTTCCCTAAAGATACAGAGGCTCTCGTCCATTTGGCTGGAACTCAAGGGTTTGATCTGTCCCTGATCCGCATTCTCATTCAAAGTAACTCCCATTGTAAAAAGGACATGGCTCAACGCATTAAAAACGCTTTAGGAGGCCATGTGGGGGGGGGGGGAATTTCCATTTGGGGCATCACTTTTAAGGCTGAAACTGATGAACTGAGGGAAAGTCCCAGTTTGGTCATTTTGCCTTTTTTACAGGAAAAAGGAGCGTTGCTACGCATCTATGATCCCAAAGGAACCACAAAAAGAGATCCTGTTTTTCAAGGGGTCTCTTGTGCAACGATCCTTATGAAGCTGTGAAGCGAAAGATGATTACAGGATCTCATAACCCGCCCCAAGACATTGGTATCAAAATCACATTTGGAAGGAAGCATTTTTTTTTTTAAACAGATTGAAGAGCTTTATCAACTAGCCCATCAAAAGAGGCCCTCTCAAAAGGGAGGTCACCTTTCTTCTCAGAATATTTTATCTCCATATGCGGAAAGCCTTTTGGAAAACCTTTCCCCGCCAGAGCCTCTCTTAAAAATTGAGTGGCATCCAGGAAACGGAGCTTTTGTAACGATTCTGAAACAAGTTACAGATCGCCTTCCTCATACTTCTGTGATCCTTCACGAACAGGTGGATGGGTTTTTTCCCCTGACCCAACAAAACCAAAGGCTCTCCAAAAACTCAGCGAAACGATTCTGCGTGAGAAGTCGGACATCGGATTCGCTTTTGATGGCGACGTAGACCGTGTCGTTGGTGGATAACAACGATTGCCCTTAGCAGAAGATGAGCTCCTTTTCTTTTAGCAACCAAATTTCTTTTGTAAACCCCCAATCTTAAAGTTGTAGCTGACACCAAATGCAGCACCTTTCTTTTGAGAATTCTGGAAGAAAAAGGGGCGAAAATTTTCATGGAGAAAACAGGACACGTCCACATTAAATATCGCATGGCAAAAGAAGGCGCCCTTCTGGGAGGCGGAGTGAGTGGCCACTTTTTTTCAAAGATACCCATCCTGGCTATGACGACGGACTTTACGTTGCTCCGCGCACCCTACAGCTTTTTGCTCAAAACACAGGAAGTCTTGGGAAAACAGCCCGAGAACTCCCCCATCGTGAGACAAGCCCCGAGATGCGGCTTCCCTGCAAAGAAAGCGACAAAAGCCTTATCATTGAATCAATCAAAAAACATCTTTTGGAGCAAAAAGTTCCTTTTCTGGCTCTTGATGGTATTCGGATCTTAAGAGAAAAGGAGTGGTGGCGTGTGAGTGCGTCTCAAACAGAAGCTTCCTTGATTGTACGCTGGGAAGCTTTTGATACTCCCTATTTTGAAAGCATTGCTCAAGAAATACGATGTCTCCTCGCTCCTTGGAAAATCCTTTTTTAAAACAAATACATAATCGTCATTCCTTAATTCGCTTTTTTAAAACAGATCTTTTCTTCGATTTATATTTTCTGCAAGAATAAGCAATTTAGAAGAAAAGTGAAAATCAAGGGGGTTCAAAAGGGGTTTTTTCATAAAATTTTAGGCATTATTTTTACGATGGTATTGCCAATTTTTAATAAACCCGCTTGCAAGAGTGCAACTTTTGCGCCCATATGTCACTGATTCACGGAGTTAGATCATTGTTTGCGAATGAAAGTGATCTCGTATCTGAATTGGAACACAAAAATAACGTCGAATTGGATATTCTATCTGCCAAACGAAGTATAAAAAAATAAAATGATGGTCAGTGTTGTTTTTCTATCATAATTTTTTTTTTCATTTCTAGGATTGCATGAGAGGAGTCGTTTGCTCAACCACAAACCCCAGAAAGCTATGTCAAATGCTGTACCTGTCTCCATTTAAGATTCATCTCAGCTTCTCCAATACTGGGCCAATGGCGCTGTTAGTTTTTCAGCACAACAAAACATTAATAATCCCACCAGTCAACTGCTCACTACCAATTTTCGAATAACATAGAAAAAAAGAAGCGGAAATCTTGACGGTGAATAATGAAAAACGTTAACAAAAATTAGCTTCGGGCTTTTGGATGACCTAGTTGATAAAGATTGGCGAAATTAACCTGGAAAGGAAGAATAATTAAATAGATATGCTGCGCAAAATTCGTCTGATCCCACTCGAAGCAGATGCACATTTTCGTTCTTGATATAATATTCAGAGTCGAATGGAATGACAACGACTCGACATTTTATAGAGCCATAATTTGCATATGACATAATGATACAGAAGGTTAATGGCTTGGCGATCATTGATATACGTCTGGAACTTTTTAACTATCGAGGGAACACCAGCCACAAAAAAAAAACGCTGAGAACGAATGTTCTTTTTGATTTTCCGATATTCGTATCAATGACGAGATCATTGGCCGCAGTTACCAGAGTTATGTGATCGGACGAAAAGCTACCAGTGACAGGGTCGAAACGTTGACGTGGAAAATAGAAGAATGGGACAAAAAAAGGGTTTCTCACTGGATCATGCAGGTCGTGTATATTAATTCGTTCCTGCCGACGGCCTGGCCCCTATATGTACCAGACTTTATACCTTTTTATAGTCTTGGAACAGCAATGGTTGTTTCGTTCGAATGGCATTGTCACAAAAGAGAGCAGCGGCAGCCAAAACAAGATGATTGAAATTGAAGCCTCCTGTTGGTGCGGTACACATTCATCGAGTTCCGAAGAAAAACGATTTTATTTTTATTTCTCTTTCTGTGTACCTGTACTGATGCTTACTGTATACCTTCTAATTTACAATAATTATATTACTGAATACAAAAAAAATTTCAACATTTTCTCTTTGTCTTTTTCACCTTAATTCAATGGATTTTCCGCTTGTTCGCCTTCCAGGTAAAGAGTTTTATGAGTTCGCGGTATTCTAATCCGTCAGCCCCAAGGACAGTGTTATTGACTCGCTTGAGTATCTGGGTGATTTTGTATTTTGTGGGTGAAGAGGCAAGGATGATGTGTTCCTCTGGCGAAAGAGGCAGTTATCACTATCCAGGTGGGCCCTGTTTACTTCCTCGGCTGTGGGGCGGTTGCGGTTGTAAGTGTGGCATAAGAATTCATATTCGGTAGCCTCCTCCGTTGTGCCAGTGTAGGCTTGAGATGTCTCGCCAACCTTGCTGATCCGTTTATAATCCAAATTCTTCTGGAAAGTGAAATCAAAAGAAGAAAAGCGCTATCTTCTATCGCATTGGAGATATAGAAACGCTTCTTCGAAGCTGTTCAAAAATGCGGTAATTTTCTGTAAAATACTTCTACACAGGACCACTGTTCAGGCAGAAGAGATTTTTGCGAATAGTTACTTAATGCCCAGTTATGGCATGAATAAAGGAAAAAAATTTCTGTTGTGTAAAGGCTTTAAAGTGTAAAAAGGAAAAAGTTTAAAGGTGTAAAGGATTTGAAATTGAAAAAGTTGCGAAGGTATCCTTGAAAGCTCTTACGTAAAGCAGGGCAAGGAAAGGGTTTCATGGGCTCAGCGCTTGACAATGTAAGAATGGGTTTACAGGGAAAGAATTCCACTAGCACAAATATATTTCTGGGATATGGCTGCCATGTATACTCCCAAGAGCAATCAAATGGCATATCCATGAAATGTTTCGTGTTGTTCAAAATTTCCCTTCCCTACAGTGACAGTCTGTATCCCCTTGTTTATACTGAAATGCATGTACACAGTATTCTAAAATTCTTTTTATCTCTGGATATAATTTATTTAAGGAATAAAATACCAATGTTAGTATGTTACCATCTACAGTATCGAATAACTGCTTAGGCTTAGATCCCCTTGACATACAAAAATGCACGACATCAACGTAAAGCCAGAAAAAAATCAACGAAAGCTGCTTTCTTGGGCAAAAATACCTCTGCTTTAAGTGTTTAATAGGTGTGGACCCCTTGACATAAAAGTTGGCCTATAAGACTATCTAAATTTTCCAACCTTCCTTGGCCAAGCTACTCCTGAAATTGGTGTTCAACTGTATAGCTAACTCCACAATCTTTTGGCTGTTCTCACTGCTCCAGAAAGTTTAAAATTCGTCTTTTTTCTTGACATAAGCTCAGCCAAATTCAAATGTTCAGCCAATAGTTTGAAATGAATCCGCTTAATATACTAGTTAAGTTCTGTTAACTTTTTGTGTGAAACTTCTGCTTTGTTTTTATCCAGATCTGCTTCGAACACATAAAAACTGATAAGAGAGGTATACATATATATAATTGAAAATTGTTTCTTGGCGTTGTTTGGAGGGAAGAATGGGCTGAAGAGAGGAGAAAGGGAAGAAGAGGAGATGAGGAGATGAGAGTCTCCGTTTTTCATTCGCCCTCCAATTTGAATAACACAAGTACTAAATGTAATCTGCAAATAATGTTGTGGTTAGTTTTCATCAGACAGAAAGATTGTTAAATAATGGATACATACCGACAACGTCGTTTTCTATGGTACCAGTTGATTCAGCACCCACATGTGAACTCCCTGCCGATAATCACTTGGGTCGAAATGTAAATCAACCGGCAATGTTCTCTTTACGACAAGTGTAACCAACAGGATATTATTACATTTTATAGACTTTACACACGACTTTCCAAATCTACAACAACGTTCAAGAGATAGTAAAAAACCAGTGCCAAGTCCACATCAGCACAGCCACATGTAACCAGGAACCCAAACAAGAATAATCTATGGGAAAACCTTGGCGGAAAATGATACACGAAATAGAAATTTTAAAGGGAACTAAGCCAACGTACTTAATGAGGCACTATAAGGGAACAGCACCGTTCTCAACGCAATGCAATCTCTAAAGGTTACATTTAGCGTGAAAAAAACAACACACGGACCGTAACTCAAGTAAGAACGATCAACCCCCTGCCGGCTTGCAAGCTAGGGGAAAGCCGCTTCTGTTACCAGTTGGCGTTAAGTGCCGAAAGGATCCGTGCATGTACAAATCCTTGCGAGCCACATACCACAGAACAGTGACATAAAAACTTCGAGAAAGCTATGCGCCGCAACGGGAAACGGAAATACTAAACGTACCGGGTGTTACTAAACTGTGGAATTGGAACTGCCAAAATGGAAGTATACAATCTTGAATTCGATCGAAAACTATGGAATTCAAGGGCCCACTTTCCAGATTGCAGCAAAATTTCTGCCGTCTAAAATATGGAAATGGAACTTCCAAAAATCAATGGAATTAAACTACAAATTCTAAAAATGCACATTTTATTTTATTTTTGTATGGCACTAGATGGCATACACATACATTTCTTATTCATATTTATTTACAAAAGTGCCACCAACCTATTGCCCAACCCACATATTGTTCTATTTTTTTAGATTTTTTTTGCTTGTCCTTCAACTTTTTGTAAAATACAAGAAAAGCTGAATAAACTAAGGGATATATAAATTTTTATTTTGAAAAATTTATTTTTTAAATCGCACCTCTGAAATTGGGTGAGTTAAGAAGGTTAGTGACTTAGTCCCCAGGGAGAAAAACCATGCTTTAGAGAGGGGGAATCAGTACGCACAATTTTGGAATGGGCGGCCTCTAGACTTGCAACTGAGCATAACTTTGATTTGTATCTGTAAAATACCGCTAAATGAGAGATATTGTGGGATGTCAGTAAAATACCGCAAGGTCGTTTGATGCATCTCTTGTAAGAGGTGGTATCATGATATCATTCTCAATGCGAATCGATTCATGATAATATTGTTTACTTCCAGTGTTGGAGATACCTAAGTCCTAACGCCACCTAGCGGAATCCATAGTTTTCGATCGAATTCCAGATTTTATACTTCCATTTTAGAAGTTCGAATTCCATAGTTTCGTAACACCCAAACATACCATTTGCAAAAAAAAGTGGGAAGGGAAATAATCAATTATTCATATTAGAATACGAGATATTCGTCAACGGGCTTCCGTCAAACCACAAAATAAAATATGCGTACGCCGCACGAAATAATTAAAAGCATGCTCACGTCACGCTCGCGCGAGTGTGGCTTTGCAAACACCATCTCACACGGTTGCTTGGGTGAGTTTTTCATTATTTTTCCGCCCGTACGGTTTCTTTATACGGTGTCGGAAAGTGTAAAGAAGCGCACAAATTTTCTTTTCTCTTTCGTACCGTCGCTGACAGTTGACGCTGATCACAGTTGACAAGCGGGCTGAAGGAGAAACGACGACAATTGAAACATGTAGCAAAATAGAAGTAGTATTTCAAATTAGTCTACGAGCGGTGAGTGATCAATGTAAGGAGAATTGAACAATTAAGTAGACTATTAACGCGTGTAATTGTCATGCTGTACATTGCAGTAATTTAAATTTTAATATACTGTAGCGAGATGAGCAAAGATGAGTCACCCTGTTTAGTCAACTCTTACATGAAGATAAGAAATTCAACGGGCATAAGCAAATTGTAAGATGATACAGCATGTGGGGGGTGGTGGCTTGCAATAATTAAAAGCAGGCGAAGCAGATTAGTAGTGCTTGTGCATTGTAATAGCCGAGACGAATGTTGGCCGTGAAGCTCGCGCACCGGAAAATTTTTGTCGCGGACTTGACAACCACGCCCAATCCTTGTAATTAACGCAACGCCAAGCAACCGCTAAAAAAAGGAAGCTCGCACCATTGTCCACCCTAACTTAAGGACGGGACACTACCCCTTCGACGTCTTCATAAGACGTCGGTTATGTTACTTTTTACCGGAAGATATCGGATTCACAATTTTAAAAAACAATTTCCGCCCCATCACCCTTCTGTCTACCCTGTACAAACTCTTCTCCATCTCCATCTCTTCTAGACTTACAACGGTCGCGTGTTACAACTCGTGGCTATCCCTTGACCAGAAAGGGTTTCTCCCAGGTGCACATTGCATTCAGGAACATACGATTCTCCTTGAGTGCGCCATAGAGCAGGCAAAACTGAAAAAGATAAACCTTACCATCTGCTGGCTGGATCTGGCGAATGCTTTCAGATCCCTTCCTCAAGACTTCCTCTACCAGCTTTTCTCCAGCTTACCAATACCGGATACCCTCAGGAATATCCTAAGGGATATTTATTCGGATAACATCTTCGAATTTTTTGTCCGGAGCGAAATCGTGTCCATCAGACCCACATCCGTGGAGTCCCGATTCGCTCGATGGCCACAGGTGAGCATGAAGACTATCTTGGGGTCCCAATGGGCACCCGCCTCACGTTCCGCCTGGCTTCTTCCCTTCCTGGCAAGCTCACCTTGTTAGCCGACTCTGATCTGGCCCCCTGGCAAAAATTAGAGGTTTTCCGTGCCCACCTGCTGGACTCATTGTCTCATCATCTCGCCACCGGCCGTGTCCAGCGTGGCTTTCTTGACGAGGTCGACTCGCGATGCGCCGATTTCCTTCGTCACATTGCCAACGTCCCCCATACGGCCCACTCGGCCTTTCTCTTTGCCGATAGACGTGCGGGTGCGGCTCGCTGGACTGCCTCACTTGCAGCTCACCGCACCAGGGTAGAGTCGCCCAGGGCCTCCTGGTGGACTCATCCAACGATATGGCGAGACTGACTTCCAGCCTTAATAAAAATAAAATACTTATGCAACCAAAATTTGTTATTCAACGAAAAAATATTTAAAACACCTAAATTCAAAACTAACGAACTGATGTGTAATTACGTCGTGTGCAAGTATTACCTAATTCAATTATAAAATATGTTCCCGAAAGACATTCGAGAAGCAAATTGTAAAAAAAACGTCAGGGGTCTTCAATAACAAAAACTTAGGTGAAAATACTTGAATTTAGAATTAGAAAATGAAAGACTTCAAAAAATTGAGTGAAAACAGTCAAATTCAAATCATGGAGAGTTGAACACTCAGATTCAAATAAAAAAATGATGTGTGCCACCCAGAAGTACCCAACTTAAAAAAAATGTGTAAAGAGACAATATAATCCAAACACACACACACAAGCAAAAAATCTGTCTTTTATAGCATAAACTCTTTGATTTCCTTGAATACACGTGTTTGGTTGTCGAAGAAGGTTCTTGTAGTTTTCCCACCTGACCATCGAGATGGCTGACCAACACTCAGATTTTGTAATTGATGTACAGTTTACTTAGTGCATTATATATGCACACACTGTGTTAAATAAAGTCTAACATTAGTATGAGTTAATGTCAGCATTGCCTAATTCCATTACTGCAAGAAATACATTTCATTATTTGTTTGAGTTGTTATTTTTGTAAAATAGTTATTGGATCTAACAAGATTTATCTTATTTGAAAATAATTTAATAATTATAAAATAAATAAACCTACAAATACCAGTGACATTGAACAATAAACTAGGCAGTTTAATGTAAAGGTACCTTTTACATTTTAATTTATCTAACTTCTACTTTAAATTAATATTTTTCTACAAAATTTTTTTTAACCAGTAAGAATAGTGGATATAACATAATCCTTTTAAAATTCAATTCTTTACAACAAAAATTCTATCCATAACACCATAATTTCCCACGCAAATGAATTAACAAATAATAATCCTTCCTGAACATGTATCTTAAATGAGTCACAGGATACCGATACACAAGACTTCAACCCATTTTAGCTGGAATTTAATCATAAGTGTCAAAATGAACTTCATGTGCTTTGCTTGCTACCTGCACAAATCAGGCGGTCAATTTTCCTCATATCTAAAATCTTCAATTCTCTGTTCGACAACAACCCTTCCTCTCCTAAAAACACTAGGGCTGTAACCCAGGCCATGAAAATCCAGGCCACTGCCCAGGCTAAAGGAAAAAAAAAAAAAATTCTGAAAAAAATTCTCATGGGCTGAAACCGCTAGATGACGTCACGCAGTTGTATATTATTTGAGTGATTTGTAAAATAAATAGCACTAGACAAGAACTTTTATTCTATGGGATCATTTTGCGTTCCATAGTTAAACTACGTCAACTGCAAAAATGTTCCATCATCTAGTCACTAGATGTCACATTCAAAATTCAAGCTATGAAAACAAAAATAAACAAAGGATAAGGAATTTTCACATTTAGGCCCATTGGCTTTTCACGACACGATGAATAGTTAATGTTATCAAGAAAATAAACTTCACCAAAATGATTAAAAGAACCGGCGTAATTTTTTTATTTTGGAGGTACAGTAAATAGTAAATAAATTGCAGTTTTCCGGAAGCCATCACAACATTGAATAAAAACTAAGAACGATTGGTCGGATTCCCTTTTTTAAATGCATGCATTAAAAGTTTGGGGAAAATATCATCGTGAGAAGCCTTTTGTTTTATACGCAGTCTATTTAACAAGCAATCCACCACTCAACCGCACCAAATCCATGGACCCCACTTTTTTTTCCCATTCCGCTATAGGACCTAAAAATCTGAAATAATTCAGCCATATAGAGTTTTCTACTCCGGATTCATCTGTTTTTGCAGACATTAAATATTCCCTGCCGTTCGGGAGATATTTAATGTTAAAGTTTAGGTTTTTTCAAATTTTAACAATTTTGGGGGGTCTTTGGTATCGCTTTTTGGGAAAATGCTAACCTTAAAAAAAAATCTAATTCTCCCAAAAGTTTGCTCGGCCATCCCTCAATACCAATCCAAAAGGAATTTACATTCCGGATTAGATTGGCCGAGTTATTCCCAATCTAGTAAAGTGTAATTTTGACCAGTTTCCCACCCAGCCTAGTCGCCATTTTTTATTACTCTCTCTCGCGTTCCTGGCGAATGACAGCCGAAACATACGAGTTCTCTGCACCTCGGGCTTCATATTGCTGGCCACTAGACTATATGAAAGGGCCTACAGTATGTCCCCCGTTCTAAAGTGAAGGCCAGGAAAGCGTAGCTTTGGCTGTCATCCGCCAGGAACGCAAGAGAGATTAATAAAAAATGGCGACTAGGCTGAGTGGGAAACTGGTCAAAATTACACTTTACTAGATTGGGAATAACTCGGCCAATCTAATCCGGAATGTAAATTCCTTTTGGATTGGTATTGAGGGATGGCCGAGCAAACTTTTGGGAGAATTAGATTTTTTTTTAAGGTTAGCATTTTCCCAAAAAGCGATATCAAAGACCCCCCAAAATTGTTAAAATTTGAAAAAACCTAAACTTTAACATTAAATATCTCCCGAACGGCAGGGAATATTTAATGTCTGCAAAAACAGATGAATCCGGAGTAGAAAACTCTATATGGCTGAATTATTTCAGATTTTTAGGTCCTATAGCGGAATGGGAAAAAAAAGTGGGGTCCATGGATTTGGTGCGGTTGAGTGGTGGATTGCTTGTTAAATCATGGAATACGTAAGTAATAGACCGTCATGAGAAACGGCAGACTCAAAATAGAAAATCGCTATAATAATGAAAATGCCATTACAAAAGCTTATTTGATTTGTTGTACACACGCCAACGAAATATGCTTGAAGAATAATCCCTTAGGGCTATAACCATTATTAACTTACCGTCAATTTCATACTTCGTTTTCAATTTTATGCTGAGATAAAAAGGCAATAAGAGCGATTGCGTGTAAACAAATTGTTCGCTATGTGTTCGCAATCAATATAATCCAATCACCAAGGGCCTAACAATGTTCAAATTTGTCAAAAGAGAAACTTGTGAATACTTCTGATTGTCAAAAATTGTCGTTTGAATACGAATACCAGAGGTGGTGAAATCTCTGACTGGCCAGATCCCAAAGTTTTATCTAACGGTCGTGGGCGGATTACTGAACGTCGTCACACATCGGATACCTTGCTAACGCACGTAAGCCGATGTAAGCTAATAATTTCTTTTTCCCATAAAAGAAAATTTGGCAAAACGGTCACTTTGATTGAAGTTAGATGTCGTTAGCATTGCAATGTTTTCATGCACATGTCGAAAATTGTTGCTACTTTCTATGGCACGCCGAATATATCACAAAAAATTATAAAAAAAAGTTCAAACTACATGAACAAATTCCCCTTTCTTGCTCCAATTCGCGGGAATTTTCTTCCTCGTGGGGATTTTACTTAAAAGACTCTTTAATTGCAAAACTATCCCATAAGGTCATGACCGCAGCACCAAAGATAACACATTTAGAGTGCACAACACTTTCATTCGACGAAATCAAAAGAGTGAACTGACACTGCACTCAAACTTTCACTTCCGCACTCTCACTTTCACTGATATCCACATGGAATTTACCCGCTTCAAGAGAAGGGTATTAGGACTGATATAGAGACGCGAAGTTATTAAAGTACATTCAAGAACCAACCGCTGGAACACAACCTACTTAACCTACTGAAAATCCCTATTTAACCCTTTTCAGCCTGGAACCCAAAAAAGTTTTCCGACGCTATTAAAGCAAAAAAAAAACGCCACGTAAGCATGGTTCCAGGGAGAATTCCCCATATGGATTTGTCCCGGCAAGCTATAGAAGTTTCAAGTCGATTGGCCCATTTCCCGACGGTATCAGATAAAGGGTCAAGACATGATTCGACTGTTGAGAGAGCACACGATTTTGGGGTTTCCGGGCACATTTTAGTTTAATTATTAACACCATTCGAACAATCGTGCCTATACTTTTTGAATTTGAAGCAATATTGACTTTTCATCCTTGATTTTACGACTTTTAAAATCTTTATCGTAAATAACGTAAATCGTATCCGTCCAGTTCATCCATCATTAGTTGGCTCTGTTGTTGCATGAATGATAAGTTTGTGTGTATCACTGATGACCATTGTTGACAGTTGACTGTCGGATAACAACACAATTGGATGCTTAGTATCTTCCGGAAGAGACGCTTGCTGTAGCCGATTACCAACTCTGATGATTCCAAAGGGATCTAAAAATGGTGTAAGATTGGCTAGTGATGAAGCTGTTGGCACTGGTCGTCCTTTGGCCAAACACAGGAACTCGTCGTCGAAGAAATGCCGTTAATCAAATCGAATAATGAATCGGAGTGCTTCGCGAAGTTCAGGAGCTTTGACATAAGGAGACAACTGTCGATTTTTTGAATTGATGTGACGATTGTTGACCAACTGGAGTAGTCAAGCGAGGATGCGCTTCAACTTGTGTAGATTTGACGAGTTTTGAATTAAGTTAAAGACGGTATGGTCGTGGGTAAATTGAATGTAGCCGACCCATTTTGCCGGTGATACTTCGGGATCGTCTGATGATGGTTCTATTATTACGCTTGTTGAGGGCCAAGAAGATTGAGGTAAGGCGAGAAAATATGGGCCGCGGAACTTTCTGTGTTGAGTTAAGAGATAAGTAGCGGGAATGCCATGCTAACAATCGTTGGTCGGATTCAATTCACCTGGGATGTGGCGCCACTGAGAAGCGGCACTGCTGTCAAGAATTTCGGTGATTTGGTGTGCGACGAACGCATGATATTTGCACGATTTTGAACGGATCCATTGGAGAACAGTTTGAGAATCGCACCAGTAGACTACTTGCGTTGTGATGGGTCCAAGCTCCTTGATGGCTGAGTCACATAGTCGAACGCCCAGCACTGCACCTTGTAGCTCCAAATGCAGATTGAATAGAAATGTAGGTAGACACAGACCCCGAAACCAAGCTTGAATGTGGTGGAACAGACATGAAGCTCATAGGAAATTGGTTTTTCTTGTAGTCGGAAGCAGCACGGAATCTTGATGGAAGCGATTGCTGAAAGTTCTTTTGTCCATGCCATCCAAATTTCTAGCAGTGTAGTAGGTAGTTGATCATCCCAATCAGCGCCGGATCGCCAAATGTCTTGAAGTAGTATTTTGGCTGTTATTACAATTGGAGAGAGAAATCCGAGTTGGTAAAAGACGGAAGCTACTTCTTGGAGCACCTCACATTTGTCTTTGGCTTGGATTTTGATCGAAGATTTAAAGTAGTATGAGTCATGTTGAAAATTCCATAGAAGCCAAGAGTCCGTTCGATTGAGAGTTTGTCAGCATCGAGATCGAGTGATCGTGAAATATCGGAATGATCGACGTTGGCTAAGACAGATCGGGAGGATGAGAGCCATTGGACCATGTTAAAGCCACCAAACTTTAACAATGCTGAAACATTCTTGTGATAGCTTCTTCTTCTGTTTCTGTAGAATCCAAATAATTGTCGACGTAGATGTTTTTACTGAGTCGGCTACGTCGGGGAACCGGCTGCCGTAATCTTCTGATGTTTTTCGTAGCGCGTAAATGCAGCTGGTTGGAGACGATACACTGTTAAAAAAGATTCCCGATTTCTGGGAATTCGCCATACCAAAAACAGGTAGCTATCCCCTAATATTGGTACACATTTCATTTCTGTAGTTTTAACCCCCTAAAAGTGTGAACCACCCTTTCTGGACCACCTCTTTCTGGTAACTAACCCCTAAAATTGTCATGGTTGTCAAGGAAACTGTAACTCTATAAGTAATATCCATCACTATTATAAATCTGAAAAATTTTTTTTTTTTATTTCAAGTTCAATGTATTTATACTTAATTAAGTTTATTCATCCCTACACATTAATTGCGACACTTCAGTTTTAGTAACAACAAATTCGTGATCAAGAAATGTGCGACAAAAAGATGGAGTGTGTGAACGATACACATTAAAATCACTTAAATCATCTGAAGACAAAGCCATATGAAATTGATCTGTCCTCTTTTTAACCTTGAAAGCTTGAAAATGTTCATCAAATGATACAGTATGAAGCATTTCACACACAAATATTATTTGCTCCAGATACCTTACAATATTTACTATACGTCCAAATTGATGCAAACCTGATTGACACATCACAAGTATTATGGTGGTCCCAGCTTTAAACAGTGTAGAACCAATCTTAATCCATTTGAAAACATCAACATTCACACATAAAATCATTATATTAAGAAGAATTGCTATTTGTCCAGCACATTTCATGGAAGAAAGAAGGCGTTGTTTGAAACGTGATTGAACGGAATACTTAAACGATAACCATTTGTTACCGGACGATAGAAACTGTTGGCATTGCCACTGCAAATGCCTGTGTGATAATGTTTTAGAGACGTTAATGTAATTCCTGATTCTTCTCTGCAGTTAAAATAACTATGTTTTGCCTCGTAACGCATACACCAAAATGCTCCAAGTGGCCCAATCTCGCGAATAATCCCTGGATAATGAACCAAATGGTGCATCTTGGGAATAATATCTAAATCAAAGCTATTCTTATAACCAACGAGGTATTCATCAATAAGAGTCTCCAATTGCGCCAATTGAAAATTAGATATTGACGAAGCAAAAACTAATCTGAATATATTTAAAAGTGTGGTAAAACAAGTCCACGCAATATCATCTTCTGGAATATTAACACCAACCATTAAAGACAGATTAACTCCAAGAAGCCACAACTGAGTAGCATACTGTTTAAGTTTTTTGTTCAATTTTTTAGGTTTATAGTTATTTTTTGTTTTTTTGTCAGAAAATTTCAAATGAAGGGGTTCAATTTTTGATGGCTTATCTCTCCCTTCTACTGTACCATACTGAAAATTTGCTATTATATTATTTAGTTGCCCTAAAGTAAAGTATTTTTTCTTAAAAACGCAATATTGAAGAAGTGCACAAATTGTGACAGAAAGAATACCTTCTAAAATGTCGTGCAACACAGCCAACAATAACATGAAATCCCCGTAAGTCATTCAAAATGCCTCGATTCTTAATACCATACAATGTGGACCAACAAGCTTGTAAATCAGGATCTTGGAGTCCATCACGCATGTCATGGTTTTCTTTTGTTCTTGGAATGTGTTCCGTATAAAAAAACTTTTCTTGGATTTCTTCTCGTGTCGTAAGGCAAAACCTACACTTTCGAAACCCGTTGGAGAACCCAACATTAAAACCTCCTATTTGATGGCTTGCCAAATTGTCTGCTACCAGGGCTGCTAGAGTTCCATGAATTATTTGTCGTTCTCCACCGATGACAAATTCGTAACCAGCTTCTAGTTTTCTTATGTCGTCCAAAATGGGTTGAAGTGTGACATTGGCTCCATGTTCCAATAATGTTGTGTTGTAACAAATAGCCAATACATTGATGAATTTGAAGGCAGAACGAAACTTTGTTGGTAAATTTCCAATTGTGAAGTAGAAAAATACTAGTTTGTTCTTCTTAGTGTGATGCCCAACTTCAAAACACATATGCACCTCGTCGATGTAAACTTGTAACTGAATGTCGAATGGGTTCTCCTGGAATACAGTTGAATTCCGGTATGCTTCTCCATCTTCAAATGTTGAATACAGCCCACGTTTCGTTTCCTTCTCTTTGTAAATCTCTGCCATCACATCAGGAAAATTAAAATTTTTTTGAAGTTGGTCTAATAAGGAAACGACCATGTCCTTCTGATGTTTAAACACTTGCTGCTTTTCTTGCCGAACTCTTCTAAAGTCACTGACGGGTAGCGGTAGTACGATTTCTCTAGGGGCAATCATGCCAAAATGCCGTGTGAAATATTTGTTTTGTTTATACGGATTCTTCACATCACTAAAAATAGTACTTTTTGCAGGAGTCATGGCATCTCTAAGTAGCAAATCAGTATCCAAATTATTATCCCCTAAGATTTCTTGGACAGCTCTAAACTTTTTCTTGATTACAATATCAATTAGTTTTTCAGTTTCTTGAATGATGAACCCGACATTAACTTGATTTAACTTTTCTTCTGAATACAGCTTTAGAACATAACTGGCGGCAGCATCTAGTTTAATAACAATTTTAAGTTTGTGATAACATATTGTGTTGTAAATATTACACATAGCAAGGCATGCATCAATAAATACCTGCAAATCTAAATGTAGTGGTTGTTGTTCATGCTGATAGGCAACAACTTCATCATCACCAAATTCTCTGTTGTCAACATCTGTGAATAACAATTAGAATGTATAATAAATTGAAAAACATGAAGCTTGTAACACTCAGAGTACCATTATTCATGATAATTCCTTGTTCATTTTGTTGTACATCTGTAGTCACATTAAATTTTTCAAAAAAACTGTCATGGTATTGCTTTAGATGTTGGTACAATGCATGGTAACTTTTGAAATACTCTTGATGATAACAATTTTTGCTGAATGATGATGATAACAATTTTTGCTGAATAAACATTTACTCTTAAACTCAGGTGAACCTTTGTGCATTTGTGAATAATGATGAAGAAGTAATCTTCCTGTTCTGACAACAGAACCACAATTCTCACATTCATGAACATCCCATTTTTCTTTTGGTGTGTTTAATTTAGCAAAATAATCCATTTTTCACTTGTAATAAAATCAACTTTAGCAAAGATTTCTTGAACTTTAATGGCGTCAGGTTAACCGTAAACTCATAACTCATCAGGTTAACGGCATTCTCAATTAACTTTCATTCCGCATAACCTCATCAAAATTTATATTGTGCAACGCCAATGCAGTTTGCAAACATATCACAAATCAGTTAGTTAATTGAAAATTATTTTTTTCAATGGCAAGATATTTATAGTAATTAATTTTCAACATAATTTAATTTTACTCCCATTCAATGCCATTGACTTTTTTAAGTGACAACTTAGCTTATGCGGAATGAACGTGAGACAATTGAATTGAAGATTGAAGGAATCCACCATCTTGGATGCTGGGTACATTTTTCAAATACTAGAATTTAAGAATGGCTGAAAAATTTGTGTCAGTAGATGTAATCGGCGGCGTGGATAACAATTTAACATTTGAAATAACCTTTAGTAATTGCGATGAAAAAGAAATGTCGGACACCACTTGTATTGCAAATAAAATTAAAACTAAAAATAGATTTTTGAAATCTGCAATGGAAGATGGACTTTTTCACTTTGAACGACAGAGTAATTTCAATAAAGACAAGTGGGTTGTAATCGGAGTTGACTCTCCTGTTAAGACAGACTCAATCCTTAGATGTGTAATTAATCAGAAATCTGTTAAAATTAGTCCTTTACCTACTGAATTCACTGATAATCATGGTAAGCATAATTTGTAAAAAAAATACAGGCAAGAGAAAAATAATTTTGCATTTATTTCAGGTGATCATCTTGCTAATAACATATCAGGTACATCATTTTTCAGTCATATGAATTCAAAGATTATAATAATTAAAACTTTGGTACATGTTCGTTGTTTTTAGGAACTGAGTTTCATGATACTGAATCCCTTTCAAGAAAAGAGAAATCTTATGGTCAGCATAACAAAAAAGATTGCAACACTTCAGTAGATGAATCTCTAGCAATGTAATCTCGTAACTCATCTACTCAATCCTCTACATGTGATGCAGCCTCAAGTGGGTCTCGGCGATCATTACCCCAACCAGGTCCATGTAAAAAACGTTCGCGTAATTGAACTATAGAAGTCGTTAGTAGTTAGAAAATGTCTAATATGTGTTTGGTTTTAAAATGTGTGGATGTAGATGGATCTATTGTCATTTCGGAATCCACTTCAAGTAGTGAACGAAGTCGTTCTAGACTATCATCACCCCAGCCTGGTCCTTCTAATGGAAGTGGTCAAAGATCTATTCGACAGAGATATGGTATACCTTTAACTACAATTGTTTGAAAGTATCACTTAAACAGCATTACTTACATGTATTTTTTAATGAAATGCATGGATGTAGATGACTCTTCGAACATGTTGGAATCCACTCCAAGTAGTGAACAAAGTCGTTCTAGACTATCATCACCCCAGCCTGGTCCTTCTAATGGAAGTTGTCTAAGATCTATTCAACAAACAAATCGTATTCCTTCAACTACATTTTATTGAAATATCACTTTGGGAGCAATCGAGCACTACAAATATGTTTTTGTTTTTCAAAGGTATGGATGTATCAATTGTCATTTCGGAACCCTCGACACGTAACGATACAAGTCGTTCTCGACGATCGCACAAACAAGGACATTCCAGACGTTCTCATACATCTCACGAACATAACAAAAGTATGAATACAAGCAATTTACATTTGCACCTTTGCAACTTACGATATATGTATCGTCTGCTGCGGGAATTGTTCAAACAATTTTTAAATTTCAGGCAATGAAGATTCTTGCACTCTTGCACTTCTTGCACGTCTTGCACCGACTCGGATAATAATGAAACCCAGGAAAAACAACAACCGAGTAGTAATATATATGTGAATTTTATTTATGTGATGTCAACACTAACAAAATATTCATTTTAGGACAATTTTATCACGTTAACATTGATATGCGAAAGTATAGTTTGCCCGAGGGATTCGGCTATCTTGTTACACACAAACTTGATAACAAAATACATTTGCATGCCAATGAATATTCGGGTGTGTGTAGAAATTTGGCAGATTCGATCGATTTATTCACTTTACATCCTGAAAGGGATGGTGTTGAGAATGTCGTCTTGAAGTTCCTCTTAAAATATCCCAACACTGTGTTAAACGAGATAGAACCAGGACAAACAAAGGTACTGTAACAATTACATTTAAAAAACTTACTTTTGCTATTATCTTTCTTTTTTAACAATCTCTAGAGATTTATTATGTGGAAAATTGATCGCAGAATGTCTGTTTAAAGGATAGAAGCCAACCAGCAATTTACGAAGAAGGATGGAAAGCCTGCTACGAAGATTGTAAGCCGAGGACCAGGCAGTACAGTATTTGACGCATCTGTTAGAGTTGGTAAATTTAGCATGTTTGGATTCTATTAATTTTGGAGTAACGACCCACAATTATATTTAGATATGGTGTCTTATTCTGCCAAGGGTGTTACTAAACTATGGAATTGGAACTTCCAAAATGGAAGTATAAAATCTGGAATTCGATCGAAAACTATTGAATTCAAGGGCCGACTTTCCAGATTTTAGCAAAATCTCTGCCATCTAAAATATGGAAATGGAACTTCCAAAAATTAATGGAATTCAACTAAAAATTCTAAAAATTCACATTTTGTTTTATTTTTTTGTGGCACTAGATGGCATATACATTTCATATTCATATTTATTTACAAAAATGCCACCAATACTGCCCAACCCACATATTGTTCTATTTGTTTAGATTTTTTTTGCTTGTCCTACAACTTTTTTGTAAAATACAAGGAAAGCTGAATAAACTAAAGAATTTAAATATTTTTATTTTGAAAAATTAATTTTTTAAATCGCACCTCTGAAATTGGGTGAGTTAAGAAGGTTACGTAGTGACTTAGTCCCATCCCCAGGGAGAAAAACAAACAAAAACCATGCTTTAGAGAGGGGGAATAAGTGCGCACAATTTTCGAATGGGCGGCCTCTAGACTTGCAACTGAGCATAAATTTGATTTGTATCTGTAAAATACCGCTTAATGAGAAATATTGTGGGATGTCATAAAAATACCGTAAGGTCGTTTAATGCATCGCTTGTAAGATCTGGTAGCATGATATCATCCTCAATGCGAATTGATTCATGGTAATATTGTTTATGACAAGAAAACGCTGTAGTTTTGCTCTCTATGTCGAGCTCGTAAGCGCATACATAATTCCAACTAGACATTTTAATTTAATGCTATTGGCAAATTTTGCAATTTTATTGTGTTATTATTAGTAGTGGCTGACAAAAGATCTCCAAAGACAGAAGAATTCCACCGACAGTAGAACCCCAATATTTTAATTTATTTTGAAAAATTTCTTTGTATGCGACAGTAGAACGACAGTAGAACTCCTTTTTTTAAATATTATTAAAATATCCGACAATAGAACTCCAGTGCCCAACAGCAGAACTCCACTACGCGATAATAGAACTCCAATATTTTTTAAAGTTTACTTCATGTCCGATAATAGAACTTTAATAATTATCCCTCGAAAATAATTAAATAATTTATTGGAATTCTATTGTCGCGTAGTGGAGTTATACTGTCGGGTATTTAAAATAATATAAAAAAAAAGTTCTTAATTTCTTATATGTCTTTGGATTTCTACTGTCGTTGGAGTTCTACTGTCGCATACAAAGAATTTTTTTTAAATTATTTAAAATATTGGGGTTCTATTGTCGGTGGAGTTCTTCTGTCTTTGGAGTTCTACGGTCGCCGCCATACCTTTTATTTATATGCAATCGTATTTTTCTTTATTTGCTTGATCTTTCTAAACATATATAAATTCATTATGTTGTGTTGAATAATAATAAACTATAAAAATTCAAGAATTTAATTCGTGTTCCATTTTTTTTAAATTTTGTTTTCAATTCTGGAATTCCATATTTTTCATCTACTTCCATACTTTAGGCTCCTACTTCCAGTGTTTGAGACATCTAACGCCACCTAGCGGATTCCATAGTTTTTGGTCGAGTTCCAGATTTTATACTTTCATTTTAGTTCTCGCATTATTTTCTTGGTTTATAATTTTTTATTCCGACTGTCGCATAGAAGAAAAAACTCCGAAAGAAAGATTCAATAATAAAACTGTTTGAAACGTAGCACTTCGGCGAGATTACGTTCGTCCTGCTCTCTAGTGTTCATTATTAAATTGTGTTTCTCTTGCCCTCTAGTGTTCATCTTAATCTCTACATGCTGTTTTTCGGAATCTTCCGTCATTGTTGTTACTGTGGTTTTGATCGTGTAACGTTTGATTTGTAATACTCGCAAATTCCTTTCAGTTACTTTTGAAAGAAAATAATAAATTGTTTCCTAATTTTCCATTCAACTTTTGATTTGTGTCTCACACAATGATAGCGTAATCATACATGTCTAGATGTTTCTATGTGAAAAAATGTTTCTGTTACACACACACCTTTGAAAACCTCATTGGATGGTTTTTCCCAATAAAACCAGAAATTCTGTTCTTCGTTATGGTCACTCGAAAGGCACATTTTCTATCTGAACTTCCTATTTTGAATCACTTGCTATAAAAAAATGTTTGCCATAACAACTGTCTGTTAATCTTGCCGTGTCCACATATCTTTTTACAATCAGTCAACAAATTGTCAAATTACATAGACAACATTCTCATTTCAATTCTACTGTAAAACAGTCATTGAGTTTCATCAAGGTTTTTCTTGGGTTGTATCACACAATATACTAGAGAGCAAGCTTACCAACAGAAAGTCAAAGAATTGAAACAATTTGTCTTCATCAATCACATGATCTGTAAAACAAATAATTTGTTATTCTTCTTTTTTAAAGAAAATGAATGTAAAAGTTGTTAACCTCTTCAAATAGATCAAAGCGTCCAAGTTTTAAAAGTTCAAATATAAGAGATGATTTCACCTTCAATACTCTCAAGAATTTGTTCTATGACTCTTGAACCAAGTGTACTTTTCACCATAGCTGTGAGTTCTAAAAATACATAAAGTTCAAAAAGATTGCATGATTGTTTGTTTCCATGCAAATTTCTTAGCGCTATTTGGTTAGTGAAAAACTTCAATCAACCTGCTGCAGTTAGCTTTCAATATAGACTTCTTATACGATTCAGTAGCAACTTGTGGTTTGGCAAGGTTTTTTTTTTATGCCTTGAGCCCTAATCAACTTTGGTCAATTAAATGTGTACGCAAAACAAAGTATATTTCTGTTGGTTTTAGGTCATACCTAGTGGACTTTTTTGTTGCTCGATATGTGCACTGGAATACAGGAACTACATTCAAACATCAAGAAAATGATAAACCATAAGAATTATATTACACACAATGTCAAGTCCAATTACCTTTAGCTATTCAGTACCGATTCGACTCATTATTTTTCGTAGTACGAGCATGTATATTTTCCACCAGTCTTCTACCGGGTCGTCGCATTGGTTACGTCATTATTTACAACATTTCCCGGCGCGCTACGAAATATTTCAGACGCAATCATTTAATAAACGCAAATATAATGGACCTAGTACATCATCACATCCTAGACGCTAATTCTCAACAATACAGACTACCGCAAAGCGCATTCCTGAATTTTCTCCCCCCCCCCCAAAAAAAAGGAACTTGACAGTTGGATTTTTGCATAGGCTGATGTATTTTTGGTGTATCCCAACAGGAAAGGCTGGACAAATGATACACCGAAAGAACGGCGGAAAAACAGAGTCATGTGTTGTATATTGTCTTCGCCTAGTTACAACAGTCCACATGAGCGAAAAAAAATGTGTACGACCGAAAGTGCATGTGAACGAAGCTGATGCGGAAAGGCGAGTACACAAATCTTCTATAATCCGAATACAGAACCGGGTCGGTGTGGTGTTTCCCTGACATACACAACACGATAGAGAAATTGTGTGATGACAGTCAAGTCTCAGAGATGAAGAAGAACAAGATGGTTGAGGGGTCGAATGAGGGCGAAAGGGGCCTATAAGAAACTCGCAAGAAAAATTTGGTGCCAAGCTGTCTGGGCCGACCGTGGGGGGAATTGATGATGAGGCTTATAAGACGACACAAGCAGAGAGAGGCAGGCAGAGAGAGCGTCGGCAATGCCAAAGAAAAAAAAAGAGACAAGACGAAAGAGTGTGAAACAGACCAACACAGTTGCTGGGATCTCCAGCAATCCCAAGGACCACCCCCACATCTTCTTCTTCTTGGATTGTTTTTTCCCGTCGCTGACCATCAGAAACCTTTCAATGTCAGCTCCACATCCTCAACTCTTTTTCAAAACCCAGCGTTAAAGAAATTTCATAGCACAAACACATGAAACATAGTAAAAATACAACTTGGACATCTTCGGGTTTTTTTTCTCCACGTCACTCGAGTTTATTATGTCAGACAACATGTGTAAGTAAAGGAACACGCTATAACCAACTCCGCCGTAACCCCAATTCCATTTTTACGTCCGAAAAATAATATCGATTGTAATTCCTAATCAGCATTTTTTAAAAATTTAACTGAGGCGATTTCCCCCTGACCATCCGGAATTCCGGTGTGGTGAACTGGAAATAGACTCCTCACCGGAAGAATCGAATCAAGTGTACACATCCCCCTACACTCTTTTGTAAATGTGTGTTGGTAACTATTGGAATTGATGGATAGTTTCTCGGTTGTTTTTCCGCGCTCCGGAAGAAAAGAATGCGGAGCAACAGCAACCATGGAAGTCACCCGCTGACCGGTCAAATAAGACCAACCCATAGGCAGATGCTGGGAAAGAACCTTTGGTGGGTTAACAGAGAGAGGTGGAAAAAAAGACGAAGGAGAGAGAGAGAGTCAGACAGCTTGGCGACTTTCTGTGAAAAATAAAAAGGGAAAAAGAGTGCGCACTAACTCAAGCAGCCGTGTATATAGGCGCATATAGTCTACAAACGGAGATGAGAGACATGTGCAAGTGGGGGGGTCCTCATTGTATGTCGTTTGTTTTCAAGCCCCGAGTCGGCGACTGTTTGTCTACCAGAGCCAAAAAGAAGGAAACTACGAGAAAATATGGCGAAGCGCATCGGCATTGGCAGTTTTGGGCCAATATCATTTGTTATCACATGTGTGTTACACATACACAAAACAACACGACTCAGTTTGCGCTAGCCGACTAATCACTTCCTCTTGTCCTATTTATCTCTATTTGCTCTAGCTGACACATTCCAACTTTAAAGCGCACCAGTGCATTTTTCAAATATTCCCGCGCATGAGACACAATCGCGAGCGATGAAATGGTCCGTATAGCAAATCGGAATGAGCAACTTGAAAGTGTTTGTATGTGAATGTGTGTGTGTGCTCTCTTTGTGTATACAAATATATAAGAAAAATAACCGAGTGTACCCAAGCACGCAAGGATATAGCTTTATAGGGCCCTGCCACTCTCTAGCTCTCTCTTTTGATGATCTGAGCAGCTGTACACCTTGGAGGCTCACCAAGAGCAGCAAAAGAGATATACACACTGGCATTCACGGCGAGAAGAGAGACAACAGCTCGAAAAAAAAGGAAAAAAAAAATAAAATTGAAGCTCCAGGTACATATAGGTCGTTTACATCTCTCATAACCATAAACGATCCACGTGTGGTCTCCTCGGAGACCAGTCATTACTGCCTGTTAATATCTGTAAGGGAAATGTTCAACAATTTAATTTAGTTTTTTCGAGTTGACTTTATTCTTTCTTTCAATTTCTTTACGGAAATGCTTTTTTTACTCCCATAAAACTTAGAAAGTCTTTTGTGTTTTATTTCCGTAAGCACAGCTGCTATTGAAAATTTTTCTAAACAGTTGCAATAGTAAAGCAGAAATGTCGAAATATATCACAATATTTAGAATAAATCTACCTTTTCCGACAAATTTATGATAATGAATAAATGAATCAGTTTGTAAATAACACGGCAAGCCATAGTGTTTACAGTGTTTTCAAAACTGCCGAGACAAAAATAATTAAACTAATTGAAACCCAGGCAATAAAAACGGCACGTACATTGGTTTGCTTGGGGTACAAATCATGTCTTCTTCCGCCTCGAATATGGCAACACGAACTAAATCAACCCGCTCGTAGTCAACTTCAAAGTCACAACTGTAGAGGTTAAAGTTGCTGAAATAGAGGCCCAAGATTACTTTGAGACTCATGGCAGGAACACGACATTGCTTACTTTATTACATATTTGAGTGATCAAGGAGACGTTTTTTTGTGCAAAAATCCCAGTTCAGTACCAAATGATTTCGATAGTAATGGCACTGAGATTCAAAATAATCTGGTTAGAAAAGTCAGGTGTGATCAAGTATTGAAACAACACCGCATCACGTTGCTAGTGGAGCGCCCCACCCAAGGAACGGCGAGTCGCTCGCAACGCTGACACTCAAACACTGCCCTCACCATGAAATAATAACTGATACTCTTGTTTGGTCAGTGAATCAAATCAGGCAATCGGACAAAAATCAATTTCTCTAGTTTCACAGCAACTGCAATATGGCGTTGCCTCGCCAGAATGTCAGAGTATCCACGTGGCAAGAGGGTAGCCAGAACGAAAGTATGGTGACCAACACACACTGGTGCAGTGGGACGATCACCGGGGTAAAACTTTGACCTAAAGCCAAAAGTACTACTTAATAATTGTTGGAAACGTAATGCGCTAATGAAAGTCACTTGTGTGAAAAATACAGCAAACAGTATACGTAACAATTTCAATAAAGAGATAATGACTAGAACTTACAATCACGATGAAGGATCCGAGTAGACTTGTCAGCTCACCCAGTCGGCAGGTACGGGCAGGTTCTTCCACAAGTAAAAACCAAAGTTAAGAGGCGGCTCAACAAGTTGCCAGATGAGTCAAATTGTCATAGGCTGTACAGATTTTGCGTGCTAAAGAGGCATAACCACGTGATTTATTGGAAAAATTGGTTAAGGAAAACATTTAAAAAAAAATTTATAGTTTAAAATATAATTCTTTTTTTAAATCAAGTTTTTTCTCGTATAAAAAAAAATATTTTTAAAATTTCGGACAGGGTAAAGAGAAAAAGAAAAAGGTTGATAAGGAAATGAAAAGTGAGACACGGGTTGGTGAGTGAGGGCACACGCTGCAAACTGGCAACTGCCACTGCTCCAGACCCTATCTGCTAAAAGTTCGACAAGAGACGCCATAGCCGGCAGTCGGGATCTTTGTTCAGTCGAACACACTCTAGCGCCGTAGAGGCTTGCACCCATTATTTAAGTCGTCAACGATAATTGCTTTCGCGTTACACACAAACTCTTGTCCACATTGAAAAACAAAGACTCAATTGCAAGACTACAAAGTCCCTTTTTTGGGATGTTGAGCAAATCGCTGCACAACGCGTTAAATTAACAGCAAACACCTGTTGTTGTATTATTCAAGTGAAATTTGCGAGTGGATATTTGTTTGCTTGTTTAGGTATAACGTTTAATTTTCGCAATGGCCGTTGCTGCTGAATCAACAGACTCTTTAATCTGGGAATGGATTGCGTGGAAATCGCAAAAGCAGGATACTCCAATTCCGTATAGGTGAGATTCGATTTGTTTTGAGGCGTGGCCATTTCTTGTTTTTTCTGTGAATATTAAATTTTTTTTTTGTCTTTGATAAACTATGGGCATGAATTTAGATTTAATGTTTTTCAAATGCTCTGACACACAAGTTGAACATGCAATTTATCGACTACAGTTGAATTTTAGTAACAAAATTGATTTTTTTTTCTAATTGACCCTGAATGATGCATAGATCAGTAGCGGGTGATGCTCCAATTAGGGTTGGACTCAGATATTTGTGCGCTGTGCCTGTGCCCTACACGACTTCCCCTCGTCACGTTTATAAGCGAATCTCGGAGAATTGGCACTGCAAGCTCACAAAATGTTCCAATGGGAAAATTTGGCTGAGGTCCTATTCGATGGTGGGCACGTTTATCAACGGCGTCAAAGTCAAATTTTTGAATACGGCAACTGTTGAAGAAGGCGACGTAGTGTCGTTGATATCTGCAGAAGAAGGGCCAACGTTACCATTTCATAGGAAACTCCCTAGTCATTTAGTGACGAGAACTGGCCTCGAGCACAACGACAACAATGGGTAAGAAAAATTTAATCATTTTCAATGTCGAAGGTAATGTATATAAGCATTTCTTTTATTAACACTGTCTAGAATGTTTTATTCCATGATGTCTAATTAACTGTTTGTGTCAATGTTTGTTTGTGTTTGGAGATGGTGTTGACGTTCCGCGTCGCTGAAACAGGTATCATGAAATTATACCTTGAACGACTGTTTGAACACCGTTTAGTTCCTCGGATTTCCATGAAATTTCGGCGGCTCAACTTTCGGTTGCCTAGATGACGGACGAGATGTTGGCGGAAAGTCATGTCGACTGACGGTAAAAATCCACGCGTCCGGGACATACACGACCGGTTGAGGTTTAACATTTTACTGGAACGAGAACGGCTGTTGCTGGAACGAAGACGGCTGTTGGTGGATTGTTTTGCCCCCAATTGGAATTTGCGGCAGCGTCGGCGGTACCTAGTAGGTTTCCCATTAAATACTTTAATCATGATTAAACAGGAAGTAGTAACTACTTAACCAATTGTAATAGATATCAAACAAGGTAAAAAAAATGTCGATTGCTAGTAAGCTAAGCATAGTTTTTTATTACTCACAACACGCATGAAAATCAAGTACAAAACTCTATGACCTATACTGATACCTATGCTGATACATTTAAAAACAGAATAAGAGTTATCATTCACAATCAGTTAAAGTTATTTCGTGATGAAAACCACTATTATAAAAAAAACATTACATTTCAAATTGTATTTGCAATCGTTAGTTATTTGATTAGCCAAAAACAAAAGATAAACTTACTGCATGTGATAATAGTTAAAAATCACTTACAAGAGTTTTTTTTTCAAAATAATATATTAATTATATTATAGAATGAAGAGGAACATTATAAAATAAATCACTGCTGTTGATTACAATGCATTTTTTTGGGGGGGGGATAACTACATAGGCGAAGCAATCTAAAAAAAATAACATGTTTCTATTATGCCATTATTTACAGATACAATCCCACTCTCCAATCGAGTAATCAGAGATTCAAAAAACAGAATACCTTTATCCAAAACTGAAAATGACGTTGAAAGACGGTTCCAACACGAAAAATCCTACCACAAAGCGAATTTTGTCACATATCAGATTTCATTATCTTTATTGAAATCATTCGATTTTAATAATAAACGATAATAATAACGACAGTGTTTTACAAGAACAAGACAGTTTCCATTGGAATCAAAAATCATTTTGACATCATCATTCATACCAAAATAAACACCTTCAAATTTCTCGTGGAAATTGGCCAATGACCAAGGAACATTGTGATAGTTACTGTTTTTCCTCATAATTTTGTTGAATGGGGAATTCTGAGATTCATATATAAAACATCAAGCAAAGCGTGTTGGACCAAATAATCTAATCTGGTTAAGGAATTGGATCAGCGAATGTAGTTTTGGGGTTTTGGATGACAGCCCCCCCCCCCACGCCAGCATCCTTTGGGTAGAGTAAAACATTGTTAGTATTATGTCGTTCAATATTAATTGAATTAATTGAAACCTAGATCTTTTTTCTGTAAAAGACTAGCATTGAAGGGATGCAACAATTCCGAGTAAAAGTAGAAAAGCGACAAAGGGATTATCATTGTTTACAAAATCGCATAAGATATGATACCTAAACACATATCTACTGTGCATTTTGAATGAAGAAAAAGATTATTTTCTTAATTCCAGAACTTCATTCAGTCTTATGGGGGTGAAATTGTGTACGCTCAACCGAATTTCATCGTGGAAATGTCGTAACTGACATCATCAATGTTTAGTTCATTTTCTGGATTCAAATCAAGGTTGTATCCTAACTTAACAGGCACATCGGTTTAAAATACTTTCATTTGACATATTCATGAGGTCGTGGAAAAAAAGAACTTTTTGGGTTCCAAATAACTAAGACAGTTTAGAAAGCATATACCATTTACACCGAACTTGGTTGAAAAAGTATCGCTAGTAACTTTGAATTCAAATCCATTGTCAATTTGCTGAAATTGAATTTCAGGTGAAACCTTGTCTCTGATAATACATTGCGACTCTTGATGTATACTCTCAAGTTTGTCTTTCTCAATCATACAAATTCTACAAGGTAAGTTTGCAAGAACTACCCCACTTTAAAACCAGCAACATGATTAGAGGCAGGGATATCTCTTGCAAAATATAACAGAATCCCATACCACACCTCCTACACTCTTTCCGAACTGTTAAAGTCAAGCCTTTAGGCAAACTAATCATGTCTTCTATAAAATGACGCAAGAAAGTATAGACTCCACGCTGTTTAAGTAAATCACTACTTACAATGCCCAGCGATTAAATTGATCTTAGAGATGAACGAAATTTAAGGAGGAGATTTCCCAGCCCAGTACCAAATAGAGACTTTGTGTTTCCCCTTCTTACTACCTAGAGGATTAGCTTATTCCGCTTCATCCATGTAGATTTGAAAACAGACAATTTCATTTCAATAAATAAAACATCTTGCTTAATTAATTTTTTTGTTCTATACATCTGAATACGTCTCACAGAAATCACAAGAATTTTTCTTAAAATTTTCTAAACTGCTTCGAATCTACCTTGACTTACATAAATTGAGTAAACGATTCAAGAAATCCGATGATGTATCCATCTCAAATACTTCGTTTTAGGCCAATTTCAGGATCTTGACATCAGTCATATGATGGATCTGATTCATTTTTTTAACTGGTTAAAAACTTCTTTGAACTCTGAATTCCTTGGCAATCGGTGGCATTCTGTTCGTCAATTTACGGCATTAAGCTTTTCCTAAAAGAATATGAATAATAATTTTTTCTCGAGATTACTGATTAAGATTACTTTGGATAATTTTAAGAAATCAAAGCTGAATTTTTAAGAAACGCCTTTAATAAAAACCATGAATAGCATTAGATACTATCAACAGAACATCATATATGTCAGGAAGAATTTTGGTCTTCACACAAGCAAAATGTCTGCCTCTAATTTTTTATCATTTAAGTATGTTGATGGTGTCCAAGTTTCAGAAATCGATTCAATGGCTGCTTCATAATTTTACTGAGCACGAGTACCTTCAGTTATTTCAGTGTAAACATTACTACTTCAAGCAAAAAACGATTTTAAACAAAAACACTTAGGGAGAGGTTAAACGATGAGCTGAGGTGTGTTTTTGGCCGTTTTGCTTTTACTATGCATGTTTAGTCTACCGTGTATCTTTCTCTTCGTCCGTTTGCCTAGCTCTAGGCCCTATGATCTTCTTTGCCCGTCTTACAGCTTAACGAGTCCAGTTGATCTTGGGTCTCCTTCCCTCCTCTCTCCTGTCGTCCAGGTGAGAGTGAGTCAATTTTAGCGACACTAATGTCTTCACGCCCATTCTCAATCACCTTCTCTTTCTACGCAACTAAGCCATAGTTTTCCTCACTGCAACTGTGAGCATCGCTCTCTCTTCTGGTGGAGGTTGTATCGATGGTCGTCGGCTGGCGGCCTCCATGTTGCAACCAAACCAATTTGTCTGTTATAAGCCAAGAAGAGCTCGTGTATTCGCTAATCGACCAGTATACTGTAAATAGGCCCAGGTTCTCGCAGTAATTATGTTCCTTACTCACGTATCTCAGTCGTGAAGTATTTTATTCTCGTGTGTAGCTTATGCACTGATGTTCCTATGTAATACCTTATACTGTATTATTTATGTAGACTTATACCTTATACTGTATCCCATTCCCAAAAGTTGTTCTTCGACCAGGTAATATATCCCAATGGAGTATGAAGTAATATATCTCAATGTATATTCCTGTTGAACTATTACAATCAGTCCAAATATTCAAGGGGAGTCGATTCAAGATGAACCGGACGATGCTGAATCAGCCGATGATGTTTGTGAGGAGTGAAGAATAGCTTTCCAAGTGTTGGCGCTGAGGAGCCTGGCATGACGTGAGAAAAGGTGTTGTATCTTCACCCCGACGAGGCTCAAGGGTTTTTGTCGGAGGTAGTCCAGATTAATTGTCGGGCTATTACGAGCGATCCTTGGGAAGCTCACACGCATCGTTTCCCTGTTGGTGACGAAGAGGGCTATGAACGGACTAATATGACAGATTTTGTCCTTCTTTATGTAAAGTGGAGAATGCGTTTGATGGTGCTTCATCCACCCTTTCTACAGAGAGGGACTGTTGACCGTAGTAGGGCCCTTGAAGCTGGAGCAGGTCTTGAATTACCTTGGTAATTGTGAGATCTCGGCTCGGGGCTTTATTGAAAGTCTTCGTGCTAATTGTGGGTTTTATAACATCAAATTCTCAATGGACACGCGATCGTGGCGTGCATGAAATCAGGACAGTCCTGGCCAGAAGACTTGCGGGTCCGACTGTTTCACGTTGTTTTGAAATGGCCACTTGGGCGCCCATGGACCGTTCTCTGACGGCACCGGTGGTCGTAGAAGTAACGGTACCGGAGGATGATGAGGGAGCAGAGGCAAAGGAATTTTTTTAAATAATATTTTCTACGTCCAATTTCCTTTGATTACTGTATTAATGTCATTAATTAATTTCCTTTTTTTTTATTTCTTCTCATTCTCCCTCCTTATTTGTGTGTACGTGTTTGGTAGTGCGTGTGTATGTTGTGAAACGTTTTTTTTTTCAAACATTCACTTGATTAACCGTTTCTCCCCAATTTTGATTTTGTTTTAGAAGTGAGAAGTGATAGATATATATAAATATAGATATAGATAAATATAGTTAAAATATAAAGGTTGTAAAGCTTATATGTTGGTTTTTTCAAGTTATTTATAAAATATTAAGTTAGGATTGGTTTAACAGCTCGCAACGCTGTCATGTCCGGCATTGAGAGTTTAATGAAAAATGAGCTGTTTATGTTAAAAAGTGAAAAATGATGAAGATTATTATTAGTAGAAGAGTTAGTGGGGATGATAAATAATATAATTCCGTAAAGACTGTATAGTTTTAACGCTGAATATTTTAAAGCCAAGTCGCAGCTTGGTCTTGCAGCCCGGCGAGGGTCATAAAATTCATGATTTTTATAGCAAAAAGCTGTAAATAATGAATATAAGTTGTATAAAAAGTTTGTGGGGATGATAAATATTATGTTTACATAAAGGCTGTATAGTTATATGTTGAATATTGAAGTTTAAATAGAATATAAATCTGGATTTTTGTTTTGACGGCTCGCGGTGTTGCCACGACGGCTCGGCGAGGTCCATTAGATTCCAGTTTTTTAAGTTAAAAGTCATAAATAATGAAGACTTTTGGTATAAAAAGTTATTGGAGACGATAAATAATATATATCTAAAAAGTCTGTATTGTTTTTTAACGAATTATTTAGCTTTTTATAATAAAGCTGAGTTGGGAAAGGAGTAGACAACAATTCCCTCTCTGTGATTTCTTTTTCTAGCGAAGAGACGTGTCCGACAACTGTTCTGCAGGGAGATTTTTGGATTAGTTGTCCCAAGTGTTTCTTTTGCTGTTTTTATTGTTGTTTTTTTATCATGGACGAGGTTACGGTGGATGGATATAATTTTACGAAGATCCCTAGGATGGATGGCCAAGGTGACTTGTATATTTGTGTGATGGCCGAGTTTTCAATAAGAGGGTGGAAAGCGTGAGGGGAGTTAAGACACGTGGGTTATTTTGTGCATATGATGTAGTTAACCTCACAGCAGATGGAGTGCGTGTGGGGAGGGCGGGTTTAACCCGTTGTAAGCGCCGACCTGGTTGCCCGCATTATCACGTGGTCTTGGAGGCAGTTCTGAGTCTTCATCAGCTGTTCCGAGCGAAAAGATCCAAATCTCTCTCTCCAACTTCGATTCCTGTATCCAACGAAGACGTTTTTCAGGTTTGCTGTTCCGATTCCGATTTGGGACTGCCGATCGTAACTGATAATAATGGATCAATTCAGTCAACAGAAGAAGTTATCGCGTCATCATCAGAAATATCCAAGTCTCTCTCTCCAACTTCGATTCCTGTATCCAACGAAGACGTTTTTCAGGTTTGCTGTTCCGATTCCGATTTGGAACTGCCGATCGTAACTGATAATAATGGATCAATTCAGTCAACAGAAGATGTTATCGCGTCATCATCAGAAATATCCAAGTCTCTCTCTCCAACTTCGATTCCTGTATCCAACGAAGACGTTTTTCAGGTTTGCTGTTCCGATTCCGATTTGATTAAATTAAACAAATTCCATTCTATGAAGGGACACGACACGAGACACAAAACAAGACGAGACCAGACGACGATCACATTTTCGTAATTAGTGGCAAATAATACATTTGTTGATGATGACGGGGAAGAAGCGAAAGTGAGCAAATCGGCAATTGGATTGTTTTTCCTGCTGGTCTATGTCGCCTTGGTGACCATTTTGGGCGGAACGGTCTATGTGGTTTACGTCTGGCGCTCTCATCCTGGCGTATCTAATGGAAACGTTATCGCAGCTGTCAAGGAAATGGCCAAAATCGCTTCTATAAACAGCTCGACGTGCGATGCCGTCTTTTTTTATTCGTGCTACATTAAGCAAGGAGCTAAAATTCCTCAGTGTTTAATGTCTAGTATTACAGATCGAATTGCGATTGTATTTTAAATAAGAGCTCCTTATATGGACATTATTAGCTGAATATTTCCTCCTTCGACACGTTGGGGATTATTTCGGGTGGTTGGTTGACGGATAGAGCGATGTGTATAGTAGCGTCCAGCATAGCATATGATATAGGGTGGGTGGGCACTGGGCAGTGTTTCTTTACATACACACCAGACACATTTGTTATCCTCTGCTGGTTATTATTCTTTCACACGTCGTCACTTTCTAATCTGCGGGCAACTAAAAAGCGGAACAACTAAAACGCCAAAACGTCAATGCAGAGCTAGCGACGTTTTGTGAACCAAAAAATTGGCGAATTTGTTGTCCAAGCAAAGAACACTTAAAAGTGTAGAAAATAATCAAAGCATTTAGTGAAATAATTATTTTAAATGTATATATTAAATGTATTATATAGCGCTTTCTGTCCGTTATCCGGAAGGAATGTTAAGGAATTAATGGAAAGTATGGGTAACTTATTTTCTTTGAATCACTATGATATTGATTAGCACTATTTCACGTAATTGATAAGGAATCAGTTTTCAGTCCCAAATACTTCTACTACAGTTCCGCATGGAGGTTTTAGTTGTAGTTGCATGGCTTTCCGCGTTTGGTTTCCACATTTTAGAAACCCTACACGCCCTTCAGACTCAGCGGACGAAGCAGAAGACGGACGCACAAGTCCCTGAAAAAAACTTTTCTGTTCGTGTTAGTAGAAGCATCGACGTTCTACCTGGGAAACAACACAGTCTTCACCAGTGAACTGATACTGATCCGATTCCGTTTCGTTAAAAAACGGATTTTTTGAGGGCCGTAGAACGGATTGGTTTCCGTTCTCTTACGCTAGAGTCGCATGAAGGCAATAACGTTATGCCTACCCTCTAGCGCCTCTAGCTGATTCATAATCGGATTCGTTTCAGTTGACCGATTTCTGACAAATCAGCGCGTTGTTCTAATCAGTGAGCGGACCCGTTTCCGTTCACAGATTCGCTTCAGTTTGTTATCAACTTTTTTTTATAATAAGACTCTGCCACCCTGCGCATATTTGTTATTGTTATTTTATTATTAATCTATGCATTTTAAAGGTACTACAATTCTCTAAATCCCTAAAAACTCAGTGAAGATGAGACTAAGGTTATAAGAATTACACCATTCCCCTCTAAGTCTCAGAAATACATAGACATTTGCAGCAGTGTGTATGTGGTAAGCAAAAAGAATTGTTGGTGTACAGCATAAATACATTTTCCCTTTATAAACAGGAAAGATTATTATACCCCATGCTTCAATTGAATGGACTACCAGCATATTTTCTGAATATATGGAGTGGTAGCATATCCTAAATTCATTCATTCATCAAAATTCATCAAAATTCATTCCGTCGACTGACGGTTTTGTAAAAAAAAAACTATCAATAGTAGTTTAGATTAAAAAAACAAACATTACAACACAAAAAAACAAACACAAAAAATCCTTCTTCTAAAGAGAGATTGTTAAAAAGTCGTTTCCAAATAAAAAAAAAAAAAAAAACGTAAAAATAAGTAACTGAATTACCCTATAGCTTTACTTTTTTGTAAATTTAAAGAGGAATCGCCCATCATTTAAAAAATATATTTTTTTTCGAAGTTCGATGCAAAATTAATTTTTGTGGATGATGTCAATTCCTGGTCAATTCAGTTTCAAATGAGTAGCGATTAAAGCTTGAATAAATTTAAAATAACAATTGACTGTAGAAACTTTTATTTTATGTTTCAAGAAGATTATTATATATATAAAGCATAGGCAGGCCTATTTATCAAGGACGTACGTACGAGATCGGAGATTAATATTTAAAAAACAGCACGTGAAAACGATTAAAAACTTAATTTTCCGCATATATCCTTGAAAATGACAAAAAATAAAATAATTCTCTTCCTGTCTTTTAAGTACAATCACAATTTGTTCAAGGCATTCTTGGAAGAAATATCTCTTGGGACTTCATAAAAGACTTAGACATAGACGAATAATCTTGTAATATACTGATTCTAAAAGATTTTAATGCATTATCGATTGTTAAGTGGGGTACATACCAATTAATTTCTGCTTAGTAAAAGTATCTGCGGGTATAGTAGGATAATTTGAAGTTTGAGCTTATCGGACTAAAAGGAATTCGACGAGAAAAAAAAAATAATAAAATATAATAATGAAAGAAAGACAACGCTAGATTGGAATTTGGATCATAAATGTATTATTACGGAATCGGAGCGATCGCGTCAATTGAAATACACTATAGCAGCAAGTATATAGAGCAATAGAAACAGGCATTCAAAAATAAGCGGCTGATGTTTGTTTCTTTTTTCGAATGAGCTAATATTAACAAGCTTCTAAATTGTAATATACATTGAGAAGATTGCACTCCTTTCAGATCTTCTGAAGAGACAGTACGTCTTCCTTTTTCCGCAAAAAATTGGCAATTGGGAGCTGTATCCGGCTATTACTTTTTGCGAGACAAATACTAATATGCCAATTAATTAATTAAGTTGTAAGTCTACTATAAGATTTTAAGTATTCTACAGAAACAAAAGGAAATTGAGTCCGTGATCAGCCGACGTGAAAAATTTAAAAAAAAATGTTATTTGAATTAAAACAACGGGAGCTAATTTTTTTCACGTATACTGCCTTGAAGACTACCGCGATGACTGACGTTATCACTGTTGTAGGAGATATAATCGGAATTGTTGTTCTGCTTTTGTTTATCAGCATTTGACATTTCCAAGGAATGGGTGCTGGTAACACTATTGAGCCGATTAAAAGTGCATATTATAATTTAAGGAAAGTGATAGTAAAATATAATAAAAATGCTTCATTACAAAGAGATGGATTCCGTTACTTCACTTCTTGATAAATGGTATTGATTTGGGTTGACCAGTCCAGATACAATCTGAAATGAAATGGGGAAAACATTAAAATTTCAAATTACAACACTAAATTTATAATACTAAATAATATATAATATAATAATTTATAATATATATAAATATATATTATATTTATCCTCCTTTTGTAAAGTATTTAAAAAGAAATCCTGATATGTAAGCGCGGACTTTGAACTAAATAGGTTTTGTAACTTATGTTGTACGGGTTTGAAGTACACGCAGGGTACGTTGTATTAGGCGATAAATTTATAAACTCGCCAATGCCTCGCCTCGCCTCGCCAACGCCAACACCACTGCCATTAAAAATCGCCAATGCATCTTATAAATCGACTTCTTATTCAGATGTAAGTAAAAGTGAACCTTGAATTAAAAAGCTGATAAGCCAAAAAATGTTTTATTTTTATTTTTAAATATGTGTGGAAAAGGAAAAGAAAAACAAACGAACACCATTCCGTTATTTTCGGCTATTTTACAATTATTTTTCCAAGAATATTGCAACTTTACAATTTATTTCATAACAAATCTCAAATTGGCATAGATAGCCATTATTCCCGGGAAGTAATGAGATGCCCAATAACGTGGCCATATTCAAAATAAATGTCAATCATTATATGCATACAGGCCTAATAATCATATTCGCAAACACAATCAGTTTGCGTATCGTAAACGCCATCTCATGGGCGCACGCGCGCTAGTTTAATTTTTTTAGCTTCTACGGCCGTTTAGTGTATCTTTAAGTCCCTATCGTGCAAAAGATCGATTTTTTAATAATCAACCTGTTACAGGTGAACCTTCGTTCAAAAAGTGATTTACAACTGTTGTTTACATATTCATCTTGAGTATTTTATAAATTTGATTTTATATGCGCTTTGTACTATCAACTTTTTTGTATCCCAGCCGTTTTTAAAAGGCCAGTCGTAGCCACGTCGCATTTCCTCTGCTCCAAATCAATCCCACAGGGGGGGGGGGGAGTTTAAACGGCTCATTCTACCTGTTAATTACCGGCGAGTAAATACTAGCACAAGTTGTGTCGATTACAAACAATCTGACATATTGGCCACATTAAATCGTGCATTCCAGTTGTCCGTCATGATAATAAGGCAGCTTGTTAATTTATGACCTAATGATTCTTGTAAGAAACCAATTTCATTAAGCGCTCACCTTGAACTGAAATCAATTCAAAGTGTAGCCTAAATAATTGATAAGCGATTGGGCACTAGTACCATGTTAGCATAGCGCTTACTACAGACAAACGCGTATAGGCGCATACAGAATAACAAATGTCTTAATCAATCAAAGTAGTCATTACCCTTTATATCTTCTGCAGTTTTTACAAGGCCAATACTTTACATTTTTTTTAAGTTGATTACAAAAAAAATGTAATCTTGACTATGCAATACAAAAAAAGTTTCAACTGTGCATAAAGACTACAACAGTTATCCGCAAACTGTAGAAACATTTAAAACATTTTTTAGTCCAGGATCATTTCAAAACTGATTTACTAATCGACTCACATGGATGTCCATCCGTTGGCAGCGATAATCTCAACAGCTTTGAAAATTTCACCGGCATTCAGGTACATTCCTGCTGCGGCTCGCGGATCGTGAATATCTTGCGCCCAATCCGCCCTCTTTTTTCAGGATGTTCATCCGTTCGGTCGTACTGTCTTCGCTGAGATACTCCTGGGCTTGATTGAAAAGGCGCAAATTCGGTGAAGAGAGCCACCGCCTTGTCGCTACGGCCGCACTTGCGGTTCAAGCGAGCCGCTTCGTTGAACTTTCCCTGCCATGCAAGGATGTCGCCGATAAAGACATTGTGGTTGATATTCGCCTGTGGTCCTCCCAGCCGCTTCTGATTGGCAATAGATTCCATCAGCTCCAGGTATTTGTAGTCCTGGATACGTTGGAACGCCTGTTTGGCAATGTCCAGTTCCAGCGCATTGACCGGCTCGTGTGCCAGCTCTGACCAGTCGGCCTCCGTCACGCCCATACAAGCCACTTCATAAGCTTCGCGGTAGAGTTTACGGTCAAGATACTGGTACATGGGTGCTGATAGAGGCACCTGAAGGGTGGTCATGCTCTATCCCTGCAAGCAAAAGATTTTGGCACCGTAGAATCCTACGACGTAGCCTTGAAACTTTTGCTGGTGACAGGAAAAATTCGATGCTTTTATGTTCAACCAGTTCCAACCCGAAAAGCAAAGCATGTCTTCGCAGCGAATGTTCCAAGCGACGCTATTAGCATGTGGCTCCTACATTATACACAATTTAGTTGAAAATTGTTCTGTTTGAAGTTTGAATCTGGGAAAAAGTTTTGGAACTACCTGAGAAATCAATTCACTGTTGCTCAATTGATAGACGGAGCAGGTATGGTTGTCATCTACAATGGCCATCTTTTGGCGTGAAGAGCTCAAGTCCAGGCAGCGGATAGGAACGTTGATCTTGAGCAACTCCAACGGGAAAGGGTTATATAAAAATATTTTGGACACCTGGCCTTTCTTCAAGCCTAGCAGGAACTCGAGCAGGAAGGAGACCTTCTTTGTTGGCCGCCGACAATTTTTATGTAGCGCCCGGGTGAATCCAACGTCCACTCGTGTTCCTTGACGCCCTGAAAGTTCACCGACTGCAGTTTCTTTTCCTGAACGAAACACAAAAAAACCCAGACAGATGTGATACGTTAGATAAAAATTTTGCAAAGAAAATCATAAAAGATTTACGTGACACAGAATGATGTGGTTGGTACAAATTACCATAAGGCTGCATTCGAAATTCTGGCTGATTTTTTCCTTGATGACATAGTGCAGCTGTTCGCCTTCCTGTTGCTCGCAAATCATGAGTTTTTCTTGCAGTTGGATCTAGAAGAATCCAACAATAACAAGACATCATCATCCGGTCACATATTCCTGCGCAATGCACGACGACTTACCGCTAAGCGATTTTTGTAGATGGCGATTTTCTTGATAAGGTCACGGCAACAGACGCGCACTTTTATCCTCCGTCAGTAAGTGGTGGACTACCACGTCTGTCAGATGTTCTCTATTTTTCGAAATAACAAAGTAAAACGGCATTGTAAATTAAGCTCATTCATACGATCCCTACTTAACAATACCTGAATGCGTAGCGTTCTTTATAGAGACCGTGAACGGTGCTAAATATCAGCTGGTGACAACCGACTGTTCCGTCTTCACTGCCAACGGCCTACAAGCAACAGATAAGAATTTTAACGGTAGCTCGCACAGAAAGTCCTGATTTTCTTATATATAACTGGAAAAACAGCTTCTTTCGATATCGGGACACTAGGCTTTCCACGTCGCTTAACTTGGGAGATATTCTTTATCACCATCTCTGTAGACAAAATGGTTATTATCTAAAGACTAAATATGCTTCGAATATGAAAATACCATAAATTGAATCGGAGTCGCGGACTGAGTGACTTTGATGTATTTTCCGTCTTCAAAAAATAATTCTCTGGAAAAGCGGCTAAGGTAACTTTGCCAATGAAACCAACACTATCCGCCTTGAAAGCAAGTGCATCCAGCTCTCTCTATAATCGAATAGAATATTACAATTTGGTTGGGTTTCAAAAGATTAATTCACAATATTACCTCACTTAATTGAATTACGCCTACTTCTCGGTCATTACCACTTCGGTCTTGTTGTTGAGCGTTGTGGATAACAGGCTCCTTAGATCTGCTATAACCATTTTCTCTTTTCCAAAAGTTGATCTCTTTTTCCATTATGGTGGCGACCTCCCTTTTGGCCTCGTGGTTGCAAGGCAACGACAACTTCAATGTTTTCCCCGACAAGATTGCAGTTTCGAAATACCTTCCGATGATTTCTGTAGATGCAATTAAATACAAAAATTTGAATAAATATGATGAAAAAGAAATGCCATTACGAAAGAGTCCAATGAATTGCACGTTCGTCATACCAGCAAAACTGTGGTCTTCAAAATAACGATCAGGAAACGCAGCTAGCACTAAAAGCTCAATGAACTCGACACAAGTAGAATTGTGTGCCATTCTGTTGATTTGTTCCTAAAATTAAACAACAACAAAATTAATTGGTCAATAAAAAAAATCTATTAACTTTTACCACTGTTAACGGAACAAGATCGTATTCCTCAAGTTCATTTTACATAGTCTTAACCATGGAATGTTGACAAAAAATGTTTAGTGCTAGGCCTATAATGATAAAAAAATTTCAAAGAATATTACCTTATGGTGGTGTCCCTTCAAAATTACCTGACACACTTTGGAATTGTTTGTGCTATTGAAGACGAACTGCAGCAGTATGGTAAGGTCAAAAGAGAGCAAAATAGAACAACAAAATAAAAGAATTCTTAGCCCAAATTTAAATTTCAAACTGCTTCCTATTTTCGTATTTGTTAGGAAACTAAATTTAAACGGGATTCGATGATAAAAGCCACACTGGGTGACATTTTTCATCGAATACGGACGCGGTTAAAAAGAAAAAAAAACAAAATCCTTTCTGAATGGATTGCCCATAGCTACAACGCGCTGAAGTATTTTCAAATGAAAATCAATGTGAATCAACGGGAGTCCTACCCCACGCTGTTCGATGATTGACGATCCCGAAAAAACCCATCGAAACAATTATCGGATTAAGAAGGTAGAAGGATTTCGGAGTTCCATCACGAGATAACAATGCATAAGGAAGATTGCAAGCGCCTCATGATCAGACAATACTACTCGCTAAGTTTGCACGGTTGAATATATTTTTTATAAATAATTAAATACTAATATAGTTTCAGATGGCCCGGAAGGAGGGATGAATGAATCAAAATAGCGTTACCCATCCGTGAATCACGTAAAAATAACCTCTTCACGCCACTGCTAAACGTGTTGAGAGCGAGAGGAAATGACATAAATTTCTTGACCACAAATTCGATTAGAAAAGCGAACCACGATGGAAAATTTAATTAGTGCTACTTTATCAAAGTCGTCATTACTAAGCCTTGTCTTTCAAACTACTGATTCAAATATGTAAAAAAAGGCACCTACCTTTTATTTATTTTTGGAAGACGACAAACGACCCATTCAGTCGAATGTCTAAAATTCAACGAAGGAATTCCCACGTAGAGATGTGGGATGATAAGAATTGCAGCGTTGCGGTCTCGTAGTTATCAAAGCTGCTGCTAGGGATCGTGAGCTGCAGACTAATATCAAATTTACAGATCAATTTAATTTCAGGTGAGCAGATAATTAGTTTACCATTACAACTGAGGTACGTACCAAAATTGAATTTTGAACCTTTACAAAGATCTGCCAATAGGCTCTTTCAATTCTGCAATACACTCATTCAGCTATATATTGACGTTATCTTTCGCCATCCAAGAAATCCACTGCCACGTACTCATCGCCTATCTGTAAACAAAATAGAAAATGAAAATGTTTACTGTGAACATGGAAAATAAAAACGAAATAAGTAGAATAACAAATGTTGTTCGTCAAAATTCTGTTAAAGGGTTTGGATAATCTTGACAAAGGCCTACTTGACCCCTGAGAGTGGCACAGACTACGATCCCTGTTCGGGAGGCTCAGAATCGTCTCTGCATCGAATTAGTTTTAGTATAGTCAAAAAGCCTACCGAAGCGGAGTTTGTTGGAAGACACACAAAGGGATTTGTATTCCGGTTTGCCACAAGTAAAAGAGAGATTCAGTTATGCACACTGACGAATGTACGGGGGGTTGGGAGAGATGGTTGCCAGCCATCTCGACAAGAAAGAGAAGTTTTAGGGAAGTTAACACGGATTTCGGTTATATACACCGAAGAAAAGAGTCAAAAAGTGACCAAAGAGCTGGCTGCCAGCCAGCCCGATCGACACCATGACAGCTTAAAGATTGATACAATATTAGTCAAAACAGAGAAAAAGAGGACGGGAACAAAGGGGTAAAATTAGGGCTTTGTCTTAATGACGTTGCCAAACTTGCTGGAAATAAGCGTCGCGAACAATCCCGACTGATTATTTCCTATCACACAACACTCGCCGCATTTTCTTACTTTCCGCACTGACAATACTTTCTTTCGCAGACCTGCCATTTAATGCATTTGTTTTCAGCCTTATCAAATTCATTGATTCTCTCGGTCACGGTAATCGCTTGGAAAAATTCAATCAAATGCACAAAAGAGTCATATCATGACTATATGTAGGCCAAACAAATAAAAAATCCAAATGGGGTGGATGACGTCATCCAGCTTAACGATGGCCATATAGTTGACTTTGGCTCTATAGGCCGCATCTGTTACTACAATAACACATGCTATATGAGAAAAGGTACGCACGCATTCGATGAAAAAAAAACGACAATAAGAGACTTCCCCTCTAGCTCTTTCACGGTTTATTCGATGCAGTGACCCACACCCACCCAGCATCGGACGAGTTTTAATGTCATCGAGGAGAGTCTCATCGACGAAACACAACCAGACCATCGACACGCCATACCAGCAGGAAACCAAAAAGACCAAAGAGGAAATTGAAAATTACCAGAGGGATCGCTCAGCGATCCCCCTCTGATCCAAGATGAGTGTTGAGTTTGAATAAAAGAGTTTCACATGTTGCTGTCTTGCTGAGTTCCACACACCAGGTTCTTAGTGACAGGAGAGACAGAGCGAGAATAATCTAGTAGCGAGCTTGACATAAACAAGAAAAGGGTTGAGGTGGATGCTAAACAGCATCTCATCTGACGGGTGTGGGTTTTGCCGCTCAACACTCTCCCTCAAAACAAACAAACGGAAGATGGATTTAATCAAAAGAGAAAAAAGGGGATTTAGATGTTGCTGCTCAGTCGGTGAATTTTCTCACTCCAATTCTGAAGTCGATTGTGCGATATCGGGCTATTTCTTGCTGAACCACGCTACAGGGCCACCATGAAAGAAAAAATACCTCCAGAGGTGGAACGGCAGTCATCTCGATCGCCGTCGAAGTTAGCGTCGGTGTATCCGATGAGTCCACTTTGGCTTCCACCTAGCCAGATTCCATAGTCCTGTCCGACGGGTTATGCAATGTCCGTTTTAGTCATCAGTGCGACGTAGAGGAGGGCGCCGACTGCTTCACGGTAGGGGTACGGAAAAGGCAGTCTTCTCTCCCTCGCCCTTTGAGACGTTGTCTGATGCGAGATGGACACTTGGGTCGGCCGGGATCAACTTCGGGGGAAGGTCTGACATTTTGACAAAAACGTTTACACAGTTTCTCAACCATGTGTGATCATATTGTTCGGCTGTCTGCAAGTTACATTAGGCCTGTTCCCACATAAACGATTAGTTCCTTTCATACACACTTGATCGGTTGCCGGTGAGTCTAGAGTCACAGCCCGTGTGTAGACAATGAACAATTTTCTCGTACACATTCAATTAGTTACCTGTGATTCGTACACATTCAATCAGTTACCTGTGATTCGGTCACAGTCTACGTGTAGACAATGAACAATTTTCTCGTACACATTCAATCAGTTACCTGTGATTCAGTCACAGTCCATGTGTAGACTCGAAAGATTTTCTCATACACATTCAATCAGTTACCTGTGATTGGGAATCACAGTCCATGTGTAGACTCAGATTTTCTCTAACACATTCAATCAGTTACCTGTGATTTGGAATCACAGTCCATGTGTAGACTCAAAGATTTTCTCATACACATTCAATCAGTTACCTGTGATTTGGAATCACAGTCCATGTGTAGACTCAAAGATTTGCTCGTGTTCACATACCGAGAGAAAAGTTCTTGCTTCAGTTTCGGCATGACTGCAAATTTTCATTACGGAAAATTCACTCCATTGAATTTGTGAAATCACGTTTACCCTCGGAATTCTGGAATCTCCAACATCTATTTTTACGTTTAAATCTCTCCCTAAAATTGAAGTCGGAGATCTGTAGTAATGAAGTCTGCGAGCAGTTTAAAGACTGCATGAAGAATCATTTTACTTTGTCTTAACTTAAAATGGGGTTAGCAAACTCGATCAAAATTAAACGAAGTTTTGAACGCATAATTGTTAAGCAAAAATCGTAGATTGTACTCTCCCTAAAATGAGACTTCATCAAAACCATGTAAGCCTAACAGATCCAGCTTTGGCCTATAAGGAGTGGTGGTCCGCCAGGCTGCCTTCATCCCGTGCAGTCGTGAAGTGGCACTGTGTTACAGTGATAACCTTAGAAGTTGTAAGATATAGTCGCCGGTTCGCCACACTGTCAAGGATCAGAATTCTTCTAAAAGGAATAACAAGACTAGCTGGGGAGAAATATAAAAAAATAAGTTAAATAAGCCTAGAGACACCATTTTGCCGATGTCTGATTGAATCAACCAAATAAATAATGATACACCAATATTGGCAATTAGTAAAAGGTCGTACAAGCAGTAAAAAAAGACTGAGAAGGATGTTACGATCAATAGCCAATTCTCGATTCCGTTCCGTAATGGCGTCCAATAATTATAGTAGAATTGGTGGCAGTTGGTTGATACTTGATAGATTTTCCTCAGACTATTCAATCACGGCTGTCCGGCTGCTCGTGATTTTTCCTTCTTGCGTGGCTCCATTTTGCGTTGTTACACCCAAAACATAGATAGATGAGAGGTTAGTCAAAAACAGGTCAATGGGTTTGATGCAAAGTTTGTGGAGTAAACATCTGAAAGTGGGCCATCGAACTTGAAAAGAAATATACACCTACCTCTCAGTACAAGTCTCACAGAGAAAAAACAACGTCAAATAACACACATCGGACAACAGACCTGAATGAGATGTCAGATAGAATAATTAGAACCTGTTGGAGAGAATTCAGTGGTTACTGGTATCTAAACTAATTTCTACGATAAGTAACATTTAATTGGTATTGATAATCTTAATGTACTCTCCCAGAGTAACAGGGAAAACAAATCAGAAGAGCTTTCTTCTATTTGCAGTACAGACCTTTCTTGGCAATTATATCTGTTCGATCACAGAAAAAAGGATAATTTTGCCTTCAAGATAAACACTATAACTTGTATGAAAACAATTAAGGATATGAATAGAAGAATAATAAGTAAAACAAATGAAAAAAGAGGGGATAGATAAGGATCTTACACTCCGTACAAAAGTTTGCTTGTACTTGACAGTCGAGGGGAATAGTCCATCTTCCATCTCAATAACAATATTCACATGATGTACTGAGACATGGACTTATAGAACCTAACATTATGTCAAGAAGAAAAATAAAATTATAAAAGCTTAGTGCATTTGATCATGTTCTTCACGACAGGCAAATGGTAGTTGCAAAAATAAGGATAACCATACTTTATCTCACAGACTTGTTGTGTTAAGAGGCTGCGAAATACAAAATGTTTCGCAATTAAGATTATCTGACACTTAAACAGTATTATGCAAATAAAATGAAACCTTGTTTGGAATAACAGTTCAAACCTGAAAAATAGCGAAGTATTTTCTTCTCTCCTTTTGACATAGCCTACTAGAAGGCAAAACAACAGTTCAACTACTAGTTTGCGGAGATCGGTAAACCTGGGCCCATAACCTGTTGAGTTTGAATAAAAGAGTTTCACATGTTGCTGTCTTGCTGAGTTCCACACACCAGGTTCTTAGTGACAGGAGAGACAGAGCGAGAATAATCTAGTAGCGAGCTTGACATAAACAAGAAAAGGGTTGAGGTGGATGCTAAACAGCATCTCATCTGACGGGTGTGGGTTTTGCCGCTCAACAATGAGGGCTTACAAACTTGATACGCCCTTCATCTCCTTTTTTCAACCCCAGGCTTTCACACATTGAAACCAAGAATGACAATGACAGCTTGGGCCAACGAGTGAAATAGGATGATGCTGTATTTAGACTATCAAACTGATGCCCAGGCTGTCATTGTCATTCTTGGTTTCATTGGTGATCGTAGCAGGACAACTGCAAGAAAGAACTGACAATGGCCAGGGGCAGGAAGAAGGCTGATCAAGCCCGTCAACAAGTTGATGAAGACACTATTGCTGGTAGAAGGAAGAATCGAAACGTCCAGTCCATTTATCAAAGACAAGCAGAAGATCTTGGCAAGTCTCAAGCACAAACCACAGCCAACGATGGTGGACAAGGACTCAACCTTCAGACCCCAAATGCAAAAAGTGAAACAACATCTCAACATAGCCGAGCCCAGGATGCAGTCGAACGCGATGCTGTGCGTTCCAAGATTGACTTAGCATGCAAGATGATCAACACGCTGATCGCAGACAACGGTTCTCGCCGAGCATGTCGCGGATTGGTTGACAAGCTCGACTCTATGTTTGCAGATACCGAACGTCTTAACCTGTTGGCTGTCATGCCAAACGATGCCGAAGAGTTTGGAAGACAAGCAGCCATCCAAATTGCACTGTTCACTCAAATTGAGACAGCCAAGGAAGATGTGGATGGATTCATCGATTCTCGTGCAGACGAGGCTTCTTCTATTGACTCCTTTCAGCCTCTTTCCATCCGAAGTGAAGTATTGCGCAACTGGACTCAAACGCAACAACTCCGTCAGCAAACCTCTCAAGCGCTGATCGATGCGAAACAGAAAGCCGAAGAAGCTCAACGAACCGCAGAAAAGTTGCAGAAAGAGTCGGACGACGCAAAGCAGAAAGCGGACGAAGCAAACAAAGAGGTGGCAAATCTAACAGGAGCTATTGGAAAAAGAAAATCTGCAAGTACAATAATCAGTGGTGGAAATCATGATTGGGGAGTCAAGAAAGCTGCTATCAACGATTGGCGTCGGAAGTCCCTTATTGAACCAAGATCCCAGGAAACCGAAGAGGAAGGCGAGCCCGATTGTTGGATTGACCGATATTGCTCCGGTTTAGAAGATCCGACCTGGTTTTATTCCCACAAGGCCCCATCATTGAAAAGTGAACTCCCGGTATTTTCTGGTAAAGCTTTAGACTGGTTCTGGTGGATTGATCTGTATCGTTCAATGGTGCATGATCAACGGATTTCAGCTGGCGAGAAGTTAGCAATTCTGAAGAGTCGTTTAAGCGGTGAGCAACTGGATATTGTTCAAGGCCTAGGGGGAGGAGAACCTGCTTACAAATCGGCGCTATCCCGTCTCAAGCAAGCAGCTGGACGCCGCGATGTCATGCGAGTTGCTCATCTCAGTGAGCTCGATCGGATGGATCTCGGGCGTGACCCAACAGCATTTCGTCGGTTTGCGGAAAAGGCGAGGACTCATTTCTTCGATTTGACGCGAATGGGAGAAACTTCAAGCTCCGACATCATCGAACGTTTATGCCGAAAGCTTCATCCATCGGATCGTCTCGAGTGGAATTTCGGAAGAGGAACTGGATTGGAGCGTAGAAGTCTCAACGAATTTGGTGAGTGGCTATGTGAAAGAGCCTCAGCTTATCAAAACGCGTACAATATCGCGGCAGAGCAAGCATCCGGAAATGGGTTTGGCAATTCGCGCCATCGTCCGACCGCCGCACGTGCTCATCACGCCAGCTTCGAACCAGATCGGTCAGAAAAGCCCTACAAGAGTCGCTGCTATTGTTGCAATGAAGAGCATCGAGTGTTATCTTGCCCAACCTTCAAGGCGATGCCGACCAAAGAGAAGATCAGATTCTGCATTAGAAGGCGGTTATGTCTCAAATATTTCGGAGCGAAGCATTCAGCCAAAGATTGTACGTTCGGAAAAGGATGCGGGGTGAAAGATTGCCCTTATGAACATCACAGCATACTCCATGATGCAGAAAATGTTCCGACGGTAAAAGGCGACAGTCATCACACTTCCCTTTCAGCCCGAGCGGATCATATGAAGGTGGCGCTGGGAGTAATTTGGAACGAAGCCTATGCTACTGATGGTACAGTGATTCCGGTGTCGGTGATGATCGATGAAGGCAGCGATACTACGTTGTTCCGGGAAGATTTCCTCCGTCGTCTGAAGATAACAGGAAAGAAGCAGAAGCTGGATCTTGTTGGTGTGACCGGCGCCGAACGTTACGATTCTCAACGTGCTGACGTGCGATTTCGACTACCGGACGGTGAAGAAACAATTATCGCCGGACTGACGATACCGCAAGTCGCTCGCCCCACTCCAATTGTTAATTGGAATGAATTACACATTGTTCGTCTGCTTCTGAGACGAAGCTAATCACTGTTATCTCTGCTCGATAGTGAAAATGGAGCTAAAATATCGATATTAACACCCTACCTCCGTGCGCCTTACTCACAACATTGGAATTGGGAAGAAATGGTAACTTCAAATTTTATTCATGAACTTTTTTTTTATTGATAGATATTTTTTTACTAAAAACCCTACAAAGGAAGAATGGCTGATAATTGTAGTAAATATTTTTTTGGGGAAGGGGGAGGGTTATTTGTTTATATAGGATAGAAAAGGTCTCCAGTATGATTTTCGACTTTTTTGGCTAGAAATTCCGGCAGTATTTTGGACATAGAAAAGGTTATTTTACACTCGTCTACAACCATAATGACCTTTATATCTCCTATATATCCAAGGGTGGTTACTGAGCATAACAAATGTTAAAGTAATTTGAAGAATGATGAAATTTCAAAAAATAATACTTTTCCATGCCATCTCTAGCGCGTTATAAATTCTTGACAGCCTGGGACGATTTCCAAAATGAATGTGATGAAAAAAGAATTTGATGAATCTTGGATTCGATTTTGGTAACTATGTTTTTCCATATCCCCAAATCGACTGAAACAATTTAGATACAAGGGTGGTTACTGAGCAAAACAAATGATGATATAATTTGAAGAATGATGAAATTTAAAAAAAAAATTATTTCCATGCCATCTCTAGCATGTTAAAAATTCTGGACAGCCTTGGACGGTTTGCAAATGAATTTCACGAAAAAAGATTTTTGATGAACCTGGATTTGAACCTGGGTAACTAACTATGTTTGAATCACTTTGGCACTTTGTAAATATTTTGCACTTTTGAAACATTATGGTTGGGCTGCCGACTAAGTAGACTAAGTACCGTAACGATGGCAACCACAATCCTGAAAACGACACTTTGGACTACTCTTCCGCACCTAGTGACGGAAAAAGGAACCAATTACGTGGCCTACGGAAATTACAGCATCTCGACACTTTTTAGCCCGAGCAGATCCTCCTCCATTGCTCCTTCATGTTATAACTTGGCAACTTCGCCCCTTTCCTCTTAGAGAATGAGTAGTGTAGTTGGTCTTGAATCTTTGGTCCAGCAAGTACACAATTTATGTCGTTCTTAAAAGAGCCCAATTTAACCTCATTCCTAATATTTTCCAAGAAACGAAATATGCACAGAATGGACTATATCGACAGTATTTTATGAGGTTTAGAACCTTTTATTGAAAGATTAAAAAATAATTAGATTAAGTTTGGGTTTATCCAAAAGGGAAATGCAATGAGGGAATTCCTCAATAAAATGATTTCTCACAATTATCCGGTATTCATAAGTTCTCTTCCTGCCAACCTGTTCCTGTTCTCTGCTCTGACCTGGGCAAATCCAAGGCTTTAATTTGAAACATTTTATCAATAGTATTAATTCTCCTTTCCGGTATTCTTTCAATACCAATAACAATCTAGATTAATAGGATAAGAAAAAGTATCAATAGAAATAAGAAGTGGTGATTTTTTAAATACCGATATTACTATGGAGAATATGGATCTCATCTTCAGACTCCTTTATTATCTTCATTGATTTTCCCATTTCCTCTTTTACGTGTATGAAGACTAACAGTTAGAAAAGCACTTCAGTAAAGTAATTTAAAAATTAACATTTGTGAACATTAAACAATAAATTGAAATATAACAATAAATGCACAGTACAACTTTTTCTCTGAGATCATTTCCGCTGGTCCAGAGTCGTAAATCAATAAAAAAATAAAAATGTAAAGTTCAAGTTAAAAAAAATAACAAAAAGAAGAAGAACTCAAGCTATTTCTTTTCCCATTTGATTATTTCGCTACTTCTTCTCTACACACTCTACACAAATTGTACATCCAGCACACTTGGGATTTTATTTTCCTTTTTCATAAATGTTTTCTGCGGTTTTCTGGGTATGGTAGGTGGTGAATTTGTTTTATATTCAACGAAGTTTCCGTGGTCGATACGCCGACGTTCCGTTGACGGCCGCCTTGCCACAAAGTAGCCGCTTGAAGGCTTGCTAGAATTCCTGACAAATAATGGTGTAGATAATGAGGATGTGCGTTGAATTGAAATAACCGAGCCAGAGGATGAGGGAAATAAGATGAGGGAATAATGAGGAAATAATCATCAGTCGGGCTAAGGCTTCTTCTTTCCTTTTCCTTCTTTCCGCTTCCTCTTCCCTTTTTTCGACCACCAACATTCCTAGTCTTTCGCGTTGCGCCATCTAAAATTAAATTAAATTATTAAAATTAATTTTTTGAAAAAATGAATTAATGAAATTACTGTTCAATGCAGAAATTATAAATCCATCCACATGAGCTTTTGTGGATTTGGGAATCCTGTTTCCTTGAGGAGTACGACTTTCCTCAATCCTATCCAGCATTTGTTTTCCAGTGAAAATTGTGAACTTTTCTGGAACACCGTAGAAATGTTCATCCGTTTCCTGGCTTACGTCCAATCCATAGGTTATAAAGATGACGGAGGCTGGATCAATTCCAGAAATTTCGAAATTCTTTCAGTTCGCAATCTGAATTTAGAAGAAAAAAATTCCTAAACGTAACTAAACGTTCCTAAAACGTATCCGACGTTAAAATTTCAAAAAGAAACGAGAGAGAAAGAGACTATTGACAGATTGAGAAAGGTTGGCTACTAAATGGTAAAAAAAAATCGGATTAAAAAACAAATTTGGAAAATTTGTGAATTCCACTTCAGTTGGGCGACAGATAACAATGTCTTCATTAAGGAAAACTAAACATTTGGAAAAAAAAATTAGGGATGGCAGTAACATCTTCGCAATTCACCACCATTAACTCAAATTATCGAAAGCAAGAAATTGTCTTACTTATTTCTTCCAATTGCTGGCGTTCTCTCAGTGTCACCGTCGACTCATGTCTTTCTAGCCTCACCGGATATTTGCTCGAATGATGACCGGCTCCATTGCAGCTTTTACTCAGTGACCATACCGGCGGAAGCTTCCGTTTTCCTTTGGCACTTTCCAGCACTTCAGCATGTGACGCAGCCCTAGTTGTCTTACGGTAAACTACGATCATTGAAAAGTGCAAAAAAAACAAAAAAGAGTAATCGTTTTACGCCATCCACTGGGAGAAAACGACTTCAATACCTGTTCGAGATTTAGAGCGGTTGGCTGTTCGATTTTTACGACGGGAGCCGTGACGTAAATCGTCGTCTCACCAGCGGAAGCTGTTGCGAGTGCCCCCGAAATTGCGGTGGGACGGCAGACGTTGCTTGCTCCTTCCCCATAGACTGGCATCGGAGAAAATTTTTGTGTGTTTAAGATGTAATACAGAAGCAATTCTAGCAATACCATAATCTCCATCATGGAGCTTGTAAATGCAATGGAAAAATGAAAAGTGTGTTACGACGCAAACTCTCCAGCAGAGTACGCATTAAGGAAAAAAATGAATCGCCAAGACCACCACTGCCACAGAGAGCAAAATTTAAAAAGCCGGATTAATAACGAGCGAAGCACCTCCGGCAAGAAGACCAGAATAAACAAAAGAGATTGTTTTTCTGGTACGCAGCACGTGTCGCAGCAATTCAAGGACGACGACATTCCTCTGCATCAGCGGCTAGTAAATGAAACCCTTGGCCTGTCGCTCAAGTTCATGTCCAACATCTCAATAACGTGAACCAATCAACAACTTCTTCAACAAATTCAGAGATGTAACTGGTTCAGCAAAAAGGCTTAGGCTTTACAAGATTTCCCAGGGTCGCTCCATCTCGTGACTGTTAAAATGAATAATAAAAAAAGGGAAAATCATTTCCCTCACCGAGTTCAGTTGCTGGTAAAACACCTGGGAAAGACTCATGGCCGACCAAAAATTCCCAGTTAAAGTTGCAGTTATAAGTTGTAATTAAACGCAAACGTCGACATCTACAGAAGAAATGGAATTATCAAAAGTAAATTTCAAAAATAGGAATAAAATAAGTTTGGACGAATCCACCAATGTCGAGTCCGTTATAGGTGAAAGACCGAGAAAGCATAACATGAGGAAAGAGCAAGGGGAAAAAAAGAAAAGAGTGCTAGGTATCCTACACAACACAACTTCTCTTATGGTGTCTCCATCGCGTCAAACACACCCCCATCTATCTCTTGAGTTGATTTAGCATCAGTAAGCTATTACGCCGTCATTTGAAGCCTTTTCTTCCGTTCCATCCTCTAACGGAGATTCTATATTTTGGGTGAAGTCAAGAAGACAATTCTCCAAGAAATCAGTACCAAGAATCCAATGTTAGATCATCCAAGAATTCAGTGGGTTCTCGATTTACTTCCTTATGAGGAATGGCTTCTTGGACAACATTTTCTGGCTTCTTTTTCAGTTTGAATCTAAGTAGCCACAATGAGTTTGCGTCAATAAAAAGCCGCCTTTTATCATTGTTAAATATACCTCCCTGCTTGAAAAATTTCATTCCGGTTGCTTTATCTACTACAACTTTTGTTTGCTTGGTAAAATGGTGGTAAAACATGTGAAAAAGTGGTCAGCAAGATGAACTGCCACTCCAAGGTCCCAGTCCATGTCAAAACGTTTATACCGATTAAAATATGTGAAAATTAAGGACATTTTTAATGACGATCTTATTAAACTATTTTCTTCGATAGCACAGTAGATTTGATATGAGTTCTGGAAATAAATTGAGTATAAAACTGAAGTGAATGAAAATGAATTGTTATCTGAATCAATACTGATCACATTGAATCAATAAAAAGAAATAATAATTTCAATTGCAGTATTAGATCTCCTGGCCTAGCCATTCCTCAGTTCTCTTAGATATGCTTTGGAATGCTTCTTAGTAAGCCTCGCGAGCTGCAAAAGCAGCTCTTTAAATGAAAAAAGAAAGTCCGGCCTTGTAAAAGATAGCATTGAAGAGGTCAGATTGTGCTGCTTGCGTCTATATAAAGTTTATGGAGGACTTTTTTTTTTACAACAGTTTGGCTGTAATGACAATTTTTTTCGCCACTCCCTACTCATTAATCAGAAAGGTCACACGATTTGTCGATTTAAGTCCTAATTCAGAAATACCATTTAAAAAATCACAAAACCAGCAACAGTTTTGAGTTTGTCGTGGGTACCCTCAACGTTGCTATTAATCTTGGCGTGCTGCATAAACATTGGAAGCAATACTTTCAACTTTTTCCGGATTTTCGTGTTGGCAGCAGGTGCAGGATACGCAATTTCCGACATGTTTTCCGGGTCTGGTTGTCCTTTACATAGGCTGGATTTAGTCCTATAGCCTTGATATATGTTACGATTGAAAGACTGGGTCAAGTGATTGTATCATCCAACTGGCTTCACTGTGTTGAATACCATCTATCATGCCTGGAAAAAGGGAAAGAAAGAATTTGTTCTGAAGATTAACATAAAAAACAAGGATATACTTTCCAAAAAGAAACACTATAAATCCATTATGAACTCTTTAACTTATGGATATTCATCCACACGACACAAAAGTTCATGAAGTAAGTAATGATAAGTATGTTGTAGTTCATAAGTAAGTAATGAAGATCAATCAACTACAAAAAAGGATAGAAAAATAAAGAAAATATAATATTTGTAACTCGAAACCCCTGTTTGACAGCAAAAGACTATTACCGTAATCTAAATCTAGCTCTTTTATTGTTAGAACTATATAGACTACAATATATGGGATAGATATTTCCATGACTAGGCTATTTTTCGTATCCCTCAGGTGAATGCACTGACTTTTTATTAAACACTAAAAATCGTCCTTTATAGCGAGTCATTTCTTAAAAAACCAAATCAAATTGATTTGTCATTTAATTCATTTGAAAAAATTTGGGCCTGAAGGGCATGTAAAAAATTGTGAATCTGAAAGACGCAGGCCTGAATTACTGGGCGGGTATAATTAGGTGATTACTTATTAGTTTTTACATTTCACCCAATTTTCTACAATTGCGTTCAACCTGTTTCATGTTATTTAAACAAGGAGTTCGTGCCTAGGTATCAGTATTATACAAGGTCATTCCAATTGTTCTTCCAGAGAAAATTTTGACTTTGTCACCGATAACCTCGCCGCCGAGTGGCAAAGAGTCAAGCTGAAGCCCAATACATCCCCTTTTACTACCGATAGGCTATCCGACCATCTACTCCGCCTACTAGCATCCCTTCTCACCAAGGACGAGGTGAGGTCTCGCAAAAGTAGTGCATCTTGGAAAAAAACAACGCTTAATGGTGGAATGAGGCCAGAAGCTCCAGACTCTCTTCAAACGTAACCCCAACAGCCGTCTGGGAGGTGCCAGGCGTATGTTAGTAGGGCTACACAGGCAGTTTTGTCTCTCCCGAGCAGAAGGGCTTCGTGATTTCGTTCGTGGTGTTCGTGACATCCAGGAGCACACTTTTGTGCTTGAGTTGGCCATCGAAGAAGTAAAATTTAAAAGCGGAACCTTGCCATCTGCTGGTAGGTCCTCGCCAACGAATTTGGCTCCTACCCACACAGATTCCTCATTAAGCTTTTTCTGAACCTTCCAACCTGCCAACTACCCTTGAAGACATCCTCTCTTACATCTGCGAGGAAATCATCAACTGAGAGAACGAGATCAGCCCCTCAATGACATCCAGTTAGTGTCAAAAGCCTTGACCACATTGCCAGAAGCCTTCCGAATAGTACGATCAGTATGGGCTGCCGTGCCAGCAGCAGATCGAACACTCGATCACCTACTTCAACGTCTCCCATGCGAGGAAAGCGTCGTAAAATCCTACCAAAAGGCAGAGGCTCCAACTGAAGAAGCCTTTGCTGCAGGAGGTAGTGGAAGATCTGGATTCAGATGTCGCGGTAGAGGAAGAGGAAACTTTCACGGAACACGTGGAGGTTACGTCGACAAGAAATCAAAGGGCCAATACGGAAGTAACACTGACTTACGTCCACGATGTGAAAGCTGCAGACTTCCTGGACATGAGATGAAAAACTGCTATAAGCTGCATGGTTACCCTGACAAGAAAGGAAACAATCCACCGAATCAAGCACTCATCTCATCATCTACTTTTGATCCCCGAAGCGTATTAGCATTCTTTGCAGATTCTGGTGCTACAAAGCACATGTGCGATCAAAGAAGTTTTTTCACCAATTTCTTACCTATTGAACCAGGAAGTTGGACGGTCTCAGGTACAAACACTAGACATACTTACTCTTTTATCTCCATGTTAATCTATGGTATTAATTGTCATTCAGGCATCGGAGACACAAAGCTTGATGTACTAGGATCCGGCAGAGTCACAATCTCAGTTGATGTAAACCAAAAGGTGACTTTAAAAACACTACCGGAAGTACTCTACGTACCTGGCCTTGGAGTAAATCTCTTCTTCATTGGAGCCGCAACCGCCAGCAGATTAACAGCAGAATTTAAGGACGACAAAGTATTTTTCATTTCACAATTCATTAATAAAAACATCTATTGATCTCAATCTTATTGAAAATTCTCAAGGTTCTATTCACCAGAGATGGGGAATTAGTTCTCACTGGTGAACGAAAAGAGAACACCCTATACCAACTTAATTTCAAGCCCGAGATCCAGAAGACTCAAATTGAACTTGCTCGCATATCCTTTGACATAGCATTCAATGCCGATCTTCGATCCTCCATCACATCTGGCATCAACGCCTAGGCCACATTGGATATCACACACTGAAGAAAATGATCCAACAAGATTTGGTGATTGGCCTAAACGTCTCCGGGAATCTTGACATTCCTTCGACACTTTGCTCAGGATGCGAATTCGGAAAATTTACCAGATCTCCATTGAAAATCGGGAGAAATAGAGCATATAGAATCGGCGTGCTCATTCACTCGGATGTCTGGGGTCCAATCGCAACACCAAGCCTTGGGGGAGTGCGTTACTATGTAACATTTAAGGACGACTTTATTGGATACTTGACTGTATACTTTATGAAAAAGAAGTCTGAGGGCACTGCCTTTCTTTGCCTCTTTGCAGCGATGGTACTAAATGAAACCGGCAACTACATCCTCACTCTTCGATCCGACAATGGTAGAGCTGAATACATCAACAATGAAAACAAAGGTTAGTCAAACCAAATTAAATCATAGATTAAACAATAAGTTTTAACCTTTTTTTCTTTCTCAGCCTGGTTCGAGAAATGTGGAATCCGTCATGAGACAAGCGCCTCCTACACTCCCGAACAAAACGGTGTAGCCGAACGGACCAATCGAACAATACTAGATTCCGTTCGCTGTATGACCATCTCAAGTGGTCTTCCAGCAACTCTGTGGGCTGAGGCTGTCTCCTACACCACTTATGTTCGCAACAGAGTTCTCTCTTGGACATCCAATATTACTCCCTTCGAGCACTGGAACGGAAGGAAGCCGGACGTATCAGATTTACGTATTTTTGGAGCAAGGGCCTTCGTACGAGTCCCTCGACCCTCCCGACACAGCGAAACTGGAGGCTAGAAGCCAAGAAGGCATATTCGTAGGGCGGTGCAACACTCAAAACGCATCAAGAGTATTTATCCCTAACAACAGAAAGATTGAAGTCAGCAAAAACGTTAAGGTTGATGAGGAAGTCCTCTACCGTGACATGAAGAATCTACCATCCTCAACGGTAACCCCAAGCATTAGACTTTTTTTCTTGCGTCATTACTTATATCTTTATCCATTACCACAGCATGAACTGAGAATCACTGACACGGCAGATGAAGAAATGAATGTAGACGAAGCTGAACCACTCGCTCATCCAAATGGTCCTCAATCAGACGAAGCTTCAACTCCGTTTACTGACGCGAATCTCATCGAAGACGTGCCTATCCATGACAATCCAATCGTCAACGAGGAGGAAACTCTTCCTGAAATCATGATTCACGAGGACAAGACTCCTTCCACTACTAAAACTTATCAAAGAGATGAAGACTCTCGTCCTCAACAGCGAGTGCGCCAGTCAACTCGTACACCGAAGTACAGCGAGAAATTTCTCGAATGGCAACAATCCTTGGCCAAACAAGCAACTTTATCCAGCGTATCAGCCGAAACCCAAGAAGTCAACACTCCTTCTCCTTCACTGGAACCCTCGAGTTATCTGGAGGCCATCTCCTGTGCTGATTCCAAATACTGGATACCCGCCATCTTTGAAGAATATTGTCACGGGTGAGGAGGCTAACACGTTCGGTTTTGAGAGCGACCTGAAGCTGTTTGGTAAAAGAGAAACAAACAGACTGGAGGTCGCGACTCCACCACCGATACACACACCAACACAGAGAAAAGTCCAACACCGGAGAAACATGCTCACCCTTTTTGCATGTTTCTCGTCCTTAATAACTATTGTTGTCAAGCGTCAGGGAATCGTTAAGTTGTTAGGACTAGGATCGTATGGGAAACGTCGGTCCTGGGACTGCCAAATGTCTGTTCTGGGAACCAATCAATTGCTACGTTATTGAAACGTGACATCTTCCCCGCCCACGTAAATGATCGTCCCGATCATGGCATTACTTCCATAACGACATTAATGATGGTGAGCTCTCAGATGGCTAGCTTGGCATCTGGTAGAATAAATAATTAGTAACTGACATGTATCGACGTTATATCCAGGTTAAGGTGAATACATCCACGACGCTCTTGATCTAAACTTGGCTAAAAACACACGTGAATATCACACACTAAAAAATACAATCACATCATGATTACTTTGCAACTCCAAGTCAGTCAACATTTTTTAACTCTCGTCTGGATCGTAAGTTATCATAAATAACACGGTGGGTTTTGGGAGCCATAGAAGAGATTTGGGATTGGTTTGGGATTTTTCACCTCTGTCAGTGTAATTGTCCAGGAGGTTCCGACCGTATTTTCTCCTCCCGGATTTCCGGCAAAGTCCTCGACTTTCCTACACTACCGACCGCTCTCGAGATTTCGGCAAATTCCTCGACTTTCCTATCTCTGTAGGTAAAATAGGGTCACAGGATGGAAATGTTATTTTTACGAGAATTTTTACATTTGAACACATAAGTAACGTTCGACAGCTTTTTAACAATAGGGAAAGGACCGTGGTAGGAGTGCAACAATTTTTCTGAACGTCCTCTTCTTTTGACGATGCTGAATCCATGCGTTCTTCCAGTTGTTTCTTGCTAACTTGTCGTTCCGAGAACGTTTGTTCGTAAAAGGTTTTCGATTCCGGCTCTTTCGTAAAATGTCCCGAACGTCATTACTGATTTCCTTTCTCATGCTACTCAACGTTGAACTGAGTTCGCATCGAAATTCAGTTGCCAATTCTTTTTTGAATGCCTTTAATCTATCTTCAGTAACGAACGGGGATGCTTGTGGTAGAATAGGTGGTTGTGGTGGTATCATTAACACTGCTGGAGGTGTAGATGGCGACACTAACGGTGGTTGATTGGCTAACAAGTCAGCTTGGCATTGAATTTGTACCGACCGCATAAAATCTTGGGAGGTATGAACTTCGGGGTCGAGGAAGGGATAAACCTTTTGGACAAGAGAGCGTTTCAAACCGCGTAAAAGATGCTGTACTTTAAGGGCCTCGCCCATATTTCTATCGACGCGGGAGCACAAGTAAATCACATCGTGACAATAAGTCATGACAGGTTCGTGTTCTTCTTGATAGCGGGAGCGAATTTTGGTTTCCAAGTCCAAATCATAATTAGGGGGCTTAAAAGCCACCAAGAATCGAGCCCGAAGATCTTGAAACGTTAGTGGGGCAGGTACTAGACTCAAATACCATCGTCGCGTTACTCCTTCCAAATGGATCCCAAAATTGTGCAGCTGCTCGTCAACATTCCACTCGTTATAATGAGCAATCTCCTCATATCTTGACAACCAATCCATCGCATCTTCATGCACTTCTCCCCGAAAAAAAGGTGGTTCGCGTTCTTTTCTGCTTGCCCTATTTTCCTCACGGGCAATACCACCAAGTCATTGTGCAGGTCCTTGGTGATGATGGTGTTCAACGTCTTCGGGGCGATCTTGGTTTACTGCGGCAACGGCAGCACGTCGCGCAGCGCGGGCTTCTCGTTCGGCCATTCTTTCACCATTTTAAACAGACCCCCAACAAACAAAGGAAAGCGGAACGCAAAGGCACAAGTTACAGTGTTGAACCGAACGTGTTAGAGAATACCCTGCATCTCCACCAAATGTCACGGGTGAGGCGGCTAACACGTTCGGTTTTGAGAGTGACCTAAAGCTGTTTGGTAAAAGAGAAACCAACAGACTGGAGGTCGCGACTCCACCACCGACACACACACCAACACAGAGAAAAGTCCAACACCGGAGAAACATGCTCACCCTTTTTGTATGTTTCTCGTCCTTAATAACTATTGTTGTCAAGCGTCAGGGAATCGTTAAGTTGTTAGGACTAGGATCGTATGGGAAACGTCGGTCCTGGGACTGCCAAATGTCTGTTCTGGGAACCAATCAATTGCTACGTTATTGAAACGTGACAATATGACTCGCTGCTACAAAACAGCACCTGGACACTCTGTCAACTTCCACCAAACCGGAAGGCAATTGAAGGCAAATGATGGTGAAATTCAAGCCTGGATTCAAGTCAACACCCGCAAGATATAAAGCCCGTTTTGTCATTAAAGGGTACTCGCAAGTATTTGGACTGGATTACACCGAAACCTACGCACCCGTAGCCAAAAATTACTCTATCCGTCTTATCCTGGCCATAGCTGCTGCAAAAATTCTCGAGATGATCCAGCTCGACGTGAAGACAGCCTTCTTATATGGAACGCTGGACGAAGAGATATACATGAAACAGCCGAATGAACGTCATCCCCGGAAAGGAACAAGAAGTCTGCCGCCTTGTCAAAAGCATCTACGGCCTAAAACAAGCCTTCAGAGTATGGAACATCAAGTTCAATGAATTCATCATCAAGTTTGGCCTAACTAGAAGTCAAGCGGACCCATGCATCTACTACCGACACCTACGTCTGGGGGAGGCTGATGAAGAGCTAACCATCTTCATCCTATACGTCGATGACGGACTCATCCTGAGTAACATCAAGTCAATTCTCACAGACATGGTGGAATTCCTCGGTAAATAATTTGAAGTTCGATCTCTTCCCGCAGATCGCTTCATAGGTGTCGACATTAATCGCAACCGACATCTAGGAACCATTCATCTCTCACAACCGGAATACGTCCAAAAAATTCTAGAGCGATTCAACATGAGCAACTGCAATCCTCTCGTGGTCCCAGCCGATCCATGTGTCAAGCTATCACCACAAATGAGCCCACAAAACGAAGAAGAAAAGAAAGAGATGACCAATGTTCCCTTCATGGAATGCATCGGGTCAGTAATGCACCTCACACATCTAACGCGGCCCGACATTGCATATACAGTTGGACAAGTATCCAGATATTCGCAGAACCCCGGAAAGGAGCATTGGAAGGCTTTGAAACGTATTCTAGCCTATCTCCAAAAAACAATCAACTTTGGTCTTCTCTTTGGTGGTGGAAGGAGCGAAATATGTGGTTATTGTGATTCGGACTACGCCGGAGATCTGGAGAGCAGAAGATCCACGTCAGGAGCCATCTTCACTCTGCACAATGGTGCCGTGTCATGGTTCAGTCGGTGCCAGACATTCGTAGCCCTCTCCACAACAGAGGCCGAGTTCATTTCAGCAGCGGAAGGTACAAAAGAAGGGATTTGGCTAAAACGCCTCCATCTCGAACTGGGAGCTACTGAATCGGCAACACCTCTTCGATGTGATAATCAAGGTGCTATTGCACTGATCCATGACCCTCTATTTCATCAGCGCACGAAGCACATGGATGTGCGCTTCTTCTTCATACGGGACGCTCAACAAGAGGGACGAATCAACGTCTCATGCATTGAAACTGAATCAATCAACTGGCAGACATCTTTACAAGCCCTCGCCGTCCCAAGATTCTAGAAACTACGCAAAGAACTCAACATTTGCGAACTTTCAGAGTAGAACTGTTTGAGGGACGATTATTGCGTTTCAGCACTTGGACACTTGACTTGAGGGACGTGTTGTATTCTTTATTTTTCAACTCAAGCGTTCCCCTAACTATGTTGCTGAACCCAACTGTTGCAAAAAACTTTCTCTTCCACTTCTTCTTGTCAAAGTTCCCTTCGTCTGCTATACGACGTCTTTCACACTTCTTCTTCTACTTCAACCGCGTTTCAACATATAAGTATTCTGTCTGAAATTATCATCTGTAAAGTGTGTGTTCTCGTATAGCATACTTTGGTATTAAACTCTCTTTATTTCTATCAAGAGCATGCGTTCATCATTCTTAATTCTAACATATAAACTCTACAGATACGTACCGAAGGATTGTAAATGCGCAATTGTGGCACCTGCTCTAAAGCCAAACAAACCAGCAGAAAGCGCCGACTCATACAGACCAATTTCCCTCACTTCATGTCTCTGTAAAGCTATGGAGAAAATTATTAACAACAGACTGAAGTGGCATCTAGACCGTCTAAACTTACTCCCCAAGGTCCAGACCGGGTTCCGAAGAGGATGCACCTGACAACCTGATCCGGACAGAGTCAGCAATCAAACGAGCTCAAAAACAGCCACTCCACCACAGCAATCTTCTTAGACATATCCGAAGCGTATGACAATGCCTGGATAACTTGACTCCTGTTTAAATTAACAAAAGCAGAAGTTAAAGGACGCACCCTGTTATGGCTTAAGAACTTTCTTACCGGCAGAAGAATCAGAACCCGGGTAGATGACGACCTCTCTGATGAAAGAGAGATATTCAAAGGAGTACCCCAAGGAAGTGTCCTCAGCCCCCTACTTTTCAACATCATGCTTGTGAACTTTCCAACGCCGGACAACGGATGCGAAATATCCCTTTTCGCTGATGACATCGCGATCTACTACACCGCTAAGACGAAGAAAGAGGCAGAGGGACCGCTCCAGGACCTACTAGATAAGATAGAAGAATGGGCCATCAGTTGGAACTTCCAATTCTCCGTGGATAAATGTGCTTCGCTAACATTCACAAAGAAAACGACAAATGAACCAGAACACCGATTTAAACTCAGTGGAGCCGACATAAGTGACGAAGTTCTCCAATACAAATTCCTAGGAATCACATTGGATCAAAAACTCTCATGGGAACTCCACACGAAGAAAATCATCAACAAGATACAGAAGAGAGCTAACTTAATCCGTACGTTGACATACGGAAAGAATACCTTGAAACTGCCACTCCTTATCCGTATCTTCAAAACCATGATCCGGAGCGACTACGACTACGGCTCGTTCGTCCTTGGATCCATGCGTAAAACAAGAAAGAAACAAGTTTAATCAAGCCCGAAATCAGATTCTCCGCATCATACTAGGCTGCTTTAAATCTACCCCAAGAGCTTTACTAAACATGGAAACTGGCATCCACCCAGTTGAGAGTATATGGGAACAACTAGCCTACAGATACCTCATCAGACTTAACGAAAAACCATGGAACCCAGCATATGACACAGTCCAACAACTAATCAAAGCAACGGCGAAATGGAAACACAACAGCACCCCAGCAGCCATTATCTATCTGAGGAAACTAGACCAGACAACTAAAACCCTCTTCAAATTTCCCGTCTTCCGCCATGGAAACACATTCCCACCAAATACTTCCCTCTTAAGAAAAAAGAAGCACTCAACTCAACTCGAACAGCCCAAATCTTCCTGTCCCTTACTTCATTACAAGACCCCAACCACCTAGCAATCTACAATGATGGATCAGTGTGCGAGTCTTCCAAAACATCCACATGTGCATCCTACGTTCCCCTACATGGAGAAAAAAAGGCCTGGTTCCTTCAAAAACCCCACCGACAGCTTTGTCGCAGAACTATATGCCATTAGGCAAGCCCTCTACTACTTGAACGAGCATGATATTTCGTCAGTCACCATCTACACTGACTCCAAATCAGGGCTCTTCCCTACCAAGACAAGTTTTTTGCTATCGAAAAACGATTAATACAGGGTTGTAGATCTTTTTATGCCGATCATTTTTCATATATGGTTTAGGGTGTGCAAATGAGCGGGAGTGCCCGTAAAACGCGTTCAAAGTTTCGAGTTTTACGGGGCTGACGCGCAGCCCACGCCGGCCAGAAAGGGGGTCGAGCGGGGGGGTGGCGCGTACCCATGGGAGAGGGGTGAGTGAAGGGGGGGTATTCCTGGGCCATACTATACGAGCCCATGTTTCCCAATCTGTTCCCATGTCACCGGTGGTCTAATGGTCAGCATCCCGGGCTGATATGTCGAAGGACCGAGGTTCGAATCTCGAAAAGAGAAATTCAAAAACAATTGAGCCATATGATAGCTAGCCGTCAATTACCTAAGACATTGACTTATGCAATTGAACATGTGACCGCACGATATAGCAGTGACAGGTGCTATTGTCTTTTTAAAATTTTAAAATTTAAATTTTTTAAAAATTTATTTTTCGACTTGGTCGTGATTCGATCCTCGGTACTTCGACATGTAACTCCGATCTTCCACTTCCATCAACAACAGCTTTATGTAATGCAACATATGACCGCATGATATAGCAGTGACTGATGTTATTCCCATTTTAAAATTTTAAAATTTCAATTGTTTTTGAATTTCTCTTTTCGACTGGGCCAAGATTCGAACCTCGGTCCTTCGACATATCAGCCCGGGATGCTGACCATTAGACCACCGGTGACATGGGAACAGATGGGGAAACATGGGCTCGTATAGTATGGCCCAGGTATATCCCCCTTCACTCACCCCTCTCCCATGGGTACGCGCCACCCCCCTGCTCGACCCCCTTTCTGGCCGGCGTGGGCTGCGCGTCAGCCCCGTAAAACTCGAAACTTTGAACGCGTTTTACGGGCACTCCCGCTCATTTGCACACCCTAAACCATATATGAAAAATGATCAGCATAAAAAGATCTACAACCCTGTATTAATCGTTTTTCGATAGCAAAAAACTTGTCTTGGTAGGGAAGAGCCCAAATCAGCTGTTCAAGCAAGTTCAAATTTCAAATGGGAAGCAAGTACAGCTGTACCTGAAATAATTAATCAAATTAGAAATCTTAATTCATCGGGGACCCAAGTCACATTAATGTGGATACCTTCACATGCTGGGATACCAGGAAACGAAATTGCTGACCAACTGGCCACTGAAATCCAAAAAAAAACGAAAAAGGATCTGGGAAAATACAATCCAAAATAAAATAGACATTAACCAAACTATTAACAAAGTCAAAACTAAATAAAACAACATCACCTTCAAGAAACTGAAAACACAATCAAACAACATGGCGGTGACGCAAAGAAACGAGACTGGAGTCTTACCTTGGCGCATTAACAAGAAACGAAATATCCAAACAGCAATGCTTCGGTTACGCAGCGGGCACAATAAACTAAATCACTTCATGAGCAGATTGGACTCCGAAATACCTGATGAATGTCCTCAGCCCAGAACAAGAAGACGCGTCACATGTGCTCCTCTACTGCCAAGAATATTCCGAAGCGAGGGACAACCTCGAAAGGAAACTCCTCCCCCTCAACATCCCGATCGACGTACTGACCCTACTAGGACTGAATGGCTCCATCCCTAAACACACGCAAACGAAAATAGTGGTTTCCGTCATACCCTGGTAGCACGCCTCTATCTATAGGATATACGTCGCACATCTTTTCAGCCGAGTGAGATATCTTAACCCGACGTCCATAGGATTGCCTGTATCTATACTAATGTCGCGCTGTAAGACATCTAAATGGGTACGGCTTACAGCCGTCTTCAAAATACTTAAATTTAAGCAAAAAGAAAAAAGAAACGTTCCTCGATGGGCGCGAAACCACATTCTTTGGAGTGGTACTCCAGTGCTCTACCCACTACACCACTCTCTATTACTTTTCAATTGTATTTGGTTCAACGGTTGTAAATTAATATTAGCAGTTAAAATAAGAAAAATCTAAAGTCCTTGTCTTCCTCATCTATCCTGTGGACAGATAATTTGGACATCTCACAGACGTCATGTTACGTCTGTCTGTTAAGCGTCTGATTACTAGTACAAATGGATGTCCGTGATCGTATGAGAAACGTACATCTATAGTACATCTATACGAAGATAGCATAAGGCCGTAGTAAATTGATTATCCATGTGATATCCAATGTAGGTTGTATCTAGATAAGATTTGATCTAGACATTAAGACATCTATATGATAGACGATGGATGTAAGTGTGCTACCAGGGTAGCCTTCCTTCTCGAATCACATCTTATTAAAAGAATTTAATTTAACCGTCCAAATTCTTTGTTATTCCCCCTCCCCTTTCTCGTGTCTATTTTTTTGCCTTCGTGCTATGTAACTACAACAAAAATTCAATAAATCGAAGCGAAGGTATGTAAGGGACGCCATGGATTAAATTTGATTTTGATTTGATTTATTTATAACACGCATTATCCAAATAAAGTTCTAATGACGCGGAAAGTACAGTCAGGGTAAGAGTCACAGAAAAAGCATAAGACACATCAATCGAAAAGGTGCTTGAATAAAAGAGAACGAAACTTGGGGAGTGTGGTGGCATTACGAACAGAAAGAGGGAGTCGGTTCCAGATGGCAGGAGCGACCTTTGCAAAAGATCGATCACCAAGATTAACATGGCGAGTGCGAGGAAAGCAAAGTAGAGCAGATGAAGATGAGCGTAGGCTGCGTGAGTTTTCAAGAGGAATGATTAGACGAGTCAGGTAAGGTGGTGTGGAGCCATTTAAACAACGATAGGTCAGGGTGGCAATACGAAAAGTGATGGCGACCCGTAAACTGTCACCAGTGGCAACCAGCCATGGCCAGTAACACCTACCGTATCAAATCAAAAATATCTTCCATTTTCGATCTCTTCAAGGTATGATGCAGACCGTAGTGAGATGTGACCACAGAATTAATTTTACGGGTATCTTCACTGTGTTATAAATTCGGGACAGCCTTAAGGCGATTTTTTAACTAATTTTAACAATTTTAGTGGATTTGAACCAACGACTAAAAGTTTCATGGCGCATGTATCTGATAGGGTCACTTAATCCACTGAGCCACCTGAACCATGATTCAACATATTTCATAACAAACTAAGTTGGAATTAACAATGAGGGAATGCAAGACTCTTTTACAAAATCATCAATTTAGACGTAATGAAAAAACTTTCAGCATGATCAACATTCCACCTCAAAATAAGTGTCGTCAAACTGCACGTAACTTAAAAGAAGTTAGTAAATCCCAAATATTGACACTTCAACTATTGCCATCTTGTGTACATTATACTGTTTCAATTTTGTGTACTTGGGTGTCCCGATTTTGTGTTATGGGTTTTATCACCAGCAAGCTTCACGATCGATTTTATGCAAATTTCTTATTTATTCTTGCATTTCTAATGGAATCTAGAGATTCTGTCGAGCTCTTTATTTTAAGACTAAATGCAGCTCAAAATAACCCCTAAATAGTAAATACCTTAATATGGATGGATTTCAAACGTCCCAAATCTAGTTTTTTTCTAAGTCCTTTTTCATAATATATTTTTTGTCATATCTTTAAAATTTGTACAGCTACATTGACATGGTTGTATAAAACGTAGATCCGTTCGTTTTCTTTAATTTCAGCAACTTTCCCTTTCAAAAATCGGGTTAATTTTTCGTTTTTCTATTATACTGAAAAATGTTATTTCGTCCCAAATAAGAAATTTTCGGGCCTGTCCCGAATTAGATGGCCTACTTTACCCTTTACGTTTGATTTTTTTTTTTCGCACACTAAATTTATTCATAATTGCACCAAATTGTTACAATTAGATAGCTAATGAAAGATTTACTACAATTTTATATTTTTTTAAATCTTTTATTTCCACCAGAACGTGTGTTTACACGGGTAAAAAAATAAAAAACAACAAAATTCAAATAACTTTTTAAACATGTTCTGCACGATATTATTCACGGGGATTTTGAACAGAGCTATATTGTAATGATATGAACAGTGCTCACCAACAAAATAACTATTAAAAATTTGTTTGGGGTGAAATGTCTTATTTGACTATACTAAGGGTCGCGTCACCATACCATGATGACCATCATACTCTCTATCACTCTCTGGCATGGTGTTTTAGTATGGTGGGGGAACTTATGGTTGGAATCGGCTATCTCGGCTGAAGCCAGTGGTCACCTATGATCAGCGCTGCCTGGTGGACAATTGGGTGAACTATGAGCTATAAACGGTTTGAAAATTTTCCAAGTCCGATTCCACTTTGCTTATGTACTTATAAAGCTATAAAATCGTAAAAAATGAGTCAATAACAGTAATTAAGTATTATTTTCCAGCTTAAATTATTTCAAAATTAATAGACAACAAATATGAAAAAAAAAATGATGTATTTTAGATTTGAATCTTTCTTCCAAATAGTCGTAGCTCGTGACGCTAGCCACTGCGACAACCGGTTGATATCTGCATTTGAAAATGTTAAATATATATACTATTTTACAGACGAATTATTTTACAAAAGATTAGTATTTTGGTTCATAGAGGGCACCGACAATAGGTGACCAGCCCTGCAATTGGCTGTTAAGAATTTTTACTTTTCACTAAGCTCCGCCTCTTGTCCGGAAACTGGCTTCATTCGAGATAGCCGATTCCAACAAAAGTTCCCCCACCATACTAATACACCATGTTCTCTGGTGACGCCAGTCGCCAACTCGCCTTCACCCCTCCATCACTTTGCTAGAACTCTGGCCGGGGCAACAGCCCAATTTCCCGGCCATGTATTTACAGCAGCCCTCACCATTACAGGAAACACAGTACCATCGTACCTATCGAAGAATAAAGTGTCATGGCTGCCTAAATTTAAAAAAAACCTTAATAATTCTTTCTTCTGCAACGTGTTGTTTCTAGGTAAATTACAAAATCAAAGTTTAAATAATTTCTAAGAGTGATTAAACTGGATTTGCTATTCACGAATTCGAAGAATTTTGAAACTACAGTGTCGTTAATAAAATTAATGAACGTGCGTCTCAGCCAATCCCCCCCCCCCCCCCGCACACACACACACACTCTCTAAAATGACGTGTCGAACTGTCGGCTAGAATGATTCAATATCTTAAAACTTATTTCTAGGATATTCCGCTGTTATGATGATCCCTGACCAAGGAGCTGATTCAAGGCAAAGTCCTAATCTATTAATGCAGTTCTTTAAGAGGCTGGGACAAGTAATAAATTGTTTTACATTCTTATACTTTTTATTTTGGGTTGGTATTTAAATTACAAATAACTTTCAATTATTGCATTGAAGGCACTGTCTAGTTAACACAAGATGTAGATAAAAGGTTATGTAATATGAAAAATTGTAATTTTTAGTCCTATCAGTCTCTTTTGGATAAGTCGACTCCTCATCCAATGTCAAGATGGATCTTCACTTTTCTATTGATAACACTATTTTTGGCAAGAGTTTTTTTCAGCAAGGTAAGTGAGAAAACCCTTCTTTGAACCCTTCTTTAAATCCATAACTGATGAATTTTCTCTTTTGTGTATAGGGATGGTATATAGTCACCTATGCATTGGGCATTTACCATTTGAATCTATTCATTGCATTTCTCTCTCCTAAAATTGATCCTGCTATGTCTGATTTTGAAGGTAATTTGTTTTCCTAAAAGAAAAATATCATTTTTATTGAACTTGTTTGTTTAGAGTCAGAAGATGGTCCTGAATTGCCAACAAAAGTTAATGAAGAATTTCGGCCATTTATCAGACGACTACCAGAATTTAAGTTTTGGTATTCAGTCTCAAAATCAACTGTTATTGCTGTGTTTTGCACTTTCTTTGAAGTGTTTAATGTCCCTGTATTTTGGCCTATACTTGTGATGTACTTCATCACACTTTTCTGCCTCACTATGAAACGCCAGATAAAGGTGATTTCTCATACATAATTATAGAATATGTCAACTAATATCATCTCTTTTTCAGCATATGATTAAATACCGTTACATACCATTCACCCACGGAAAACCCAAGTATCAGGTAGATAACAGCAAAGGGTTTTCGGGAAATATCCCTAAAAAATAGAAGAACCTGCTATCATCTAAATTGATGAGTGAATGTTTGTCAAAAATTCTGTACTGAAAATAGAGTAATATTGTTTTTCTTTGTTTTTTTTTGTTATGGATTTCCAAAATCTTATGATAAAATCGAGCAGAATTCTTGTTTCGTGTTGCATCTTGTTTTTTTTTTGTTTTTTCTTTGTTTGTTTGTTTTTCAACAATTGAGATCTGGCTGTTAGCTTTCTGCTGAGAGAGGCTGTTTTCATTCTGCTAAACTTCTTAGGGTGTGGACGAAAACTAAACTTGCTTCAAATTCTACTTGCTTTAAGGAAAGTTAATACGTGTTTGGAATTGAAATGTCTTCTTCTGCAAGAAAAACGGCTCAGATAGGTTTATTTCTTCCTTTCTTTTCCAGTAAACGTCCACCCGATATGCCTTAAACAGACAAAATATATGAGTTTCATAAGAAGAATATGAAATAAACAAAGGTCAAATGTTTTATCTGCATAACGAAGGTAGGGAGTTAACCACAATTTTTTCCCCATTTTAAAAATGATTGCATATCATCAAATAATTATTTAAATTCAACTGACTAGTATTAAGTATTAATCAGAGCTATAGAGTATAAACTGGTATAGCCATAGCCCTGGTATTAACTATTCAAATTCAATAGTTCACTTGAGGCTCCATTTTCGGCAACCCTGCCACCAGAGTTAAAAATGATAGATTCGTCCTCGGATTCTTTTTTTTTAAGCGGAAAGTAAAGAATAAGTAAATTTTAAAATGCTGCCGCCACCAGAAATAGGCAAAAAGCCTATTTCACAAACTAGCAGGTAATTCGTAAGTGTGCTATTTGTGGTATATGCCCAATTGCCCATTAAGAAGACATCAGAAAACTTGGCCCAACCCAATTCAAAACAAGGGAAAAAGAAAACAAATTTTTATCTATTTGATTTTCGCTTTATTTTCCGCGCTTAAATCAACGATAAATGTTGTTCTTGACTTTGACGCAGAAATTAAAGAACAAAGTACAAAATCGTGCACCTCCGAACAATTGCAACAACTACGGTAAGGCGTCTGGTTAATAAGAAACGACCCCTGAGAAATCATCTCGCCACTTCTGGACCTTCTCTGGTGTCTGGTGGTCAAAGACCAACAATTACTACATGTTTAAATGTTTATAGATTTTTACAAGTCCTTTTCCTCATTTAAATAAAAATCAAAAACCAGAATTTTGATGCCCTTTAGTGGGAGATAGCTAAATAAATAAATTAAGTTCTTAGTTTCTTACGTTAATACTTCTTTAAAAAGGTTTCTAAAACGCAAAGTACGAGACGCATTTAAAAAAAATACGCGAGCATTTTCAAAGAAATACAAAAGAAAGCTCCACTGCTCCAGTGTAGCTAGACTTAAGTCGCTTGAAATTTGAGTTGAAATCAGAAGAGGCTAGAAATCTAGATTGAATCAAATACTATAAACGTGTAGGCCTATTTGTGCATTAGCCTACTGCTGGAATTATCCGTGACCAAAGCTGCGCACGCTCCCACTGAATCCGTCACCATATCCTTAGTGCATTATCGATTTCTGGAAGAGTCGGACACTGCGCGTGAGTGCCCCAAGATATGTGAATTCGTCTCTTTGACAACCTAGCCCTGAACGCATGCGTTCAAAAGTAGCCTAGTCTTCTGCCATGTCACCCCCTGCAAAGACAGCGTTTGCACCCCTGCTATACACGAGTTGAATTATTGCAGTGCTTCGTCTTTCAAGTTCTCGGATGATGTGAAACGTTTCTCGTTTTCCTCATCCAAAACAGTAAGTTGGCTCTTTTTATTTTCATTTCTGGATCGTTTTTGTTTTGTTTTTTTTTCCTTTTCAAGCAACGAATGAACGAATCATTGTTCGAAATTTAGAGAAAGGCACGCGAAAGCACGAGTCGGAACATTTTCGGGTTGTTCGTTCGATATTCTCGTGCAAAGGAGAAAAGAGGGCTACGATCGATATGCGCGAGCTTCTCTTTGCTCCGACATCAGTAATGATTTGATAGCTACGTTCTCAACATTTGCAGAATCATTCAGCCGCTAAAAATTGTGAAGGTTCCTTGTAGAAGATCATGGGAACGGTCATGAGTTTTAATCCTCGTGAAACCCGATCGTCGGTCGGCACGACGTCAGACACTCAAAATCATCTTCGTCACAGCAAAGACGCCATTTTGCAATCAACCACCAGTCAAATGGATCACGCCATCAATAAATCTCTTGTCGCAATCATCCGCGATGAAAACGACATTCGAGACGGGCAGCTCGAACGCAATTTTCGTAAGTCGTCCATGTTTATCAATTCGCTCAGTTGGAAGCGACTTTCCAACCCGGCTTCTCAGAAAAAAAAGATGGAGGTTCACAACGCCACAATCTCGAATCGTGTCTCCGTTTTGCGAACACCGTTAGACAACGTCCACCCCATGCTAGATAACAATAAAAACATTCAAAAATCGTATTACACGTTGAAAGCTAACGACTACTTTGAACCGACATTTCAAACGAAAACAACTATTCGTCCACCCTTGACGCTGTCGGTAACGCCATTCGAGTCGAAGAGTTCGTGCAATCACAACCGGAAAACAGACAAAAATTACGTGACTCAAGATCAACTGGAGCAAAAAACACAAAAATCCACTAACGCTAACGCCAACAGGAATAATAATAACCGAGCGGTCGCTCACAGCAAGCCCAGCGTCAACAAGGCTAAGAAAACGGTGGTTCAAGCATCGACTTCCGAACTTCTTCGCTGTTTTGGAGTTTTTCTGTTCCGTCGGTGTCACCGACTGAAAGATTTTCAAGCCGCAGATGCCGTGATGTGGCTCAGAATGGTGGATCGCAGTCTCTTGTTGCAAGGCTGGCAGGTAAAAATAAAAATTTAGAGAGATTTTTCACAGATTCAAGGACAGAATAACAGTTTACAAATTACGCATTTTCAGGATATTGGCTTTGTTAACCCTTCGAACGTCGTGTTCGTCTACCTGATTGTTAAACAAATAGTGACCGAGAATGTCGAATCGGAGCAGGAACTGCAGTCTATCGTCCTCACGTGTTTGTACTTGTCCTACTCGTACATGGGCAATGAAATTTCGTATCCCCTGAAACCGTTTCTTGTCGATTCTGATCGGAGCCGCTTCTGGAGCCGTTGCCTCTTCATTATAGATCGACTTTCAAGTGACATGTTGCGACTCAACTCAGAACCAGCATTTTTTACCGAAGTCTTTAGCGAGCTGAAATCTTATGGCACTACTCCATTCCAGTCCTAAACACGGGATATCCATTACTCTTATTGATCTCACCTGTGAGTTTGTGATGTTTTCATTTGGACGTCGGGATCCACTTTCGTGTCCGTGTCCACTGTCGACTGTTTCATTGTAATCATCATCACATCATGATTACTCGCTTGTTTGTAAATGGAAAGATGACTCTGTCTGAACGTGTGATTCGCTGCAGTTAATTTGTTTCATACTAGGTTAATATTGACTTCAATATTGTTCTTTCCATGTTCATATTTGCAGTACACAATAACTAAATAGCTGCAGATAAATTGACAGCTATAGCTAGGATCAGTTTGATTGCTGGATTGTGAATATTCTACAACTCTATACGATTCTAGAGAACAATTATGTAACATTGCGTATCAAACTGATTTTAGCGTCTAATTTAAGTTCCCATTGGTTTATAAACAGGAATACTTTTGACCGATGCGTCGCAATCTCTTTGATCTCTATACTTGGCGATATAGTCTAACAAACAACTTGTTTCTTTTACATTATTGCAACTGTTTATTGTTTTCAACAAACTGTGTAATGGTTACTGGTCGCCAAGTTTAAAAATGAATATGTGACGAGCTATTTGTTCTGTTTGTATAATAGTTTGATTGGTTGAAGGACTTTGTTCTTGAAGCATCTCCTTTATGCATAATTAATTGTCATACAGTATAAACGTGTAACCATTGAACGTGTAGACTTAACGCAAGACATTTAATTTAACTTGAATTTAACCTTTGATGATTCTACAAAATATTCTAATCATTTCACCCAATGAACATTCGACCCGTCAGAATTTTCGCGATGGTTTTTATTGTAATACAGACAACTATGTACTACATTTCCGCAAAAAATACATCTTACTTTAAGTTCGACGCACCTGAAACCACTTAATTTCACAATCCTCCCGCTGACAAACTCCATAAACTGAGAATCACTGTTTTTTTTTGTTTGTTTTTTTCAAATAAGTTTTATGTATCAACAAGTTAATTTCGTTTTTCTATTTAGAATGTTCATTGCATTTTCATGTCACAAGCCGTACAATAGCAATACCACTAGTTTTTAATTGGTTAAAACATGCTTGCAAGGTTAAACAAAAGAAAATGGTACGCTCTTCTTCTACAGACAATCAGCAACTAAGATCTGCTTCAACCGATTCAATTAAGCAACACACTCTCTAGCACACGGTAAATGACGTAAAGAGCACTGGCGAATTAAATTAAATGCGTCGACATGGGATAATTCGACAATACAGATTTCCTCGCACACAATCAATATGGGGAAGCGTAGCCCCGAGCAACGGCGTTGTTTTAATTCCATCTCCAGCGGAAATAAATAACGAGTATAAGGCTAGGTAATAAGATATAGAAAAAATGAATTTAAATTTCTTTCAAAAGAGCTGATTTTGCGGTTTTCAGTTTATCTAGTCGTCGCTGTAAATGGTTGTGTGATGTTTCAAGTTCTTCCATTTTGGTCTGAGTTTCTCTTAGCTGAAAAATAGATTTAAAAAAATATATTATTCAATTTAGTATTATGTAGATTGCACGTTGGTACGATTTCCTATAACATTCAGTTGATTGGGTCAGCAAACAGCATTCTCTTTCCCTTTATCAATCAACCATACACTAAAGTTTGCAATAGGACATAAAATTGGATCCATACCGGTCTACTAATAGTTAAAAACTACTAATGTCCAGTATTCAAACAAGTGCGATGCAACCTCCAACTTGGTGCTGAATGCAGCGTTAAAAGTTAGTGCAATGTTTTCTTTCATTGTGGTACTAGTTCGGTAATAGTGATAGGTTAAGTCTCAAAATACGTTCATTCCCATGCGAGCGTCCCCCTTCATCAGATCCCACCTTGAACGTAATCCTACATCGTGACAGTCCATATTTTCTTAAAATGGGCAATGAAACTATTCACGGTTGAGCGAAAGTAGGTTTATCGCCCATGTTTCAGCTTATCATACTGGCGCTGCAGCGTACGACGCGCCGTATCCGTTTCATCAAGGAGCTGTTTGACCTCTCGTAGCTAAGATCAGCGATGCAGGCTGAGGTAATCGGCCACAAACAACAGGGAAAATATAAATGATACACCTTACCTCTCTTTGAAGTTTACGTTTTTCCACTTTTAGTTCATCTTCAGATTTTTCTAACGTTTCAGCGGTCACTCTAAAGCGAGTAACTTGTGTCTCCAGCCGAGCAACCTTTGAATTTACCAAGAATTTACCAAGAATCATAAATAGAAAAGGGAAATGAATCAATAGAGAACATACCGTTGCTTGAAGAGTTGCGATTTCTTGATCTGCTTTCTGAAGCTTTATTTTGTAGTCATTAACCTGTTTGGCAACTGCTTCCTCTGTGTACATAGAACAATAAAAGCAAAACATTTAATGTAATCTCACGTTACAGTTAGGTTAATTGAAAATTCTAGCAAACATTTAACTCACTCTGCCATTCTGAAAGATCGCCGATTGGACCGTTAGGTAATCCAGGAGCGCTAGAAATCGGCCTATCTCGATACATGGATTTTGTGCGTTCCTCTTCTAAATCCAGTTTAACACGCCTCAGCTGATCACATAACTCGTTTTTCTCTTCAGTCAATCTCCGTATCCGTACATCTAAACAAACATTAATTCACATGTTTAATTATATAACCAAGTATACCTATATCGATAAACCATAATGTGTGCACGTTTTTCAGATTAATAAAGTATTTTATGCTTTTATTTTGTTATTTGAAGTTTAGGATAGATAACATTGTGTGCAGCACAAGTCTTGCTGGAAACAACAGCTATCTTTCTTTATATATACATATTTTATATTTTAATTATATATTTTAATTATATACATAAATAAAATTAAAAGAAATAATAATAATAATCATAATAATAATAAGAACAATTACCGAGTGATCCATCACCCGCCTTTTCCAATAAAGAAGCTACATCAGTGGAAACTAAGACTTTCTTTGGAGTCTTTCGTACAGCAGTGGTCGTATTTTCATCACTATCCTCATCTTCACCGACAATGACTAATCCATGTTCCTAAAAACACAACCAGAATCAAACTAAAATAATTTAAGCACACATTTTGGTAGGACAAACCTGAATCATTTTATCACGTTCCTCAAGAATATAGCGGTTGTAATTAAGCTCTTGCTGAATTCTCATCATTTCCCTCTTCGAATCTTCACATTCGCGATGCTTGTCTTTGTGTTCTTTCTACACATCACAATAAGGATATTATTAACTGTGGTAATAATAACGTATAAGTATGTAAACAGCAATAATAATATTACCTGAAGGAGTGCATAAGCTTCATCCATATCTTCTATTTTGTCTTTGAATAGCTCCACCTGATACATCAATGAAGCTTTTTCATTATCAGATTGGGCATTCTGAACCATTGCTTTTCGGAACTTTTCTTCCAATTCCTTGAGTTCTTGCTATAATTTAAAAAATATACAAATTTTAAACTTGGTATTAGGTATAGAGAAATTGGTTGTCTTTCATAAGAAACTAGTAGAAGGTACCCTAAGATCTCGTAATGTCATTGACTGGCCAGGATTTTCATCAGTTGAGTCTTCTGAACCACGGCGACTGGATTGAAAGCTACCAGTACTTCCAAGTATTGGTCTGTTATTCCCTGCTAGAGGTACACCAGTGCTAACAGTTCTACTAACTGGTATCTTTGGGTTTATATCTAATTAATGAAATGGTATATGATGTTCAAACTCCAAGGGAAACAAGTTAACCAAAAGTCATACCCATGCTACTGTCTGCAGTAAACTGGCGATCAGCATTTTCTTCCATTTCTTTCTGCTGCTTTTCAAGTTCTCTCATACGAATGTCACGTGCTTCAGCTCTGGCCAGTCGTCTTGCAACAAGCCTAGACTCTGCCTATAAGATTTCAATTTAGATTGTTTCACCTTTATAATGTTTTAATTAGTTATGTAAAAACCTCTTTAGCAATCTGATCCAGAGCCTGTTCTTCTGCAGAATAATGATTTCCTGCCACACGTTTTCTACTACCAATATTACCAACACTATCCATTTTGATTTTGAATGTTTACAGACAGATAGAATTTAGTTGAACTTATTGTTTAGAAATAGGCAACCAGGTGAGCATTGCTATATTTCCAAGACCTGTAAATGTAATCAAAAGAATATTATAAGCAACAGATGATAAATCACAAAAATTGTAATCAAACAGTTAATAATCTGTTTCTATTTTAATAGAAATGTAAAAGATGTTTATACTATGAACTGTTTTCAGAATAAATTGTTTGCAGCTAAAGTACTTTGCTTTACAATGTTGTTAATAGTTATCTATCTTGGTCTATCTTCTAATAACTTTTCCAAATGTGCAGTATGCCACTGTTCTATCAGGTGTATCATGCTTGAGATTTGATTCATTATAATGTGCATTACAGATTTTCATGAATTAATGAGAAATTCGATAGTTACCCGAAAAAATGTTTATAAAGTGCCGTCAATATTTTGTTCTCAATTTTGTTCTCAATAATAATATTTGACAAGAGTCACAAACGGAATTGGGCGTTGATATGATGATATTACTACTAAGGCTATTCACATACACAGCGACATGGTAGATGGAGCCATCTCACATTCTCACCCTCCCTAAACGGAGAATGCTGCTGAGAGCGCCTACTTTTAACTGGTTGCAGGTTGCTTCATGAAGTTGGCCATATGTTCACCTGGTAAATGTTTCAGCTTTTCAGCTCCTCAAAGAACGACGTAAAAGAGATAATGTAAAAATTTCAATCCCAATTATCTACGTCTTTAAAAAAAAAAAAAAACAACAAAAAAAAAACAGAAAGTTCTTATAGGTAAAAATGCGATGTGATTATTATGTCCATATTACACAGTTGAAGAATATGAGCGCATCGAGCGAAAGTTAATCATTAGCGGCCTGCGCTGTTGGTAGCGCTTGTTCTATTGCGAAATATTTAACCTAATTATTTTCGCGTAGATAGCCAGTAGATAGCCGCCTGTATCAGCGGACGATGGGCGGCGTTCAGCGATAAAAAAGCGGACGGGCCCGCCGTAAGAGCTAAAATAACGGATCGCTACTCGTCCAACTAGTCGCCGCAATCGTTTTTCTTTTGTCGGTTGTCGCTAAAAAGTGGCACTAACGGTTTGCCATAGGATTAGGCCATTTGGGGTATGACATGGCCAAAATATAAAAAGATGTCGGAAAAAGTCCGATTTTTCGGCAAAATTTAACCATTTTAAAAAATTAACGGTTAACCGTGGTTAACCCCCAAAAAATAAATCTTAAATGGTTTAACCGGTTAAGACCGGTCAAACGCACACCTCTGGTTTGATAACTCTGCTTATGATAACTATTAGCTATTAGTTAAGAAAAGAGAAGAAGGCAATAATAGTAAGCTAAAACGGAATCAGGACACCATAAGTTTTTTTTTCTTTTAACATTTAAAAACAGGTTGGTCCTAGTTAGAAAGTATAGAAACTGCCGTAAATTTCCGCGGGTTAAATCAGGACAAGAGAAATCATGTACGTTTTTTAAAACTGGCATAATAGATGCGTTGTATATTCGCACAAAATACAGGTTGTACCTGTTTTTTGTTTTTTTTTTAAGTAAGGATATATAATGCTTTCACAGCCGTGGCTCTGGGGAGTGGGGAAAGTTTTAACTATTAACTTGACATCAGCAAACTCCTTCCGAAACACCCGACAGATGCATACTTACTTTCCTACTGTTTATTAACATCCAAACTCTTCCCTCCTGAAAGTCTTCTGCTTTGATTTTGGTGTTCAAAGTTTGTTTTTGTTATTTTTGAACATATTTCGTACCCGTACACGTAAAATGTGGAGTAGGACGACAAAAAATATCAAGAACGTTGTAAGTTATTTCAGAGCTGTAAATTTCTCATCTCAAGTAGTCTGTCATCAAAAAGTATGCATTGTTGGAAGTGGACCTGCAGGATTTTACACTGCTCAACATCTTCTTAAGGTCTTGATTCATTTTTTTTTTGCTAACCATAGCAAGTGGTTACATTGGTAATTACAGTTTTTCTTATATAGAATTGCCCAACCCTTGAAATAGATATGTTTGAAAAGCTACCTGTGCCTTTTGGATTGGTCAGGTAAAATTTGATAGTTTTTTTATTCATCAACTCGAAATTGTAAATTTTTATTGTTGTATTGATTTTTTTTTTTTTTTTTTTTAGATATGGGGTAGCCCCAGATCATCCTGATGTGAAAAACGTGATAAATACATTCACGGCTATTGCCAAGTCTGGTAGGCTACAGTTTGTTGGAAATGTTACAGTTGGAAAAGATGTTACCCTAAATGATTTGAGAAATGCTTATGATGTAGTGGTTTTGGTAATAATGTTAAAAATCAACAAAGCAGATTTATTTTTATAAGAACTAATAACTCAATCCACATAGGCTTATGGTGCTGCACAAGACAGGTGGTTAGGCATTTCTGGAGAAAATTTATGTAATGTAGTGTCTGCAAGAAAATTTGTGGGGTGGTATAATGGGTTACCTGAAGAAAGCCATCTTAAGTTTGATTTGGATGCTGAAACAGCTGTTATTATAGGACAAGGAAATGTTGCATTGGATATTGCCAGAATACTTCTCACTCCAATAGATATGTTAAAGGTATGTATTATTGAAACATTTTAAACTATCTGAAAAATGAACATTATGTTTTATTTTTCCCAGAAAACTGATATTGCTCAACATGCTTTAGAAGCTCTTAGCCGAAGTAAAATAAAAAATGTTAAAATTGTCGGAAGACGAGGACCTTTGCAGGTGAACTTTTGTCTTGTACAATAAATGTAAATCGCATTTTTTTGTAATTAGTCTCATTTTAGGTCGCTTTTACCATCAAGGAATTGAGAGAAATGATTAAACTTCCAGGAAATTCCTATCGGATTCATCTTGAAAATCCGGAATATATCGATGCATGTCTTCCTAGTATAAAACAAAAATAATTTGTCACAACAGAATATTTAATTAGTATGTCTTGTTAATAATTTCAGAAACCTCTAGGCCTAGAAAAAGACTCACAGAATTGATGCTGCAATCTTCCAGTATGAAGCGATCAGAAGAGGACTCGTCAAAGCAATGGGAGTTAATTTTTCATCGAACTCCGATAAAAATAGTCGGAGACTCAAACGCGAATAAAGTTAACGGATTAGTGGTAGGCATCAATCACTTAACGGGAGATGACTGGGAGAATCCTCAAGTAGAAGATACAGGTCTTAGAGAAACTATACCTTGTGGAATGATTTTAAAAAGCATCGGATATAAGAGCCTTCCCTTGTCCGATGAACTACCTTTTGACCATGCCAAAGGGATTATTCGCCAAACAGAAGGAAGAGTAGAAGGAATGCAAGGTGAAAAACTGAGACCGATATGCGCAAACAAAAACTAATGATTTTATTTGCGACTTTTTCAGGGGTATTCTGCAGTGGATGGGTGGCAAGCGGACCTGTTGGAGTCATAGCATCAACTATGCAAAGTGGTCATGATGTCGGAAAGAGAATTATTGAAGATTTAAAAAATGGAATTGTTGGAACTGGGACAAGGAAACCAGGCCGTGATGCTATTTTATCCCAACTTGAAGCAAGAAATGTTGAACCTGTAACATTTGTAGAATGGGAAGCCTTGGATAACGAAGAGCGTGAACGTGGTAAATATCAGAAAAAACCACGCGAAAAGATAGTTGACGTTAGAGAAATGATAGATATTGCCAAAAAGGGACAATCATAAGTACTGCCTTTATTTAATGAAGCGTAATTTGGACAAATGGCTTGACTATAATTCATTCTTGACTTTTGTTTCACCCTTTTCATCGAGGCATTTTTGTTGGCTTTTGGGCAAAACATGCTGTCGACACAAATAGTTCTGTAAATCCATATTATCTTGTTGGTGGTTGTACCACTCTTCTATTCTTTCTTCATAATCTTCTATTAAAGATTCACACTACAGGAAAAAAATTGTAAAGGTGAATTAATATACATTTACTCTAGACATTATGCTTGCCTGAGTTTTCAGATGGGTAACTTCTGCTGGTGGTTTGTCCCACATCTCATGAGGAATTCCTAAATCAACTTTAACACCTTTTGCACTATTAAAACAATAATTCAATTGTAAAACAAACCCTCTCATGTACTGAATGCAAATACTTACACCAAACCATGGAGTGTTTTAAAAGTTTGGCTCATTTCTTTTGAAAATCTAGATGTATCTGTCCTTTCTTTATGCATTCGGTAATCAAGAATTCTTTCACAAAGTCCTTCAAGAGATTCAACTAATCTAAGCTCCCTGCAAAAGCAACGACATTTATACATTTGTTTTTAAATTTCAGCAGGAGATTATTTCTTACGATTTGATATATTTCTTTTTTGCCTTTTTAGCTTCAATGCTGTAGCCTGTTTCGATGTTTTCGTGGCTTTTACCAGTTTCCTTGAGTCTGTCTTCAAGTTCACCGGCAACTATTTTACAAACTTCACATGGAGTGGCATACTTAACGTCTTCACCAATGGCAAAACTAATAAGAATATAAAAACTGACCAACCAAGAATATCTCAAAAAGAAATACATGAGTAAAACAAATTTCCTGGACCTGTCAAAGTCAAACTAATTAACGAACGAAGATGTCGTCTGCTCAGTACTCAAACGGAAGGCATTATCGCGGGAAACTGGATTACTTCAGAACTGTAGGATGGTGGCGCTGATTTTTATAACAAGCGCAAAACAATATTTTCCCGAATCCTAAACCTACATCTTATATTAAAACATGTAATAAATCATTTAAAAAATTTAATGTATACATTGTTCATTGATATGATATCCAATAAAAAATTTTTCTCATTTTCATTCTCATTGCAATTTGCTTAGATTCTCACCAGATGACGTCGTCGAGTCAATAAACAAAAGGTTCAGTGCACGTGTACTGAGACGACTGAGATTAGAAACGTTAAGAGATTTCTTGATGGACACAAGCAAATAATTTACTCGATAGTCGCCTAGTGAAGGCTAAAGTAATGTATCGGAGACGTGCGTCGTCTCCTATCTATTTTGCCTTGGACTGACACGTCAACAGACTCAACAGCGTTCATTCCGTTCCACAAAAATGTCCAACATACTACAAGATGACATTTTTTATTACTGCGAGGAAAAGAATTTCAGGGGAATCGAGTGCAGAGTTAGTTTGTCACAGTTCAACCTCACGATCACGGAAACTGGAAGCGGGAACAAAAAACGCACAATCAATGTAGATGATGTAATTGGATGCCTTTGCATGAGGAACCAAGATCCAAATGAGGGTTCAAGAAATCCTGAGCAGGACACAGTCAGTGTGTTTCTTTGTGTCTATTTCTACAGCCTTTCAAAAACAGATTTCAAGAAAAGTCCATATAGAAAAAGAGAAACAGCTTTGCTGAGATGTCGCAAGTATCCTGCATTTGTAGAAAATTGTGATCATGTTGCGAAGTATATGGAAAAAAGAAAACTTAAAAATTAATTCAAAATCTATAATAACCTATTTTCTTGTTAGATGGCAATCATTGTTATATTCACTGATTCAGAGCAATCAAATATATCCTCACATGTCTGTTACAACCCCCAACATAGCCGAATCACGAAGACTGCTTGTATTTGTAAATCCAAATAGTGGACCAGGAGTAGCCTTGAAAACATTCAACACAAGAATCCGGTCTTTCCTAGGAGAAGCCAATATTTCATATGATTTAATTGTCACAACACATGTGGGGCATTGCCAACAAATAATTCAAGATTCCAAAGATTTATCAAAATATACAGGAATAGTTGCAGTTTCTGGAGATGGGCTGCTATATGAGGTATCTTTACATTATATCATTGATCATAATATGATTAAAAATAAACAACTCATATGTTTTGTTTAAATAGATTTTCAATGGATTGTTTGCCAGAGAAGATTGGGACACCATGTGTGAAATTCCCGTTGGTGCAATTCCCCAGGGATCAGGCAACGGGCTGGCTCGTTCTCTAGCACATTTCAATAAGTAACTATTAGAGAAAATTTTGAGAAATATGTCGGAACTATTGCAAAAATTCTAATTATTATTTTTCAGTGAACCTTATCTACATGATCCTCTGGTGGTTAGTGTACTCAACGTTGTAAAATTAAAAAGCAGAGAAATGGATCTTTGCCTGATTAACACAACTAATTTCCCTGTAGGATTCTCTAATAAATCTTTATATAAAACAATTTCTAATAGAATTCTTCACAGCAGAAACTAATCAGCTTTCTTAGTGTTGGATGGGGTCTGATGGCAGATATTGATATTGAATCTGAACGCCTTAGAATGATTGGAGAAGCCCGTTTTACTGTGGGAGCATTGGCTAGAGTAATGCGTAAGTAGACTACAGAATTTTGCCTGCTGCAATGTAATCTGAGCGCTTGTATCCTACTAGGACTCCGTACATATAAAGCCACCATATTTTATTTACCAGTCAATGAGGATACCCCTTCAGAAGAAATGCCACCCTTACCTCCACTTGATGAACCATTACCGGATCAGCGCTGGGTCACTATGAGCGGAGAATTCGTTTGTGTCTATTCTTCGATGGTTCCCTTCATTGGAACCGACCTATTTTTTGCACCAAAATCTGTACTAAATGATGGGATAATTTGGTTAATGATTGTCAAAGGTAGGAACAAAAAATATAGCTGTTTTGCAGGACCTTTAAGAATCAACATAATTTATCTATTTACACAGCGCCCATTTCAAAATTTCAAGTTACCCAATTACTGCTAAGGTAAATACTTAATGGGTTGGTACGAATACAGACGACCTGATTCTTTTTATATTAGCATGGATAAAGGAACACATATTCAGCTACCTTGGGTGACGTTTGTTCCAGTCACAGCTTTTCGCCTAATTCCGGACAAAAGTGTTGGCCCTCAATCGTATCTAGTAATTGATGGTGAGAAACTGGATACTCAGGCAATGCAAGCACAAATAATACCGCGCAAAGGGCGCATTTTTATGCGTTAAGATTTCGCCCCAAAATTCTCCTCAACCAGAATTCCTATACACACCGTCGATTTCTACAAGTTAAGTTTCTCAATTTACCAGGGTTTGTAATGCCTTTTAAAGATTCGTCTTGCAGCCTATATGAATTTATATCTAATAGTCCTCTACCAACATTCCACTATATGTACACCATTGATTAGTAATAAATCTACCTTGCGTTTTACTAGTTAAATTAAGTAATACCAACATTTTGTTAAAACAAAATATTTGTGCCATTTAATTTAACTAATATAAAATCAAATGCGTAGTTTTTGTATTACCTGAAGATATATTCGTTTCCAAAATCCCAGTTATTTTCCAGTAAATTAACCATGAAACCGAAATGTTGTAGGCTATATGGCTTGATTACGTGCAGGTCGGTAAACCGGTCGTGTTGTAAAAGAAAAATAAGTCAAAGTAAAAAAAAGTTTTTTTTTTTTTTTTTTTTTTTTATGGGAAATCTATTTTATAACCCAACATTCCTAATAACTGATTAATGATAGAAGATAGAAACAGTATCTTAGCTATTTTGATTGAGATGGAATCAACTGCGAATAAACTGTGAAAACCGTATCAAAAAGGCTTCGTCGTTTTGGTCCCGCTTGAGAAATGAAGTGTTTCTAGTGGTTACTAAAGTTTCATTGCATTTTCACAATTGGTCAGCATGACGCTTGATGATATCGAGTACGTCTTGAACATCGTCCTTTGAGCCCAAAATAACTGGACAGCGTTCGTGAATTTTTTCTGGTTGAATATCTAGAATTGGGATAGATCCTGTGGTTGCTGCGCCGCCTGCCTGCTCCATGATGAAGGCCATTGGGATGCTTTCGTACAACAGACGGAGCTAAAATGGAAGAAATAAATGTTCTTTTTTCCTCAATCGTTACAATCAGGAAAGTTGTTTACTTTTCCTCGTGGAGCATCTGTGGTGGCAGGGTACATGAATATTCCGCCATACTTGAGGGTGCGGTGAACATCGGCGACCATCGAACCGACATAACGAGCTCCATACGGCTTTGGTCCCTACACATTTGGTTTACCCCCACAAAATACAATTAAACCAAATGTTTAAATTTCTACAAGTCGTCCACTCCTTTCACCTCTTTCTTTGATGCAACATATTCTTGAATAGCTTTGTCCCAGTTATTTGTATAACCCTCATTGATTGAGTAGATCTTGCCTCTAGGTTTCACTTTCATATCAGGGTCAGTGAGCACAAATTCTCCAATTGCCTTGTCAAAACACCCACTTTAAAATAAACCTAACTTTGAAGAATATATAAATGAATCACTCACTGGGTCCAGAAGGAATCCATTAACCCCATTACCAGTTGATAAGACCATCATTGTGGCACTACCATATAGAGAATAGCCAGCAGCTACACACTGCCTTCCAGGTTGCAAAACATCTTTAACTGATGGAACACCTTCTGTGGTTTTCCTACAATTTGAAGAAAAAGATATGTATTCATAAGATTAAACACATAGGTTTGTATAAAATTACTTGAAAATTGAAAAAATGGATCCAATAGAAACAAGGCAATCTATGTTTGAAGATCCATCCAAAGGATCAAAGCAGACTATATACTTTCCTTGTTTCTCTGTTTCTACCTAATTAAAAAAAAATATGGCCATAAAAACCTTTACTACTGAATTCACTGTTAGAATGATAATTCTATTAGACTGCCATTACTGTACCTCAATAACAGTTTCATCTTCTTCAGAAACAAGTAAACATGTGGTAAAAGAACTTCTCAATAAGTTGATGAACAATTCATTTGCTAGAACATCAAGTTTCTTTACTTCTTCTCCTTGAACATTGACTTGGCCAGCAATACCATACCTAGAAAGTTGTTAGGGCATGGTTATAGTATGAGTGTTCTGAAATAACACAGAATTACTCACAAATTAGCAATTCCTGCTCTGCGAACTGCAGAACTAACAGCTTTAATGGCAGATTGCAATGAATTAAGCAACTGTGATAAATCTCCTGATGCACCTGGGATACGTCTCTGTTCAGCAAGAACAAATCTAGTCAGAGTCATACAATTTGTATCAATTGGTGAGTTGGACATCCTTGAAGGCACTGTATAATAGAGAATCTAAAATATCATCAATATTATAGAATTGTAGTTAAACCTAATGCAACTCAAATGATTAGTATAATTTATAATGGATATGCAGTTAGGCACCAGCACCACACCCTAATTTTACCAGAGTCTTGGGTATAGGAATGAAGATAGTCAATCCGCCAACGGAGACCTAGAAATGAAGGACTAGAGTCACTCAACTCTTGTTTACTTCTGAGAGTTTCTTGTGTAACTCGGTTCGTACTAACCCAAGGTATTGTTTGACTTGTTGAATTTTTTTATCAACACTAGATGGCATTCAATCGTGGCCTTACGTGTTGCTAGGCACGTAAGCAAAACAGATACTTTCAAGGATATTAAACATTCGTGTGATGAATATTGTATTTTTTAAATTTCATTCGTATTAAATTTTCACGCAGTACAGTTTTGCAATACTTTATGTCTTATAGGTTTCAAAACACTTATGTAAAGTGTCGTTTTGTACCGCTAAAAAGAATGGCGTGAAGAAGGAGAAAAAAGAGGCCTTCACTCTTCAGTCAATTTGAGCACTTCTCTTATTAGAGACTAGAGCACGATATTTTTTTTTTTTTTTTGTTTATGACCTTCAGTGCTCTGGTTTGGTGGATATAATTATTATTTTAAAAATACAGAAGAGAAATGAAGGACTATAGAATTTTTCTCAGGTTCTCATAACAACTTTGTTTATCTAAACTCGCCCTTGAGAGAACTTCTTTCAGTGATGGTAAACATAAACAATGAATAATAATTTACAAGCGAAAGATATATTCGGTTTTTTAATCTGAAAAGGCTATGAAAACTGAACGAAAACTTAATACCGATTTTCTTTTTCATTATTAAGGGGAGGACTGAAAGCCTGACAATGATTTTTTTACAAGAAAAGTCAAGAAATTTCGATTTTTTTGCTTACATATACGTCACAATTACGGTTACGTCTTTTTCCCTGCTTTTTCCAATTAACAGATCATCTGTCATTCTGTCTTCAACCATCAACAGAGTCAGTACTCAGTACAAAATCAGGGAGAAAATTCTTGGCATGTGCAACCTATTTACAACTGCTAAGTGTAAAAGTTAAATAACTAAAGAATTAAAAAATTAAATGCAATAAAAAAGTGTTGAAATAACCCAATAATATTTTTATGTAATTTTTATAATGTCCTATTTCGACGGTTTGGCAATCAAGAAATTTCACATCCGGTTCGAGACAGCCAATCAGATGGCCCCTCGAAATATCAAGGTCGTAAGGAAACCCGTAGGACAAACGATATTTTATTCGGCCTTGAGACGCACGTGAGGAAGGTTGTCTTAGGTCGTCGTTGATAATTGTATTGTTTTTGTTATCAATTTAATTTGCGATTTCGGTTTTGATCGTTTATTCTACCATGTCGTTAGCCATATTTGTTTCTCCTAAACTAGTCCGTATTCTTGATCCCAACTCTAATCCCATCGATGTATGGGTGGTTGAATTTCCATTTTGGTTGGCTAAATATCTCTGTGAACAAAAGGCCCAAAATGAAAGGGACCAGCAAGTAAATGAAGATTGCTCTTCTGAATATCATTCCTCAGGTTTGTTAAGACATTCATTCCTTTAATCTATATTAATAAGTGTTCAAACAGTGATTTCTTAAAACACAATTCCTATATTGAGATTTAACCTGATTATTCATTGATTGTGTTTTACACATTAGTGAAAATTAATGAAAACAGGAAGGAAAGTTGTTGAGTTGAGAAGCCCTTTAAATTAATTAGTCAGTTAGTACGGTTTGAGTTATTTTCTTTCCTGCATGTGGTCTCATGTTCTGTTCACTTTTGTTTTACAGCAGATTGTATTCCAGATGCAAATGAGGAAAACTTTGAATATCAGTCCGTTCCTGATGTTGTGCAGCATGAACCATTTCAAAATTGTCATTTTGAATTAGAAAAAGACACCCTTGCCATGAGCCCTGTGAACTACGTCTACAATCTGAATGCTGGGTATGTCATGCAGTCTCCTCACATGGCTTTGTTTCAACAAGATACTGCAATGTGTGTGCATGCAAACTTGGCACCATCAAACAGCTACTGCACAAAGAGCTTGCCATTTCATCCCCAGACAACACACCTTAATGAACACCAACAATGGCCAGTACCACAAATCCCCGAAACAAGCTATGAAATCTACCCTGAAAGTTTGCCCTTTAACCAACCGGAAAGCTATGATCCTCATTCATATTTTCCTGATACACCATTTCTTCCAGTTGGCATTCATGGAGGAGATGAATTTCAAGGTTTCCCTCTGAATTTCGAAAATGACTCTATGCCTGAAAATTTCATGATGTACACCGCAGAAAACGGCTCATTTTTAATTGAAAATAAGCTTTCGGAAATCTCTGCATTTGCTTACAAAAACTTGCCGGATTGGGGATTCTCGCACCCTTTAGGACATGTGCTAAAGAACAAACGAGGATTGTTCGGATGTTTCACTCTTCACTCTGGAAACGCTTGGTAAGTTGGTATGAAGTATAATTTACTGTTTCTTAATAATTTCAAGTCTTTACTTTTCAAGTTATGTAAAATTTACGCCCTACTCAATCAAATTCTCGAGCAATCAACGTGGAGTCGCATATGTGATTGACGAAGCTGGTGTCCGTACTTGTTGGGAATCCTTCAAGTCATTCGAGGAACTGATCTCGGAAAGAGATGATAAGTGGGAAAAGATTGATCAGCCTCAAGTAATCCTGCAGAGACCTTGCGGCTGTGGGGCTTCGTCGTGCTTCCATCACATGTCATCCAAAGAAATATGGAATTCCAAGTCTGAAGAAGGAGAAAACATCCGGTAAATTTTCGAATACATTAAAAATAATCGTACAAGTTATGGCTCTTTATCGATGACATGTCTCTTTCTAATAATTATGCAGCATCGAGAGAAACGGCCTGAGATTCTATTCTGAAACAAGCGAGTTAAAGAGTCTGAATCTCGATTTGGAAACATATCACCTGAGTTCAACCCTCCGACACGTCGGCGAGCAAGATGGTCATATCTACGTCAAAAGCTGGCATTATCGATTCAACCAGAGCGTCCTTTTCAACGGTAAATCACTTCAAGTGAAGTTTCATACACAGACGGCTCGTTTAGATAGTAATGGAAAATTGTCACTGAGCGACCATTAAGTCGAGGGAAGGAGGGGGTTGACGTTTGCATTACTCGAAGTAGACTGATAGCAAAATTCTCTTGTTAAAACTCTTTTTGGATTGATTTTCTAAAGTATCACTGTATAAATCACTATTTATTCCCCCGTCGTACCTAAGCGTTCCTTATTCCTCTTGGTGATTCATTGAGGCTGCATTTTCTGCAATATTCTGCCAGGCAGTTTATGAATCCCCATTCGAAAGCGTGATATATTGAAGATTTTCAGTTTGATGATCTAGTTAAAATGTTTGACCTTGCACGTATTCAACGTTGCTCAAAATTAATTCTCTGTGATAATAACATGTTATCGACTTTCAATATATAAACGACAATTCAAAAATAAATTGTTGTTTTTGTTTTGGTTTTTTATTTTATTTTGAAGCCGCTGTATTTTTCTAAATTATAAGAAAATGAAAATCATACCTTGTGACGTATATAATAAGATATTACAGGTCGCCGATCAAATTCATTGTGATGACATTTGCTAAAGTCTCGTTTGTGTTATTACTGCCATATTGCTAAGCATATTTTATAGATTGTAAATTGCAGCAATCCAATTTCTACTACTTCTCGTTTAGATTAGCACCTTTTATTGAGTCTCCAATTCTTTTACGCATACACTGTTCGATTCTATGAAAATTAGGCGGGTGCACGACAAACATAATGAATTCTCTCCGCACTACGATTTAAAAAATTCGGAAATAAGGCTAGCGATGCGTTCCGGATGGGCCAGATGAGTGTGATGTTTCCCTTCTATTTCAACGTACCGAACACTTTTAGAATTTTTCTTAAGGGCTTCTATGTGCTCTATTTGATCCTCGATACTTTCGAAATAAGGACCTTCAATGAATTTTATAATTAATACATCAGCGGTTACTTTTTCTGCGAGAATCACTTGATCTTGTTTTGGGCAGAACGACAAGGGGGCGGCATGCAAGCGCCGGTCTCTACTAAACACATAGCCTCCGTTCACTTTCTTGAGACCGCGTTTCAACATAACTTCACAAGCTTTCCTGTTAAGGGATCCAAATGAACCATTGATGCTCTTTTCTATTGCTGTCTCGTACGTAATAGGTTTTTCAGGGCCTTGCATGATTGCATTTTCGTATTTCAAAAGCTTGCCGACGGTTTTTCTTAATCTCAAATTCATTGTTTCCGCCCTAGTAGTTGTAACTCTCACAATATCAACATTGACCAGTTTAACTACCTTCTCAGGAAAGACGCCGGCGTATAACATAGCCATGCAGCCTCCCAAGCTATGTCCAATGAATGAAAATGTGTCCCATTTCAATTGTTGTGATATTCTCTCAATAGCTAAAAGGCAATCCATGAAGTGATACATAATATCTCTTGGAAAATGATCACTAAGTCCATGACCCGGGATATCAACAGCGACTACTCTCAAATTGTCTGGAAGCATTGGAATCAAATTATCAAATGTGCCGGCATTATCCAACCATCCGTGTAATGCGAAAACGGGTTTCCCATTAGATGGACCCCAGATTTTAGCTGCGTGCGAATAAGAAAAAAATGTCATTGACAATCTTTGATTGATTCTATCAATATTATACCTGCTACATTTCCATAGGTCATAGGAAATGTCACTTCTTCAAAGGTTTTGGTTGGAACATCAGACTTATTAGTGGACTCGACCGTCTCGTCGACGTGGTTATTAGCTGGTCCTTGTAGAGGGATGATATTGTTATTGGTTATTTTCGGAGCAGCAGACGACAATCCGTGCGGAATTAAATGCTGCAATCGGAAAACAAGTTTGTCGCAACCATCCATGATTTTATTTCTACCTTGGAATCAACACGAAGAATAGTGGAAATTAAAAGAGATAAATGTATGGATGACAACACTGTCTAGTACCTTTACTGAGTGAAGTCTTACTTGTAAATCACATCCAGATTGATTAGATTGCTCGTAATGTCTGTTGCCATGCACTTCTTTTTTATTCCGCGTTGCTCTGAACTTTCTTGTTGACTGAAAGGCTAAAAAAGAATCCATCTAATTTTGGATGTCTGCCTGCTCATTTGTGTTGTGTAACCGAGATCTATTTTTGAAAACCGCCATTAAGAGAAGTTGAAATCTTATCGGTAGGTGTCTCCATCTCTACAAAATCTACGAAATTCAAAATCACCTACCGTCACCTATCTTCATGCTAGCGGCAAATGATGATAGTGATGAGCAGCTAGCATGATGATAATGGTCAAACAATGATCATGCAATCAATATGATGCGGCCCGAAACTGATAAATGGGGAAATCTGATGAAACTTCTTGCCACATTTTTAAACGCTAAAAACACCGGCAGCCGTTTATTTAACGTTCGCTAAATATTTTAACAAATAAAATTGGAATTGGATTATTGGAAGCGGACGATGAAGGGGTCCAAGAAAAAGTGAAAAAATTATAGTAATTAATTGACACAAATGATAATTTGTAAACTGATTCACCAACTGTCTTTGATTGGCCTAGTTGATGGGTTGCGAAGAAAAATTTTTTAAAACCAACGGGCCAACTATCGGAAAGAAGCAATCAGATAAAAAGGAAAAGCGCGGAAGAAGATCCTATGAGTGATGAATAATTGAATATATAGTGCGCAATATCCCTCTCCAGTCTCCACACACTAAAATTTATATCTATTTCTATCTAGGAATGAATATCCATTCTTCCTTCCAACTCACGTATATAATATTCGAAAAATATACATATATATTTTATATTTTTATTTCTATTAAGCAATTGGATAGCTATCAAATATATAGACATGTAGTCTTCCATACATGTCATCTTATCTATTTTAAATAAACCTAACTATAGAAAATATACATATATAGCATGATTCAAAGTACGGCAGTCATCTTTCTGTTTATCAAACAGTCATTCTTTGGCTCATTGCTTTCCTTAGGCCTCAGTTTCCGTTTTCTCGTAATGTAATGCCCCATCTTTTCAGAAATTTTCTAAATAGCTTGACAATGAGTTTGATCAAGCACTTTCACAAGCTTTCGTCATCGTCCACAAAATAGCGGTGGAACTGCTGATTAACTCACCGGAACTGGCGATAGCAATAAAGTCTGCGCAACACACCATCGTTCTTAGCAAATTTAGAGGCTTGCACTTTATCTTAGAGAAATTACCATAAGTTTCCTTTTGTCCAATCTCTCTTTATTGGTTTGCTCGGTCGTGGGAGGAGCTCGAGGTCTACAACTGGTAGATCAGTAGTCTGCAGGCTATGGACAGAGACACGTAGCCCTGATGCTGGTAGTGCTTGTAATCTGAGTCAAGTGAGCTGCGGAGATAGCGAGAGCCACGCCGGACGTATCTCGCTGATAACAAACCAAGGGTTTATTTTTCTTTTCCTTTCTGTTTAACTCCGTGGACGTGTGAACACACGACTCATACTTGAAACGTATGCGCTGGCGGTGAGTCGATCCCTGTGAATAGTGAGTGCCAATAAGTCTACAGACCAAAAATCAACTGATATTAACTATTATTGCACTGACTTTTTAAAATGAAAACAAAAAGGTGAGTGAAGTCAGTTTTCTATTTTGTGCAAGTCAATTAATTTTGACGTTCAGTAGAAATCGTAATTAATTGTAATCAGCAAGCCAGACTACGACTAGATATACTAACTGGTACTTAAAAAATTCAGTGAAAAACATGTGGACGTTATCTTTTGATACAAGACGTTGATGACGGGTTTCCGATCACGCGTGTGTGTTGTTGTCGTCTCGGCTCAGCTGCTACTGTGGGATACATTTCATAGTTTATGTTGATTCACTCCTATGGGTGGGCCATTTAAATAACAACCAACTCGGGAAGTCGTGAACGAAAGAGATTATCCTGGAACTTTGATGCTCTCGCCTGACCTCTTTCCCCCCTCCGGTTCGTCAACATCGTGCAAACAAGAAAACTTTGCCCTTATTCTCACCCGATCGTTATATTTTCTATTGCCAAGGCGTTGATCCACTGCTGTATTGGCTCATTGGGCTATTCTGGTGATTCATCATCATCATCCACCCGGGCCTGTTTAACCTTTGTACTCAACTGGGAGGCTGTTTTGTGCGCCACGCAATATCGTCGAGGTTTCTCGTACGTATTAGAAGATGACATTCAATTCAATAGCCAGTCTCCAAGCAACTTCCGTCCCGATACATTTATGTCAGGAGAAATAAAAACAACCCTTTGATGCTTAAAAACACACAAAACGAGTTATGACGGGCAGTCGCTATTACTCGTCATGAAAAATATCATCTACTTACTTTGAAAGCGGGACAAGCAATATTATTACACAGCCAACAGCCCAAACCGCGGGGCCGCCCTCTTTCATCATCGTCGCAGCTATCCGCGCCGGCAGTATAACGGCTAGCGCATTCCATTTGATCTCCTCCACTGTATATAACAGATCGTGCCGTCACCTACTGCATCCAATGAAAGGCCTTTTTTTTTTACATTGCCTAGAGTCATTTCGTTAGCAAACAGAGCGATCGTATAATCGGGTGGGCTGTGTGTAATGTCAGCAAACAGTTCCAGTTCCCCCCCACCCCTATTCCGGGGCAAGGCGGATGATGATGATGATGAAGCTAGTAACTCAAGATTTGCATCTTTATCCCAACAATGGACTTTATAACAATAGGATCTGAAAGATTCCTATATCTAGATAAGAAAAAGGTTCGTTCCGTTTGTTCAACTTGTTTGCTAAACTTCACTTACGCAGTTGACATGTTGGAATATTTTATTTGCCAACTGTTCCGGACGGTATAATCCTCCTGGAAGAGTTAAGAACTTGCGTATAGATAACTCTTGGTTTTCGCTTTTGGTTTTCTTGATTGCTTTTGAAACTATACCGTCCAAGAAGGGAAGGTGCTGTAATTTGGCCACGGCTCGCGGAGAAGAAGCGTCTGTGCTCTGGATGTCTAATTTGAGACTGGCGAGGCGATCAGGCAGTAAACTTTGCATCCGGCTGGTTGCTGGTTGGTGAAAGAGAACATATCGGCGGGATTTAAGATAACAAATCGCTAGAGAAATTCTCCTCCGGACAGCAGATAGTGAAGGAGCCACTAGCTATTCTCGCCCGTCATTGAAAACAACAAGACATTGCTGTGAACGGTTGAGGACGAATCCTACCGAGGTACGGTAGTACATTCCTCCCGGGAAAAAAATGTCCGCGCCAACTTAGGAACTATAAAACAAAACAAAACAAAAAGAAAAGTTTGAATAACAATTAATAGCAGTTGAATGGCTTCCAGCTGGTCAGAAACGGAACGCAGGCGCGGACTGACAATATGAAGCTGATGACGCGCGTGGGTGAGAGGCCAAGAACCTTTGCAATGTGTTATAAATTCACGGAGCGGAACAAGTTCCGCGAGGAGTCAGATCCCGACAAGCCAACAGACAGATCAAGCTTTGAATTTTGTTTACCTTTCAGAATGTTCGTGATCAACTAAAATTGTACCGCACTGCAAAACCAATTGCCATCCAACGCAGAAAAATGGTCTCAACTCACATTCACAAGTGGGCAGTCCGTTTGGTACTTGCAACGCTGGTGGTCTACCCATTCTCCAACGCCAGCATCCAACCGCTGGACTGGACGGAATTGGCCAACGAGATTGATAACCAGCAATGGTGCGGCAAGAGTAATTATTGCCACTCTCTCTATGAGACAGATGACGAATCAACAACGGAATTATTCTCCATCAAACACGGAAGGACCACAATGAACCCGAGCGAAATGGAAGAAAAACGGTCAGTATATCTTGTCCATTTATAGAATTTGACGATGCTAGAATTCAAGGGCAATAAAGACCCTGACTCTACCACCAAACGAAATTTAGCTTTTTGGAAAGGCCATGCCGTTGCGATGAGGAATGCCATAGATATGGCGACTGTTGTTACGACGCTCCGGCTGCCGACGTCGGCACCAGCATCAGCAACAATAACATCAAAGGCGTGGAGTTCAGCAGAAATTCGTTGGCGTGTTTACCTCTTCGCTTCAAAGATAACGATCACACTCCAGACCAAAAGGTAACACTGCCCAAGCACTTACTCACGAGCTATCACGCGAGCTGGCTTCAAATGTACACAACTTCTGCGACATCATGTCTTGCGCAGCCGGTCTTTCAACAATGTTTTCCTCCCCCCTCGTCATTTATTTATTTTAACTTCAATTTTGAAACCTCTCGTATTCTTTCATCTGACGTTTATTTTTGTATTGTCAACCTTTTCTTTTAAATCTCATCGTATCAAATTTGACTTTAATCTTGTGCAATTTTCTTGTATTTGGTATTAAGTACTACATTTACATGGTCGATAAATGTCCGTCTACTTGGTTCGTCGACGGCGACGACGAATCTCTACCGGCCTTGTGTCAGAAAAAACCAAACCAATCGGACTATACCCATTTGATGGACATCCCCGTATTGTCGCTTGACACCAACCAGACTTACGCCAATGTTTTCTGTGCTCGATGTCACTCGGATGCTGCCCGGCTGGCTCGTTGGAATGTTTCCATCGAATGCAACGAAGATTTCGATCAGTACGCATACAACTAGTACACACTGATTAAAATAATTCTATTATTAATATAGGAAGATGTAGAGTGTGAACTATTTACTAATGACTTGAATTATTTTCAATTCAGGCTTAATATCAGCCGAGCACAAATATTCAGTCAATCCAATTATCAGCCGGGTTTGCGGCAATGGGTTCTTTATAACCCTTCTATTGATACCATTGGCAGCATTCGATGTCACATAGTTATCGATGAATTCCGGATGTTTTCAGATTATCTCAAAGTAGGATCAAATATTCCACTTATCCATAATTTTTATCTCAACGCCAGCATTTCTTTTTTATTGGACAACAATAGACGACAGGCAGCAGGAGATGCTTACCGAGAATAGAAAGTTGTGCTACCAATTGGACAAGTGAGTCCGACAAAATCAAATGTCATGCCTACACTTTTCTTGTTCAAACGGAACTCCCTCTGGGTTTCAGCAGACGGGTAATTTAATCATGCAACAACTAATGTGTTAATTTTGGAAATTTACTGGAATTCTTTGAACGTGTAGCACTTACAGCAGAACGTGTACAAGAATGCCCACTGCGCCAAGTGCAACCATGTCCAGCCTAATGAAACTCTTTGCTATTTTCCGAGGAGTACGGACTTGTTCAGATTAAGAGCTCCTCTTCCAGGCGGCCGAAGACAATATTCGTTTTCAATGTTAATTGATTTTGACTTTGGCGGAAGTGGAGCAGGAGGCGGAAGAAATGAAATTGTGTGTGGGCCCAAGGAAATATTTGACTACTTCCACGATCGATGCCATGCAGTTATTTGCGGTGCAATGTTTGTCAACGAAGGAGGAACTTGCGTACCGAAATCTGAGCTAAAAGTAGATGGACCAACAGCCAGAATTTGGCTCAATTCATCTTGCCAGCGATTGGTTTTAACGGAGAATCTGGATTATATCCAGCTGGAAAACGGTTCGCTAATTCTAAACTCTACTGGCGAAATGCTTCATCGGGAAGATTACGAACCGATTGAAGTCGGACAGAACGTCAGCATTTGCTCGATCCAACCGGACAGCTACTTCAAATACGCCTCAACTGGGCAGCATTACATGTCCGATATTTGTTTAGCTATTAGCGTCGTCTGCCTTGCCTTCCACATAATCGTTCACATGATCCTACCGAAATTACGAAATTTACCCGGTAAGAATTTGCTTTCGCTCTCTTGCGCCCTCTTCATGGCCCAGCTGCTCTTTTTGACGGGCATCGGTCTTCGAGACACCGTCGGCTACCGCCTCTGTGCCACTCTGGGAGTGTTGACTCATTGGTTTTACTTGGCAGCTTTCTTCTGGATGAACGTCATGGGCTTCGACATTTGCCGGACATTCACCGGGTCACTGATCAGACACCGCGGCATGCAAGGCCGTGGCCAGCGCTGCACTTTCATTTTCTATTCTTTGTACGCCTGGGGTTTTCCAACTTTGGTCGTTTCCCTGGGAATCATGTTGGATTTAACCCACTTGATGGACGACTACGCACCCGAATACGGCACCCGCCTTTGCTGGATCTCAAACAAGACTGGACTGGGTTTCTTTTTCATCGTGCCTGTAGCCGTTCTGCTGTTGGAGAACATGATCCTCTTCAGTCTGACCGTATTCTCCATTTTGAAACAGAGGAGAGCCGCTCGGTTCGCAGTCGACAAGAAACAGTCCTACCGAAAGGCCGGCGAGAGCAAGTCGGTGACGGAAAGGCTCCAACTTCCGCCCGGTCCGACGGCCCCAACGGCCCCCATGCGTCACAGTAGCACCGCCAACAGCAAGCAAAAGATTCGCTTCATCCTTTACATCAAACTGGGTCTGATTATGGGAATGGGCTGGATCTTCGGCTTCATAGCGGCTCTAGCCAAAATTCCAGCTCTCTGGTACCCGTTTATCTTCTTCAACGCTTTGCAAGGCGCCTTCATCTTCGTGGCTTTTTGCTGCAAGCGCAAAATCTATTTTATGCTGTACCAATGGGCCACCAATCGACCGCACCCATCTGACTCGTCGTCAAGCAGCCGAACGACGGCTAGTTCCAACAAGCCTAGCACCAGCACTCAGAGGGCCAGCGTTGCCGTTGAACTACCCAGTAATTTGGCAGTCGAATTCGAAAGTCATCCAACCAATCGGTTCGTTCCCATCGTCCAAGGCAGCACACAACCGGTCCGTCAACAGTCCCTTTCTAAGCATCGTCAATACTAAAAAAAAATTCAAAACAAATCAACAAAATTAACCATTGCAAAACGATCCTCCTCTGATGTAACCAACGATCTTATTTGGCTGACGATCTTCTCTCTCTCTGCAAACTCTTTTTTTATCTCTATCTTTCGCTCTCTTGAATGGCGCTGCATGATGATGGACTCCGATGGGGTTCCAAGATGTGAGCATACCTGTCATTCGACCCATCTCAGCATAAAGTCGGAGATGGTATTGGGATATGCAGAAATAATGATTTGATAAAATGTTGTATTCTTAATTTGTTCAGCAGCAGCCTTCCTTAGCGGCCGAACGTCTGCTCCCGCAGGTGGCCGCGGTCGAGATTGCTCGCAATTGGATCAGTTCCGCCTCGCCGGTCAGCCGGGCCAAACGAAATCTGCCTCGAGTTGTCGTCACCAAACATTTCGTCAACGATGACGAATTGCATCCGGATCCGTTCGCCAACGGGCAAAACTCCGTGTGCCATCTCTACGTTCAAAATAACAATCACTCATCATTGTCCAAGTCCTGACTATAGATACTTATTCCGTGTCCATTTCACCTATATAGTATATCGCGCCGCTACATAACCCTCTGTTGTTTTAATTTTAAAAAACAATTTCTACATTTCCCTTTTTTTACGTAATTTAGGTTTGAGGTGTTTGATGTCTGCTACAGGTGGAAATATATATCAGCCCCTGAAATGATGGCGTCCATTGCGATAGCGATCGTTAATTGACATTTGAGAATGCTTTTCAGCATAAATCCAAGAGAAAGAGCCTTTTTTATGATATGTGCTGCGTTATGTTATAATTAAGTTATCATATCATGTACGCAAACTCTGTTTCATAATCTTTTAGTGTATACAAATGTAATCAAAAGACTAATGGCCATTTGATTATTGTACAGCATAAATCAAGAATGTTTGCCAGCAGTGTGGTCGATTTTTGTTTGGAACTACAATAGGCAAGTGCGTAAACAAAAGATGCAATAACACACGGTGGCCTTCAAAACAATTTCAAGGGAGAAGTGTGTGGTCTCTCATGGGGACCATCGGTAGCTCTCGTCTAAGAGGATCCATGCAGCAGCCACTTGTGTAAGCGAATAACAAATTGCATTGTATACACAAAAACTTGTAAGTTAAAATTACTTGGCCCACAGTATAAAATAACAAAAACCTAGATCTTTATTTATAGATTTCAAAGTGAGACAAAGGGAAACTTAAATCCATTTCGGTAGTAATTGAACAAGAAGAATTAAAAAAGAAAAATCTATTTTTCTGCAACATTTACGATTATTATGCGCGCTGCAAGGGACAACTATTGACTGAAATTTGATTATATATCCATTAAAATTAGCCTAATAATTATACGAAGGTGTATTGAAGATCAGAAATAAGATTGCAACGTACAGCACTTCTTGGAAGATCTTACGCTTTGCTAAATAAAAAATTATTCGAAGAAATGAAATCTGTCGATGGAACAGAATATGTGATCCAGCTAGTGATTTTCTTTGTAACAATATTGCCAATGTTGCAGCTACGCGTGTGTTAGATAAATTGTCGTTGTAACACTGAGCTAATTTTATTATTCGTAGCGGTAAACTGGAGACACCCGACAAAAATATAGTAACTGAGACACGGAAATACGAAATCATAAAAGGGTCTTGCAGTAACTTCGCCAGGCAGGCAGGCCAACAGGCAGTCGCCGGTCGCAACTCCATGCCAGTCTGAATTGCTGTTGGTATTATACGATTCTGAAATTTATTTAGTACATTTGTATGCCAAGTTGAAAGATTCATTAACGTCCTTATCACGCGATCAGTCTACACATCAGTGTGTCCTGATTTTGCAACTACAAGTACTTGAAGTTGTTGAAGGATTTAATCAAGATAAGGTAAAAACCTAAGCGATTGTTAAATTATCCGTTTATTTCTCGATTCCCGCTACTTTCGAAAAACTGAACACCAACCCTCAACAGCATTCCCGACTTCTTGTAATCGTAAAACAAGCTAATTGCTTAAGACGTCCTAGTGCCGCCATTAGATAAGATTTATATTTTTGCCGTAAGCAATTGTTTAAAGAAGTGGTAAGAGGAAAATAATTTAAACCGTTATCTTCGTTTTCCAAGTAAGTGTCATTGGAAACGAGGGAGTCTTACTGAAGTCTTATGAACAAAATGCGTAATTATGCGATGATCAATAAAAAATACACACATCGTCTTCTTAGTAGAAACGACACCCAAAGATGAGTAAGCGATACGTGGAACATGATCGCTGTTCTGGCTCCCAATGCACACACTAAAATGCAAGCTAAAATGACTGTTACTAAGCACGTAAGTTAGTAGCCGTGTACCGTATTAGTGACAAGCGATTGACAAGTTGTTAATAACTAGTAAACTCAGTCAGTGCCTGGTCAGTGCACGCCACGCAAAAAAAAATCTATTTATCTAAACTATTCAGTTTTTGTACCATTTATTTAGATAATATAAAAAGATGAATGAAGATGATACTCCGAAAGTTAATTATAATGACCACATGAGAAAATAGGTCCCAACGAGACTCGAACTCGTGATCTCCTGCTTACTAGGCAGGCGCTTTGCCATCTAAGCCATGAGACCTTACTTCAGAATTTTAAAACTATCAATGATTATAAGCTGCACGAAGACGATGAAGTTGGGAACATTTTCATTGCTACCTAAACTTAAAGTGAGCTTCGTTTAAGAATAAGAACTATAAGAAAAAGATTTTTTTAATGAATTTTATTCACTATAAATATATGTAGGCTACTGATGGGCAGTAAATTTGCTATGATGGCAAGTTAATTAACTTTTAAATAAAAATCAAATATTTATTTCGTTGTTTTTACTATTCCACCCACTCTCGTAAAAAATGACAGAGAAAATCTAAATTGACGCGCTTCCCGATCCATGCACTGTCGCACGGAAACACGCAATTCAAGCTCTCTGTTTTACTGAAATAAATGTTTCACTAGCCAATAATTAGTAATTGTAGCCTATTGCCAGTCAGTCTTAACAACATCACAAGTTCTTTACGCTAAAGGTCATCAACCTAGCTTCAACAAAAAAAAAAATGGTTAATTTAATTTACAGTTCAATAATAATGTATTTATAAAGCCTAAAAGAATAAAAATTTAATTAGGGAACGTGGAGCGAAGAGAAAACAACATTGTAGTCAACAATACTATTCTGTTGCCTGCATCGAATATTATGCCAGCAACGGATAATTAGATTACTGACTTGCATCGCAGTGCGGACTGTGCTGTTGCTGGACTGAGTGTGCTAGAAATAAGGTCGGTGGAAGACGTTGTTTTGCTAAAGGGTAGAGACTGAGCTAGAGACTTAATCCAAACGCTATCACGTGTTACTAGAGGAACGAAAGAAACCAGATCCCAGCCCTCGTATTTGCTGTAGCTTTTTTTTACAGCAGAGAGGTTAACAGATTGCTTCGTCTTTATCGGCCTTCTTTTTTCGATAATCAACGTCTGAGCTCATTCCAGACTGACAACGTGATAATGCAAGTAAGTGTAGAACGGCACACTGGCACAAAGGCCGTAGATTTCAGCAGTAGCGCAGATCTAAAACAGGCTCCCCTCGTCCAGCGCGATCTACGCAAGTCTGACTTTTGTCTAGAAATACCAAGGCCCGTTGGCAGTGTTTCGCCAACCTTCGCCACAGAATGGCAGAGGTGACGATTCGTCAGTTTGTGTGGACTATGCTGTCGCTCTTCACGCTCTCTTTCTGGATTAACCTGTCCATCCTGATCGAATGGTCAACGCTGGTCGAGAACAATGACGCTGAAAATGTCAACAGGTGCAACCATCAGCAAAAGAACCTCTGTCGATATCGATATCCCATTATCCGAGGACCGAGAGATTTCTCCATCACTGCAGGACCCGACTGGAACACAACGGCCGTTGGGGATGATGCCGACTCGTCAGTATATCTCGTTCATGTTATTTCTCTGGCAACATAAAAATCGCTCCTTTCTTTCACCTCACAGATTTGGAAGATGCCGTTGTGACGTCGAATGCGGTCGCTACGGCGACTGCTGTGCGGATGCGGCGGACGTGTACGATATCGAGTCCAGAAGTAGCCTGACATCCCAGTGGACATGTTTACCCATGAGGACGGAGAGGGATCGCTACAGATCCGACCAGAATGTAAGTTTTTGCTACGTGCCGTTCACCAGCATCACTGCCCACCTATTTCGTTCATATTTATTTACTTTGGCGCCTTTTTGGGGGGGGAGGGAGGGAGGGGGAGAGGGAACGGGTAGATTTCATTCTTCCTTTCCCTTTCGGTTCTCTTATTCAGGCCGATGTAAACAAACTTTCGTTGAAGCTTTTTGTGTAAACGTTCGTGAGGAATCCCGGCTTCCCACCATTTCAGATCCGGTGTCTGAATAGCCTCTCTATTGATCCACAAAGAATGTCAATTTTTCTCACCCCTGCGGTAGTCTAAATCCACGTACGTGGTCCGAGAGTTCGTAATTCAATTTTTTAAAAAGAGAATTTGTCGAAAGATTCTTCAAATGTGTTGAATAATCTGACGCGTATTTAACAGTTTCACATGTACATGATCGGAAGCTGTCCAATCAGTGATTTGTCCAGTAATGACAAATCCGTGGAAGCCTTGTGTCGCCGTCGAAAAGATCCTGAATCCTATCATGAGCACCAATATTCTTACTTGATCGACATTCCTGTATTGTCATTGGCAACCAACCGGACTTACGCCAACGTCTACTGCGCCCAGTGTCATTTTGATTCTCACCAATTGGCCCAGTGGAACATTTCCATCAAATGCGACGACGACATTGAAAAGTTGTTTTATCACTCTTTCCCGCTCTTTCTGAAAATGAAACAAACACAAACAACACATTTTTTCTTCAGGCACAATTTAACTCGAGACAGAATGTTTCGTCAAGAAAATTATCGTCCGGGTAAGAGGAGTTGGATTTATAATCAAGAACACCTGACCCTTAAATGCATCTTCATCATCGAACAGTTCAATAATCCCATCAATTACCTCAAGGTAATACAACATAATTACCGTAGCATAATTTCCCTTCAAAATTAATTTTTTTTTTCATCAATGGCATTTTTTTTTAAACGAACGAAAGTCAACGGCTGGTAGACATTGCGTTTCGGGCTCGCACAACTGCGCATCGGACTGGACGGGCACGGCAGAAGGCCATAACTGCGACATCTATACGCTTTATGTTGAAACGTCTGCTGTGGAGGTAAAGCTACATCAATTCCACACATAATAAAATAAACATGGTCGATAATCTAATAAAAGAAAGAACTTTGAAAAAATAAGGTACCCAAGAACTCTCACTGCGTCGACAACACTCTTTACTCGTTTTCGATCGTCATGGATTTCAAATTTGGGGGAAACCAAGTCGGTAAAACATGTCAGTCCAACGAGATATTCGATCACTTGCAAAAAAGCTGTCACGCCGTTACCTGTGATTCACAAATGCTGAAACACGCCTCTGGAATTTGCGTTGGGCGTCAGCAGCTGGCGGAAAGTGTCAACAATGTTTCTTTGGGTTCCCGCTGCTCTAGATTGACGATGTTCAAGCATGTCGATTACTACTCATTGGATAACGGGTCTCTGGTGTTGAACAAAACGGGTGAAATACTCCAGCCCAACGACTACGAGTCAAGCCGAAACGGCACAGTTCAGATTTGCGAGAGCGAATCGTTTCCAAGATTCCTCAACGAACTCAAAAACTACCTGAAGGATTCTTACGCGCAACGTTGCCTGTCGAACGTGTGTTTAACCATCAGCGTCATTTGCCTAGCATTTCACATTGCCATCCATATCGCCCTTCCGAAGCTACGCAACGTGCCCGCCAAGAACTTGCTGGCACTTTCCTGTACCCTTTTCCTTGGCCAGTTTCTCTTCTTGACTGGCGTCGGAGCGCGAAACTCGATCGGTTACGGGCCCTGTGCTTTTATTGCAGTCCTGATTCACTGGTCCCTCATGGCCGCCTTCTTCTGGATGAACATCATGGGCTTCGACATGTGCCGAACCTTTGCTGGCTCGCAAATCAAACCCCGCCTGCAGCACGCTTCCGTCACAAGACGTCGGACAACTTTCCGCTCTTATTCTCTTTACGGATGGAGCTGTCCGTCTTTAATCGTGGTCGTCGCTCTCATCGTGGATTTCTGTGGTGTGACGGGCAGTGGATGGGCCCCCCACTACGGGACTCATCAGTGTTGGATTTGCAACAAAAACGGGCTGGGACTTTTCTTCGTTCTGCCGATGGCTGTTTTGTTAACAGTAAATTTTGTTTTCTTTATTCTTACAGCTTGGTCCATCGTGAAGCAGTGGAGGGAGACCCATTTTGCAATTCGACAAAGTCGAACGTTCAAGCAAAAAAAGGGGATCGCTAATTTCTCCGATAGTCTTAAAATGTCCGACATAATTTACCAACGTAACAGGAAATCATACATTGTCCGTTTGCGTACTCGGTTCTTTCTCTACGTCAAACTGGGGACGATTATGGGACTCGGATGGGTCTCGGGTTTCATCGCTGCACTGGCTGATGTGCCTGGACTCTGGTATCCCTTCATTCTTTTCAACACTCTGCAAGGGGCGTTCATTTTTCTGGCATTTGATTGCAAACGTAAAGTCTATTATATGGTCTACGAAGTCATTACTAAGCGACCGCATCCGTCGAATTTGTCATCCAGCCAAAGGGTTTCCACAACGCCGACAACGGCATCCACGAAGTTACAAGCAACGCGCAAGATATCGTTACTTACGCCACCAGTAGTTTCTAATAACCAAATGTAGCACAGTAGTCTCGGAATCATTCGTAGACGCATTTTAAAAACAAATACGATCACGAATAAACTTTATGTTTCTTTCTTCATTTTTAAATTTATTTTTATGTCAATTTTATTAAATTGAATGTCAATTCACTCACTGTTATTAAATACCACCCTTACAAAAAAACCATCAGGTATTTTCTAAGCTATTAGAATGGCATAGTTCATTTAATTTCATCTCCTGTCATTATAGTCCGAATCCTTTTTCTGTAATCTGTTCTAACTTTGAAGAAGGATGACCATGTATGTAACTGCGGCACCTGTCAACTTCAGATATATGTCATAATATATGTGATACTTGAGAATTTAAAAAATAAAAATAGGCTTACCCCAGGAATCAGAAACATTCCAACATTGAACAACCCTGCAGCAGATAAACGGACGCGATCTTCATCAATTTGAATCAGTGTTGCCATAATCTAAATTTTAAAGACGTAGCAGTTTAATCTGAACTCTTTAAATGTTCTTGACAAAATGAAGGAATTGAGACCGAAATTTTTGTAGCTACTGCTTGGACCTCTTCGGAGCAGGACTCTGCGATAACGTGTTCGCGAAAAACACGAACCTATAATTAGAAAAATATAAAAGGAATATAAATTTGATTCTCAAGTAGTAAATATTGAGTATTTCTCAAGTAGTAAGTAATATTGATTCTTATTTTTATGTGCCTAGCCTATTTTAGAAATGGCTGTTGTCCACAACCTGATTAACGGGCAAGTCAGCGGCGGAGAGAAGGATCAATATTCGAATCCAATCGACGAAGAACAAAAAAGGTAAAGCGAGGACGTAGTTCTCTATCACTTCGTGGGTATGACTGAAAGTGTATATATAGGCAAAGGCGAAGCTAATAACCGCGAGGAATTTCGTTAACAAAACAAACAAGGCAGGCATCGAGAATATATAATTGATTTCTGACGATGCCCGGCAAAGATATTTAAATATCAGGGTACTTCGACTCAACATATTGTCACGGGTAAGGAGGCTAACACGCTCGGTTGGAAAGAGCGACCAGAAGCTGTTTGATAAAAGTGAAACAAACAGACTGGAGGTCGCGACTCCACCACCGACACTCACACCAACACAGTAAAAAGAGTCCAATCAACACACAGACAAGAACAGTGAACAACTCAACACTACCGAAAGTCCAAGAGAAAGTCCAACACCGAGAGACATGCTAACCCTTTTTGTATCCTCAGTCAACGTCGTCTCGTCCCCAAGAACTATTATTGTTAAGCGTCGGGAAATCGTCAACAGAATCGAATGGGAAACGTCGATTCTGGGAACTAATCGGTCGAAACGTGACATTTTCCCCGCCCACGTAAATGATCGTCCCGATCATGGCATTACTTCCATAACGGCATCAACGATGGCTCTCAGATGGCTATCTATCAGGGTAGAATAAATAATTAATAACCAACATGTTTTTAAGTTTCGACGTTATCCAGGTTAAGGTGAATCCATCCACGAAGCTCTTAATCTAAACTTGGTTAAAAACACACGCGATTATAACACACTACAAAATACAATCACATAATGATTACGTTGCAACTCCAAGTCAGTCAACATTTTTTAAACTCTCGTCCGGATCGTAACTTATCATAAATAACACAGGTGGTTTTTGGGAGCAAAACAAGGGAGTTGGGATTGGTTTGGGATTTTTCGCCTCTGTCAGTGTAATTCTCCAGGAGGTTCCGACCGTATTGTCTCCTCCGGATTTCCGGCAAAGTCCTCGACTTTCCTTACACTACCGACCGCTCTCGAGATTCCGGCAAAGTCCTCGACTTTCCTATCTCTGTAGGTATAGGTAAAATAGGGTCACAGGATGGAAAGGTAATTTTCACGAGAATTTCTACATTTGAACACATAAGTAGCATTCAACAGCTTTTAAACAATAGGGAAAAGACCGTGGTGTGAAAAATGGAAAACCGAACGTGTTCCTCTCTATACCCTGACTACAATAGGGAAAAGACCGTGATGTGAAAAGTGGAAAACCGAACGTGCTCCTCTCCCTACCCTGCAACTCCACCAAATGTCACGGGTAAGGAGGCTAACACGCTCGGTTGGAAAGAGCGACCAGAAGCTGTTTGATAAAAGTGAAACAAACAGACTGGAGGTCGCGACTCCACCACCGACACTCACACCAACACAGTAAAAAGAGTCCAATCAACACACAGACAAGAACAGTGAACAACTCAACACTACCGAAAGTCCAAGAGAAAGTCCAACACCGAGAGACATGCTAACCCTTTTTGTATCCTCAGTCAACGTCGTCTCGTCCCCAAGAACTATTATTGTTAAGCGTCGGGAAATCGTCAACAGAATCGAATGGGAAACGTCGATTCTGGGAACTAATCGGTCGAAACGTGACAATATTCTCCATCCTGTATTTGTTCATCCGAATTATAACGTTTAAGATAAAAACTCCAAAAAAGAGGACTAAATTATTCTTCGTACCCTCTGGAAGAAGTTGGTATCTGGTCTTTATCGACAACTCCAAAGGACGAGTATGGTAATAAGAGTTCCGTGTAATGGGCGATAATGTAGTAACAAATGTGGGCCAAGAGAAATGTGCTATCAAACATCACGAAGATTAAAAATACAAATGAGAGTATTGCTGTTTTGATTGGTAAGGCGTCCATAGCTGCCGGCAAGACTGACTGAAATATTGGTGTGAACACTGATATCGTACCTGTTGCCTACCTTAATAAAATGCGATTTTGCAACCGAAAAAAAGATTAGTATTCATACAGAATAATGAAAATAAAAATAATGAGTATCCCTTTAACTTAATAAGTGACAAAGGTTGACACGGGTTGACAATGAAAGGTTTGTGGATGATGATCAAGTTTTTAAGTACTAAGGTGCACTAACCGTCGTAACAACGAGAAAAAAGCCAATGATAAACCGTGTCATTACAGAGCTCTTGTGCTGCCTAATAAATGGATCTCCAAATAGTCTCTCGACTTCTTGAATGGCCTCAACTGCTCTTCGTAGTTGACGGTAATGAGACACTATCCAACGAGATATTAAGAACTGAGAGGAAATCAACACCCAATTAACGCCAAACACAACAGCCATCATAATCGGCAGATCTGGATCAATTGATAAACTTATTGTTTGACTCATTGATGAATAAATTAATCCGACAGAAACTGTTAACTGCAAAACTAATAATAAAATGAACCACCAGGTAGTGAGATGTCTAAGAGAGAAGGTGAATCTGACAAATTTCTTCGAAATTAAATCTTGCTCTACAGTAAAAGGTATCATGCCACACGCTTGGCATAGACTGACAAACGGACGAAGCTGTTCAAAGACAGACATGACGATCTACACAGTTTTAGCGAGAATGACGAAAACTTGCGAAATGCTGGGTCCTTTTTATTCGATCTTGAAAGTGCTGCCTTCAAATTGGTTTCCGTTGCCATGACATCATGAGTGCATGTTTACCCCAACAAAAGGCAAAGTTACGAGTTAGCAATTTTCATAAATGAGCGTAAAGTTATAATGGGTGCCACACCTTGTCGTTTAATTCGTTATTGATTGGATGGATGTAAACCATTTTTATAACTGTTTAACCAGGAGAAAAAACTTGAAAAAAACACACACAGCAATGTAGTTTCTCGAGCGCAAAACACGTTACCTGATGTAAAGTCCGAACTGTAGTCAAGTAAGTGATGGGGAGTATGATGCGCCCATCACAAACACAAATAAAGAAGAACACATTAAATTTGGCATCAATAAAGATGAATTAAAAGCAAACGCAAGTGCAAGCGCTATCAAAGAATTTTGAAAGCAAAAATGAAGACTGTTAAGACGAATGAAAAAATTACCGGTACTAAATTTCCCCCCAATTTTTTTTTTTCAATTTCGGAGCTGTTGTTTTTATTAATAATCCAACACAAAATTGCAGCTCCCATTTTGATTGCTCAAAAGTCAAAACCACCACCAATGATGTTTGGGGATATTTGAGGGGGTGTTGCTGGTCAACACTAATACCATATGCACGGTCAACAATAATATAATACCATCAAATTCTTCTAAATCGTTATTCATTAAGGAAATCGCCAAATTTAAAATTTTTTAGATTTTGATCTCATAATGTAAAAAAAAAAATATCAGAAAAATCATCCACGAGAAACTGAATTCCGGATCTAAATTTGCAGAGGTAGTGGAATTCTGTACCCATTAGACAATCGAAATCTAATAAGCTTCTAGAGATGAAGATGCCGCTGAATCCAACGTCTGTTTCTAATACCATTTACCTGTACATTTATCTGTACCATTTTCGCTTTCTATCAGCAAAGCGGATCAAACGAAATCAAACAGGGATCCGCGTTTGCTGTCGACTCAACGAGCGTCAAATCGGTGGCCGACTTCTTGACGCAGTCCTTATCCTTTCCGTTCTGATGAAATCCGTGCCGAACGTTTCGGCCCGTTTTGGCAGTATAGAGGCATCGAGAACGTGTCGCACTGTGTCTGTGTGTCTCTCGCCCACTGAGCTGACGTGCGGGACAGGTTCCAGTTTGCCGTGTTGCTGGACACGAAAATAGGTGCAGTACATATGATAGTATATGTTAGTATATATGAGCATTAGTACCCAATAGACGGTGGAGCTCCTTCATGCTGGCCTGGCCTGGGATAAAGTTTTCTTGGCCTGATCCCTGCTCCACTAGATGACTTTATTTGGGCGGGGTGCTGTCGGAGTCGGTCGGAGCCCAGGAGGAGCAGGAGAGCTGATGCTGTCCTCGGTGCTGGCCAAAAGCTCAACCAGTTTGCTGAAAGGACATCATATCTTCTAACCAACTGCCAAGTTGTCGAGATCCTTTTCCGCAGAATGACGATCAAATAGCAGGTTTTTATATCCTGGGCCTCTCGGATCTTGTGCTGCTCCGTGCCTTCACTAACGTTCGCTTTCTCATCTTCCGCTTCCGGACAACGTTCCACGGACGCTCTGATCGTATCAATCTGATCAAAAAATATTATGAGTTTCCTGAACGCGCCGGCTTTTTCAGGGACCTTCTGCAGCGAAATGACTCCGGCCTGGAAAGAATTTAAACTTTTAGACTAATTGAAATGACAAATTGATGTTGGACGATACTTTGTTGTCGTGGCGAAATCAAATTTTTGATAATTCGACTCCTGAAGGAAGAAATCCGTTCGAAAGGACGACGAGTCGACGACTGTCACTAGCTGGACTCAGAAGGGACTTCCCTTGTGTTATTCAGCCTCACCCTCCAACATGAGTCGTCTATGTCTATTGCGGAAAAGGAGGTTGACTTTTTTAACTTTTTATTCCTAATATAGGAGCGTATGAGTCGCGACTTGCTGCGCTCCTTCTCGGCCACTTGGGTGTTGACTCCAATCAGAATGTCCTGTAGAATCAACAAAAATAAGAATAAACATTTAGTTCATTGGATATTTCCTGGTTTATTCCTGCGTAAAAATTAAGGAAATGAACCTTGACAAAGCCGAGGACTTATTGGTGGAGTTTGAGATATTCTTCCTGCAGCTCCTTCGACTTGATGAGCGGATCGACGAGAAGCGGGTACTAGGTAAGGCGGAGCGTGACAAATAAAATGCATTCAAAATTTCCGCGCCTGTATTCAAATGAGAAAATTTCAAATGAGTCACTGCCTTACAGCCTTGTACTCGCATTGCCCATCGGTGCCCTGCCCATACACCAATCCTGTCCATGTCGGGATCAACACATTTTTCGAAATACTTCTTATTCAATAGAATCCTAAATTATAATTTGATTTATAATGAAGTCCTATTTGAAGCATAGGTTTAAAAAACTTTAATAACTATATCTAGCTATCATCTATTCCGCAAAATTTTTATTATTTTCAAAAGATCGGCAGTGTAGGCTACTATAGCATATTCGCAACATTTCTGATTTAGAAGACTATCAAAACTCAAACGATATTCCGCCAATTAATTTTTTCCTTGACGTTTTTCCATGCGTGGAAGTTGAATGAGAAAAAGGAACATTTTAATAACTGTATTGCATTATAATTAAATTTAGGCCTAGTTTTGTTGATGCCTATAAATAAAACGATATAATCTTCCTAGATATAAAATTTTTTATTATATATAATTGATATAGTCTATACAGTATATAAAAAAAAATGGACTCTAATTAATAATTTAACACGTCCAGTATTTATTTATTTTGATTATCTAAAAAATTTACATAAGAAGTAGTTAATTTCTTCAAAATAAAGGTGCAATAACGTTGAAATAACATAGAGTACACGACAATGCGTACACGATTAAGACAATTTCTGTTATCGTCTGCTGGCTCTAAATCATTTAGGCTACCGAGGTCCATAAGCCTCTCCCCCTACGGGGAGGAGTTGAGCAAATACACGGTAGATGACACGATATAGGGCTGTTCGACATCTTTTCTAACATTTTTTGCCATCGCGGCAACGCAGCATTTGAGTCAAGATGATGTATGCTACAATTGTCCGCCCCGCCTTGTCTGACCAATTGACGTAGGTCACATAATGTCAGATTTGGTCTGACGTCATCTGACCTTCGTTAGTATGACATGTAGGGGATGGTTGTGAACTAGGATAGCTATCGCCTGACGACATAGGTGTGATGGAATGGCACAGATAAATAGACAATTGGAGAACTTGGCGATATTTGAAGATAGAATCGACACAGCGTGGAAATATAAAAAGCGATGTAAAGAGAAAAGGTGAATTATAGAATGCGATAGACATTGATGCCAAAATCGTATGGTTAAGAGAGACAAGGGGGGGGGGAAACTGGCGAGTGTTGCATACGGGATACAATCCTTTAGTGTCTAACGATCGAATATGGCTTTCTTCCGGATGCGATCGCTAAGGCGAACTGGGGGCGAATGTGAGCTCGTCTGGGTTCTACTTCCGTCGCTCTGCTTCGGGATGTCGCTGTGAAGTGGTGATGTTTTGCCGTTCCCTGGTTCGGACACGTCGCTGCTACCGCCAATGAGAGTATCACCATCAGAGAAACCTGCACTTCTGTTGGCGACGGTATCGAGATTAATCTCGCCGTCCTCCTTGCTAAAGATGGGCCGGAGAAATCGACGATTTCTCCATAGAACGCTCCCGCTGGCGAATTTAATGCGGTAGTCGCGATAGCGGCCAAGTCACACTACTACGCCTACATGGCTCCATTTTTTTAGATTTCGGGTCCTGTATGCGTACCTGGGCCCCAAAGCGGGAGCCGTGATAAGGGTTTGGTGCTAGCGTTGTAGCGGGTTTTTACAGCGGCGTCGATTTCGGCTTGTCGATCACGGGCGTCCATTACGGCTTTCCATTTGTCGGCAAATGCCGTTTGATGGGCCGGGATAATCGACCGAGTTTGATGGCCAAAAACCATCTAGGCCGGTGATACTCCGTTTGCTCGTGGGGTGTTACGAAATTCAAGCACACCTTGAAGAAACTCCTCGGAAGATAGGTCGCCCGATGGGGGGTTTTATCCACCAATTCCTTTATTGCCCTGACCGCGGCCTTCCTATGGCCGTTGCTTTGTGGGTAATATGGGGTGGAATTACTCCACACAACGCCCCATCTTTTGAGCGTGGATTGGAAAGCTCCTAAGTCAAATTGCGGTCCGCCGTCGGATTGGAGCCGAACAGAGACGCCCAGATCCACGAAATTTTTGACGATGGTCTGAACGATCTCGCGTTGCTGACGGATCATGTCTCCCGCGGTGTATGACTAGCCAGCCCGACAATCGTTCCGCATACACTAAAACGTGGAGCTGGCCCGATTGAAATAAATCCGTGGACACGTCTTCAAACACTCGTATTGGGAGGGGGTCTCTCATCAGGAGTTCTTGCGGCTGGCTAGATAGACGTTCTTGGCACGTTTGGCAGCTCTCAATGAAGGTCACGATCTCGTTCGTGATTCCGGGCCAGAACACGGTTTGTTGGGCGCGTGGCTTCGTGTGGGCTATGTCCCGATGGGCGGTGTGTAGCTTTTGCAAGATCAAGCGTCGTGCTGCTCGAGGTATAAGAATCCGGCAGCCGAAGAATATGATGCCCTGGTCCACAGATAGATTTTGGCGAATATTCCAAAATTGAAGAATGTGGGCCGGGGTACATTCCCGGCTTTTTGGGAAACCAGAATCGATGGCCTTGATCAGGTCCGCGTATTCAGCGTCGGCTGCTGCCGCTTCGCGTATTTCTTCTAGTGTCAGGTCTCGTAGGTGGTCCAGCGGTGTGTCGTCGAATCAGGTGGTGGTGGGCGGATGATACCAAATCTCCGGCGAACGCATCACCGTCCGATATGGGGTCCGCCACCAATGATTGTTCCATAGAAAAGGAATGTTTAATTTGAAATGTATATTCATGTTTCCCCATGTTAGTTAAGTCTAAAGTATCGGTTAATTTAGTAGGCCCCGGCTGGGCCACTAGTCGGTGCAGTTGAGAACAGCTGATGTTGTAATTAAGTATCTTGGCAGAAACAGAAAGTAGCCATTATTTATTTTAGGGCTTGTATAGCCATTGACAACTCGTTTTTACTGTGAATTGGTGTGAATTTTCACCTTGTGATTCCCTGTTCCTCATCTGAGCCCTTGAGGTAATTTTGTTTATATATTTTATGTGCTTGATGGGCTAACATTATTCTCGTGTACATAGATTAGGTCCTAGAAATGATTTGTGTCTATGATTGCCTTATTGACCGGCTCCAAATTGTGGATGGTAGGTGAGAGCTAGTTTTTATTTCAATTGAAGTCTGTGTGTGTTAATTCTGTATTAACTTAGGCAATTTTTGCTGTGTTCGGTTCCATTGCTTGCATGTGCTTGCAAATTTACCAATAAATCCGTGCCTTGATTAGAAGCAATCGATCGGCCTACTCCCCCCCACTCGACTATTTCATTCTCTCGCTAGAACAGTGATCGGGAAAGCGCGTCCGGAATCGCGTGCTCCTTGCCTTTCTCCACACAGTTTTGAAGATGTAGGGAGATGGAGCTCCTTCAATCTTTGAAGTTTTGGATTTTCAATGGCATCCAGCGTATGATTGTCGAGTATGGACACGAGCGCCTGGTGATCGATTATAAGGGTGAACGATGGCAAACCTTAAAGATATAGTTTGCTTTTGTGGATGGCCCACTCTGCCGCAGCCAGCTCCAGCTCTACGAAAGCGTAGCGTGATTCCGTGGGGGTGCACCACTTCGAGTTGGCGTCGATCAGCTTCCAATGATCGTCGTGTTTTTGCAGTAAGGCGTATCCCATACCTTTTGTTCGGGACGCGTCGACTTTAATGACGGTCTCACGGCCAGGATCAAAATGGGCCAACACGGGGGGTGACAAAAGCGCTGTTTTCACCACCTCGAACGAACGTTCCTGGTCTTCCGTCCATTCGTACGCGTTTCGGGTGCTCAAAAGAGGGCGGAAGGGTCCTTTTGCAGCCGCAACTTCAGTTGAAAAATCCGAAAGCTGCTCCACCAACTCTAAAATGGACCGGTGCTCCGTGATATTGGTGGGTTGGGGGAATTTGGCGATGGCCTGTAATTTGCTGGGGTCTACTGTTACCCTGTTACCTTGCTGAATTTCATAGCCAGCCCACACCAGCTTCTTTTGAGCGATTTTAAACTTCTCCACGTTGAGAGTGATTTTCGCTGCACGCGCGGCCTGTAAAATCGCGCACACGCCCTTGACATGCAACGGGAATGACCGGTTGAAACGTAGGATGTCATCCACCACTCTGACCATGTTTTGAAGTGTGCCAAAGGCGGCGTCTGCCCGCCGATTATATTCATCGCCCGACGAACAGAGGCCCATTGAGGCACACAGGAACTTATAACGTCCCCAGGGCGTCATAAAGGTGGTGGACATAAAGATGCTGGCTCGCTGCGTGACGGGAGATCTGAAAATATCCATTAGTGGCATCGAAGCTGCTGTAGAACATGGCTTCAGTGTCGATTTCCGCCACCGCGTCCCTCGGCCTGCGGGTCGAGGGGGGTGGGACGGAGAACATGACTATTGAAAGACTCCCGTTTCCCGACCTGTTGCCCGAAAGGCTTGACCGCGTGATCAATACTTTCGGCCGACAGGTATAAGGTCTGGGTACGAAGGCCTCATGCGGTGTTAGCTATTATGGCCGTTACAATCGTTCCGGGACTTACTGTGTGATAGGATGTGATGGGGGGTAGGTGCGTCTGCATGTAACCGGCGTAGCCGGATTTAGTAGACATCTTGTCTTCTAATTGAAGACCCTCAGTTCTGGTTTGCGAATGTATCTTTCGATTTGTTTCTTTGGTGGTTAATTTAATTTTGTTTTGTAGGTGGGGGAAAAGGAAATGGTTTTTAGTTTTTTCTGGAGTTTTAATTTGTTTTCTAGCAATGCTCGAGGGGGTGCTTGCTGGTGGGAGGAATGGGAGTGGATCAGCGATTGAAAATTCTTTCGTTGGTCAGTCGCGTGGTCGCCCTCGTAAAGAGAGGCGACTCACCTATATTGCTGCGTCGTTTGTTGTTGTGGTTCCGTTATTTCTTCGGTAAAGTGATTGCCTGGCTGGATTTCCAACTTGGATTATTTCTAGTGGTCACTCGTATTTTTGTGTGCAAGTAATTGATTCTTGTGTTGTCGAGATTCTTCCTTGTGACTGTTTGTCCAGCTGTCGTTGGATTTCTGACTTGGATTTAGTTGTGGACGCTGACAACCTTGTTGATTAACGTGGAGTGTCGATTCTTGGAGTTTAGTGCGTAGGGCTGATACTGAAGCTGGTTGATTGATGATGGGCCTTCTTTTTGAGTTTTGGTTTTTTTAATTGTTCTGATTTGAGGAATTTGGCGGGTTTTGATTGCCCGCTGATTTGCCATGGAAGAGGCACGATAGAATTTTGTTTTGGCCCCCGATGGCTTTGATTGTTTGTTTGGGTAATTTACTCGGTACTTTTCAAATTTTTTAAAGCAAAAAGTGAGTGTTTGGAATTCCAGCCGGTGTAGTTGGAGTCTGTTGCCACACCACGCAAGTTACGGAACGGAAAATACAAAAAACACAGCGAGTTTTTCGAGCCAATGTATTCCGGGACGTGCTGCCAGTTGCCAGCCAACGGCAATGAACACGATGACAAAAACACGGGATAAATCGTCAGGGGCACAAAATGTCCTCCGGACCACGCGACTGACGGAAAGAGTTGGAAAGTATCCAGCAAAGAGATCCCGTGACGGGCTTTACAAATTACGGGACACCCAAATGAGATATACGCACACACACACTTAAACACACACACAAATTGAATAAAGACGAAGGTACGTACTTAAAGGCAGCCACGTTACGTGACGGTCCAGAAACGGAAAATCTGGAAGAAATGGGGAACATAAATGGAGAAGACATGAGCGGAGATGTCTCTTCGCCCTTCGTCTCCAATTCACTTACCCCTCGCGCAGCCTTGCGAGGTTCAAATTAAATTGGACACACTTGGTCGGCTCAGGAACGCCAACACAGCCACACAACCGAAAAAAGTGCCTGGTCCCCTAGTCATATGCAGCGGCGCACATATGCATCATTTGTACTTCCTTCCCCTCGTATCGTTACCTCGTTCGTCGTTTTAAGTCAGATGAGGCCTTGGTGGAGGGATTTTTTTCATTACGCTGTGAAGAGAATGTTTGTTTTGGTTATGCAGGTTGACAGGAGGTTGTTGATTTTGAGCTGTAGTCTTGGGTAGATGTTGGGATCGAGGCCCAGGGGGTGTCAGAGTTGAGAAGGAGTTTTTCTTGGGGGAAGAAGGACTGAAATTGTTGGCGGAGGGCGTTTTGGTGGGCAAACTTTTTTAGGACGATTTTTTAGAACGATTAGGACGTGGTTTTCAATTTCTGGGCAGCCAAAGCGGCAACTGGGATTCGCTTCGTTGTTGATTTGGTGGGTGAACGAATTTAGGTGGGTGTTGCCTGATCTTAGGCGGTGGAGGCAAGTTGAAGAGGCATGGTCTTTGGTATGATGCCACGGAATGATGCCTATTTTGCTTTTCATTAGGACACTGGGCTTTTTGCATTTTTTCAGGTTGAGTAGGACGGAAATCCCCCATTCTTTTTTTTAGTATAGATAATTATTCTCCCGGGGAGAGTTCGTTCGCGATGTAGTTTCAGGGAGGTGAGTGGGCTTCTTCAGACGCTAGCCAATCTTTTTTTCCTTTTCCAGCTATACCGGTGTAGCTGGGATCGAGTATAATAGTGTGACGATTGATCCACTTGATTTGTGGCAACTCAGTGGGTGGTTCCTGATTTCAACTATGTATCGGTTTTTGGGGTCTACGTGGACAAGACGGCTTTGATTGCAGCGCTCGAGTCAGAGAAGATGTGGATTCCTGGTGATGGGGGTCGTAGATGTATATGATCGAAAGCTCTTGTTTGATTCCATGGAACTCTGCAGAGAAGATGCTTGATCCTGCTGTGAGGCGCAAGGAGCTGGAGGAGTCAGGTGCAGGGATGTAGAAGGCTCACGAAGTGACGATGGGATTTGGGGTTACTGAACCATCCGTGTCGATCATGATGTCAGGGGCAATGATTTCAGATATCATAGATTCAAATAGGTGTTAGACATCATTTTGGTTTGCTGATGCTTTTTCGCATGGGGAACCATTTTGCGATTGTTGGGTGGGCTTCATGGAGAAAGCGGTTTTTTAGTTGGTCCGTCAGGGCTGCTGGATGTTTGAAAAGGGCCGGGGTTGTTGATTTGATTTTTTCGCATATTAGTTTAGGCTTGGGTAGCATCTCAGTGGCCACTGTTAGGAAGTATAAAATAGAGACTTGGCTGTTTGGTACGCCAGATTCTCTGGGTGCTGGCTAAGGTTGACGAGGTACCTAGTTCCTATCCACATTTCTTCTATCGGAGACCTGTTCAGGTCCATACCTGTTTCAGCGTAGATGACTTCCGTGGGTGTGGAAGGTTTAAATCCGAGTATAATTCTGAGTATAAATCGGGAGGCAGTGTCGATTTTCTGTAGGTGAGATTTGCTGGCGGAGCTGTAGGCTAGTAGTCAGTAATCGATGCGGCTGCTGACTAAGTTCTTGTAGAGGGTGCACAAGCTGTTGATTTTGGGGCGTAAGTAGATTTAGAGATGATGGAGAAGACGTTCTTGAGACGGATGCATTTATTCACCACCATTCATATGTGGTCTTTCCACAGCAGTTTTGAGTCTAGAATCAGTCCTAGGAAATTTACTTTAGGGCCGTTTGGGATGCGGTGGCCGTTTATCAATAGCAGAGGACCGTCTCGTCGTCTCGTTGGTTCATACAGCCGGGTGAATGAGACCGTTGAGTATTTCGATGCCGAAAAATTTGATCTTGACACTTTTTCGATGTAGTAGCCGCTTTCACGTCGATGGGGCACTTGACTATTGTCTAGATAGTGACGCCGTCGGCAAAATAGTAGGCGGTTTACGTTAGATGGGGGGCGGGAAGTCGTATAGCATAATGTTGAACAGAAATGGGCTGATAACTGCTCCTCGAGTTACTCCGTTTGATATCTTTTTCTGATGTGATGTGTGGCTGCCGATTCTGATGACGACTGAGCGATCGCGAAGGAAGTCAGAGATCCAGTTCAGGCAGTTACCGTGGACACCTACTTTTAAGAGCTTGGATAGGAGGCTATTTGTCCAGACGGTGTCATAAGCTTTGTTAATCTCCAAGAAAACCGCTACACTAGTTTTTTTTTTCTTTAAAGCTCCTCTTTATGTCATGATCGATTTTGATTAGGTATGAGGTAGGTCCGTAAGTGATCAGGTCTGTGGTACATCAATTTTTCCTGGAGATTGCTTGCTCTGAACCTATGATGTTTTTTCGGTTCCACGAACCAAGATTGGCGGGTAGTAACGACCCTCTCGAATAATTTGGCTAGCCACGAGGTGAGGATAATTGGGCGGTAGGAACTTACTTAATCGACGGGTTTTCCTGGCTTCAGGAGGGGGATCACAGTGTCTTTTTTTCAGAGGTCGGGGACGAATTAATTGGAATATTTGACGTTAAAAAGGACATTGATTTTGTTGGAGGGCGATAAATTGGTTAGCATATCGTAGTGGATTTGGTCGATGCCTGTTGATTTGCTGAGGGACTGCACCAGTTCGTTGAAGGCATTTCGGTGAAGGCGTTGTTTTGATCGTTTGGCTGTCTATCTGCAATGCGTGATGTGATGATGGGTTTCAGGATAGCGTCGTATTGAGAGTGATCGATTGATGAACCGTAGAGGTCTAGAAAGAAGTAGGACTTTTCATGGGTTGATGGTGTGTGGGCGTCGTGTAGATTTTTTAGGGGTGGAATGGCCGAGATGCAGTTGTTTTTTCTTCCGACCATTGCTTTCATGAACGACCAAGTTGTTCTATCGCCGTCCTGGGGGTTGAAGCTAGATATAAACGATTTCTAGGCGATTTTTTGCGACGATGATGAGTCTTTTTTTTGCCACACCGGCTTTTTTTTCCAGGTGGCTCTTTTGTCTGAAGATAGCGGTGAGCGACGCCACTCTCTTTCGGCTTTATTCACGTTCTCCACGGTGGCTTCGCACTCTGAGTTCCACCAAGGGTGACAGGGCTCTTTTGGAAGGTGGAAGGACTGGGTTGATTTCTTGAAACTTTTTCACTCGCGGAAGTGATCGCATCCATGAATGAGTCCAATAATTTTTTAGGAACTGTTTGGTTTTTGAAGGACGTTGAAGCGAGTTGGTGGGATAGGTCTGCGTTCCTGCTGGGCCATTTGGCCTTAGAGAGAATCCATGAAGGTGGTTTGGGTGAGGATCTGATGGGGTCGGCGTTGATCGTGGTGGTGATGGGGAGATGGCCGCATCTAGTCAGAGAGCCCTTGTCGAACTAAACGCAAACCATTTAAGAGAAGGTTTGACACTTGGGTTTGGTTAAGAGGGTGGTAGAAATAGTAAATGGCGCGTCTGATGACTCACATCGGTTGCGTTCACCCAGTGTTCACTCCCGAATTCTCCGGGATTTGTCAAAAACGCAAATTGTTTAAGATAAAAAAACTTCGTTGTGATAAAATGAAGAAAAATAAGCTGATTCTAACGGCACATCGATAGACGTTATAATCGGTTGCTTTAAATACAACAGACGCGATCAAAGTTTATACTTTTTGTGAAATTTCACATTTTATTTAAGAAATGTGATTTAATTCTTAAAAATAACTCTACTTATAATTATGGCATAACGACAGACGTCGATATGTGTTGCTTTAAATATACCAGAGACGTTAAAACTTTTAATTTCTGGCCTCCATTCCTATTTTTTTATTTGGCAACACTGTTTACCAGGCCACTATTTTTTAAAGAGTATGTGAAGTTTTAAGTTGAACTTGTATATCATTCTGGATTATGAATATTAAGACATTAGAGAATTAATGAAAAACAACGACATTTAAAGAATTAATCGTCAGCTGTCAAATCGTCTTCCTCGGAGGCTTCAGCGCGCGTATTCTTCTTCCTCATTTTCGTTATCTATTTATTCAAGTCTTCCTCCAGGTCTTCCTCATCATTGGATGTTACAAGAAGTGTATCATCTAGCTTTTTTGTAGTGTTGTTTCGTAGTGCTTTTTTGGATTCGTTATCGTTATCGTTAATCGTTATTTTTTCAATTTTTCATTCGTTTCGTTCTTCGTTTCGTTAATTTAAACGTGTCGCATTTTTCTCTTTTTGCGACCGTTATCGTTTACCTTACAATTTTTTTTTAGAACCTAGTTTTCTCTGAATCAGCATGTATTTCTTAACATAACACGTTTAAAAATTAAAAATTACCGAGTTTTAAAAAGAAACAGTTTGCGGTGAAAACTTTAAGGTAAACTGACAAACTCGTAGACAAAAGATATGCCTATTTTATAATAAAAGAGGACGCAGGATGTATTTATTACAGCTAATAAAAACGTTGGCAGCTAGATTATCCTTGTCAGTACGATTTTTTTCTACCAGCACAATGCCAACCAGCAATAGAAAATTCTCTTTCACATGGGGCAGAAGACGCTTGAAGAGCTAAAAAAGTGAAAGCTAGCTTGGATAAATATGGAAAACGATGGCATGACTTGTCCAAAAAGCGAGGGAGTTAATTTTTTGGCGGATTCCCTCCACCCATAAAACATGAACCTCCAAATCCATTGCGATATAACTTAACAGTTCTAACTGTATCTTAGATTTACTTGACCCAGGGTTTCGAAACTGAGATTCAGGAGTAGCACTCACGGTTTTTTAATTTAAAATGTGAAATCTAAGTTTACTTTCAGGAAAATAAAACAGGCCACTGTTAATGTGCATACAAAATACAAATATGTATCCACTTGTTTTCTCGGGATGTTATCATCTAAGATTAAATTGGCTGTTAAAACTAGCTGAGCTCAGATGGTATATTTTACTTGCGTTGGTTTATATTTTTAATACTTTAGCCTACATGTACATTATTGCATATTTTTTTTTAACCTTCAGTGGAAATCTTCCAGGTTTTCGTGACTTCCTCTGAAGTGCACCATAAACCTTATTTTTTATTCGGAAAAAACCAAGTTTAACTCCCGTAGAATATTTGCTAATTTGCAATTAATAAGATAGAAATAATATTCGTGATTTAAAGTAAAGTTCGTTGTAAAAGTAGTAACAGCTCGCAAACTTTTATATGTGATATAACGGCTATAGTTTCTTTCTAAGTGTCGTTGGACTCGTCATCATATGCACGCACAAATTCAATCGTACCTAAATTAAGCAGGCAAACGCTGATCAAATGTAAAGTAGAACAATTGCGGGTTTCACTTTGCTTTACTCATTAATGTAGTTTGTGATTCTATGGCAAATGGAGAGAGATTTATTACAAATAAATCAGTTTTTAAATCATTATTTATGTTGTCACAGTAATCCTAACAAAATTCGTGCCTTTTCAAATGACGAAGCTGTGAAATTGACGTCTTAGCGGGCGTTATTTACGGTTATTTAGGTTAACTGTAGGTTTTTGCTAGACTTTAATTATGCTTTGCACGTAACCCAGATTAATTCCTTTCGTTCGACAAAAGAATGTGACGATTATATTAGGTAAGATAGAAAAGCACGCTTATCAGCTCGCCGCGAAGGGATAGTCGTAAGCCAGTTGAAAACTGTCTTAAATGACAAATTCAGGGCCTATTGTTAAGTCGGACTTATTCCCAATTCACACTTTTCTTCACAGACTTTTTGGTTTTAAAACGGGATTTTTCTGTCACAGTCCAATATCCTTGAAAGTTATTTACGTTTAGTTTGCTCAACTCATATGTTCCTATTTTTACAAATCCCGTTTAAAGACCAAAAAGTCTGTGAAGAAAAGTGTGAATTGTGAATAAATCCGACTTAACAATAGGCCTTGAATTTGTCATTTAAGACAGTTTTCAACTGGCTTACGACTATCCCTTCGCGGCGAGCTGTTAAGCTTGCTTTTTTTTATATTAATCGCATACGCAGAAAAAAAAGCCATGTCACTTTGTCTGTATGTATGTATGTATGTATGTAACGCTCCATAGCTCGGGCGTTTTACGACACATTTCAGACTTTTTGGTCTTAAAAACTAGACAAAAAATATGCGGTGCGACCAGAACAAAAATAATTTCATTTACTTAATTAGTTCTCTACGTCATTGAACTTTATGTGTAAAAATTGGAAAATATGAGTTGATTAAACCAAACGTAAATAACTTGCAAGGATATTGAACTGTGTCAGAAAAATCCCGTTTTAAGACCTAAAAGTCTGTGAAAAAAAGCGTGAATTGTGAACAAGTCCGACTTAACAATAGGCCCAGAATTTGTCATTTAAGACAGTTTTCAACTGGCTTACGACATCCCTTCGCGGCGAGCTGATAAGCTTGCTTTTCTATCTTAACATCAGTCTATCACGATGATGGGCAAGGAAAGGTCTACCAAAAACACGGTCCCCGAGATTCCAAAATCTGTTTTACAAAAACTCAGCGAGGTAAGAACAGACGATTTTCTTGTAAATTTAGCTATGCATTTATTTATGTCAATCGCTTTCGGGACCGGTATAGAGAATATTACCTCTCCTGTTCGCTAAACATTGTTATCGGGAATCGGGATGCACTTTCTGTTTTCAATTCAACTGACACTTCTTGCCATACTATTCTGAAATTTTTGTATGTATGTGATATATTGATATTTGATTTCTCAAGGACAATACAAACAGATCTGATTGCCTAACACAGAAAAAAAAACACAAACATTGCAGCGACAGCAAATTGTAAATAATCAAATATTCCTTTGATAGGCTAAATAGGCAAATTTTTCATCGACGTTTTCCTATCAGGTCTAAAATGTGTATAATTGAATTCATATTTTAGTTTCTTACTAGAATTTAAAAGTTAACAAAGATGGACCAGATTAGTCCGGTTCATGCACTTGTAAAAGATAGAAAAGCAAGCTTATCAGCTCGCCGCGAAGGGATAGTCGTAAGCCAGTTGAAAACTGTCTTAAATGAAAAATTCAGGGCTATTGTTAACTCGGACTTTTTGCTATGAAATTTTGGGAAAAAAATTCGTAATGCAATTATTTTAGCAATTTTTCATTAATTACAGGAGAACTAATTAAGTAAATGAAATTATTTTTGTTCTGGTCGCACCGCATATTTTTTGTCTAATTTTTAAGACCAAAACGTCCAAAATCTGTCTGAAAACGCCCTAGTTATGGAGTGTTACGCGCTATAACCAAAAATCTACTTTTCGTCTTTTAATTCGATCCATTATCAAAGTAAATAAAATTATTTTTGTTCTGGCAGCACCGCATATTTTTTGTGTAATTTTTAAGACCAAAAAGTCCGAAATCTGTTGTGAATCTGTTATACACACTTTTCTTCACAGACTTTTTGTCTTAAAACGGGATTTTTCCGTCACTGTTCAATATCCTTGCAAGTTAATTACGTTTAGTTTGCTCAACTCATAATTTACTATTTTTACACATAAAGTTCAATGATTGAAATTTAAAAATAACCACCCTTTAGTTTAATAACTACAAACTCAAATGCAATTCTGATTGTTGCGTCATGGTTGGGACATTACAGATTGCGTCATCACGGCGATGCTATGGAAATCTGGTGGTGATTTATTTTTACCTAAAGTAAAAAAGTTGTAGTCGCCACCGCCAGATTTCACTAGTCATTAAGCTGTTATTTTAGCAGTTTTTCATTCATTACGGGATAACTAATTAAGCAAATGAAATTATTTTTGTTCTGGTCGCACCGCATATTTTTTGTCTAATTTTTAAGACCAAAAAGTCCGAAATCTGTCGTAAAACACACGAGTTATGGAGCGTTACATACACACATACATACATACAAATTGACATGGCTTTTTTTTTCTGCGTATGCGATTATTAGCTTCGCCCTTCGGGCTCGCAATAAAATGGTTGACTGAATTCAATGTTGCTATTGATAGCTACCAAATCTGCCGTTGAATCATTAACATGTAGGATGAAAAAAGATTTTTGAATATATGTTACTACCGTTCTGACCGGGAACCGCGAGCGGTGGAAATTCTAACTGGATACCTTAATCGTGGAGTTGACGTCGATGTGACATCCGATGAGCCATATGAAGCAAGCGCTCTCAATCTCGTCTGTTTGACAAACTCAACACCAAACGCCATTGACATAGTTCGTTTGTTACTGGAGGTGACTTTCAAAATTTTGTTATAATTTTGTTATTTTTTTTCTGAAATGCAATTTAGAAATATTGCCGAATCATCAATTTTTTTGTCGATTATTTAGCACGGTGCGGATCCGAATAAAAGATCTTCAGACTCCAGCACGCCGCTTCATAAGCTCATATGGATTAATCACAGTGAAACTCTAATTCCGTTGATGTCTCTTCTCATCCAGTACGGGGCGGATGTCAACGCTCGTCAAGAGAATGACGAGAATTCTTTGCATAGTAAAACCAATTTCTTTTATCGACTTCTTTCTCCTAAGGAAAAATTCTAATAGCAGGATAATGTCATTGCAGAATTGCTACGGGTGAATCAGACTCCCAACTTGCTCCGCGCAGTTCGTTTATTAGTCGAAAACGGCATCAGAGTAAACGAAAGTGGAGGTAGAGCCAAGGGATTTGGATCATCGTTACACATTCTGTGCGAAACCAATCAGACGTCCCACCTTCTCAGTGTGGCGCGCTACTTGGTTGAGAGTGGATCTATCGTCAATTTGAGGGATGACAAAAACAACACTGCTCTTCATCTTCTGAGCCGCTACAATCAGACAGATCACTTGCTACCCGTAATACGCTTCCTTGTGGAGGCCGGATTTACTGACGTCGACATCAAGGCCAAAAATGATCAAGGCCAAACTGCGCTACACGTTTTGTGTCAATATAATCAATCTAATCAGTTATCCAACATCATCGAGTTCCTGATTGAACAGGGCGTGCAGACGTCGGAAACTGTTAATAATTCACTGTCGGCTCTGTCCCTCGTCTGCAAATACAATCAGACGGACCAACTGCCGACAGCGATGAAATTATTAATCCCTTTGGAGGATGTTAATCAGACAGATTATTGCGGAAGTCAAGCTGCCCATTTGTGCGCCCAGTATCAGAAGGAATACATAATCAAATCGCTGGACATTTTGGCCGATAATGGTGCGGATCTTGCGTCGACCAACTCAGACGGCGAGACAATTTTGCATCTTGCGTGCCAGTTTGCCGATAAGCTCGATCTTTTTTCGTTTGTTTCTTCACTTGACAAAGAGCTGATACGGAGGATGATGGATTTAACAGACGTCGTTGGCAGGACTCCGCTTCACCTCGCCGCCAAAAGCGGGTGCACGAAAACTGCACAATTCTTGGCCGGATTTGCTGGTGTCCGAATTTTGGACACCTTCGGTCGATGCTTTGCAGATTATTTGAAATACTTTTTACTGGAGAAAGGAACTCCGCTTTGTATCTGCTGTCGAGGAGGCAGCTACCTCAACATTGCTTCACTTTACCAAAATTATTTTTTTAGGTCGACTGTTCAATCGATTAGCGCTCCTTTCTCCATCGCCAAGATAGAGGGATCCATTCCGATACAAATTGATCATGTCTACGTGTTCAACGCGATAGATAAATACACTAAAACACCAGCAAGCAATCGATGGGAAAACTTACTTCGGATTTGGAATAACCCGAAAAAGAAACTGAATTTTGCTAGTAAGCATAAATGTTGAATAATTTTCCTTGCACGTACAAATGTTTAAATGTGAAAAATCAGTGGTCACCGCTGTTGCAGAATCGGGGATGCGATGCTGCCACTCATGCATCCAGCGTAATTGCGTCTGGTGCCGTCTCCAGTTTTCCATTAGTGGTTACATCCATTGCTTGATAGAAGAAGTTGAGAAACTGGACGAACGTTTTGCCACCCAACGACTCATCTTCTACGGAAGCAGCGCCGAACGGACCAAACTCTTTCAGCTGGACGAATTCGACTTCCTCGTTGTGTTATCTCACTTTGTCGAAGAGGAAGCAGAGAGCGGCCATCGCGTCATTTATGTTGGTGAAGGCCAGTCTGCGTTTCTAAGCCACGGAAACGGCCAACTCGGAATCTCATCAGGCAGAGCTGTTTATTATTTCTACCAACTGCTTCGAGCGGCCACCAAACGCGTCGATTGCTTCAACATCCACGTTCGCGACATCACCTTTGGAGAGACATGCACGACACTTCATCTAACGTTTTGTGGTAACGAGCAAATTATTCCCATCAGTATCGATATCACCATTGGTGTCTCTCGGGGTGTCTTTCGCTCTTCTTCGCTACAACCAGCAAAGCAAGCAGAAAGCACTGTAAAGCTTCCTGACTATTGGTGTCACTCCAATTTGGACGAAGAATTCGAGTACTTAGTTCCATTTCGAGACAAGTGCGGGCCGCCGGAGTGGCAACTGTCTTACCCAATTCTAGAGGTTAGTAAGTAGTACTGTATGTTCAAGATGTTTAAACAGACGGAGACACATCATTGAAGGAACTGATTTTTGAATTTTACTTTCAGAGAGATACAATTTTAGGAACTGGTGACGAGGTTCGCTTGTGTTATCGCATTTTGAAGCTTTTGGTTATGTTGTGTCAGCGACGCAATGCATCCATCACGGATGAGAAATTGTTGCCCCAGAAGACAAGGCCATCGACTTACTGTCTGAAAACCTGCCTTTTCCGCTACATGAAATTGAACAATCCACCTTGGAATGAAGAAGATATGATATCGCATTGCATAGCAATCATGGAAGTTTTGCTCACTCATCCCGGAGTTCATCTCAAATCTTTCTTTAATCCTTTATTAAACGTTTCTTACATTGATCATGAAGCCTTGGCTGTTTGCTCGAAAATTTGTGATCGCCTTCGTTCATGCTTAAATTGAAATGAAAAACAAACTATATCGTTGAAATCATCACCACATACGTCTGTGTATGGGGTGCCGTTGTACCTTTTTACCAACAAAACTATCATTTATAGCCTACCAACCTTGAAGCATTTAAAATTCATATGGGCATATGGCAAACAGTTTCACCTCCATTTATTTTCTCTCCTCCCCCCTTTTTTAAAAATTTTGTCATCTAGAGGTCAGTGAATAACGCAACACAACACCAATTATGTTGCTGTTTTCACTTCTAAGTTTTTAATTTGTGATGATTTTGATTTTCATTATGTTTCATGCCACTACGTTATTATCTAGACTAGCAATCTAGACTATACGTCCCCAATCGCACCCCTAATTTTTAAGAACAATTATTTGAGATTTTTAAGAAACATTATTTCAGATCGCATACAATAAGTTACAGGAAATAAGGAATCGGGATATTGACTGACTTCACGCAAAGATCAGGAACGGAACCAATTTTAAAGTAGCAAACGAGGCTTATCAACATCACACGAGTTTTTTTATTTTTGAAAAATGCACTGGAAAGTGTCCCGGAGTTGCGCGTGTTGGTTTACATGGTTCGTTTTAATAACAAATAAAAATTTGGCATCCTCGTTCCCACATCTATTTTATATCAGAAAATGATTGTGGTATAAAAACGAATAAATGCAACCAATATGCGCAACTGTGACCGTGTGACGTGACAATCTCCCCAGCTTTCCAATGATATTTATAAGCTACTTTTATATTCGGTAAGACCCTTCCTCAGGAGCATATATTATTACAATTAAAGTGTAGCAAGAATTGGTTCTGATGTTTCAAATGTGATATCAGTCAATTATTGCTATAACACCGTATTATCCCTGAAGCCTGAAGGATAGGAATCCTTCAGGATCAGGACTCTGTCTCGCTTTGTCTGGGTGGGTTTGGGTTTTGGATGGGGGTGGTGGGTGGATGAGTGGGGGATAGGATCGGATGGCGGTCAGACCCGCAGCGGCACGGTTTTTCCGCCCTCGTTCCCATCCTCCTACAGCTACGAGAAATTGCTGCCATCTCGCGCAAAAGATGTGAAGAGATGGAAAGAGTCCAACGAAACGTTTAAAAAACAGTATATTTTTTTTTTAATTTTCAATATTTGATATTAATCGGTTGTCTTAGTGGTTAGCGACTAAGTCTACATGTTCACAGTCCAGTGGCATACAGTCAGTGGTGCGGATCTCAACTTAAGGACTTATTTTATTTTTTCTTTTTTTTTCTTTTAATTTTAAAATAATTTAAGCTGAAAAATAATACTTAATTACTGTGATTGACGCTTATTTTACGTATCTGCAGTAGCCTAATTCGCAAAACACTAAAGCAAATTTTCTTCTGGAATTGACTGACCTCCCCCTTAATGGCTCTGACCTTGCTATCGACAGGATGTATTACACTATTACTGAGTATTACCGACGTTCTGACAACATGGTCTCCTGTCTGACGTTGTTCTTCCTTTCAAGTTTGAAAACATGTCCCCTCACGAGTACCTACGTCAGCCTGACGTTGCAGCATATCTGGTGTTTTATTAGTCGGATTGTTAGTTGTGTCTGTTGCTTTTGCAAGAAGTTGACTTTTATATTTGTACGTTATTAAATATGCCACTATTAAATAGTGCCAAATCCCTTTCTAGGTTATGTTTAGACAATATCAAAACATATTTTGAAAGCAGTAATGATAGTGTTGCTGACTTTTTAAAAATACAAAATTTTAAGAAGCAAAGTGAAAAGTGCATCATTGCTGAGGATATAGAAATCGGTGACAATCCATTTCATTATTTGCGTGAGTTTAAAGGAAAATAAATCCTTATTTAATATACCACTGCTGTCTCCATTTTAGATTATTGATAAAAGGTATTTTGTTTGATATTTCTTTAGCTACAGTTCTCTTGGAGGAAATCATCAAGGTTCTCAGTCATGATTTGAAAAAGCCCATGATGAAAACAATCCTTATGCATCTGAAAACTCCTCAAATTACAACTTTGAAGTTGTCTTATTATGAAGAAGATTACTTGAAGCATTTTCCGAAATTCAGAAAATTGGAAAAGCTAAACATTTAATTGAACTCTTCACTGGGATACAGTTGTTTCAAATTGATTGGAACTTATTGCAAAAGTTTAAGGTACAATAGATATATCTATAGACAAAATTAGGGTAAATCAAAATTAATTTCTTATTGTTTTTCCAATAGAGAGTTAAATGCTTCTGGATGCCATGGTATGACAGATTCTGCAATTCAGTGGTTGTGTGTCGAGGCTAAAAACCAAAGAATGGAAAATGAAACACTCGGACAATGCAAAAGGATTGAAAAATTAAGAATTACGCGCACTCAAGTCACAGTAAAAGGAGTACAATTGGCTCTTAAACATTTGCCAGCTTTGAAGATCCTACACCATGAAGCTACAGTTACAGCTTTAGCGAATATGACGACATTTTCATACAAAAATGCGCAAGTTTTTCGGAAATACCCCTTGTTAGCGCTATTCATAGCCCTTGGGACGCCGTACACAAGCGGTAGCCTTAACCAAGCTGTTTCAATGTGTCCTCGTATCGACAATATCAGAATATGCGCTAATAACGAAGGTTTGACTGACAACGACCTTTTTTGCTTGAAGTCGATTAAAACGCTCCGTGAACTTGCCATTTTTCTAGTGCCTAATGTCAAAGAAAACTTAAAATTTACTTTTGGAGGCGGCGTGGCTCCACTTCTCGAGTTGGTTGGCAATTCATTGGAGAAACTCAATCTTTCCGTTTTCGACGCTGACGACGTTTGGATTATCACCGAGTTTTGTCCCAATTTACGCTCCCTGATACTTTTGAAAAATCTTAAAAGTACAGCGATCAGTTCACAAGAAGAAAAGATTAATCATCAATTTCAAACTGAACGGAGTCGAAAGAAAGGACCGATTTTGAAGAAACTTGTGTATCTGTGTATCGGTAATTTGAACTTTCCTTTCGACATTTTGATACATCTGTTGTCTTTTCCTTCCCTTCTAGACGTTCGCATTCATCACTGTGCCACGCTAACTGACGTCGTTTTTGAGGAAGTCGCGAGAATTCACCGATTTCGTAATCGTGAGAGGTTAATTTTAATATGTTGTTGTTCGATTACGTATGACGGGATCGATATTCTAATGGTGGACGGTAAAAGAACTGCGTTTAATCTATTGCTACAAGCTGAGTATTAAAAATTTCTGCGATTGGACAGCAAAAATTTGCCAGAAAAATTGGAGTTTTTATTTTTATATTTCTTACTTTTACAATAATCGGCCATTTTTTTATTCAATGGGAGACGACCTTCAGGGGAAAGAGTATTATTGTTGAAACTTTAATCCCCCCCCCCGATTAATTCCTTTTTATTAACTTGCTTCGATTTTTTTAGCCGCGTTTCAGTGATCTCAAAATCTTTACAAAATATGTATGAATAATTTAGAAAAAAATGCCATCGCGATTTATTATTAGCTATATTTTTTTTTCATTTTTTCATTTTTTTTGTATGTCGACTCACTCACTGTTATTATACCACCCTTGACAAAACGACCATCAGGTATTTTCTAAGCTATTAGAATAGCACAGTTCATTTAATTTCATCTCCTGTCATTATAGTCGGAATCCTTTTTCTGTGATCTGTTCTAACTTTGAAGAAGGATGACCATGTATGTAACTGTGGCACCTGTCAACTTCAGATATATGTTATAATATATGTGATACTTGAGAATTTAAAAAATAAAAATAGGCTTACCCCAGGAATCAGAAACATTCCAACATTGAACAACCCTGCAGCAGATAAACGGACGCGATCTTCATCAATTTGAATCAGTGTTGCCATAATCTAAATTTTAAAGACGTAGCAGTTTAATCTGAACTCTCTAAATGTTCTTGACAAAATGAAGGAATTGAGACCGAAATTTTTGTAGCTACTGCTTGGACCTCTTCGGAGCAGGACTCTGCGATAACGTGTTCGCGAAAAACACGAACCTATAATTAGAAAAATATAAAAGGAATATAAATTTGATTCTCAAGTAGTAAATATTGAGTATTTCTCAAGTAGTAAGTAATATTGATTCTTATTTTTATGTGCCTAGCCTATTTTAGAAATGGCTGTTGTCCACAACCTGATTAACGGGCAAGTCAGCGGCGGAGAGAAGGATCAATATTCGAATCCAATCGACGAAGAACAAAAAAGGTAAAGCGAGGACGTAGTTCTCTATCACTTCGTGGGTATGACTGAAAGTGTATATATAGGCAAAGGCGAAGCTAATAACCGCGAGGAATTTCGTTAACAAAATAAACAAGGCAGGCATCGAGAATATATAATTGATTTCTGACGATGCCCGGCAAAGATATTTAAATATCAGGGTACTTCGACTCAACATATTTGTTGAGGCGATAATGTGTTGACACATAAGCTTACGACGGTATTGGGTTTCACTTTAGTGTACTACATTGTAACAAATTAGAATACAGTAGGATAATTTGTTAGAACATACCATAGGCTGTAGTAGTTTGGAGAACAATAATTCAAGATAGAGTAGGGCCACTAAAACGAGGAGTAGGACACCATATATAGAGGGTAGAGAAGACATAAGGTAAGTCTAAACAGAATCCATCAGTATCCTTGCGTCAACGGGTTTCGGCAACTCGTTATCTTCTGTTGCTTGATTCTTAACACCTGGTCTAACGGAAGATTAAGGAGTTGAGGTCTTAAGCCCCGTTGACAATGAGAGAAAGAAAACAAAATTAGTTAATACGGAAAACAGGTAAGTTTCCTTCACAACTGTACTTGAGTGACATGACATGAAAATAAAATTAGTAAATGTTCTGTGGAGAGTGACAATGAGAGAAAGAAAACAAAAAAATTATTTAGTACGGAAATAGGTAAGTTTCCTTCACAACTGTACTTGTGTGGCATGACATAAGTTCAAAATAATTCGTAAATGTTCGGTGGAGAGTTGTCTATTCTATACCTGGTCTGACTTTGTAGTCTGTGCCTGGGTTGATTTAATAAGTTTAGGAGAGAAAAAAAAAACAAAAAAAACATAAAGAGGGGAGAAAACAAAGAGGCTAGGAACAATGAGTGATGTAGGTATTTGAGGATTGAGCCTGGTCTAAAATTATAGTAGTCTATTTTCCAGGCATGCATGTAATTTTTAAACATAAGACATTTTATATATTCTGCTCAAGTCTTGTCCCTTCAAAGCCATTTGTTTACTTACTCTATTACTTCTTTCACTCCGATCAGATTGCGAAATTTTTCAAAGTCCTTTTTTCCAAGGGGTTTTGTGAACATATCAGCCAACTGATTTTCAGTTGGTATATTGCGTAGGATAAGGGTTCCCTGCTCCTACTGCTCACGGATAAAAAATATTTGGTGTGAATATGTTTTACCCGTTGATGGTTTTCTGGATTTTCTATAATGCTGATCGCACATCGGCTGTCACAGTAGATTGGAATTTGCCCGACATCGATTTTGAGTTCGCCCAAAATTGTCTTCAGCCAGATGGCTTCTCTGGATCCCTCTGAGGCAGCATAGATCTCAGCATCAGTTGTCGATAATGCCGTAGCGCGTTGTCTCTTGCTTCCCCATGAGATTGGCCCACCAAAAAGCTGGAATAAGATCCCGGTGGTTGATTTCCGTGCAATGAGGTCCATAGCAAAGTTTGCGTCGGTAAAACCTTGTAGGGGTGACTGCTCTCTGTTCGCCATCTCGCCTCCGTAACGGATGCCAAAGTTGCCGGTCCCAGCAAGATAGGAAAAAATTAGTTTTACCGCTTCCCAATGTCCTGGTCCAGGATTGGAGACATAAGCTGCGACTTGGTTAACTGCCAGCGCTATATCAGGACGGCTCATGGCCATCAGATACATTAAAGATCCAAGGGCTTCTCTTACTGGGGTGGCAGCCATTTTGTTGCGGTCGTCTTCTGATTTCGGTGCCATCATTGGAGATGGTCTGTTGTCTTTGTTGGCGGGAATTGGCGAGGGGTGGCAATCTGCCATGTTGTATCGTCTAAGCATCTTTGCAATAAAATCACTTTGATTAATATACAGAAAGCGGTTCGGCCTATCGCGGTTGATGTCGAGGCCGATGAATCGGCTTGCCGGTAGATCTCTAACTTGAAAGTGGGTGCGGAGATACTGTAAGATGGCGTCGATAGCACTGGTTCTGTTGCTGCACAGGAGGCCATCATTTACATAGATGATAAGGATTGTGTATTCTCCATCTAACCCGAAACGGTAGTAGACACAAGGGTCGGATTTGCAGCGGATGAAGCCATATTTCGTGATGAAGTCGTCGAATTTTTCAAACCAACATCTTGAAGACTGCTTTAACCCATAGAGGCACTTGAGTAATTTGCAGACTTCATCTTCTCTGCCCGGCAGTGCATACCCCTCTGGCTGTAGCATGTAGATCTCTTCTTTGAGGTCCCCGTAGAGAAATGCGGTCTTGATATCCAGCTGGACCATTTCAAGGTCTTTGGCTGCTGCTATTGACAGGACGAGACGAATTGAATACTGTTTCACGACCGGAGAATATGTTGCAAAGTAGTCGATCCCGTAAAGTTGTGCGTAGCCACAAGCAACAAATCGGGCTTTGTACCTCGCTGCTGCTCCCTTGTGGGCTGGTTTGAAATCAAGGACCCATTTTCCCTTGATGGCCTTCCGGTTTTTCGGAAGTGGAACGATCTGCCACGTCTTGTTGTCCATGATGGAGTCGTATTCGTCTTGGATCGCAGCTTTCCACTTCTCAGATTCTGGGCAAGTCAAGGCATCATTATAATTAATAGGGACGTATGGTTCCAGAAGTAAGGCGCTAGTTGGTTGGAATGATTCTCTGTTGATGTCGTAGTCCAGCGTGAGTTCTTTGAATGCCTCTTCAGTGACTGTGTCAACAGTTTTGTCGTCGACCACAGCAGACATCCCTTTGAAACTTTTTACCTTGATGTATTTAGGGTTGAGCATACGAGTCGATCGTCGAAGTCCTACTTCTGAATCAGTTTGGATCTGTTGTAGTTGGTTGGTTGGTACTTCAATCTGCTGTGCTGGCCCATCAATCTCCATGCGTTCTCTTCCAGTCGTCTCATCTTCATTTCCTTCGGTGGTAGGTGTACGCTGTTCATCTACTTCCATTGTTGTAATAGCTCCGCCAGGGGGAATGTAATCGGTTTGGGCATCACGAATAGGAGGTTCTTCAGCTGCATGTGGATTCACTTGGTCATCCCCTTCAGTCATGATTTCATCTTCATTCTCTGTCGTTCTAATATTTGCGCGAGCCGGTTCAATTTTCTGGTCAGTGAAAGGATCAATCTGAATTTGAGAGTCTATTAGTAAGTCAATTGCATTCGGAAAAGGAATTTCTCCCTCGTATCCTCTCAATTCGTCAATGATGACGTCCAGACTAATCACTACCTTTCGTTGTGTTAGGATATATACACGGTAGGCCTTGGAAGACTCGCAGAAGCCCACTAGAACTCCTTCAATGCATTTCGGTTGGAATTTGGTTCGTTTTACATCCGGAACGTGGACGAAGGTTCTTGATCCAAAGATTCGAAGGTGTGATAAATTCGGTTTTGTTCCATTCCATTTTTCAAACGGGGATGAAGTTGACTTGCTTGACGGGATCCTTTTTAAAATGTAGGTCGCGTATGCAACGGCCTCTGCCCAGAGGCTAGGTGGTAACTTGCTTCTGCTCGCATACAGCATTGATCTTGCCATCTCCACTACAGTCCTATTCTCCCGTTCGGCCACTCCGTTCTGTTGTGGTGTGTATGGGGCGCTCGTTTCATGGATGATTCCTAGTTCAGTCAATCTGTTACTTTGCCTCGCACTTACGTATTCTGCAGCATTGTCCGATCGTAAGACTTTAATCTTGTATCCAGTTTGAGTCTCCATCTTTATCCTGAATGATTCGAAATGATCCGGGATTTCTGACTTATTCTTCATAAAATAGACGTCGAACCATTCCGTCCATTCATCTTTGAATAATGCGAAGAATCGGGCTCCCCCCAACGAAGCGTTGGACATCGGACCGCAGTAGTCGGTGTGTACTCGGTCCCCACAGGCCTGGGCCGCATGTGTGCTGGGATGGTTGTAGGATGTCTTGTGCATTTTTCCTTGGGCACACCCGAAACACTTGTAGATTATTTCTCTAAATGTCTTCCATTCTTCTTCTGTAAATTGAAAAATGTTGAGCCCGTCAACCAGTACTTGTGTCGCCATCCGTTTTAAATTCTTGAAATTCACGTGGCCTAGTCGCTGGTGTAGTATTTCAGGGGAGACTCTTTGGCCCGTTGATGTTGCAGCTGCAGCGTGGTCGATGTTCACTTTCGATCTGATCTTGAGGTGGTACATAGTACGAGCTGCACGTTCACCCTTCACGAAGATGTTGCCGTCAGGGCTCAAAATGTTTACACTAGTGCCAGTGAAGACAGCTTTCATGCCCGCTTCTGTGGCAGAGCCAATAGAGAATAGATTGGTACCTAACTCAGGTACATGCAACACTGGTGAGATAACTCGTTCCAGTTCATTCTAAAATAAAGTAGGAGAAATTGGGATTCAGTAATGGATCATCTGGACTTTATACATTTATACGGATAGGTGTGGTTGTACCTCAGTAATGACTCTTACACTTCCCTGTCCGTGTACAGGGAGAGATGTGCCTCCAATTCCCGTGACCATCCAGGAACCGAGTTCAATAGGCTGGTAATCCATTAGTAGTGACAGTTGGTCTGTCATGTGGGAGGTCGCCCCTGAGTCTGCAAACCAGTCGAAGACACTTCTGGCTAAGTAACATGCAGAAGCGGGGTACCCAGAGTCTTTCTTAGTGAAATGTTCTTTTGCGAGTGTGCGGGCGGAAATCAATTTCCTACAGTCAACCGTGTGGTGGGAATCTATTTCGCAATAAATGCAGTTCCAGATTTTCTGGGGGGTTTCTAGATTGGCGCCTTCTTGTTTTGTGGCATGTTGATTAACACCACCACCTCTAGGCCCTCCATAATTGCCACGACCACCGCGTCCTCTAAAGCCGCCACGTCCTCGGCCTCTTTGGCCTCCTCTATTTGTTGCATAATGGGCGTTATCAACCCTGGATTCTATTAGTTAAGAAGGGAGTTGATTTTTAGTATGAATGGATACTTGACTTCGGTTCGAGAGAAAATTAAAATCATACCGGGAACTGTGGCTTGGAATGCGACTGAGTTGGTAGGTGGTGCTGGGGTCTGTACTGCATAGGATGCCACGACTCCCTCTTCAGCTATCAGTCGTTGAGCTAAATTATCGATGGTTTTCTCGTCTCTAGGGACATTGGTCCATGCTGAACGGACATGTCGGTAACTCTCAGGTAGTGTTTGCAACATCCTATTGATGATGTATTTGTCTTGCAGGGGACTGCCCATCTCTCTTAGTTTGTTAGCATCGTTCATGATACAGTTGATGTGATATCTAATATCCTTTCCTGCATTTGATTTCGATAGAGCGAAAGTTGTTTGAATTGTATCGATTAATGTGTATGATTAGGATAGACCTGGATTGTGTTGATAATTGAAGATTCTAGTGATGAGTTGTTGTTCAATCTCATCAGCTTGGGCAGCGAATAGGGTGCTGATTTTTACCCACATTTCTCTGGCTGTTGGCAGCCCGTAAAGGTTTTGCTTCTGACTAGAATCGATGGAAATCAAAATTGAATTTCGAATGATGATGTCTTTTTGATTCCACAGGTCGATGGCTGCCTGATTGGTGATTGCATTGTCTGCGTTTCTGGCCTGAATAGGATAATATAGTTGTTTTAATTCCTTGAATGGAATTGGAATAATGTGCAGGCAAATGTCTTGATCGACAATGTTTACGTGTCGATTTGATTGATATTTGATTTTTGTCTAATTTGAGTTAAGACACTAGATATGTTGCATGTGGTGTACGACTGAGTTCCAAAGCGAGAGAGAAATAGGAATAAATTAAATTTAGTTTTACTCAAGTGAAGTTATTACTTAGGAAGAGAGGAGAAAGTACCAAGGGGGGGGGAGAAAAATGAGTTAAATGTGTGTGTGTGGGACCTTTGACTAGACAGAATTGTCTGTACATGTGGCATCGCTTTGGGTGTAACTTTAGGTGGTCACCAATGCAACATATTTCGTGTTTAAATCAATAAGTCACTATGCATGTTAGAGTAAAATTTGCTGTAGTAACTGTATAGGTACATGCATAGGAGAGGAGAAGAAAAAAAAGTTTACCACATTGGGTCGGGCTAAGATGTCACCGCCAGCAGTTGGTTCAATCAAGTGCTTGAGACCATGCTGTTCTAGAATGCCTAGGAACTCGTATTTCCAGTCGAAGTGGTTGGTGCCATCAAATTTCACAATGTGGGCCATGTCTTTGAGACAGTTTCCCACTGGGGCGTTGTTCGCCATGATTAGTACTACAATTCGAGGGAAAGAAGAAAAAATTGTAATTTGTTCTCACAGATTCAGCTAATACGTAACACTGGGCCCATAACCTGTTGAGGCGATAATGTGTTGACACATAAGCTTACGACGGTATTGGGTTTCACTTTAGTGTACTACATTGTAACAAATTAGAATACAGTAGGATAATTTGTTAGAACATACCAAGTAGTTTGGAGGACAATAATTCAAGATAGAGTAGGGCCACTAAAACGAGGAGTAGGACACCATATATAGAGGGTAGAGAAGACATAAGGTAAGTCTAAACAGAATCCATCAGTATCCTTGCGTCAACGGGTTTCGGCAACTCGTTATCTTCTGTTGCTTGATTCTTAACAATATTCTCCATCCTGTATTTGTTCATCCGAATTATAACGTTTAAGATAAAAACTCCAAAAAAGAGGACTAAATTATTCTTCGTACCCTCTGGAAGAAGTTGGTATCTGGTCTTTATCGACAACTCCAAAGGACGAGTATGGTAATAAGAGTTCCGTGTAATGGGCGATAATGTAGTAACAAATGTGGGCCAAGAGAAATGTGCTATCAAACATCACGAAGATTAAAAATACAAATGAGAGTATTGCTGTTTTGATTGGTAAGGCGTCCATAGCTGCCGGCAAGACTGACTGAAATATTGGTGTGAACACTGATATCGTACCTGTTGCCTACCTTAATAAAATGCGGTTTTGCAACCGAAAAAAAGATTAGTATTCATACAGAATAATGAAAATAAAAATAATGAGTATCCCTTTAACTTAATAAGTGACAAAGGTTGACACGGGTTGACAATGAAAGGTCTGTGGATGATGATCAAGTTTTTAAGTACTAAGGTGCACTAACCGTCGTAACAACGAGAATAAAGCCAATGATAAACCGTGTCATTACAGAGCTCTTGTGCTGCCTAATAAATGGATCTCCAAATAGTCTCTCGACTTCTTGAATGGCCTCAACTGCTCTTCGTAGTTGACGGTAATGAGACACTATCCAACGAGATATTAAGAACTGAGAGGAAATCGACACCCAATTAACGCCAAACACAACAGCCATCATAATCGGCAGATCTGGATCAATTGATAAACTTATTGTTTGACTCATTGATGAATAAATTAATCCGACAGAAACTGTTAACTGCAAAACTAATAATAAAATGAACCACCAGGTAGTGAGATGTCTAAGAGAGAAGGTGAATCTGACAAATTTCTTAGAAATTAAATCTTGCTCTACAGTAAAAGGTATCATGCCACACGCTTGGCATAGACTGACAAACGGACGAAGCTGTTCAAAGACAGACATGACGATCTACACAGTTTTAGCGAGAATGACGAAAACTTGCGAAATGCTGGATCCTTTTTATTCGATCTTGAAAGTGCTGCCTTCAAATTTGTTTCCGTTGCCATGACATCATGAGTGCATGTTTACCCCAACAAAAGGCAAAGTTACGAGTTAGCAATTTTCATAAATGAGCGTAAAGTTATAATGGGTGCCACACCTTGTCGTTTAATTCGTTATTGATTGGATGGATGTAAACCATTTTTATAACTGTTTAACCAGGAGAAAAAACTTGAAAAAAACACACACAGCAATGTAGTTTCTCGAGCGCAAAACACGTTACCTGATGTAAAGTCCGAACTGTAGTCAAGTAAGTGATGGGGAGTATGATGCGCCCATCACAAACACAAATAAAGACGAACACATTAAATTTGGCATCAATAAAGATGAATTAAAAGCAAACGCAAGTGCAAGCGCTATCAAAGAATTTTGAAAGCAAAAATGAAGACTGTTAAGACGAATGAAAAAATTACCGGTACTAAATTTCCCCCCAAATTTTTTTTTTAAATTTCGCAGCTGTTGTTTTTATTAATAATCCAACACAAAATTGCAGCTCCAATTTTGATTGCTCAAAAGTCAAAACCACCACCAATGATGTTTGGGGATATTTGAGGGGGTGTTGCTGGTCAACACTAATACCATATGCACGGTCAACAATAATATAATACCATCAAATTCTTCTAAATCGTTATTCATTAAGGAAATCGCCAAATTTAAAATTTTTTAGATTTTGATCTCATAATGTAAAAAAAAAAATATCAGAAAAATCATCCACGAGAAACTGAATTCCGGATCTAAATTTGCAGAGGTAGTGGAATTCTGTACCCATTAGACAATCGAAATCTAATAAGCTTCTAGAGATGAAGATGCCGCTGAATCCAACGTCTGTTTCTAATACCATTTACCTGTACATTTATCTGTACCATTTTCGCTTTCTATCAGCAAAGCGGATCAAACGAAATCAAACAGGGATCCGCGTTTGCTGTCGACTCAACGAGCGTCAAATCGGTGGCCGACTTCTTGACGCAGTCCTTATCCTTTCCGTTCTGATGAAATCCGTGCCGAACGTTTCGGCCCGTTTTGGCAGTATAGAGGCATCGAGAACGTGTCGCACTGTGTCTGTGTGTCTCTCGCCCACTGAGCTGACGTGCGGGACAGGTTCCAGTTTGCCGTGTTGCTGGACACGAAAATAGGTGCAGTACATATGATAGTATATGTTAGTATATATGAGCATTAGTACCCAATAGACGGTGGAGCTCCTTCATGCTGGCCTGGCCTGGGATAAAGTTTTCTTGGCCTGATCCCTGCTCCACTAGATGACTTTATTTGGGCGGGGTGCTGTCGGAGTCGGTCGGAGCCCAGGAGGAGCAGGAGAGCTGATGCTGTCCTCGGTGCTGGCCAAAAGCTCAACCAGTTTGCTGAAAGGACATCATATCTTCTAACCAACTGCCAAGTTGTCGAGATCCTTTTCCGCAGAATGACGATCAAATAGCAGGTTTTTATATCCTGGGCCTCTCGGATCTTGTGCTGCTCCGTGCCTTCACTAACGTTCGCTTTCTCATCTTCCGCTTCCGGACAACGTTCCACGGACGCTCTGATCGTATCAATCTGATCAAAAAATATTATGAGTTTCCTGAACGCGCCGGCTTTTTCAGGGACCTTCTGCAGCGAAATGACTCCGGCCTGGAAAGAATTTAAACTTTTAGACTAATTGAAATGACAAATTGATGTTGGACGATACTTTGTTGTCGTGGCGAAATCAAATTTTTGATAATTCGACTCCTGAAGGAAGAAATCCGTTCGAAAGGACGACGAGTCGACGACTGTCACTAGCTGGACTCAGAAGGGACTTCCCTTGTGTTATTCAGCCTCACCCTCCAACATGAGTCGTCTATGTCTATTGCGGAAAAGGAGGTTGACTTTTTTAACTTTTTATTCCTAATATAGGAGCGTATGAGTCGCGACTTGCTGCGCTCCTTCTCGGCCACTTGGGTGTTGACTCCAATCAGAATGTCCTGTAGAATCAACAAAAATAAGAATAAACATTTAGTTCATTGGATATTTCCTGGTTTATTCCTGCGTAAAAATTAAGGAAATGAACCTTGACAAAGCCGAGGACTTATTGGTGGAGTTTGAGATATTCTTCCTGCAGCTCCTTCGACTTGATGAGCGGATCGACGAGAAGCGGGTACTAGGTAAGGCGGAGCGTGACAAATAAAATGCATTCAAAATTTCCGCGCCTGTATTCAAATGAGAAAATTTCAAATGAGTCACTGCCTTATAGCCTTGTACTCGCATTGCCCATCGGTGCCCTGCCCATACACCAATCCTGTCCATGTCGGGATCAACACATTTTTCGAAATACTTCTTATTCAATAGAATCCTAAATTATAATTTGATTTATAATGAAGTCCTATTTGAAGCATAGGTTTAAAAAACTTTAATAACTATATCTAGCTATCATCTATTCCGCAAAATTTTTATTATTTTCAAAAGATCGGCAGTGTAGGCTACTATAGCATATTCGCAACATTTCTGATTTAGAAGACTATCAAAACTCAAACGATATTCCGCCAATTAATTTTTTCCTTAACGTTTTTCCATGCGTGGAAGTTGAATGAGAAAAGGAACATTTTAATAACTGTATTGCATTATAATTAAATTTAGGCCTAGTTTTGTTGATGCCTATAAATAAAACGATATAATCTTCCTAGATATAAAATTTTTTATTATATATAATTGATATAGTCTATACAGTATATAAAAAAAAATGGACTCTAATTAATAATTTAACACGTCCAGTATTTATTTATTTTGATTATCTAAAAAATTTACATAAGAAGTAGTTAATTTCTTCAAAATAAAGGTGCAATAACGTTGAAATAACATAGAGTACACGACAATGCGTACACGATTAAGACAATTTCTGTTATCGTCTGCTGGCTCTAAATCATTTAGGCTACCGAGGTCCATAAGCCTCTCCCCCTACGGGGAGGAGTTGAGCAAATACACGGTAGATGACACGATATAGGGCTGTTCGACATCTTTTCTAACATTTTTTGCCATCGCGGCAACGCAGCATTTGAGTCAAGATGATGTATGCTACAATTGTCCGCCCCGCCTTGTCTGACCAATTGACGTAGGTCACATAATGTCAGATTTGGTCTGACGTCATCTGACCTTCGTTAGTATGACATGTAGGGGATGGTTGTGAACTAGGATAGCTATCGCCTGACGACATAGGTGTGATGGAATGGCACAGATAAATAGACAATTGGAGAACTTGGCGATATTTGAAGATAGAATCGACACAGCGTGGAAATATAAAAAGCGATGTAAAGAGAAAAGGTGAATTATAGAATGCGATAGACATTGATGCCAAAATCGTATGGTTAAGAGAGACAAGGGGGGGGGGAAACTGGCGAGTGTTGCATACGGGATACAATCCTTTAGTGTCTAACGATCGAATATGGCTTTCTTCCGGATGCGATCGCTAAGGCGAACTGGGGGCGGATGTGAGCTCGTCCGGGTTCTACTTCCGTCGCTCTGCTTCGGGATGTCGCTGTGAAGTGGTGATGTTTTGCCGTTCCCTGGTTCGGACACGTCGCTGCTACCGCCAATGAGAGTATCACCATCAGAGAAACCTGCACTTCTGTTGGCGACGGTATCGAGATTAATCTCGCCGTCCTCCTCGCTAAAGATGGGCCGGAGAAATCGACGATTTCTCCATAGAACGCTCCCGCTGGCGAATTTAATGCGGTAGTCGCGATAGCGGCCAAGTCACACTACTACGCCTACATGGCTCCATTTTTTTAGATTTCGGGTCCTGTATGCGTACCTGGGCCCCAAGCGGGAGCCGTGATAAGGGTTTGGTGCTAGCGTTGTAGCGGGTTTTTACAGCGGCGTTGATTTCGGCTTGTCGATCACGGGCGTCCATTACGGCTTTCCATTTGTCGGCAAATGCCGTTTGATGGGCCGGGATAATCGACCGAGTTTGATGGCCAAAAACCATCTAGGCCGGTGATACTCCGTTTGCTCGTGGGGTGTTACGAAATTCAAGCACACCTTGAAGAAACTCCTCGGAAGATAGGTCGCCCGATGGGGAGATTTTTCCACCAATTCCTTTATTGCGCTGACCGCGGCCTTCGCATGGCCGTTGCTTTGTGGGTAATATGGGGTGGAATTACTCCACACAACGCCCCATCTTTTGAGCGTGGATTGGAAAGCTCCTAAGTCAAATTGCGGTCCGCCGTCGGATTGGAGCCGAACAGAGACGCCCGCCATTTTTTTTTAAATACTTAGGTTGGTCGTAGGAGGTTTATTTTTTTTTTAATCAGAAAGATGAAAAAGTAGTCTTTATCTTTCTGATTTTTAATTTCCAAAAAGTGTTAGGGTTCTACAGGTAAATTCATCGTTTTGAAATATTGATTCACCCAAAAAATTGATCGCATGGCCTGTCCCTACCCGCGGCATGGCCTTAGGATATGGCGGGGAGAAATCCTTTGTCTGCAGTAAGGCGTATCCCATACCTTTTGTTCGGGACGCGTCGACTTTAATGACGGTCTCACGGCCAGGATCAAAATGGGCCAACACGGGGGGTGACAAAAGCGCTGTTTTCACCACCTCGAACGAACGTTCCTGGTCTTCCGTCCATTCGTACGCGTTTTGGGTGCTCAAAAGAGGGCGGAAGGGTCCTTTTGCAGCCGCAACTTCCGTTGAAAAATCCGAAAGCTGCTCCACCAACTCTAAAATGGACCGGTGCTCCGTGATATTGGTGGGTTGGGGGAATTTGGCGATGGCCTGTAATTTGCTGGGGTCTACTGTTACCCTGTTACCTTGCTGAATTTCATAGCCAGCCCACACCAGCTTCTTTTGAGCGATTTTAAACTTCTCCACGTTGAGAGTGATTTTCGCTGCACGCGCGGCCTGTAAAATCGCGCACATGCCCTTGACATGCAACGGGAATGACCGGTTGAAACGTAGGATGTCATCCACCACTCTGACCATGTTTTGAAGTGTGCCAAAGGCGGCGTCTGCCCGCCGATTATATTCATCGCCCGACGAACAGAGGCCCATTGAGGCACACAAGAACTTATAACGTCCCCAGGGCGTCATAAAGGTGGTGGACATAAAGATGCTGGCTCGCTGCGTGATGGGGGATCTGAAAATATCCATTAGTGGCATCGAAGCTGCTGTAGAACATGGCTTCAGTGTCGATTTCCGCCACCGCGTCCCTCGGCCTGCGGGTCGAGGGGGGTGGGACGGAGAACATGACTATTGAAAGACTCCCGTTTCCCGACCTGTTGCCCGAAAGGCTTGACCGTGTGATCAATACTTTCGGCCGACAGGTATAAGGTCTGGGTACGAAGGCCTCATGCGGTGTTAGCTATTATGGCCGTTACAATCGTTCCGGGACTTACTGTGTGATAGGATGTGATGGGGGGTAGGTGCGTCTGCATATAACCGGCGTAGCCGGATTTAGTAGAGATCTTGTCTTCTAATTGAAAACCCTCAGTTCTGGTTTGCGAATGTATCTTTCGATTTGTTTCTTTGGTGGTTAATTTAATTTTGTTTTGTAGGTGGGGGAAAAGGGAATGGTTTTTAGTTTTTTCTGTAGTTTTAATTTGTTGTCTAGCAATGCTCGAGGGGGTGCTTGCTGGTGGGAGGAATGGGAGTGGATCAGCGATTGAAAATTCTTTCGTTGGTCAGTCGCGTGGTCGCCCTCGTAAAGAGAGGCGACTCACCTATATTGCTGCGTCGTTTGTTGTTGTGGTTCCGTTATTTCTTCGGTAAAGTGATTGCCTGGCTGGATTTCCAACTTGGATTATTTCTAGTGGTCACTCGTATTTTTGTGTGCAAGTAATTGATTCTTGTGTTGTCGAGATTCTTCCTTGTGACTGTTTGTCCAGCTGTCGTTGGATTTCTGACTTGGATTTAGTTGTGGACGCTGACAACCTTGTTGATTAACGTGGAGTGTCGATTCTTGGAGTTTAGTGCGTAGGGCTGATACTGGAGCTGGTTGATTGATGATGGGCCTTCTTTTTGAGTTTTGGTTTTTTTAATTGTTCTGATTTGAGGAATTTGGCGGGTTTCGATTGCCCGCTGATTTGCCATGGAAGAGGCACGATAGAATTTTGTTTTGGTCCCCGATGGCTTTGATTGTTTGTTTGGGTAATTTACTCGGTACTTTTCAAATTTTTTAAAGCAAAAAGTGAGTGTTTGGAATTCCAGCCGGTGTAGTTGGAGTCTGTTGCCACACCACGCAAGTTACGGAACGGAAAATACAAAAAACACAGCGAGTTTTTCGAGCTAATGTATTCCGGGACGTGCTGCCAGTTGCCAGCCAACGGCAATGAACACGATGACAAAAACACGGGATAAATCGTCGGGGGCACAAAATGTCCTCCGGACCACGCGACTGACGGAAAGAGTTGGAAAGTATCCAGCAAAGAGATCCCGTGACGGGCTTTACAAATTACGGGACACCCAAATGAGATATACGCACACACACACTTAAACACACACACAAATTGAATAAAGACGAAGGTACGTACGTAAAGGCAGCCACGTTACGTGACGGTCCAGAAACGGAAAATCTGGAAGAAATGGGGAACATAAATGGAGAAGACATGAGCGGAGATGTCTCTTCGCCCTTCGTCTCCAATTCACTTACCCCTCGCGCAGCCTTGCGAGGTTCAAATTAAATTGGACACACTTGGTCGGCTCAGGAACGCCAACACAGCCACACAACCGAAAAAAAGTGCCTGGTCCCCTAGTCATATGCAGCGGCGCACGTATGCATCATTTGTACTTCCTTCCCCTCGTATCGTTACCTCGTTCGTCGTTTTAAGTCAGGTGAGGCCTTGGTGGAGGGATTTTTTTCATTACGCTGTGAAGTGAATGTTTGTTTTGGTTATGCAGGTTGACAGGAGGTTGTTGATTTTGAGCTGTAGTCTTGGGTAGATGTTGGGATCGAGGCCCAGGGGGTGTCAGAGTTGAGAAGGAGTTTTTCTTGGGGGAAGAAGGACTGAAATTGTTGGCGGAGGGCGTTTTGGTGGGCAAACTTTTTTAGGACGATTTTTTAGAACGATTAGGACGTGGTTTTCAATTTCTGGGCAGCCAAAGCGGCAACTGGGATTCGCTTCGTTGTTGATTTGGTGGGTGAACGAATTTAGGTGGGTGTTGCCTGATCTTAGGCAGTGGAGGCAAGTTGAAGAGGCATGGTCTTTGGTATGATGCCACGGAATGATGCCTATTTTGCTTTTCATTAGGACACTGGGCTTTTTGCATTTTTTCAGGTTGAGTAGGACGGAAATCCCCCATTCTTTTTTTTTAGTATAGATAATTATTCTCCCGGGGAGAGTTCGTTCGCGATGTAGTTTCAGGGAGGTGAGTGGGCTTCTTCAGACGCTAGCCAATCTTTTTTTCCTTTTCCAGCTATACCGGTGTAGCTGGGATCGAGTATAATAGTGTGACGATTGCTCCACATGATTTGTGGCAACTCAGTGGGTGGTTCCTGATTTCAACTATGCATCGGTTTTTTGGGGTCTACGTGGACAAGACGGCTTTGATTGCAGCGCTCGAGTCAGAGAAGATGTGGATTCCTGGTGATGGGGGTCGTAGATGTATTTGATCGAAAGCTCTTGTTTGATTCCATGGAACTCTGCAGAGAAGATGCTTGATCCTGCTGTGAGGCGCAAGGAGCCGGAGGAGTCAGGTGCAGGGATGTAGAAGGTTCACGAAGTGACGATGGTATTTCGGGTTACTGAACCATCCGTGTCGATCATGATGTCAGGGGCAATGATTTCAGATATCATAGATTCAAATAGGTGTTAGACATCATTTTGGTTTGCTGATGCTTTTTCGCATGGGGAACCATTTTGCGATTGTTGGGTGGGCTTCATGGAGAAAGCGGTTTTTTAGTTGGTCCGTCAGGGCTGCTGGATGTTTGAAAAGGGCCGGGGTTGTTGATTTGATTTTTTCGCATATTAGTTTAGGCTTGGGTAGCATCTCAGTGGCCACTGTTAGGAAGTATAAAATAGAGACTTGGCTGTTTGGTACGCCAGATTCTCTGGGTGCTGGCTAAGGTTGACGAGGTACCTAGTTCCTATCCACATTTCTTCTATCGGAGACCTGTTCAGGTCCATACCTGTTTCAGCGTAGATAACTTCCGTGGGTGTGGAAGATTTAAATCCGAGTATAATTCTGAGTATAAATCGGGAGGCAGTGTCGATTTTCTGTAGGTGAGATTTGCTGGCGGAGCTGTAGGCTAGTAGTCAGTAATCGATGCGGCTGCTGACTAAGTTCTTGTAGAGGGTGCACAAGCTGTTGATTTTGGGGCGTAAGTAGATTTAGAGATGATGGAGAAGACGTTCTTGAGACGGATGCATTTATTCACCACCATTCATATGTGGTCTTTCCACAGCAGTTTTGAGTCTAGAATCAGTCCTAGGAAATTTACTTTAGGGCCGTTTGGGATGCGGTGGCCGTTTATCAATAGCAGAGGGCCGTCTTGTCGTCTCGTTGGTTCATACAGCCGAGTGAATGAGACCGTTGAGTATTTCGATGCCGAAAATTTTAATTTCCATTTACAGCCCCATCTTGACACTTTTTCGATGTAGTTGTCGCTTTCACGTCGATGGGGCACTTGACTATTGTCTAGATAGTGACGCCGTCGGCAAAATAGTAGGCGGTTTACGTTAGATGGGGGGAGGGAAGTCGTATAGCATAATGTTGAACAGAAGTGGGCTGATAACTGCTCCTCGGGTTACTCCGTTTGATATCTTTTTCTGATGTGATGTGTGGCTGCCGATTCTGATGACGACTGAGCGATCGCGAAGGAAGTCAGAGATCCAGTTCAGGCAGTTACCGTGGACACCTACTTTTAAGAGCTTGGATAGGAGGCTATTTGTCCAGACGGTGTCATAAGCTTTGTTAATCTCCAAGAAAACCGCTACACTAGTTTTTTTTTCTTTAAAGCTCCTCTTTATGTCATGGTCGATTTTGATTAGGTATGAGGTAGGTCCGTAAGTGATCAGGTCTGTGGTACATCAATTTTTCCTGGAGATTGCTTGCTCTGAGCCTATGATGTTTTTTTCGGTTCCACGAACCAAGATTGGCGGGTAGTAACGATCCTCTCGAATAATTTGGCTAGCCACGAGGTGAGGATAATTGGGCGGTAGGAACTTACTAAATCAACGGGTTTTCCTGGCTTCAGGAGGGGGATCACAGTGTCTTTTTTCAGAGGTCGGGGACGAATTAATTGGAATATTTGACGTTAAAAAGGACATTGATTTTGTTGGAGGGCGATAAATTGGTTAGCATATCGTAGTGGATTTGGTCGATGCCTGTTGATTTGCTGAGGGACTGCACCAGTTCGTTGAAGGCGTTTCGGTGAAGGCGTTGTTTTGATCGTTTGGCTGTCTATCTGCAATGCGTGACGTGATGATGGGTTTCAGGATAGCGTCGTATTGAGAGTGATCGATTGATGAACCGTAAAGGTCTAGAAAGAAGTAGGACTTTTCATGGGTTGATGGTGTGTGGGCGTCGTGTAGATTTTTTAGGGGTGGAATGGCCAAGATGCAGTTGTTTTTTCTTCCGACCATTGCTTTCATGAACGACCAAGTTGTTCTATCGCCGTCCTGGGGGTTGAAGCTAGATATAAACGATTTCTAGGCGATTTTTTGCGACGATGATGAGTCTTTTTTTTTGCCACACCGGCTTTTTTTTCCAGGTGGCTCTTTTGTCTGAAGATAGCGGTGAGCGACGCCACTCTCTTTCGGCTTTATTCACGTTCTCCACGGTGGCTTCACACTCTGAGTTCCACCAAGGGCGACAGGGCTCTTTTGGAAGGTGGAAGGACTGGGTTGATTTCTTGAAACTTTTTCACTCGCGGAAGTGATCGCATCCATTCATGAGTTTAATAATTTTTTAGGAACTGTTTGGTTTTTGAAGGACGTTGAAGCGAGTTGGTGGGATAGGTCTGCGTTCCTGCTGGGCCATTTGGCCTTACAGAGAATCCATGAAGGTGGTTTGGGTGAGGATCTGATGGGGTCGGCGTTGATCGTGGTGGTGATGGGGAGATGGCCGCATCTAGTCAGAGAGCCCTTGTCGAACTAAACGCAAACCATTTAAGAGAAGGTTTGACACTTGGGTTTGGTTAAGAGGGTGGTAGAAATAGTAAATGGCGCGTCTGATGACTCACATCGGTTGCGTTCACCCAGTGTTCACTCCCGAATTCTCCGGGATTTGTCAAAAACGCAAATTGTTTAAGATAAAAAAACTTCGTTGTGATAAAATGAAGAAAAATACACTGATTCTAACGGCACATCGATAGACGTTATAATCGGTTGCTTTAAATACAACAGACGCGATCAAAGTTTATACTTTTTGTGAAATTTCACATTTTATTTAAGAAATATGATTTAATTCTTAAAAATAACTCTACTTATAATTATGGCATAATGACAGACGTCGATGTGTGTTGCTTAAAATATACCAGAGACGTTCAAACTTTTAATTTCTGGCCTCCATTCCTATTTTTTTATTTGGCAACACTGTTAACCTGGCCACTATTTTTAAAAGAGTATGTGAAGTTTTAAGTTGAACTTGTATATCATTCTGGATTATGAATATTAAGACATTAGAGAATTAATGAAAAACAACGACATTTAAAGAATTAATCGTCAGCTGTCAAATCGTCTTCCTCGGAAGCTTCAGCGCGCGTATTCTTCTTCCTCATTTTCGTTATCTATTTATTCAAGTCTTCCTCCAGGTCTTCCTCATCATTGGATGTTACAAGAAGTGTATCATCTAGCTTTTTTGTAGTGTTGTTTCGTAGTGCTTTTTTGGATTCGTTATCGTTATCGTTAATCGTTATTTTTTCAATTTTTCATTCGTTTCGTTCTTCGTTTCGTTAATTTAAACGTGTCGCATTTTTCTCTTTTTGCGACCGTTATCGTTTACCTTACAATTTTTTTTAGAACCTAGTTTTCTCTGAATCAGCATGTATTTCTTAACATAACACGTTTAAAAATTAAAAATTACTGAGTTTTAAAAAGAAACAGTTCGCGGTGAAAACTTTAAGGTAAACTGACAAACTCGTAGACAAAAGATGTGCCTATTTTATAATAAAAGAGGACGCAGGATGTATTTATTACAGCTAATAAAAACGTTGGCAGCTAGATTATCCTTGTCAGTACGATTTTTTCTACCAGCACAATGCCAACCAGCAATAGAAAATTCTCTTTCACATGGGGCAGAAGAAGCTTGAAGAGCTAACAAAGTGAAAGCTAGCTTGGATAAATATGGAAAACGATGGCATGACTTGTCCAAAAAGCGAGGGAGTCGATTTTTTGGCGGATTCCCTCCACCCATAAAACATGAACCTCCAAATCCATTGCGATATAACTTAACAGTTCTAACTGTATCTTAGATTTACTTTACCCAGGGTTTTGAAACTGAGATTCAGGAGTAGAACTCACGGTTTTTGCATATAGTAACTTAAACTCGTGTGCATCTAGATTCCTTGGACCTTCAGTTCCCGTTTCTCTCTCTTCCTCTTGCACTTTCTCGTTATCCTCGTAATGACCTGTCTCAAGACCCTATATTTGACAAGAAAAAAAATATTAGTGAGACGGTGAGACCTCATTAAAAACGATATTTAGCCTAATACCAAGTCTTCTGCAGTTTTATTTATATTTCGTGTCGAACGGACCAAACTCTTTCAGCTGGACGAATTCGACTTCCTCGTTGTGTTATCTCACTTTGTCGAAGAGGAAGCAGAGAGCGGCCATCGCGTCATTTATGTTGGTGAAGGCCAGTCTGCGTTTCTAAGCCACGGAAACGGCCAACTCGGAATCTCATCAGGCAGAGCTGTTTATTATTTCTACCAACTGCTTCGAGCGGCCACCAAACGCGTCGATTGCTTCAACATCCACGTTCGCGACATCACCTTTGGAGAGACATGCACGACACTTCATCTACCGTTTTGTGGTAACGAGCAAATTATTCCCATCAGTATCGATATCACCATTGGTGTCTCTCGGGGTGTCTTTCGCTCTTCTTCGCTACAACCAGCAAAGCAAGCAGAAAGCACTGTAAAGCTTCCTGACTATTGGTGTCACTCCAATTTGGACGAAGAATTCGAGTACTTAGTTCCATTTCGAGACAAGTGCGGGCCGCCGGAGTGGCAACTGTCTTACCCAATTCTAGAGGTTAGTAAGTAGTACTGTATGTTCAAGATGTTTAAACAGACGGAGACACATCATTGAAGGAACTGATTTTTGAATTTTACTTTCAGAGAGATACAATTTTAGGAACTGGTGACGAGGTTCGCTTGTGTTATCGCATTTTGAAGCTTTTGGTTATGTTGTGTCAGCGACGCAATGCATCCATCACAGATGAGAAATTGTTGCCCCAGAAGACAAGGCCATCGACTTACTGTCTGAAAACCTGCCTTTTCCGCTACATGAAATTGAACAATCCACCTTGGAATGAAGAAGATATGATATCGCATTGCATAGCAATCATGGAAGTTTTGCTCACTCATCCCGGAGTTCATCTCAAATCTTTCTTTAATCCTTTATTAAACGTTTCTTACATTGATCATGAAGCCTTGGCTGTTTGCTCGAAAATTTGTGATCGCCTTCGTTCATGCTTAAATTGAAATGAAAAACAAACTATATCGTTGAAATCATCACCACATACGTCTGTGTATGGGGTGCCGTTGTACCTTTTTACCAACAAAACTATCATTTATAGCCTACCAACCTTGAAGCATTTAAAATTCATATGGGCATATGGCAAACAGTTTCACCTCCATTTATTTTCTCTCCTCCCCCCTTTTTTAAAAATTTTGTCATCTAGAGGTCAGTGAATAACGCAACACAACACCAATTATGTTGCTGTTTTCACTTCTAAGTTTTTAATTTGTGATGATTTTGATTTTCATTATGTTTCATGCCACTACGTTATTATCTAGACTAGCAATCTAGACTATACGTCCCCAATCGCACCCCTAATTTTTAAGAACAATTATTTGAGATTTTTAAGAAACATTATTTCAGATCGCATACAATAAGTTACAGGAAATAAGGAATCGGGATATTGACTGACTTCACGCAAAGATCAGGAACGGAACCAATTTTAAAGTAGCAAACGAGGCTTATCAACATCACACGAGTTTTTTTATTTTTGAAAAATGCACTGGAAAGTGTCCCGGAGTTGCGCGTGTTGGTTTACATGGTTCGTTTTAATAACAAATAAAAATTTGGCATCCTCGTTCCCACATCTATTTTATATCAGAAAATGATTGTGGTATAAAAACGAATAAATGCAACCAATATGCGCAACTGTGACCGTGTGACGTGACAATCTCCCCAGCTTTCCAATGATATTTATAAGCTACTTTTATATTCGGTAAGACCCTTCCTCAGGAGCATATATTATTACAATTAAAGTGTAGCAAGAATTGGTTCTGATGTTTCAAATGTGATATCAGTCAATTATTGCTATAACACCGTATTATCCCTGAAGCCTGAAGGATAGGAATCCTTCAGGATCAGGACTCTGTCTCGCTTTGTCTGGGTGGGTTTGGGTTTTGGATGGGGGTGGTGGGTGGATGAGTGGGGGATAGGATCGGATGGCGGTCAGACCCGCAGCGGCACGGTTTTTCCGCCCTCGTTCCCATCCTCCTACAGCTACGAGAAATTGCTGCCATCTCGCGCAAAAGATGTGAAGAGATGGAAAGAGTCCAACGAAACGTTTAAAAAACAGTATATTTTTTTTTTAATTTTCAATATTTGATATTAATCGGTTGTCTTAGTGGTTAGCGACTAAGTCTACATGTTCACAGTCCAGTGGCATACAGTCAGTGGTGCGGATCTCAACTTAAGGACTTATTTTATTTTTTCTTTTTTTTTCTTTTAATTTTAAAATAATTTAAGCTGAAAAATAATACTTAATTACTGTGATTGACGCTTATTTTACGTATCTGCAGTAGCCTAATTCGCAAAACACTAAAGCAAATTTTCTTCTGGAATTGACTGACCTCCCCCTTAATGGCTCTGACCTTGCTATCGACAGGATGTATTACACTATTACTGAGTATTACCGACGTTCTGACAACATGGTCTCCTGTCTGACGTTGTTCTTCCTTTCAAGTTTGAAAACATGTCCCCTCACGAGTACCTACGTCAGCCTGACGTTGCAGCATATCTGGTGTTTTATTAGTCGGATTGTTAGTTGTGTCTGTTGCTTTTGCAAGAAGTTGACTTTTATATTTGTACGTTATTAAATATGCCACTATTAAATAGTGCCAAATCCCTTTCTAGGTTATGTTTAGACAATATCAAAACATATTTTGAAAGCAGTAATGATAGTGTTGCTGACTTTTTAAAAATACAAAATTTTAAGAAGCAAAGTGAAAAGTGCATCATTGCTGAGGATATAGAAATCGGTGACAATCCATTTCATTATTTGCGTGAGTTTAAAGGAAAATAAATCCTTATTTAATATACCACTGCTGTCTCCATTTTAGATTATTGATAAAAGGTATTTTGTTTGATATTTCTTTAGCTACAGTTCTCTTGGAGGAAATCATCAAGGTTCTCAGTCATGATTTGAAAAAGCCCATGATGAAAACAATCCTTATGCATCTGAAAACTCCTCAAATTACAACTTTGAAGTTGTCTTATTATGAAGAAGATTACTTGAAGCATTTTCCGAAATTCAGAAAATTGGAAAAGCTAAACATTTAATTGAACTCTTCACTGGGATACAGTTGTTTCAAATTGATTGGAACTTATTGCAAAAGTTTAAGGTACAATAGATATATCTATAGACAAAATCAGGGTAAATCAAAATTAATTTCTTATTGTTTTTCCAATAGAGAGTTAAATGCTTCTGGATGCCATGGTATGACAGATTCTGCAATTCAGTGGTTGTGTGTCGAGGCTAAAAACCAAAGAATGGAAAATGAAACACTCGGACAATGCAAAAGGATTGAAAAATTAAGAATTACGCGCACTCAAGTCACAGTAAAAGGAGTACAATTGGCTCTTAAACATTTGCCAGCTTTGAAGATCCTACACCATGAAGCTACAGTTACAGCTTTAGCGAATATGACGACATTTTCATACAAAAATGCGCAAGTTTTTCGGAAATACCCCTTGTTAGCGCTATTCATAGCCCTTGGGACGCCGTACACAAGCGGTAGCCTTAACCAAGCTGTTTCAATGTGTCCTCGTATCGACAATATCAGAATATGCGCTAATAACGAAGGTTTGACTGACAACGACCTTTTTTGCTTGAAGTCGATTAAAACGCTCCGTGAACTTGCCATTTTTCTAGTGCCTAATGTCAAAGAAAACTTAAAATTTACTTTTGGAGGTGGCGTGGCTCCACTTCTCGAGTTGGTTGGCAATTCATTGGAGAAACTCAATCTTTCCGTTTTCGACGCTGACGACGTTTGGATTATCACCGAGTTTTGTCCCAATTTACGCTCCCTGATACTTTTGAAAAATCTTAAAAGTACAGCGATCAGTTCACAAGAAGAAAAGATTAATCATCAATTTCAAACTGAACGGAGTCGAAAGAAAGGACCGATTTTGAAGAAACTTGTGTATCTGTGTATCGGTAATTTGAACTTTCCTTTCGACATTTTGATACATCTGTTGTCTTTTCCTTCCCTTCTAGACGTTCGCATTCATCACTGTGCCACGCTAACTGACGTCGTTTTTGAGGAAGTCGCGAGAATTCACCGATTTCGTAATCGTGAGAGGTTAATTTTAATATGTTGTTGTTCGATTACGTATGACGGGATCGATATTCTAATGGTGGACGGTAATTCTCTTGAAGAACTGCGTTTAATCTATTGCTACAAGCTGAGTATTAAAAATTTCTGCGATTGGACAGCAAAAATTTGCCAGAAAAATTGGAGTTTTTATTTTTATATTTCTTACTTTTACAATAATCGGCCATTTTTTTATTCAATGGGAGACGACCTTCAGGGGAAAGAGTATTATTGTTGAAACTTTAATCCCCCCCCCCCCGATTAATTCCTTTTTATTAACTTGCTTCGATTTTTTTAGCCGCGTTTCAGTGATCTCAAAATCTTTACAAAATATGTATGAATAATTTAGAAAAAAATGCCATCGCGATTTATTATTAGCTATATTTTTTTTTCATTTTTTCATTTTTTTTGTATGTCGACTCACTCACTGTTATTATACCACCCTTGACAAAACGACCATCAGGTATTTTCTAAGCTATTAGAATAGCACAGTTCATTTAATTTCATCTCCTGTCATTATAGTCGGAATCCTTTTTCTGTGATCTGTTCTAACTTTGAAGAAGGATGACCATGTATGTAACTGTGGCACCTGTCAACTTCAGATATATGTTATAATATATGTGATACTTGAGAATTTAAAAAATAAAAATAGGCTTACCCCAGGAATCAGAAACATTCCAACATTGAACAACCCTGCAGCAGATAAACGGACGCGATCTTCATCAATTTGAATCAGTGTTGCCATAATCTAAATTTTAAAGACGTAGCAGTTTAATCTGAACTCTCTAAATGTTCTTGACAAAATGAAGGAATTGAGACCGAAATTTTTGTAGCTACTGCTTGGACCTCTTCGGAGCAGGACTCTGCGATAACGTGTTCGCGAAAAACACGAACCTATAATTAGAAAAATATAAAAGGAATATAAATTTGATTCTCAAGTAGTAAATATTGAGTATTTCTCAAGTAGTAAGTAATATTGATTCTTATTTTTATGTGCCTAGCCTATTTTAGAAATGGCTGTTGTCCACAACCTGATTAACGGGCAAGTCAGCGGCGGAGAGAAGGATCAATATTCGAATCCAATCGACGAAGAACAAAAAAGGTAAAGCGAGGACGTAGTTCTCTATCACTTCGTGGGTATGACTGAAAGTGTATATATAGGCAAAGGCGAAGCTAATAACCGCGAGGAATTTCGTTAACAAAATAAACAAGGCAGGCATCGAGAATATATAATTGATTTCTGACGATGCCCGGCAAAGATATTTAAATATCAGGGTACTTCGACTCAACATATTTGTTGAGGCGATAATGTGTTGACACATAAGCTTACGACGGTATTGGGTTTCACTTTAGTGTACTACATTGTAACAAATTAGAATACAGTAGGATAATTTGTTAGAACATACCATAGGCTGTAGTAGTTTGGAGAACAATAATTCAAGATAGAGTAGGGCCACTAAAACGAGAAGTAGGACACCATATATAGAGGGTAGAGAAGACATAAGGTAAGTCTAAACAGAATCCATCAGTATCCTTGCGTCAACGGGTTTCGGCAACTCGTTATCTTCTGTTGCTTGATTCTTAACACCTGGTCTAACGGAAGATTAAGGAGTTGAGGTCTTGACGTCGTTGACAATGAGAGAAAGAAAACAAAATTAATTAATACGGAAAACAGGTAAGTTTCCTTCACAACTGTACTTGAGTGACATGACATGAAAATAAAATTAGTAAATGTTCTGTGGAGAGTGACAATGAGAGAAAGAAAACAAAAAAATTATTTAGTACGGAAATAGGTAAGTTTCCTTCACAACTGTACTTGTGTGGCATGACATAAGTTCAAAATAATTCGTAAATGTTCGGTGGAGAGTTGTCTATTCTATACCTGGTCTGACTTTGTAGTCTGTGCCTGGGTTGATTTAATAAGTTTAGGAGAGAAAAAAAAAACAAAAAAAACATAAAGAGGGGAGAAAACAAAGAGGCTAGGAACAATGAGTGATGTAGGTATTTGAGGATTGAGCCTGGTCTAAAATTATAGTAGTCTATTTTCCAGGCATGCATGTAATTTTTAAACATAAGACATTTTATATATTCTGCTCAAGTCTTGTCCCTTCAAAGCCATTTGTTTACTTACTCTATTACTTCTTTCACTCCGATCAGGTCGCGAAATTTTTCAAAGTCCTTTTTTCCAAGGGGTTTTGTGAACATATCAGCCAACTGATTTTCAGTTGGTATATTGCGTAGGATAAGGGTTCCCTGCTCCTACTGCTCACGGATAAAAAATATTTGGTGTGAATATGTTTTACCCGTTGATGGTTTTCTGGATTTTCTATAATGCTGATCGCACATCGGCTGTCACAGTAGATTGGAATTTGCCCGACATCGATTTTGAGTTCGCCCAAAATTGTCTTCAGCCAGATGGCTTCTCTGGATCCCTCTGAGGCAGCATAGATCTCAGCATCAGTTGTCGATAATGCCGTAGCGCGTTGTCTCTTGCTTCCCCATGAGATTGGCCCACCAAAAAGCTGGAATAAGATCCCGGTGGTTGATTTCCGTGCAATGAGGTCCATAGCAAAGTTTGCGTCGGTAAAACCTTGTAGGGGTGACTGCTCTCTGTTCGCCATCTCGCCTCCGTAACGGATGCCAAAGTTGCCGGTCCCAGCAAGATAGGAAAAAATTAGTTTTACCGCTTCCCAATGTCCTGGTCCAGGATTGGAGACATAAGCTGCGACTTGGTTAACTGCCAGCGCTATATCAGGACGGCTCATGGCCATCAGATACATTAAAGATCCAAGGGCTTCTCTTACTGGGGTGGCAGCCATTTTGTTGCGGTCGTCTTCTGATTTCGGTGCCATCATTGGAGATGGTCTGTTGTCTTTGTTGGCGGGAATTGGCGAGGGGTGGCAATCTGCCATGTTGTATCGTCTAAGCATCTTTGCAATAAAATCACTTTGATTAATATACAGAAAGCGGTTCGGCCTATCGCGGTTGATGTCGAGGCCGATGAATCGGCTTGCCGGTAGATCTCTAACTTGAAAGTGGGTGCGGAGATACTGTAAGATGGCGTCGATAGCACTGGTTCTGTTGCTGCACAGGAGGCCATCATTTACATAGATGATAAGGATTGTGTATTCTCCATCTAACCCGAAACGGTAGTAGACACAAGGGTCGGATTTGCAGCGGATGAAGTCATATTTCGTGATGAAGTCGTCGAATTTTTCAAACCAACATCTTGAAGACTGCTTTAACCCATAGAGGCACTTGAGTAATTTGCAGACTTCATCTTCTCTACCCTGCAGTGCATACCCCTCTGGCTGTAGCATGTAGATCTCTTCTTTGAGGTCCCCGTAGAGAAATGCGGTCTTGATATCCAGCTGGACCATTTCAAGGTCTTTGGCTGCTGCTATTGACAGGACGAGACGAATTGAATACTGTTTCACGACCGGAGAATATGTTGCAAAGTAGTCGATCCCGTAAAGTTGTGCGTAGCCACAAGCAACAAATCGGGCTTTGTACCTCGCTGCTGCTCCCTTGTGGGCTGGTTTGAAATCAAGGACCCATTTTCCCTTGATGGCCTTCCGGTTCTTCGGAAGTGGAACGATCTGCCACGTCTTGTTGTCCATGATGGAGTCGTATTCGTCTTGGATCGCAGCTTTCCACTTCTCAGATTCTGGGCAAGTCAAGGCATCATTATAATTAATAGGGACGTATGGTTCCAGAAGTAAGGCGCTAGTTGGTTGGAATGATTCTCTGTTGATGTCGTAGTCCAGCGTGAGTTCTTTGAATGCCTCTTCAGTGACTGTGTCAACAGTTTTGTCGTCGACCACAGCAGACATCCCTTTGAAACTTTTTACCTTGATGTATTTAGGGTTGAGCATACGAGTCGATCGTCGAAGTCCTACTTCTGAATCAGTTTGGATCTGTTGTAGTTGGTTGGTTGGTACTTCAATCTGCTGTGCTGGCCCATCAATCTCCATGCGTTCTCTTCCAGTCGTCTCATCTTCATTTCCTTCGGTGGTAGGTGTACGCTGTTCATCTACTTCCATTGTTGTAATAGCTCCGCCAGGGGGAATGTAATCGGTTTGGGCATCACGAATAGGAGGTTCTTCAGCTGCATGTGGATTCACTTGGTCAACCCCTTCAGTCATGATTTCATCTTCATTCTCTGTCGTTCTAATATTTGCGCGAGCCGGTTCAATTTTCTGGTCAGTGAAAGGATCAATCTGAATTTGAGAGTCTATTAGTAAGTCAATTGCATTCGGAAAAGGAATTTCTCCCTCGTATCCTCTCAATTCGTCAATGATGACGTCCAGACTAATCACTACCTTTCGTTGTGTTAGGATATATACACGGTAGGCCTTGGAAGACTCGCAGAAGCCCACTAGAACTCCTTCAATGCATTTCGGTTGGAATTTGGTTCGTTTTACATCCGGAACGTGGACGAAGGTTCTTGATCCAAAGATTCGAAGGTGTGATAAATTCGGTTTTGTTCCATTCCATTTTTCAAACGGGGATGAAGTTGACTTGCTTGACGGGATCCTTTTTAAAATGTAGGTCGCGTATGCAACGGCCTCTGCCCAGAGGCTAGGTGGTAACTTGCTTCTGCTCGCATACAGCATTGATCTTGCCATCTCCACTACAGTCCTATTCTCCCGTTCGGCCACTCCGTTCTGTTGTGGTGTGTATGGGGCGCTCGTTTCATGGATGATTCCTAGTTCAGTCAATCTGTTACTTTGCCTCGCACTTACGTATTCTGCAGCATTGTCCGATCGTAAGACTTTAATCTTGTATCCAGTTTGAGTCTCCATCTTTATCCTGAATGATTCGAAATGATCCGGGATTTCTGACTTATTCTTCATAAAATAGACGTCGAACCATTCCGTCCATTCATCTTTGAATAATGCGAAGAATCGGGCTCCCCCCCAACGAAGCGTTGGACATCGGACCGCAGTAGTCGGTGTGTACTCGGTCCCCACAGGCCTGGGCCGCATGTGTGCTGGGATGGTTGTAGGATGTCTTGTGCATTTTTCCTTGGGCACACCCGAAACACTTGTAGATTATTTCTCTAAATGTCTTCCATTCTTCTTCTGTAAATTGAAAAATGTTGAGCCCGTCAACCAGTACTTGTGTCGCCATCCGTTTTAAATTCTTGAAATTCACGTGGCCTAGTCGCTGGTGTAGTATTTCAGGGGAGACTCTTTGGCCCGTTGATGTTGCAGCTGCAGCGTGGTCGATGTTCACTTTCGATCTGATCTTGAGGTGGTACATAGTACGAGCTGCACGTTCACCCTTCACGAAGATGTTGCCGTCAGGGCTCAAAATGTTTACACTAGTGCCAGTGAAGACAGCTTTCATGCCCGCTTCTGTGGCAGAGCCAATAGAGAATAGATTGGTACCTAACTCAGGTACATGCAACACTGGTGAGATAACTCGTTCCAGTTCATTCTAAAATAAAGTAGGAGAAATTGGGATTCAGTAATGGATCATCTGGACTTTATACATTTATACGGATAGGTGTGGTTGTACCTCAGTAATGACTCTTACACTTCCCTGTCCGTGTACAGGGAGAGATGTGCCTCCAATTCCCGTGACCATCCAGGAACCGAGTTCAATAGGCTGGTAATCCATTAGTAGTGACAGTTGGTCTGTCATGTGGGAGGTCGCCCCTGAGTCTGCAAACCAGTCGAAGACACTTCTGGCTAAGTAACATGCAGAAGCGGGGTACCCAGAGTCTTTCTTAGTGAAATGTTCTTTTGCGAGTGTGCGGGCGGAAATCAATTTCCTACAGTCAACCGTGTGGTGGGAATCTATTTCGCAATAAATGCAGTTCCAGATTTTCTGGGGGGTTTCTAGATTGGCGCCTTCTTGTTTTGTGGCATGTTGATTAACACCACCACCTCTAGGCCCTCCATAATTGCCACGACCACCGCGTCCTCTAAAGCCGCCACGTCCTCGGCCTCTTTGGCCTCCTCTATTTGTTGCATAATGGGCGTTATCAACCCTGGATTCTATTAGTTAAGAAGGGAGTTGATTTTTAGTATGAATGGATACTTGACTTCGGTTCGAGAGAAAATTAAAATCATACCGGGAACTGTGGCTTGGAATGCGACTGAGTTGGTAGGTGGTGCTGGGGTCTGTACTGCATAGGATGCCACGACTCCCTCTTCAGCTATCAGTCGTTGAGCTAAATTATCGATGGTTTTCTCGTCTCTAGGGACATTGGTCCATGCTGAACGGACATGTCGGTAACTCTCAGGTAGTGTTTGCAACATCCTATTGATGATGTATTTGTCTTGCAGGGGACTGCCCATCTCTCTTAGTTTGTTAGCATCGTTCATGATACAGTTGATGTGATATCTAATATCCTTTCCTGCATTTGATTTCGATAGAGCGAAAGTTGTTTGAATTGTATCGATTAATGTGTATGATTAGGATAGACCTGGATTGTGTTGATAATTGAAGATTCTAGTGATGAGTTGTTGTTCAATCTCATCAGCTTGGGCAGCGAATAGGGTGCTGATTTTTACCCACATTTCTCTGGCTGTTGGCAGCCCGTAAAGGTTTTGCTTCTGACTAGAATCGATGGAAATCAAAATTGAATTTCGAATGATGATGTCTTTTTGATTCCACAGGTCGATGGCTGCCTGATTGGTGATTGCATTGTCTGCGTTTCTGGCCTGAATAGGATAATATAGTTGTTTTAGTTCCTTGAATGGAATTGGAATAATGTGCAGGCAAATGTCTTGATCGACAATGTTTACGTGTCGATTTGATTGATATTTGATTTTTGTCTAATTTGAGTTAAGACACTAGATATGTTGCATGTGGTGTACGACTGAGTTCCAAAGCGAGAGAGAAATAGGAACAAATTAAATTTAGTTTTACTCAAGTGAAGTTATTACTTAGGAAGAGAGGAGAAAGTACCAAGGGGGGGGGGGAGAAAAATGAGTTAAATGTGTGTGTGTGGGACCTTTGACTAGACAGAATTGTCTGTACATGTGGCATCGCTTTGGGTGTAACTTTAGGTGGTCACCAATGCAACATATTTCGTGTTTAAATCAATAAGTCACTATGCATGTTAGAGTAAAATTTGCTGTAGTAACTGTATAGGTACATGCATAGGAGAGGAGAAGAAAAAAAAGTTTACCACATTGGGTCGGGCTAAGATGTCACCGCCAGCAGTTGGTTCAATCAAGTGCTTGAGACCATGCTGTTCTAGAATGCCTAGGAACTCGTATTTCCAGTCGAAGTGGTTGGTGCCATCAAATTTCACAATGTGGGCCATGTCTTTGAGACAGTTTCCCACTGGGGCGTTGTTCGCCATGATTAGTACTACAATTCGAGGGAAAGAAGAAAAAATTGTAATTTGTTCTCACAGATTCAGCTAATACGTAACACTGGGCCCATAACCTGTTGAGGCGATAATGTGTTGACACATAAGCTTACGACGGTATTGGGTTTCACTTTAGTGTACTACATTGTAACAAATTAGAATACAGTAGGATAATTTGTTAGAACATACCAAGTAGTTTGGAGGACAATAATTCAAGATAGAGTAGGGCCACTAAAACGAGGAGTAGGACACCATATATAGAGGATAGAGAAGACATAAGGTAAGTCTAAACAGAATCCATCAGTATCCTTGCGTCAACGGGTTTCGGCAACTCGTTATCTTCTGTTGCTTGATTCTTAACAATTTTCTCCATCCTGTATTTGTTCATCCGAATTATAACGTTTAAGATAAAAACTCCAAAAAAGAGGACTAAATTATTCTTCGTACCCTCTGGAAGAAGTTGGTATCTGGTCTTTATCGACAACTCCAAAGGACGAGTATGGTAATAAGAGTTCCGTGTAATGGGCGATAATGTAGTAACAAATGTGGGCCAAGAGAAATGTGCTATCAAACATCACGAAGATTAAAAATACAAATGAGAGTATTGCTGTTTTGATTGGTAAGGCGTCCATAGCTGCCGGCAAGACTGACTGAAATATTGGTGTGAACACTGATATCGTACCTGTTGCCTACCTTAATAAAATGCGGTTTTGCAACCGAAAAAAAGATTAGTATTCATACAGAATAATGAAAATAAAAATAATGAGTATCCCTTTAACTTAATAAGTGACAAAGGTTGACACGGGTTGACAATGAAAGGTCTGTGGATGATGATCAAGTTTTTAAGTACTAAGGTGCACTAACCGTCGTAACAACGAGAAAAAAGCCAATGATAAACCGTGTCATTACAGAGCTCTTGTGCTGCCTAATAAATGGATCTCCAAATAGTCTCTCGACTTCTTGAATGGCCTCAACTGCTCTTCGTAGTTGACGGTAATGAGACACTATCCAACGAGATATTAAGAACTGAGAGGAAATCGACACCCAATTAACGCCAAACACAACAGCCATCATAATCGGCAGATCTGGATCAATTGATAAACTTATTGTTTGACTCATTGATGAATAAATTAATCCGACAGAAACTGTTAACTGCAAAACTAATAATAAAATGAACCACCAGGTAGTGAGATGTCTAAGAGAGAAGGTGAATCTGACAAATTTCTTCGAAATTAAATCTTGCTCTACAGTAAAAGGTATCATGCCACACGCTTGGCATAGACTGACAAACGGACGAAGCTGTTCAAAGACAGACATGACGATCTACACAGTTTTAGCGAGAATGACGAAAACTTGCGAAATGCTGGGTCCTTTTTATTCGATCTTGAAAGTGCTGCCTTCAAATTGGTTTCCGTTGCCATGACATCATGAGTGCATGTTTACCCCAACAAAAGGCAAAGTTACGAGTTAGCAATTTTCATAAATGAGCGTAAAGTTATAATGGGTGCCACACCTTGTCGTTTAATTCGTTATTGATTGGATGGATGTAAACCATTTTTATAACTGTTTAACCAGGAGAAAAAACTTGAAAAAAACACACACAGCAATGTAGTTTCTCGAGCGCAAAACACGTTACCTGATGTAAAGTCCGAACTGTAGTCAAGTAAGTGATGGGGAGTATGATGCGCCCATCACAAACACAAATAAAGAAGAACACATTAAATTTGGCATCAATAAAGATGAATTAAAAGCAAACGCAAGTGCAAGCGCTATCAAAGAATTTTGAAAGCAAAAATGAAGACTGTTAAGACGAATGAAAAAATTACCGGTACTAAATTTCCCCCCAATTTTTTTTTTTCAATTTCGGAGCTGTTGTTTTTATTAATAATCCAACACAAAATTGCAGCTCCCATTTTGATTGCTCAAAAGTCAAAACCACCACCAATGATGTTTGGGGATATTTGAGGGGGTGTTGCTGGTCAACACTAATACCATATGCACGGTCAACAATAATATAATACCATCAAATTCTTCTAAATCGTTATTCATTAAGGAAATCGCCAAATTTAAAATTTTTTAGATTTTGATCTCATAATGTAAAAAAAAAAATATCAGAAAAATCATCCACGAGAAACTGAATTCCGGATCTAAATTTGCAGAGGTAGTGGAATTCTGTACCCATTAGACAATCGAAATCTAATAAGCTTCTAGAGATGAAGATGCCGCTGAATCCAACGTCTGTTTCTAATACCATTTACCTGTACATTTATCTGTACCATTTTCGCTTTCTATCAGCAAAGCGGATCAAACGAAATCAAACAGGGATCCGCGTTTGCTGTCGACTCAACGAGCGTCAAATCGGTGGCCGACTTCTTGACGCAGTCCTTATCCTTTCCGTTCTGATGAAATCCGTGCCGAACGTTTCGGCCCGTTTTGGCAGTATAGAGGCATCGAGAACGTGTCGCACTGTGTCTGTGTGTCTCTCGCCCACTGAGCTGACGTGCGGGACAGGTTCCAGTTTGCCGTGTTGCTGGACACGAAAATAGGTGCAGTACATATGATAGTATATGTTAGTATATATGAGCATTAGTACCCAATAGACGGTGGAGCTCCTTCATGCTGGCCTGGCCTGGGATAAAGTTTTCTTGGCCTGATCCCTGCTCCACTAGATGACTTTATTTGGGCGGGGTGCTGTCGGAGTCGGTCGGAGCCCAGGAGGAGCAGGAGAGCTGATGCTGTCCTCGGTGCTGGCCAAAAGCTCAACCAGTTTGCTGAAAGGACATCATATCTTCTAACCAACTGCCAAGTTGTCGAGATCCTTTTCCGCAGAATGACGATCAAATAGCAGGTTTTTATATCCTGGGCCTCTCGGATCTTGTGCTGCTCCGTGCCTTCACTAACGTTCGCTTTCTCATCTTCCGCTTCCGGACAACGTTCCACGGACGCTCTGATCGTATCAATCTGATCAAAAAATATTATGAGTTTCCTGAACGCGCCGGCTTTTTCAGGGACCTTCTGCAGCGAAATGACTCCGGCCTGGAAAGAATTTAAACTTTTAGACTAATTGAAATGACAAATTGATGTTGGACGATACTTTGTTGTCGTGGCGAAATCAAATTTTTGATAATTCGACTCCTGAAGGAAGAAATCCGTTCGAAAGGACGACGAGTCGACGACTGTCACTAGCTGGACTCAGAAGGGACTTCCCTTGTGTTATTCAGCCTCACCCTCCAACATGAGTCGTCTATGTCTATTGCGGAAAAGGAGGTTGACTTTTTTAACTTTTTATTCCTAATATAGGAGCGTATGAGTCGCGACTTGCTGCGCTCCTTCTCGGCCACTTGGGTGTTGACTCCAATCAGAATGTCCTGTAGAATCAACAAAAATAAGAATAAACATTTAGTTCATTGGATATTTCCTGGTTTATTCCTGCGTAAAAATTAAGGAAATGAACCTTGACAAAGCCGAGGACTTATTGGTGGAGTTTGAGATATTCTTCCTGCAGCTCCTTCGACTTGATGAGCGGATCGACGAGAAGCGGGTACTAGGTAAGGCGGAGCGTGACAAATAAAATGCATTCAAAATTTCCGCGCCTGTATTCAAATGAGAAAATTTCAAATGAGTCACTGCCTTATAGCCTTGTACTCGCATTGCCCATCGGTGCCCTGCCCATACACCAATCCTGTCCATGTCGGGATCAACACATTTTTCGAAATACTTCTTATTCAATAGAATCCTAAATTATAATTTGATTTATAATGAAGTCCTATTTGAAGCATAGGTTTAAAAAACTTTAATAACTATATCTAGCTATCATCTATTCCGCAAAATTTTTATTATTTTCAAAAGATCGGCAGTGTAGGCTACTATAGCATATTCGCAACATTTCTGATTTAGAAGACTATCAAAACTCAAACGATATTCCGCCAATTAATTTTTTCCTTGACGTTTTTCCATGCGTGGAAGTTGAATGAGAAAAAGGAACATTTTAATAACTGTATTGCATTATAATTAAATTTAGGCCTAGTTTTGTTGATGCCTATAAATAAAACGATATAATCTTCCTAGATATAAAATTTTTTATTATATATAATTGATATAGTCTATACAGTATATAAAAAAAAATGGACTCTAATTAATAATTTAACACGTCCAGTATTTATTTATTTTGATTATCTAAAAAATTTACATAAGAAGTAGTTAATTTCTTCAAAATAAAGGTGCAATAACGTTGAAATAACATAGAGTACACGACAATGCGTACACGATTAAGACAATTTCTGTTATCGTCTGCTGGCTCTAAATCATTTAGGCTACCGAGGTCCATAAGCCTCTCCCCCTACGGGGAGGAGTTGAGCAAATACACGGTAGATGACACGATATAGGGCTGTTCGACATCTTTTCTAACATTTTTTGCCATCGCGGCAACGCAGCATTTGAGTCAAGATGATGTATGCTACAATTGTCCGCCCCGCCTTGTCTGACCAATTGACGTAGGTCACATAATGTCAGATTTGGTCTGACGTCATCTGACCTTCGTTAGTATGACATGTAGGGGATGGTTGTGAACTAGGATAGCTATCGCCTGACGACATAGGTGTGATGGAATGGCACAGATAAATAGACAATTGGAGAACTTGGCGATATTTGAAGATAGAATCGACACAGCGTGGAAATATAAAAAGCGATGTAAAGAGAAAAGGTGAATTATAGAATGCGATAGACATTGATGCCAAAATCGTATGGTTAAGAGAGACAAGGGGGGGGGGGAAACTGGCGAGTGTTGCATACGGGATACAATCCTTTAGTGTCTAACGATCGAATATGGCTTTCTTCCGGATGCGATCGCTAAGGCGAACTGGGGGCGGATGTGAGCTCGTCCGGGTTCTACTTCCGTCGCTCTGCTTCGGGATGTCGCTGTGAAGTGGTGATGTTTTGCCGTTCCCTGGTTCGGACACGTCGCTGCTACCGCCAATGAGAGTATCACCATCAGAGAAACCTGCACTTCTGTTGGCGACGGTATCGAGATTAATCTCGCCGTCCTCCTCGCTAAAGATGGGCCGGAGAAATCGACGATTTCTCCATAGAACGCTCCCGCTGGCGAATTTAATGCGGTAGTCGCGATAGCGGCCAAGTCACACTACTACGCCTACATGGCTCCATTTTTTTAGATTTCGGGTCCTGTATGCGTACCTGGGCCCCAAGCGGGAGCCGTGATAAGGGTTTGGTGCTAGCGTTGTAGCGGGTTTTTACAGCGGCGTTGATTTCGGCTTGTCGATCACGGGCGTCCATTACGGCTTTCCATTTGTCGGCAAATGCCGTTTGATGGGCCGGGATAATCGACCGAGTTTGATGGCCAAAAACCATCTAGGCCGGTGATACTCCGTTTGCTCGTGGGGTGTTACGAAATTCAAGCACACCTTGAAGAAACTCCTCGGAAGATAGGTCGCCCGATGGGGAGATTTTTCCACCAATTCCTTTATTGCGCTGACCGCGGCCTTCGCATGGCCGTTGCTTTGTGGGTAATATGGGGTGGAATTACTCCACACAACGCCCCACACACATCTTTTGAGCGTGGATTGGAAAGCTCCTAAGTCAAATTGTGGTCCGCCGTCGGATTGGAGCCGAACAGAGACGCCCGCCATTTTTTTTTAAATACTTAGGTTGGTCGTAGGAGGTTTATTTTTTTTTTTAATCAGAAAGATGAAAAAGTAGTCTTTATCTTTCTGATTTTTAATTTCCAAAAAGTGTTAGGGTTCTACAGGTAAATTCATCGTTTTGAAATATTGATTCACCCAAAAAATTGATCGCATGGCCTGTCCCTACCCGCGGCATGGCCTTAGGATATGGCGGGGAGAAATCCTTTGTCTGCAGTAAGGCGTATCCCATACCTTTTGTTCGGGACGCGTCGACTTTAATGACGGTCTCACGGCCAGGATCAAAATGGGCCAACACGGGGGGTGACAAAAGCGTTGTTTTCACCACCTCGAACGAACGTTCCTGGTCTTCCGTCCATTCGTACGCGTTTTGGGTGCTCAAAAGAGGGCGGAAGGGTCCTTTTGCAGCCGCAACTTCCGTTGAAAAATCCGAAAGCTGCTCCACCAACTCTAAAATGGACCGGTGCTCCGTGATATTGGTGGGTTGGGGGAATTTGGCGATGGCCTGTAATTTGCTTGGGTCTACTGTTACCCTGTTACCTTGATGAATTTCATAGCCAGCCCACACCAGCTTCTTTTGAGCGATTTTAAACTTCTCCACGTTGAGAGTGATTTTCGCTGCACGCGCGGCCTGTAAAATCGCGCACATGCCCTTGACATGCAACGGGAATGACCGGTTGAAACGTAGGATGTCATCCACCACTCTGACCATGTTTTGAAGTGTGCCAAAGGCGGCGTCTGCCCGCCGATTATATTCATCGCCCGACGAACAGAGGCCTATTGAGGCACACAGGAACTTATAACGTCCCCAGGGCGTCATAAAGGTGGTGGACATAAAGATGCTGGCTCGCTGCGTGATGGGGGATCTGAAAATATCCATTAGTGGCATCGAAGCTGCTGTAGAACATGGCTTCAGTGTCGATTTCCGCCACCGCGTCCCTCGGCCTGCGGGTCGAGGGGGGTGGGACGGAGAACATGACTATTGAAAGACTCCCGTTTCCCGACCTGTTGCCCGAAAGGCTTGACCGTGTGATCAATACTTTCGGCCGACAGGTATAAGGTCTGGGTACGAAGGCCTCATGCGGTGTTAGCTATTATGGCCGTTACAATCGTTCCGGGACTTACTGTGTGATAGGATGTGATGGGGGGTAGGTGCGTCTGCATATAACCGGCGTAGCCGGATTTAGTAGAGATCTTGTCTTCTAATTGAAAACCCTCAGTTCTGGTTTGCGAATGTATCTTTCGATTTGTTTCTTTGGTGGTTAATTTAATTTTGTTTTGTAGGTGGGGGAAAAGGGAATGGTTTTTAGTTTTTTCTGTAGTTTTAATTTGTTGTCTAGCAATGCTCGAGGGGGTGCTTGCTGGTGGGAGGAATGGGAGTGGATCAGCGATTGAAAATTCTTTCGTTGGTCAGTCGCGTGGTCGCCCTCGTAAAGAGAGGCGACTCACCTATATTGCTGCGTCGTTTGTTGTTGTGGTTCCGTTATTTCTTCGGTAAAGTGATTGCCTGGCTGGATTTCCAACTTGGATTATTTCTAGTGGTCACTCGTATTTTTGTGTGCAAGTAATTGATTCTTGTGTTGTCGAGATTCTTCCTTGTGACTGTTTGTCCAGCTGTCGTTGGATTTCTGACTTGGATTTAGTTGTGGACGCTGACAACCTTGTTGATTAACGTGGAGTGTCGATTCTTGGAGTTTAGTGCGTAGGGCTGATACTGGAGCTGGTTGATTGATGATGGGCCTTCTTTTTGAGTTTTGGTTTTTTTAATTGTTCTGATTTGAGGAATTTGGCGGGTTTCGATTGCCCGCTGATTTGCCATGGAAGAGGCACGATAGAATTTTGTTTTGGTCCCCGATGGCTTTGATTGTTTGTTTGGGTAATTTACTCGGTACTTTTCAAATTTTTTAAAGCAAAAAGTGAGTGTTTGGAATTCCAGCCGGTGTAGTTGGAGTCTGTTGCCACACCACGCAAGTTACGGAACGGAAAATACAAAAAACACAGCGAGTTTTTCGAGCTAATGTATTCCGGGACGTGCTGCCAGTTGCCAGCCAACGGCAATGAACACGATGACAAAAACACGGGATAAATCGTCGGGGGCACAAAATGTCCTCCGGACCACGCGACTGACGGAAAGAGTTGGAAAGTATCCAGCAAAGAGATCCCGTGACGGGCTTTACAAATTACGGGACACCCAAATGAGATATACGCACACACACACTTAAACACACACACAAATTGAATAAAGACGAAGGTACGTACGTAAAGGCAGCCACGTTACGTGACGGTCCAGAAACGGAAAATCTGGAAGAAATGGGGAACATAAATGGAGAAGACATGAGCGGAGATGTCTCTTCGCCCTTCGTCTCCAATTCACTTACCCCTCGCGCAGCCTTGCGAGGTTCACATTAAATTGGACACACTTGGTCGGCTCAGGAACGCCAACACAGCCACACAACCGAAAAAAAGTGCCTGGTCCCCTAGTCATATGCAGCGGCGCACGTATGCATCATTTGTACTTCCTTCCCCTCGTATCGTTACCTCGTTCGTCGTTTTAAGTCAGGTGAGGCCTTGGTGGAGGGATTTTTTTCATTACGCTGTGAAGTGAATGTTTGTTTTGGTTATGCAGGTTGACAGGAGGTTGTTGATTTTGAGCTGTAGTCTTGGGTAGATGTTGGGATCGAGGCCCAGGGGGTGTCAGAGTTGAGAAGGAGTTTTTCTTGGGGGAAGAAGGACTGAAATTGTTGGCGGAGGGCGTTTTGGTGGGCAAACTTTTTTAGGACGATTTTTTAGAACGATTAGGACGTGGTTTTCAATTTCTGGGCAGCCAAAGCGGCAACTGGGATTCGCTTCGTTGTTGATTTGGTGGGTGAACGAATTTAGGTGGGTGTTGCCTGATCTTAGGCAGTGGAGGCAAGTTGAAGAGGCATGGTCTTTGGTATGATGCCACGGAATGATGCCTATTTTGCTTTTCATTAGGACACTGGGCTTTTTGCATTTTTTCAGGTTGAGTAGGACGGAAATCCCCCATTCTTTTTTTTTAGTATAGATAATTATTCTCCCGGGGAGAGTTCGTTCGCGATGTAGTTTCAGGGAGGTGAGTGGGCTTCTTCAGACGCTAGCCAATCTTTTTTTCCTTTTCCAGCTATACCGGTGTAGCTGGGATCGAGTATAATAGTGTGACGATTGCTCCACATGATTTGTGGCAACTCAGTGGGTGGTTCCTGATTTCAACTATGCATCGGTTTTTTGGGGTCTACGTGGACAAGACGGCTTTGATTGCAGCGCTCGAGTCAGAGAAGATGTGGATTCCTGGTGATGGGGGTCGTAGATGTATTTGATCGAAAGCTCTTGTTTGATTCCATGGAACTCTGCAGAGAAGATGCTTGATCCTGCTGTGAGGCGCAAGGAGCCGGAGGAGTCAGGTGCAGGGATGTAGAAGGCTCACGAAGTGACGATGGTATTTCGGGTTACTGAACCATCCGTGTCGATCATGATGTCAGGGGCAATGATTTCAGATATCATAGATTCAAATAGGTGTTAGACATCATTTTGGTTTGCTGATGCTTTTTCGCATGGGGAACCATTTTGCGATTGTTGGGTGGGCTTCATGGAGAAAGCGGTTTTTTAGTTGGTCCGTCAGGGCTGCTGGATGTTAGAAAAGGGCCGGGGTTGTTGATTTGATTTTTTCGCATATTAGTTTAGGCTTGGGTAGCATCTCAGTGGCCACTGTTAGGAAGTATAAAATAGAGACTTGGCTGTTTGGTACGCCAGATTCTCTGGGTGCTGGCTAAGGTTGACGAGGTACCTAGTTCCTATCCACATTTCTTCTATCGGAGACCTGTTCAGGTCCATACCTGTTTCAGCGTAGATAACTTCCGTGGGTGTGGAAGATTTAAATCCGAGTATAATTCTGAGTATAAATCGGGAGGCAGTGTCGATTTTCTGTAGGTGAGATTTGCTGGCGGAGCTGTAGGCTAGTAGTCAGTAATCGATGCGGCTGCTGACTAAGTTCTTGTAGAGGGTGCACAAGCTGTTGATTTTGGGGCGTAAGTAGATTTAGAGATGATGGAGAAGACGTTCTTGAGACGGATGCATTTATTCACCACCATTCATATGTGGTCTTTCCACAGCAGTTTTGAGTCTAGAATCAGTCCTAGGAAATTTACTTTAGGGCCGTTTGGGATGCGGTGGCCGTTTATCAATAGCAGAGGGCCGTCTTGTCGTCTCGTTGGTTCATACAGCCGAGTGAATGAGACCGTTGAGTATTTCGATGCCGAAAATTTTAATTTCCATTTACAGCCCCATCTTGACACTTTTTCGATGTAGTTGTCGCTTTCACGTCGATGGGGCACTTGACTATTGTCTAGATAGTGACGCCGTCGGCAAAATAGTAGGCGGTTTACGTTAGATGGGGGGAGGGAAGTCGTATAGCATAATGTTGAACAGAAGTGGGCTGATAACTGCTCCTCGGGTTACTCCGTTTGATATCTTTTTCTGATGTGATGTGTGGCTGCCGATTCTGATGACGACTGAGCGATCGCGAAGGAAGTCAGAGATCCAGTTCAGGCAGTTACCGTGGACACCTACTTTTAAGAGCTTGGATAGGAGGCTATTTGTCCAGACGGTGTCATAAGCTTTGTTAATCTCCAAGAAAACCGCTACACTAGTTTTTTTTTCTTTAAAGCTCCTCTTTATGTCATGATCGATTTTGATTAGGTATGAGGTAGGTCCGTAAGTGATCAGGTCTGTGGTACATCAATTTTTCCTGGAGATTGCTTGCTCTGAGCCTATGATGTTTTTTTCGGTTCCACGAACCAAGATTGGCGGGTAGTAACGATCCTCTCGAATAATTTGGCTAGCCACGAGGTGAGGATAATTGGGCGGTAGGAACTTACTAAATCAACGGGTTTTCCTGGCTTCAGGAGGGGGATCACAGTGTCTTTTTTCAGAGGTCGGGGACGAATTAATTGGAATATTTGACGTTAAAAAGGACATTGATTTTGTTGGAGGGCGATAAATTGGTTAGCATATCGTAGTGGATTTGGTCGATGCCTGTTGATTTGCTGAGGGACTGCACCAGTTCGTTGAAGGCGTTTCGGTGAAGGCGTTGTTTTGATCGTTTGGCTGTCTATCTGCAATGCGTGACGTGATGATGGGTTTCAGGATAGCGTCGTATTGAGAGTGATCGATTGATGATCCGTAGAGGTCTAGAAAGAAGTAGGACTTTTCATGGGTTGATGGTGTGTGGGCGTCGTGTAGATTTTTTAGGGGTGGAATGGCCAAGATGCAGTTGTTTTTTCTTCCGACCATTGCTTTCATGAACGACCAAGTTGTTCTATCGCCGTCCTGGGGGTTGAAGCTAGATATAAACGATTTCTAGGCGATTTTTTGCGACGATGATGAGTCTTTTTTTTTGCCACACCGGCTTTTTTTTCCAGGTGGCTCTTTTGTCTGAAGATAGCGGTGAGCGACGCCACTCTCTTTCGGCTTTATTCACGTTCTCCACGGTGGCTTCGCACTCTGAGTTCCACCAAGGGCGACAGGGCTCTTTTGGAAGGTGGAAGGACTGGGTTGATTTCTTGAAACTTTTTCACTCGCGGAAGTGATCGCATCCATTCATGAGTTTAATAATTTTTTAGGAACTGTTTGGTTTTTGAAGGACGTTGAAGCGAGTTGGTGGGATAGGTCTGCGTTCCTGCTGGGCCATTTGGCCTTACAGAGAATCCATGAAGGTGGTTTGGGTGAGGATCTGATGGGGTCGGCGTTGATCGTGGTGGTGATGGGGAGATGGCCGCATCTAGTCAGAGAGCCCTTGTCGAACTAAACGCAAACCATTTAAGAGAAGGTTTGACACTTGGGTTTGGTTAAGAGGGTGGTAGAAATAGTAAATGGCGCGTCTGATGACTCACATCGGTTGCGTTCACCCAGTGTTCACTCCCGAATTCTCCGGGATTTGTCAAAAACGCAAATTGTTTAAGATAAAAAAACTTCGTTGTGATAAAATGAAGAAAAATAAGCTGATTCTAACGGCACATCGATAGACGTTATAATCGGTTGCTTTAAATACAACAGACGCGATCAAAGTTTATACTTTTTGTGAAATTTCACATTTTATTTAAGAAATGTGATTTAATTCTTAAAAATAACTCTACTTATAATTATGGCATAACGACAGACGTCGATATGTGTTGCTTTAAATATACCAGAGACGTTAAAACTTTTAATTTCTGGCCTCCATTCCTATTTTTTTATTTGGCAACACTGTTAACCTGGCCACTATTTTTAAAAGAGTATGTGAAGTTTTAAGTTGAACTTGTATATCATTCTGGATTATGAATATTAAGACATTAGAGAATTAATGAAAAACAACGACATTTAAAGAATTAATCGTCAGCTGTCAAATCGTCTTCCTCGGAAGCTTCAGCGCGCGTATTCTTCTTCCTCATTTTCGTTATCTATTTATTCAAGTCTTCCTCCAGGTCTTCCTCATCATTGGATGTTACAAGAAGTGTATCATCTAGCTTTTTTGTAGTGTTGTTTCGTAGTGCTTTTTTGGATTCGTTATCGTTATCGTTAATCGTTATTTTTTCAATTTTTCATTCGTTTCGTTCTTCGTTTCGTTAATTTAAACGTGTCGCATTTTTCTCTTTTTGCGACCGTTATCGTTTACCTTACAATTTTTTTAGAACCTAGTTTTCTCTGAATCAGCATGTATTTCTTAACATAACACGTTTAAAAATTAAAAATTACTGAGTTTTAAAAAGAAACAGTTCGCGGTGAAAACTTTAAGGTAAACTGACAAACTCGTAGACAAAAGATATGCCTATTTTATAATAAAAGAGGACGCAGGATGTATTTATTACAGCTAATAAAAACGTTGGCAGCTAGATTATCCTTGTCAGTACGATTTTTTCTACCAGCACAATGCCAACCACCAGAAAATTCTCTTTCACATGGGGCAGAAGAAGCTTGAAGAGCTAACAAAGTGAAAGCTAGCTTGGATAAATATGGAAAACGATGGCATGACTTGTCCAAAAAGCGAGAGAGTCGATTTTTTGGCGGATTCCCTCCACCCATAAAACATGAACCTCCAAATCCATTGCGATATAACTTAACAGTTCTAACTGTATCTTAGATTTACTTTACCCAGGGTTTTGAAACTGAGATTCAGGAGTAGAACTCACGGTTTTTGCATATAGTAACTTAAACTCGTGTGCATCTAGATTCCTTGGACCTTCAGTTCCCGTTTCTCTCTCTTCCTCTTGCACTTTCTCGTTATCCTCGTAATGACCTGTCTCAAGACCCTATATTTGACAAGAAAAAAAATATTAGTGAGACGGTGAGACCTCATTAAAAACGATATTTAGCCTAATACCAAGTCTTCTGCAGTTTTATTTATATTTCGTGTGACGATGTTTTGCACGGCAGCTTCTCCAGAAACAAAAAGTCGATAATTAGGGTCCAACTCAGTTGCAAGGAGATACAGGCATTCGAAATTGTCCATAGTTTCGTCAATCATGAAATCAAATCGATGATTAAGGTCGTTTTTCATAGCATCACAAACTCCTGCGAACAACGGGTTTTCATCTGAGAACTATATGCCTCTCCATATTTGTCATCCCTGATTAAGCGTTACAACCCACCACGAACCCTCAGATCGTCGTTTTCTAGTGATCTAGCTGTCCCACCAGGAAAACCTGGGCTCGCGCACATTCTCAAGAATGGGTCCGAGGCTGTGGAACGACCTGCCGGATAACATAAAGAAAATGACGGAGCTGAAGAGTTTTAAAACTCTGTTGAATAACTATTGTAACTACTGAACTATATATACTGTACTATATATTGTAACTATTGAAATAACTGTACTATTTGTTCAGTAAATGTTATAAATGACCCAAATTGTACATCTTTTCTTGAGTGACTCTAACTAAAGCGTCATTTGATCATGTAGTTGTAAAGTGCGCTATAGAAATCGAATAAAATAAAATAATAAAAAAAAATAAAAAAAAAAAAATAATAAAAATAAATAACTGAAGTAAAAAACTTTTAAATACAACGCAAGAAGTTTAATTTGCATAAATATGAAAATTTGTTACCTTTTCTAAATGAAGTCGAAGCTCCTCGATACATGGTACTATTGCCGAAAACGTAACAGTTTTTTCCGCACTGACTAACTGCATGTATGATGCGAATGGCTCGAGAAGGTTAACAATTTTTTTAGCGCAGCCCACTCCGTATTTAATAGCCCGTCCATGTCGAGTTCCTCGCAAACAATTGTAACCGAATCTCGAAGCTCAAGTAAACGTTTAAGTAGTAGATGAGTAGAGTAGAGGACGAAGGAAGTAAGGACCAGTGAGTTGAAACATCACCAACAAGTTTTTTTTTAAAGCTCGATGAGCCTAGGAGTAGCTTTGGTTGAACAATTGAATTTCGCAACTAATTTCTTCGCACGGGCGATTACTTTTAAGAAGAACGGTATGACTGAAGGATTGTGCAAATGCTCCACTCGATACTTGTCGAAAGTTGCCATAACAAGCTGAAGGGAGTGTGATTGGCAGGGAATACGTCTCATACGTTTTGATTTTTTCTGTACGATCATAATTTGGCCGATGGCATTCTCCATTTGTTTCTCGTGTTCCAGAAACTGTAGAACATCTTCATCAATTTTCAACTTCTCTAAAAGCGCTTCATTAGGGTCGCATTCCGTTTGATCCATAGGGTCCTCACTGATGGCAACAGTTTGGGATTCAGGCAGCAATGGAGTGACTATAATCAATTGATCTTCAAGAAAGTTGTCTTCAAATGATTCGCCATCAATGTTTGGCATCAGGGCACAGCTATCGTCAGATTCATCAGAGTCTGAGTTTGAGAAAATACTTTCCTCTTCCTGGCTATCTTCATTATTGGATTCAGTCCTTCCAGTGGCAACGCTATCAATAACTGCTTCGATGTCCTCTTGTATTGAGACGACCTGGAACGCCTTGACCATGTTGGATCCATTATCGGTTACAATGATTGGGACCTCAAAACCCCATTCGGTAATCACTTTCTTCATCAAATCACCAATTACAGCCCCTGTGTGTGGCGATGGAAAATGAAGCAACTCAAGAACAGCATGTTCGATTTCGTGTTCAGCGTTCACATAGTGAATAGTCACAGTGAAAATTTCTACTGAATAGTAGAAAACATAGTGCACCTAAATGTTTAATTAAGAATTAAAGTTCTCTTCCCTAATCAAATTTCATAAAGCATATTCGTTTCATTACCTAAGTATGAAGAACTCATCCCAGGCTTCGTCCAAATGTCAGCAGTCATGTTAGGTTTTTACACTGCATTCTGAACTTGAGCTTTCACTAAATTTCTGGCCTGTTTGAATAATCTTAAAATATCCTTGGCCAATGCTTGCCTTCCTGGTATTTCATGTCGTTGATCAAGCAGCTCAACATATGCTTGCCAATCTTTGTTGTCACTTATAGATGTAGTCATCGAAGTAGTTGCAACAACAAAAGCAAGCTTTTTCCTGAGAAGAAGCTGCCTAGTGTGTTTTCTTGTGTATTTTGCCTTTTTAATTTCAATCTGAAATGAAAAAGGGAAAGCATTAGAAATTGAGAATACTAAATTGTACGATAAAATTTTAAACCTGAGGAAGTGTTGGTTGTAACAAAGATTTAGCTTTGGCCCCGACAATTTTCTTAGAGTTACTTGATAGTGCTGCATTTTCTTTGTCTTTCAGATATTCCAAATATTCATTACTTTTGTGTTTCTTAGTCTTTAAATGGTTTTCGAGATTCGTTGTATTGCAACCCTTTACAGCTGCCAGGCAAGTATTGCATTTGTATCATTTGTTTTATCATAGATGAAATATGCATGTACGAGGCTTTTTTTATTACTGCTATTGTTCAGAAGAGATTGCTCATTATCTGAATTCAAATCGTCGTCTATTTGCATTTTATTTATTTCTGTCAAAAAGCGATTTACTGAGCTGGCTTGTGTCGCTTGTGCCACATGCCTTTGTTCTGACAATCGCTTCTAATGAAGTAATGAGTAGGCCTGTTATGCCAAATGATGTAGCGAAAATAATGACCTAATTGGCTAATTCCTCGCTAGGGGATCGCTAAGTCGCTAGTAGGTGGTCATCCCAAAATTGAAAATTCCAAATTTTGAGGGAAAAAAAAGTTCCCCCTGGTGGTCAAAAATAAAGAGGCTCGTTAATACGTTATTTTCGTTGTCGTTATTTAAACGAGAACATCACTACTTTTTTGGAAGCATTTCTCCGTCAAACCAGTTGAGGGTAAAATAATTTTCATCAAAGTCATATTTTTAAACTTGCTGCGAGGTAGATAAACCTGTATTAGAAACTTTTGTAGTCAATCCACTCCATGGACATTAGATATGTTCATTTCATTCATCATCCGTGGAATGAAGTTTTGTTTCATGATACTAAAATATGTCTGTGCAGATTAATCGATTATGAACTTCATGGCTGGGATCGAGCAAATTGCTGCACAGTTGAAGGGCATTGGGGCCGCTGTGGATGACACGCAGATTATGGCTAAGATCGTAGTGTCCCTACCATCCAGACTTCAGTATTTCTTGGCGGCCTGGGACAGTACCCCACAAGAACTCAAGACACTCTCGTCACTAAAAAAACGACTGGTAAAGGAGGAAACTCAAGCCAGGACTAAGAATAGCAAGCTGGAAAATGATGCCCAAGGTGCCTTTTTGTCCCAACAACCTGGATCTGCTGGGAAATTGAGTACTCCAGATGGGTCTTGTCCACCGCAACATGCATATGCTACCACTTCACTCCAAGAGGAGGTCAACGTGGCAGAGGTCCTGTTCGCGGCAGAGGTGTAAATCATCAGAGGGGAAATTATCATCCTTACAGTAATAGGAAGCCAACACAAAAACCCCCAGCTCAACTGAAGGACAATAATCAGCAGTCTTAGGTCACTTGTTATCACTGCGGACTACCGGGCCACTTCAAACGCCAATATATGGGTTGGAAAACAGAAATGGTGAACCGACGGAACTGAAATTACGGAGAAAATCAGAATCAGTCCTATACAGTTAAAAATGCTCTGCGGACTTTATGGAAAGAAGATCTGTCGATTGGTTTGCCGATTCGGGTGCCACCCAACACATGACAGACAAACGGGATTTACTCATAAATTTTGTCCCAGTTGGTCCGGAAGAGAGGAACATATCTGGTATTGGAGGTACAAGCTTACCAGTGATTGGACAAGGAGACGTGCTTATGTCATCTATAGTACTAAATGGAAAATTACTGGAAGGTATTGTAACTTAAAAAGAAAATTTTTGTGTTGGAGGTACTGAATATTTTCTTTATGTGTGGGATTTATGAGGGGAGTCCTTTTGGTTCGTGGATTAGGTGCGAATCCTTATTCAATTGGGATAGCAACGGATACAGGGATTGAAGTCTTTTTCTCCAATAATACTGTCTCTTTTACTCCTTATATTGTGTTTGGACTAATTGCTTCACTTGATTATGAGACAAATTTACTGGATATAAAGACTGCTTTCCTGTATGTAAATCTAGACGAAGAAATATGTCCCAGCCGGAGGGTTTTTTAGTACCCGGGAGAGAAATGGAAGTCTGCAAGCTTATCAAGAGCTTTTATGGCCTGAAACAGGCACCACGTGTGTAGAACACAAGATTCAACGACTTCCTAGTTACCTTTGGTCTTACAAGAAGTACAGCATACCCGTGTATTTATTATCGCCATAAAAAGGGAGAAGATGACGATTCTGGCGATCTTCGTTGATGATGGATTAGCTTGCAGCAACAAGAAAGAAAGCCTTCAACAGATCATCAACCAACTGAAAAAGGAGTTTCCAATTTGGACAATGGACGCAGACCGATTTCTAGTGTTGAAAATCCACCGTGACAGACAGAAAAAAGAGCTAGCAGTCACACAACCTCAATTCTTCTTAGCGCTGCTAAAGAAATTTAGGATGGAGAGCTGCAACCCGAAACTGATACCGGCTGACCCGCACACTCAACTCAGCTCCAGCATGTCGCAAAAAACCGAGAGAAAAAGTGATGACAGGAAGAGCCCGTGGAGCAAGTGTCGCAGTTCTGTCAAAATCCGGGCTATGGACACTGGAACGCTGTGAAAAGGATCATCTCTTACCTTTCAGGAACGCCTAATCATGAACTACTGTTCAAGGAGGGAAACTATATAGATGTCATTGGCTACAGTGATTCTGACTTTGCGAGAGACGTGGATAATAGAAAATCAACTACAGGGTACATCTTCCTATACTGTGGACTGTGGTGGGCCTATAGTGTGGGCGAGTATATGTCAAAGATGTACGGCCCTCTCGACGACAGAAGCCGAATATATTGCTTGGTGTAAGGCCTCGAAGGAAGCAGTTTGGATCGTCTTCTGAAGGAGATTGGGCTAGCAGAACCTGCACCCATTCCTCTATCTTGTGACAACCAGAGCGCGATCCGTTTAGTTAAGAATCCTGAGTTCCATCAAAGAACGAAAAACATTGACATAAAATATCACTTTGTAAGAGAAACACTCAATAATGGAGTGATTGATCTACAGTATGTAGGAACAAAGGACCAGCTTGCGGATGTACTGACTAAATCTCTGAAGTCTGGGCATTTCAAGACCATGAGGCAGAGTTTTGGAATAGTTGATGTAGAAGAGGACTCAGTTTGAGGGTAGGTGTTGAAAATAAACATGAGGGTATTCAAACTAAGTCCCTCTTCCCTTTAGTCAACCAGATGGCACTGTTGCTGATCTCCCTGTGCCAAGTTTCCTATCTACAGTTCTGTTGGTTTACCTGCTGTCATTTACATGAAATCTCTGTCTCACTCTCTCTACATGTTTTGTATGGTAAAGTTATTCTCATTCAATACAGCTAACTGGTAAACCTGCTTGTCTTGTATTCAGTGTGTTCCCTATTAACTATCTGGTATGTAAGAAGTAAAAATATCTTTAACAACATTGTGTGTTCGCTAAAAGTATTTCCATACATCGACGACGTTTGCTGGCTGCTGGGCGGCCTCCTCGACAGACGAAAGGCATGACACACACACACGGAGGGGGGGGGGCAAAAAGAGTTATTTATCCATTTCGCCGTTGCGTTTAAAACTTTTCTCTTTTTTTTCGCCAACTGTTGACGCTTATCTCTTATGTGCGACGAGGACACACATCATAGTCAAGGCGACACGGTGTTGTGATGTTCGATTACCTTGCCCGGAATGGACCACCTGGAAGTGTCTGGGTCTTGGATCAGGACGTGATCGTCGACTTTAAGGGCTGCGAGAGTGTGGGCATTGGCGTCATAGAATTCTCTGCTTTTCTCGCGGCTGGCAGTCATACGGCGTTCCAGCTCCTCTGGCTCTCGTTGCCATTCGTTGGTGAAAGAGCGGAGGTGCGACGGAAGACCGTTGCGAATCGGTCGGTTGAATACGCTTTCGGCTGGTGATGGTCCACCGCCGCAGCGGGGGGCGTTCCGAAACAGCATCAGGGCTTTGGCCATCTTGTCTGGATCTACTCTGCCATCGGTTTTGGAGCCGCAGACGAGTTTCTTGATCTGTTTTATTCCTGCTTCTGCTCGGCCGTTGGATTTTGGGTAGTGGGGTGACGACGAGTGCCAGGAGACGTTGAATTTGGCGAGAGAATCCTGAAAAAAGGCTGCTTTAAATGGCTGATTGTCGGACCAGAATCCTTCTGGCGCTCCCATGGTTTCAAATAGTGGCCGGCAGCTGTTGACTAGGCGGTTGGCTGTCGTGTTCTTGTCCTCGTACAATGTCACGTCTGGCCATCCAGAAAATTGGTCGACGATCACAAGGAAATGTCGACCGTCGTCTTCTCCGATATCGGCATGGATAAACTGAAAGGGCCTTGTTGCTGGTTCGTGTGGGCGGAGCGGCTCTGCTGGTGGTGATGGGAGATGGCTGGCGCAGCTATCGCAACTCTTGGCGGCATTCGAGATTTCGACGTCCATGTTGGGCCAGTAGACTGATAGTCGGGTTCGCTGGCGCATTTGTGTTTCGCCTTGGTGCATCCCGACTAGAGTCTTCAATATTTCCGGCACTTTCGCTCGTGGGATGACGACTCTTGCGCCGCATACAATCATGTCGTCTTTGTCGTCGATTGCTAGGCTCTCTCGCTTGTTCCAGAAGGGACAGACATTGACGGCCGAGTTGGTCTTTTCGTATGGGAATCCATTCATGATAACTTCGCGTAGGTCTTGAAGGTCCCGGTCTATTGCTGCTGCTTCTTTGATACCCTCCAGGGTCATGTCCGTTGTTCCCTCTTTCGATCCACTCCATTCGGCAATCATGTTGACAACTGATGTACGGGCCGTGTAGGATGTTAGTCCTTCTCCCAACAGATCGGCTTCCGTTGGTTGGTCGACTGGTGAACGAGATAGGGCGTCGGCTTCGACATTCTCTTTACCCGATACCCACCTGGCGTTGAAAGAGAATCGATACATCTGCAGTCTGAGACGGAGGAGGCGTTGGTTATCTAGTTGATCTAGTGTGTAGTCGTTGAGGATTGAGATTAATGGCCGGTGGTCCAGTACGACTTCGAATGATGGGAGGCCTTCGAGAAAACTCTTACATTTTTTCATGGCCCAGGCCGCTGCGAGGCATTCTAGCTCGATCATTGCATATCGGGATTTGGCTGGGACGATGAGACGTGACCCAGCTTGGACCATATATCTTCCAATCTCCGTTTGTTTGTTGTTGTTTGAGAATAAATCCGAGTCCACGTAGACGGGAGGCATCGGTGTGGAGTGCTGTCAGCCGTGTTGGGTCGTAGTAAGCCAAGGTGGGGACTGTTTGTTTGGACATATCTCTGTGTGTTTGTTCATCCAACGGGCGGGCGGTTGAGACTTGATGTACTCGGACGTTCGGGTAGTCGACGGGGATCATTCCCAATTTCTGCTGCGTTGTCTTTGATAAGACTGCTTGTCTCGGGTTTTCCAGGACATGGACGGTTGACTGAACGGGTCTGGGCGATCCGTCGTCGGCTTTCCAGTCGACTTGGGCTTGGAAGGACCCGAGTGACTTGATGTGGTTGCCGGTTGCGGTTTCGACGTGTATGCCGGCGTCGAGTGGTACGTCTTGAAATTGGCGGTGGTAGACAGACGGTGGGATGGCGTCGAGGGTTGAGCCAGTGTCTGGTAGTGTACGTACAGTATCCTCAAAAAAAATCCGAATGCGATTTATTGTCGAAAAGCCCCCTATCCATATTGCAGGGAACTGTGTTGGGCTTTTAGCCCAAATTTGGGGGGGGGGGGGGGCTAGAAAGAAAGCGAAAGGTGGGAAGAAAGGAAAAGAATGAATTAGCCACTGGTCATGTCTTCCCCCTCCCTTCCCCCCTAAATATGAATGAAATCAGACAGACTGTCTGGAATTTTCATGGCGCAAAAAACTGATTGAACCGACTTTGGGCGGTTCCTTTGAGTTTTTCCAGTTTTCCCCGGTTTTTGATGGAAAATTTGGAAGCTTTTGGGGTTTCTCATCACTTGTTCAAAAAATGGACAGTGGGCCTAAGGCTATTCCCTATTTTTTTTTGGAAGGGAGAAAGGGTTCTTTCTTCCCACCTTTCGCTTTGTTCCTTACCCCCTAAATTTGGGTTAAAAGCCCAACGCAGTTCCCCGTAATATAGATAGGGGGGCTTTTAAAAAGAAAATTCATTCGGATTTTTTTTTAGGATATTGTACCTCTGTGGCTGGTTCTCCTCTGGCCTTGATTGAAACTGTGACGCTGTCGTCTTCGGCGGAGGACACTTGATTGACGTAGATGGCTGCCATTTTGGGTTTGGCGTTGCAGACGGCTTTGAAGTATCCCAAGGCATTGCATTTCCTGCACGTCGCGTAATGGCGGGCAATAATGGCCGGCTGGGCGGATTTCGAGGCCGCATTTGTCGCAAGTGGCTTGTTTGGTTCTCACTTCACACAACTTCACATACCCCGGTTGGCTTGTTTGGTGCGTCCGCTTTTGCTGCTGTGGCTGCTGCTGTTGTGACTTTGGCGGACTTCTGTTTCTGGTACATCGACTTTGGCTTGATTCCTTGTACTGATGCTCCGATTGTTGCTCGGCTAGGAGTTTCGACGTCTCGCATGTGCGGGCTGTAGAGATGGCTTGGTCGATGGTGAGAGTCGGTCCGATGTCGAATAATTTTAGCTGCACTTCTCTGTCGTGCAGGCCAAAAAGAAACTGGTCCAGCATATGCTACGCAATCACAACGGTTGCAGCACGTCTCGAACTCACATTTTCTCGGTTCGTGCAGGACTTGAATTGTTGGCGCCAAACACGTTTGTTCTTCCCGGTTTTGCATCGCTCTCTCAGGTATTCGATGATTTGGGTGACGTCCTCCATTACCGTGGCTCCTAGGCCGGCGTTGACTACAGTTTTCAGCGTATTTGGCGACATGCAGGATAATAGCAGAGTCGCCATGTATTTTGGCTGTTGTGGCCCCGGGACCAGATCTTTGATGGTGGACAGGTCGATAAAAATTTTCCATTGAGTCTCCCACACGTCGAATGAGTCTTTTCTCTCCTCCATTTCAAAAGGAGGGGCTTGTCCGTGTGGTTTGAAAGAATTTACCGGTTTTATCATTAGGGCGTTTACGGCGGCGGTGGCTGCTTCGACTTGGATGTTAGCCATGAAGGCGGCTACTCGCGCTTGCGTGGCGTGTGCGTTGGCTGCGGTTACGTTTGCTTAAACGGCTGGATTGGCTACTGCTGCGTTGGTGGCTGCTGCTTCGGCTGTGGCGGCGTCGGTGGTAGCGTTCAGCGCTGCCGTTTGGGCAGTGGCGAGTCGGGTTGAAGTGGCGTGGAGTGCAGTGAGTTGAGCTGCGTCCATTTTGAGTGTTTTTTGTCCAGTGTGTGGGTCTCACTCGTGGCGGCGGCGTGTTTGTATGTGGCTGGGCGTGAGTGTTGCCACCCTCTGCGTGAGCAGTGGAGAGCGAACACGTGTCGTTGTCTGAGTGGTGTCACCCTCTGCGTGAGCAGTGGAGAACACACTCGTGGTGTTGGTGTGTATAGAGGGTTACCGGCGTGTGTACGGCGTCCGCCTTGGTCGGTGGCTGCTGGTACTCTCTCTGTAGTGTGTGGGGTTCTCCACTGGGGGAAGTTAGGAAGTTTAGAGGTTTAATATGGTTTCTTCCTTGACTGACAGGTCTACGACGACTGACTTGAGACGGTAGCAGGTTGTGGGGAGGCCAGGGGTGGTTGCTGGTTGTGTCGGGCCGGTGGCCTCTTCGGTTGAGGTTGTGGCCACGAGCGCGGTTGTTGGTGGCTCGACGGGGTTGGCTGAGTTGTTCGGGTGTTGGGCTGCTTTCACGCTCCTCTGAGTAAGGCTGGGGACGCTGACTGGTGCTGGTGGATTGGCTATTGGGTCGGTGGTAGGTGCTTCGGCAGGGTTTGCCAGGCATCCAAGGTGTCCAAGGTGGAAGACGTGCCCGAAGTCTTTTTTAAGCTGCTCTGATCTGGCTTTCTTCTTCTCCTTCCGTTTGGCCTTCTGCTTCGCGGCCTGCAACTTGTTGGACTTCGAGCTGGGTGGGTTGTCTTTTCACGAAATTCTCGTGCTTGGCGATGGTGGGGTCGATCCCCCAGTGCGTGAGCACTGGAAAATCGGCTCCAATTTTCGTAAAGGTGTACAGGCTAGCGTGACAAACCCGCTGTTGGTGGCGGTGGCGTGGTGGACTAATCGCGTGGCGATGGCGTTGTTGGGCAGGGTAGACGGAGATCTGGTGAAAATGGCGTATTTTTCACTAGAGTTCGGCGGCACGTAAATTCTATAAAGTATCTGCGCCATGTAATGACTTGAGACAGACGGGGGGGGGGGGGTTTGTGTGACACTGTGTATTAGGCACGGATTGCACCGGCTTGTTACTAGTTTGTTATGTGTGTCCAGACTTATCTTCTTGTCATCACACTAGGGGAGAACTGGGGGTCATCTCGGAGGGGGGGGGGGGATGTGACAGGCCATCTGACGGAGGGGGAATATAACAAATAATATGAATCATTTTACATATTTTTCTTTTACTAATGAGGAATGTAAAAAGAGTTCAAACTTCACATACTCTTCTGAAAATAGCGGGCAGTTTTACAGTGTTGCCAAAGAAAAGAATAGGCATGGAGGCCTTAAATTCAAAGTTTGAACGTTTCTGGTATATTTAAAGCAACACATATCGTAGCCTGACGTTATACCATAATTATAAGTAGAGTTCGAACTATTTTTAAGAATAAAAATCACATTTCTAAAATAAAATGTGAAATTTCACAAAAAGTATAAACTTTGGTCGCGTCTCTTGTATTTAAAGCAACCGATTATAACGTCTGTAGACATACCGTTAGAATCAGCGTATTTTACTTCATTTTATCATGAAGAAAATTTTTGTCTTCAACAGTTTCAGGCCTTTTTTACAAATACCGTCGACTTCGGGAGTTCTACCTTAACCAAACGAAAGTGTCAAACCTTCTCTTAAATGGTTTGCGTTTACTACGACAAGGACTCCCTAGAGATAAGGAGATGGGCCACTCCGTGTAAAATCCAGTCGACATTTTACCCCCTCCCCCTCCTTTTCGACTGCCCTGCTCCTTTCGGCGAGCTCCAGAAGCATTTGCCACATTTGCTGTAGTTGACGGATGCAGGACCAATGTTGGGCAATATAGGCATGTTTGTTTACGTTTTAAAAAGCAAAGAGATTCGTACTTCTCTTGTATTTAGTTATGTTCAGTGCACTTTTGTGATTTAATTGACGGATTGGAAATAAACGAAGACGAGAATGTTTCTAGTGATTCATAAACAAGGTATACTTGTTCAATTGATTTCTTTTAGAGGTTTCATTTGACAAGTTTTGATTAAACACTTCAGTGAAAGAGAGGAATCTGAATTTTAAATATCTGAAAACAATTATTTTTATTAATTCTTTAACAGTTTCAACAGGAAACTTTCTAGCAATGGTAGGAAACAGTTCAGAGTAGTTAACATTTATGAGGATCTTGTTTGCTAATGTTTCTAACACATTATGTTGATTGGAGATTGGAGATGTTTTTCCCACGATGGAATGAACAAAATTTTCAGTTGTGTGAATTAAGGTATATAGAGATTGTGAAGGAACAGTCATTACATTTGTACCTCTAAGTTTACAAATATTCACCAGGTCTGGATTAAGAGGATGATCACTAGAGTTAAACAATGAATTTCTTCTGGTTGAACATTTGACAAGTTTCTCAATTTTCAGTACAATGTAGCCAGCAATGTATGCTACGCATTGGTTGGTGAACTGGTCTTTCAACTGACTAGCATGGAATTCTTCATCAGAACAAATCACTTGGACCCGCGAAATGCACTTCATGAGAAGCCATCTAGCAGCATTATTTTAAATATCGTTTAATGTAATAATTAGTATGGCGCCGCTTGTCTTTGACGACTGTTTAGTCGATTTTCCCATCCCTGCTGTCACTCAGTGTCAGTTTCATGGAAACAGTTTGAGTTGTACGTTTTCTTTGGTGATTTGATGTGCAACCCGACAGGTATCTTGAATGGTTTTGCTTCTGTTATAATGTGTATTGATTGCAACGTGCTATACTTTCAGATAACTGCTCATATTTGAATTATTGGCATTGGTTGCCCTTGGATGTGTAATCCCAAAGCATCATTTGTTTGTTTCACGTGGAATGGAATTCTGGTTATTGTTCAATCCACAACGAAGTATGACCCCAAAAAAGTGTTTTAATGGGTCCTGTTGCATGTGCCTTGTGGCTACATAACTCAATGGGTTGCTCTGTCGATGATGAAGTTGGTGACCTAGAGTTATAGTTGATCTTATCGTTGCGATAAATCCAATAACACAGGTTTTCCTTCTGCTTCTGTAGACTGATCTGCCACTTGGAAGTTTCAGTTCACCCAAGAAGACTGCTTATTCATTGAGCTCTTTTTTCTTCTCCTCTAGGTTTTATTTGGTAAGAACCGCTTTGTCACCCTTTGCTTGTACATTCCATGAGTTCAGGATATCGAAAAGCTTATTGAATCGCCGACAGTACTCTTCGGTGGCCTCACTTCCTTTAAACTGTAATTTGTTAGATAGATTTGGTTGTGAAAAATGTCTAGTAATTTTTAACTTTTGAATATCAAGATTTTACCTGAGGAACTTTCAGTACTTCTCGTAAATGTCGGAGGGCATCTGCCACGGATCTACTCAAAACTTGAGCAGCGAGAGCCACCTTCATCTTGTGTCGCTCGAAGTATGCGTGTTGTCTTGTTAGTCGATTTCCTAGACGAAATCCAGCCTCATTTTGGAATTGAAAGAGAGCCGTGATGTACTTCCACTGTGCTGGATGTTGATATCCAGGTAATTTCACTGGTGAAAAAGATAGTAGATTTCTTGCCAACTTCAACATGTGGCACGCATCAAGTAAAACATTAACTGTTTCTCCGGTAGAAGGATGGGCGAAGTTTGGTTTAAACGGGTTGGTCACTTTTTTTTCAAAGCGGCAGTTCGTCTTCTTGTTATTGTTGTTTTCGTTAGCGTTGATGACGACGAGTATTTAAGATTTGCGCCTAACTCAGTAGTCATGCCAATGTTCACAGCTAACCCATCGAATACCACGGATCTGACATTAATCCCGAATTCGCGAGTCGCCTTCAGTACGTCCTTAAGCAGTCCCCCCAAGCGTGTCCCGTCGACATTGTTCGTGAAATAATATGCGACGGGAGTTTTCCACTTACCGTCGAGACCAACAATGTAAAACACTAGTGCTTGGGTAGCCATAGAAGAAACGGGATCGTCTCTTTCTGACTGCTCCTTGTTAGGAAACTCGTCAAACCAGAAATATTTTTTCAATTTTGCGTCGCAATGAATTCCTTTCTTGATCAACATCTCGTCTAGCGAAAGGGTAGCTTCCGCCCCGTGAAGACCGTCTTTAATTTGTTGCTGCATCTCTGCCAAAGCGTTTTTCAAAATACCGGAAGCGCATCCAACGAGAGCTAAGTATCTTCTTAAACTCCTAATCGACGGTAACTTGAATATAGTTGTAAGTTTTGTGTACCCAGGATTCGAATAGAAGCTTAAATTGATTGCCAAATTCCTGATGTTATCCGAGAAACGTTGGCCGCGGGAATTATTGTTTGCATTATTTCTTTCATTGTTGAATATCAATTGTGCCGTGGAAGTCATGCTGTCTTTGAATGCAAGCTCTTTCCGCAAAGATTTTTTGAAATTCTTAAGTTGGCTGTACAATTCCTTCTGCATCAGAGTCTTCAGCGCCAATTATTTTTCAACAAATTGCAACATGGATGTTGTCACTGCTTGAAGAATATTCAACTGTTTTTGTAGCTCATCATTTTCCACTTTTAATCGGTGTATATCTTCAAAAGCGTCTCTGAGAGACTGTTCGTTTTTAATCTCATCATTCATCCTCGAAATAAACAGTGTCCTTGAGCAACACTTCTTGTTGAATTTCTACAGTCTCGTGATGAACGGCTTCGACGGTAACTTCAGGTGACCTTTTTTTTCTTATTTGGTGTCTCTGCGCACTCTGCGTCATAGCCATCACCATCAGAATTTTCATTGGTATCATAAACAATCTTCTTTCGGCACATCACCGTCGATTCAAGTTGGGAATCGCCATCTACATGTATGATACATCATTTAGGATCGATATAAATGACGGAAGCGAATATAAAAATTACTCTTAGTTCACTGTACCTATATCCTCTGTCGAAACTGGAATTGGATCTTGCAAACGATTCAGTTGGTGATGTGACCTTTTCCGAGGCGTATATTTCATGGGACCGAAATGCAAAGTACACAACACTGAACTTTTCTTTGGAACAAAATTATGTGGACAATGTTGTAGCCATAGCGCACGTCTGACATCACCAACGGGAAACCTTAAAAGCGACACGCCACGATCACCAGACTTAGAATTACAGTTTTTCGCACTACACTTTGACGGCATACTGTTAGAGCAGAAACTGAAACCTAGACGTAGTTGAGATACATGACCATCTATTGCGATGGAAAGACAGAGACTGGTGACTTGCATCACTGTACAGAAAGACCTTAGCTTCCATTTGTCAAGGACGTCTTGACATCCAGCATCCATTAAAGTCATTTAACCATTTACAAATAAAGAGATGTTACAGAGAAACATGCAGAGAAAAAGTCGGAAGGAACATATCATCAAAGGTGACAAGCAGCTCCTCCGTTAGCAAGCATTTCCCAGTAATGCTCCCCCTTCAGATTTTGAACCATATCGCCCATACCGCCAAGTAAGGCAAAGCTTCCGGAGCTCGCCGAAACGAGCAGGGCAGTCGAAAAGGAGGGGGAGGGGGTAAAATGTCGACTGCTGGACTTTACACAGAGTTGCCCATCTTCTTATCTCTGGGGCTCCCTGACTATTCCTGAGAAGGGGCACAGGGAGGTTGAAGCGTTTAAGGCGAGGCTTCATGATGAGATGATGAGGTCAATGGTCGATGACTTTCCAGATGAAGGGTTGATTCTAGTACCGAGGTCTTTTGGGGTGATGATAGTAGCATCTAGGTGATCTATTATTGCGGCAAAGATGGACTTCCCGCGATATTTTCTGTGGACTTGGATTCCCATAGGCTTTGGTGGGCATTAAAGTTGCCTGCTACTATGAAGGGTAGTTGGGGTGGTAACAAAAGATTTACTTCTTCTGCGGTGCCGTCACTTCTAGGGGAATAAAGTGAAAAACAGTTGGCTGGGTCGGCCTGTGTGTGGATCTGGGCACCGATTACTTCAAAGGTGCTTGTAACGGGTGAGGGGATGGCGTCGTAACGATTTTTTGACGAGAAAGAGCTACACCTCCGCCGCGGATTTAGCTTCCATCCTTCTTGAAGATTTCGCAGGTTGAAAACTTAACGGTGAAACTTGACTTCCAGTAAGTATTTTACTTAAAAAACTAAAAAGTCGGGGTCTTCTGTGTGGAGTAAATTTCGGAACTCTTCGAGTTTAGATTTAGTCAGGCCTCTTGAGTTCCATTGCATACATTTGAGGTTGTTAATCATTTATAGCGTAGTCTTGATCCCAGCTGTGGTTGTCTAGGCGATGGTATCGGCTGCCAAGGGGGTGGTTTTGGAGGTTACAGTGAGCGGGCTTCTGTAGTCGAGGCAAGAGGGGCTTTGCGGGAGGTTTTTATCGGTGTCGAGCAATGGAGATATGGCAGGGAGTGGTTGTAGGGACAATAGCGGTGGTTAATATACCGATAAGGTGATCCAATTTGTCGAAATGTGTTGATTACTTGAGAAGGTTTTCCCCCTGTGGTTTTTCGATGGCGTCGAATCTGGTGTCGAAGTGCGTGATTTTTTCTCTAGTGTCTGCGAGGTCTGCCGAAATTGTTTTGATAGATTGATTCATGACTGGGATTATAGTTTCTTTGACAAGTTTTAGCTCGACTTGGAGGGCTGAAATCCTCGATTTGGCGAGTAATGCTATCAGGGGGGAGGTGACGCGGGAGGTGTGCGTTGGACCGCTCTGCAGAAAGTCAGTTGTGCTGCGTGCGGGCTTCCATAATCGAGATGCCGTTGGCTGAGGACGTTTTCAAGATGGCCTTCATTTCTTGACATGCTGGACAGACGTCGTTGTCTGCCTCCTGGGATGAGCTGCGGCAGTTTACGCAATTTGTGCTGCAGGTGAGGCCTGGGGGTGGGGTTTCTCGCATTTTTTACAGTGTAGGGTGTTTGATCCACATATAGAGGTGGGGTGACCTAATTGCCAGCATTTTTTGCACCGGGTTCGATTGCCTCACGCGATAGCTCATGACTGCAATTTTCACCCTGTCTGGGATTGGCGAGGAGAAGGTGAGAATCGCGGTTTCAGAGAAAATCTCGGGGTGTCCTTTCATTGGAAGCCTTTTCACGTGGTTGACGTTTTGGGCCGTGATATAACCTAGGAACTCCTCTTCCTTTTCGGGGATTGGGACTCCGAATATAACGCCGTTGAAGGCGTTGGAGGGATTTGAAGTTACTGGGAGAGTGCATGAGACCGGTCTACCGGCAATTTTTGTTAGATTGAGGAGTAAGTCTTGTTGCTCTTGTGAGGAGAGGATAGCTGAGAGATCCTCTGCATGCTTATTTCCGAATCCCTCACTTCTCCTGCTAGTTCTTTAAGGGCTAGATGGAATGCGTCGCGTTCTCCTAACGACATGGCTTAAAAGTAGGCCTGCTGTCTGTCAATTTGATAATTACGGGGGCAAGTGCGATAGTCTATGGGGGTGGGGGGATATTTCGAGATCCTAAGGCTGGGAAATCGGCGAGACGGCTTGTAAAGGGTCTTTTGTGAGGGGGGCTGTTTCCAAATTCAAAGACACTGCTGTACATTTTTGCGAAGTATGGGTTCAGTACTTGCTTTTGTAGGTGGCAGTTGATTGATGTGGCTGGGCGGCTGTAGGTTCGCGCTAGTAGGACTAAGAGCACTAAGCTGTGTAGAGGCGAGATCGACACGTCTGGATACCACCGTAGTTTGGATAGAAATCCGTTTCACACGTACAGTACCTACCGAAAGTCTTTGGAAGCCCGAGAGGACCTTATGCAAAAAAGCTGTTTCTGCATTCCTCTCAGTAGTACAGTTTTTGAGCAAATGCTTTCAAATTTGGTGTGGAGGTAGCTAGAGATAGTGGGAATTCAGTTTTTTTTCAGATTTTTGTTTACATTTCCTGAAATACTTTTGGCCGGTTCTAAAAGTCTTTGGAAAGCCAAGAGGACCTTATGCAAATAAGGTCACTTTGGCCTTTTTTCAGTTGAACGGCTAGGGCTAGGGAAACGCGACTTTAAAAAAATAAACCTGCGTTAGCTTTATTTTAGCTATTATTTGTAATTTTTTTCATTTATATTATCTAAGTTGAATTTTAAGTTGAAAACGAAAAAGTACAATTCCCCTTATTTATTCCGCTCCCATCCCTTTGTTTTCTCTCGCGCCAAAGAAAAAACAAAGGGGTAATTCATTAATACTCTGATACATTTATAAACACACACAAATTAACAATTGTTCAGTCATCAGTAGCGTACTGAGCTAGCAATTTCTTAACAAATGGTCTTATAGTTCAAACCTGGCCGATGTCTTGAGGATAGAAATTTTAAATTTTGTAACCTGCCAACTAACTGGTGGCGAGTGGTGGAAACGAATATATAAGATCAGGGAGGTGGGTGATGAGGTAGAAAGAAAGAGTAAGAGTTAGAGTGACTATATTCGGTAATCGCACCCCTTTTTTCGATACAATGAGCCTACTTACTTAAGTACCCAAATAGCTCTTTAAGTAGGCTAGATTTGCACAAACAAGTACATTTTTTCAGTAGCAAACCGCCACTGTGTACGCTATGCACTACTTTTAGCTTTTTTTCGTCTACTTTTAGTTGGAATAAGATTTATATACGAATTTGATGTATTTGATTTCTAAAATGCCGATTGATTTTTTTTTTTCACTTTTGAAAAACTTTTTTGCGGATATCCCAAAAAAGCAGCAATTAAGAAAGTTGTGTTACAATATTTTGTATATTCTTATAGCAAATTTTTTAATGAGATTTCTTGAAGTTGAAGCACATCGCACAAACGTATATGTGGTGATGATTTCAACGATATAGTTTGTTTTTCATTTCAATTTAAGCATGAACGAAGGCGATCACAAATTTTCGAGCAAACAGCCAAGGCTTCATGATCAATGTAAGAAACGTTTAATAAAGGATTAAAGAAAGATTTGAGATGAACTCCGGGATGAGTGAGCAAAACTTCCATGATTGCTATGCAATGCGATATCATATCTTCTTCATTCCAAGGTGGATTGTTCAATTTCATGTAGCGGAAAAGGCAGGTTTTCAGACAGTAAGTCGATGGCCTTGTCTTCTGGGGCAACAATTTCTCATCCGTGATGGATGCATTGCGTCGCTGACACAACATAACCAAAAGCTTCAAAATGCGATAACACAAGCGAACCTCGTCACCAGTTCCTAAAATTGTATCTCTCTGAAAGTAAAATTCAAAAATCAGTTCCTTCAATGATGTGTCTCCGTCTGTTTAAACATCTTGAACATACAGTACTACTTACTAACCTCTAGAATTGGGTAAGACAGTTGCCACTCCGGCGGCCCGCACTTGTCTCGAAATGGAACTAAGTACTCGAATTCTTCGTCCAAATTGGAGTGACACCAATAGTCAGGAAGCTTTACAGTGCTTTCTGCTTGCTTTGCTGGTTGTAGCGAAGAAGAGCGAAAGACACCCCGAGAGACACCAATGGTGATATCGATACTGATGGGAATAATTTGCTCGTTACCACAAAACGTTAGATGAAGTGTCGTGCATGTCTCTCCAAAGGTGATGTCGCGAACGTGGATGTTGAAGCAATCGACGCGTTTGGTGGCCGCTCGAAGCAGTTGGTAGAAATAATAAACAGCTCTGCCTGATGAGATTCCGAGTTGGCCGTTTCCGTGGCTTAGAAACGCAGACTGGCCTTCACCAACATAAATGACGCGATGGCCGCTCTCTGCTTCCTCTTCGACAAAGTGAGATAACACAACGAGGAAGTCGAATTCGTCCAGCTGAAAGAGTTTGGTCCGTTCGGCGCTGCTTCCGTAGAAGATGAGTCGTTGGGTGGCAAAACGTTCGTCCAGTTTCTCAACTTCTTCTATCAAGCAATGGATGTAACCACTAATGGAAAACTGGAGACGGCACCAGACGCAATTACGCTGGATGCATGAGTGGCAGCATCGCATCCCCGATTCTGCAACAGCGGTGACCACTGATTTTTCACATTTAAACATTTGTACGTGCAAGGAAAATTATTCAACATTTATGCTTACTAGCAAAATTCAGTTTCTTTTTCGGGTTATTCCAAATCCGAAGTAAGTTTTCCCATCGATTGCTTGCTGGTGTTTTAGTGTATTTATCTATCGCGTTGAACACGTAGACATGATCAATTTGTATCGGAATGGATCCCTCTATCTTGGCGATGGAGAAAGGAGCGCTAATCGATTGAACAGTCGACCTAAAAAAATAATTTTGGTAAAGTGAAGCAATGTTGAGGTAGCTGCCTCCTCGACAGCAGATACAAAGCGGAGTTCCTTTCTCCAGTAAAAAGTATTTCAAATAATCTGCAAAGCATCGACCGAAAGTATCCAAAATTCGGACACCAGCAAATCCGGCCAAGAATTGTGCAGTTTTCGTGCACCCGCTTTTGGCGGCGAGGTGAAGCGGAGTCCTGCCAACGACGTCTGTTAAATCCATCATCTTCCGTATCAGTTCTTTGTCAAGTGAAGAAACCAACGAAAAACGATCGAGCTTATCGGCAAACTGGCACGCAAGATGCAAAATTGTCTCGCCGTCTGAGTTGGTCGACGCAAGATCCGCACCATTATCGGCCAAAATGTCCAGCGATTTGATGATGTGTTCCTTCTGATACTGGGCGCACAAATGGGCAGCTTGACTTCCGCAATAATCTGTCTGATTAACATCCTCCAAAGGGATTAATAATTTCATCGCTGTCAGCAGTTGGTCCGTCTGATTGTATTTGCAGACGAGGGACAGAGCCGACAGTGAATTATTAACAGTTTCCGACGTCTGCACGCCCTGTTCAATCAGGAACTCGATGATGTTGGATAACTGATTAGATTTATTATATTGACACAAAACGTGTAGCGCAGTTTGGCCTTGATGTCGACGTCAGTAAATCCGGCCTCCACAAGGAAGCGTATTACGGGTAGCAAGTGATCTGTCTGATTGTAGCGGCTAAGAAGATGAAGAACAGTGTTGTTTTTGTCATCCCTCAAATTGACGATAGATCCACTTTCAACCAAGTAGCGCGCCACACTGAGAAGGTGAGACGTCTGATTGGTTTCGCACAAAATGTGTAACGATGATCCAAATCCCTTGGCTCTACCTCCACTTTCGTTTACTCTGATGCCGTTTTCGACTAATAAACGAACTGCGCGGAGCAAGTCGGGAGTCTGATTCACCCGTAGCAATTCTGCAATGACATTATCCTGCTATTAGAATTTTTCCTTAGGAGAAAGAAGTCGATAAAAGAAATTGGTTTTACTATGCAAAGAATTCTCGTCATTCTCTTGACGAGCGTTGACATCCGCCCCGTACTGGATGAGAAGAGACATCAACGGAATTAGAGTTTCACTGTGATTAATCCATATGAGCTTATGAAGCGGCGTGCTGGAGTCTAAAGATCTTTTATTCGGATCCGCACCGTGCTAAATAATCGACAAAAAAATTGATGATTCGGCAATATTTCTAAATTGCATTTCAGAAAAAAAAAATAACAAAATTATAACAAAATTGTGAAAGTCACCTCCAGTAGCAAACGAACTATGTCAATGGCGTTTGGTGTTGAGTTTGTCAAACAGACGAGATTGAGAGCGCTTGCTTCATATAGGGATGTCACATCGACGTCAACTCCACGATTAAGGTATCCAGTTAGAATTTCCACCGCTCGCGGTTCCCGGTCAGAACGGTAGTAACATATATTCAAAAATTGTTTTTCATCCTACATGTTAATAATTCAACGGCAGATTTGGTAGCTATCAATTCAATAGCAACATTGAATTAAGTAAAATATTACAGCTAATGGTTTTCAGGTTTAATGGTCAGTACTATTATTTACAAGTGCTTGAACCGGACTCATCTGGTTCATCTTTGTTAACTTTTAAATTCTAGTAAGAAACTAAAATATGAATTCAATTATACTTTAGACCTGATAGGAAAACGTCGATGAAAAATTATTTATCAATAAAGGAATATTTGATTATTTACAATTTGTTGTCGCTGCAATGTTTGTGTTGTTGTTTCCTGTGTTATTAGGCAATCAGATCTGTTTGTATTGTCCTTGAGAAATAAAATTTACAAAATATCAAATACATACAAAACAAATTACAGAATAGTATGGCAAGAAGTGTCAGTTGAATTGAAAACAGAACGTGCATCCCGATAATACTGTTTGAACGGCAGAGATAATATTGTCACGAGGAACTAGGGCTTACAGCCGGTTCTTCGTACAGGACACCCCTCATTGGATTTCACTTGTAACTAGTGCACGAGGAACTAGGGCTCACGGCCGGTTCCTCGTATACCCCTCATTGGGTTTCCTTCCCAGCTAGAAAGGTTATCAGACGTGTTAGGCCTAAACAGACATGTGTATGGCCTGGCCGTCAGGGAACCATGTAACTGTAGCAGTGTTCTTTGTGGGTTTGGGTAGTTGGTCGCTTTCCCTTAAATAGACGGGGAAAGTGTGCTTCCTCTCTCTCTTTTCTCTCTCTCTCTCTGCTTCTAGACGTGTTTAGTTGTAGTGCTTACCAAATACACGCCTGTCAAAGTGACCTTGTCACAATTGGTGGAGACGCAGGACGAAAACCTAACTTTTCGTACGTGTCGTTTTTCTTTTTTTTTCCCCATACTTCTTTTCTCTTGTCTTTGATTTCATTGACTATTAGTTCCTCTTCGTTTTTACTCTCCGTTTTGGGTACGTTCTCTTTTTCTTTTTTAGTTTTCAATTGGCAGCATTAGTTCCTTCATAGTATAACTCTACTTCTTTTTTATACTTGTCTGTTAAGTCGACTATTCAAACTTTTATTTTTGATAGCATTCGTGTTCTCTCTCTCTTTTCCCCTCGTTAGTTTTCTTTTGTTTTCCTTGCATACTATATTAGTTTCTATTTTTTTGGGGGGAGGAGGGGTTTGTTTTGATTGTTTCTGATTTTAATTCTCGTTCAAACGCATCGCGTCACGTCGTCTTTATATCGGATAGTTCATTGTTTTTACGGGCTCGTTTTTTCCGTAATTCGTTCGATTTTTTGGAGGTCGAGGTCAATCAAATACGTTTCTTTTTAGCCTCAGGTGTTGGTAGTGACATTTTTTTTTCTCCCTTTGTCACACTCGATTTTGCGCGTATTTTTGCTTAGTATTTTTCTTCTTTTTTTTCAAATTTTACTTTCGGCTTTCTCTTTTTTTTCTTACGCTCCTCTCTGTTCGGTTCTTTCCTCGATCTGTTCTAATTTCCCTGTAAACATAGTAAAAGCTCTATTGTTCGTGGTGTCTCAGTCTAAACATTATCAAACTTTACTGTGACATTTACTACTCGTGCACTGTAACACAACCTTGAATTCATAGTTTACCTGAGTGATCGGGACGATTTAGTGACATTACGACAAACAACTTTCTCTGTTATGTACAAGTACTAGTTCATGACTACGAAAAGGAAACTTTCGTCTCGATACCCGTCGTGCGGTAGGGCATCCAGTCGTCGGTTACACCCTGAACTTTTTCTCCCTTTAGAAGAAGTAGTGGCACCTTCCAAAGTTGCAACTAGCAGCGACATTTCAAATACGCCTCCTACACCAGTGGACTCAGCCGCATCCAGTATACAAGTAAACGATACTAAAAACAACGATAACACCTCTACTTCCTCCAGTTCGGCAGAAGATAGCGACTCTGATTCATCCGTGGGAACGGTTCAGCGCGTCCCGCAACTCCCTATTGTCGTACCAACAATGGCTGTGAGCGTACAAAAATTTATCGCTCCTCCTATTTTTGCGGCGCTTTCTTCTGATGATGTTTTGGATTGGTTGGAACGATACGAAATGGCAGCAGTTTATAATCGCTGGTCAAACGACGATCGGGCTCGCAATTTTCCTATGTACTTGGATGGGGCGGCACGGAAATGGTTTTTAGTTCATACTCATCCGAGCCATTGGGAAACTTTACCGATAAGACCAAATCCGGCAGATCCAACGTTGCCTCAGCTACCGGCCGCGACGGGATTGAAGGATCAATTTACTGCAGCATTTAAACAAGCCAATTTTTCTTTAGTCCAGGAAAGCAAGATTAGACAAAGGGAACAGGGAAACGAGGAAGATGTTGTCTCCTACTTTTATGACATTGTGAATATGTGTCGTATGGTTAATCCTGCTATGTCGCAAGAGCAACAGCTTCAATACCTTTACCGTGGGTTAAAACCGACATTGTTTGCAAAAATTTATCCACTTCAACCACCGACAACAGCTGACTTTTTAGAGCTAGCGAAACTACATGCGGAAACTTCAATTTTGCTGAACAACAAAGTTTTGTCACAGTCGCTGTTAGCGGTTTCTCAAAAACAACCTCACACTGCTTCTCAGACACCTACACTTACTGATTCTGCTCAGACTAATCTAGTTACACAATTCGCGGAAATTTTAAATCAACTTCATCAAACCATTCAAGGTCTTCCACGACCACTAAATTTCATCCCTCACGGATCACATTCACCGTAGCAGTGGGGTATATGATGTCACAGACGACGTTCCAGCTGTACATCGTTTGGAACCCATACGTGCCTCCTGTGCATCTCTCTGAAGAATTCCGTTATTTTGTGTTTTGTTTCTTTTCGTTTGGATACTTCAATTATCTTTCATTTCTTTTCTTTTCTGGTCTTCTTTCTTGTTTTCTATTATTTTATGTTTTGCCTCTATATATATATTTTTTGTTTTATTTGTGGGGTGAAAAATGTCATGGTCAATCGGGGCGATTGACTTCAACAGGGGGGGATCTGTCACGAGGAACTAGGGCTTACAGCCGGTTCTTCGTACAGGACACCCCTCATTGGATTTCACTTGTAACTAGTGCACGAGGAACTAGGGCTCACGGCCGGTTCCTCGTATACCCCTCATTGGGTTTCCTTCCCAGCTAGAAAGGTTATCAGACGTGTTAGGCCTAAACAGACATGTGTATGGCCTGGCCGTCAGGGAACCATGTAACTGTAGCAGTGTTCTTTGTGGGTTTGGGTAGTTGGTCGCTTTCCCTTAAATAGACGGGGAAAGTGTGCTTCCTCTCTCTCTTTTCTCTCTCTCTCTCTGCTTCTAGACGTGTTTAGTTGTAGTGCTTACCAAATACACGCCTGTCAAAGTGACCTTGTCACAATATTCTCTATATACCAGTCCCGAAAGCGATTGACATAAATAAATGCATAGCTAAATTTACAAGAAAATCGTCTGTTCTTACCTCGGTGAGTTTTTGTAAAACAGATTTTGGAATCTCGGGGACCGTGTTTTTGGTAGACCTTTCCTTGCCCATCATCGTGATAGACTGATGTTATGAGTCCCTCAGAAGTGAAGTAAAACCTCGCATTTTTTGTTGAAGGTCAAAAAAATTTGTGGAGAAACAAGAAAACGCAGGAGTCGCACCGCAGCGATGTTTGTACTTGTACCCTAGATTTGAAGAAAAATTTGCCTCACACAAAAGTTTTATACTTCACCCTTTCACTTGATTATATCAGATCAAACAATTAACAAACCGAAATTCAATGTCTAGGCCTACCGTATAGCAGCATTAGATTCTTTTTTACAGCTGCCTTCGGGTTTAATGTTTATTATTTTATGGTAATTCCATAAAGCGAAATATTTTTCGAGTCGAATAAAAATCCTCAAATTTGACTTCGGCGGTGCAATAGAGCAAACCATAAAAATCTGATGGAGCGCTCCAGGGTTAGTTGTGAATGCAGCTTAGCTGGGCGCCGGGTTCGTGGCAACGTTTGAACCACGGGGAGAGGAAGAAGGTATTATACCTAATATAATCGACACATTCTTTTGTCGAGCGAAAGGAATTAATCTGGGTTACGTGCAAAGCATTATTAAAGTCTAGCGAAAACCTACAGTTAACCTAAATAACCGTAAATAACGCCCGCTAAGGCGTCAATTTCACAGCTTCGTCATTTGAAAAGGCACGAATTTTGTTAGGATTACTGTGACAACATCAATAATGATTTAAAAACTAATTTATTTGTAATAAATCTCTCTCCATTTGCCATAGAATCACAAACTACATTAATGAGTTAAGCGAAGTGAAACCCGCAATTGTTCCACTTTATATTTGATCAGCAATAATCAGCAGCCTGCTTAAGTTAGGTACGCTGATTAAATAAGCCCTTATCTCGATTGAATTTGTACGAGCATATGATGACGAGTCCAACGACACTTAGGAAGAAACTATAGCCGTTATATCACATATAAAAGTTTGCGAGCTGTTACTACTTTTACAACGAACTTTACTTTAAATCACGAATATTATTTCTATCTTACTTAATATTAGCAAATATTCTACGGGAGTTAAACTTGGTTTTTCCCGAATAAAAAATAAGGTTTATGGTGCACTTCAGAGGAAGTCACGAAAACCTGGAAGATTTCCACTGAAGGTAAAAAAAAAAAATGCAATGTACATGTAGGCTAAAGTATTAAATATAAACCAACGCAAGTAAAATATACCATCTGAGCTCAGCTAGTTTTAACAGCCAATTTAATCTTAGATGATAACATCCCGAGAAAACAAGTGGATACATATTTGTATTTTGTATGCACATTAACAGTGGCCTGTTTTATTTTCCTGAAAGTAAACTTAGATTTCACATTTTAATAACACAGTTAGCGAACTGCGGAGTGCGAACGAATTGGGATTGCTACAGAGATGTTGTTATTCCCCCTTTAAAAAAAAAGAAATCGGCAGACCCCATACTTATATGGCTGTGGGCGAGTCCTTCTGTAATACTGTGTAAATACAGTATAACGGAAGCAAAATAATTATATTTACGCAAGAACACAAATAACTGTAACGGTCACAAGGAAAAGTTTTAGTAATTGCTTTTCTAAAAAAAAATTACTTCGACACAGAGCCTATCCATAGCATTCAAGGTAGTTGGGGTAACTTTTAGCTGAGCTCTTTTTTCAAACCGCCTATTCCACATAATGTGTATTTTATTTCCGGTTGGCTGCTCCTATAGTCTTCTTATTGCAAGTTGAAGTCCATAATTTCTTCGCCAAATTGTTTATTATGGGCTGAATGGTCGGATATAGGCGAGGAAAAAAAGAAATGTTCGATTATTTACTTTAAAAAAATTATTTGGCATTTTTTAGGAAACATTTTGTTTAGCTCATAGGCAATTCGTTGTAGTCGCGCTGCGCAGGAATCCTGCGCAAAAAAAAACCATGTCAATGCCAATAAAAATCATTCGTTTATTTTCTTATTTATAACGAAAAAAATAAAAATAAACGGCCGCAACGTAAAAATCTTTTATTTTTATGGAAAGACAAATTACAAGTATTAAGTATGGCATTATTAGATGCTCAACGAATTATTTTGTCGCTTGACCCATCACGTGGACACGGATGATTCCCCAAATTCCTTTTTTTAGCGGAATATTAAAGCGTTTCTGTTCAACTTGCGAAAAAACCTTGCAGCCGAGCACAGTTTGATCAATGCTGCGATTCAGATTGCAGCCGTCAAAAAGAAAGCACCATACAGGACTTAAAATGCTTTGAATCAAGCGAAGCCACGTTTCGGGCTTATCGTGAACGTGTTCCCAGTAGTAGAACTTCCCACCCTAAATTTATTTAAAAACAAAAATAGTTAATTTTTAATATGCATAAACTTAAATGGACAGGATTTTTTTTTTAAATACGTACTGGCGCTAACACGCGATGAACTTCCTTAAGGGTTTGTTCAACACTGGTAACAGAGCAAAGTACTAAAGTAGAGACAACAATATCTAAGAATTTTTGAAAAATAGCATTAATTCACAATATTTAACTTTAACAAATTATCTTTTTGTACCAACACTATTATCTTCAACTTCTTTCATGTCTTCTGCATTGCTAACTATAAATTTCTCCATCTGAATGTCAGGATACTTGGGTTCATTCTCAAAAAACAAAGGCTCAAAGAAAGCATTAGGTTCCACAACCATTAGTTTGGAATTTTTGGGGAAGAATTCAAAATTAGCACCTGCATGCACCATGCACATTGCAATAACATTTAGACATTAGTTGCTTACTTTAAATATTTAAGCTGCTTTAAAGTAGTATACCAGGGCCAGCTCCAATTTCCAGTATTCTTAAAACAGATTTTTTCCTAAGATCAACATCTGCAGATTTTTGCCTTTGCATTGAATCAAAATGGGATTTCTTCATTTCTCTCATTGTTGAGTGATATTCTATCATGGCACGTTTCCAGAAGGAAGCAAACAACCTGAAACAACAAAAGAAAGCAAATAGAATAATAATTACAGCACACAAGTTTATTGTAGTTTTTAAAATTGTAGTTTTAGAATGAATAATACATACCAGTTTTTTATTGTCTTTCCAAATGTCTTATTTAACCCATACAAAAGTAATCCAACAAGTAGTGGGGTAGTAATACAAGAGAAAATACCCATGTTGTTGCTATCAGCATTCTTTTCTGTCATGATGACGAGGTATTATTAGATGATTATTTATTAAACGAAATCAGGGACCTAGAACTTGTGCAAAGCAAAAGCACAAATAAATGCCTAGTTGTCGAGAGAAATAAGCAACTCTATAGTTGATGAAATTACATATCTTATTTAAAATTTGAAAAATACATACTGATGATGATGATCACAATGTAAGATGAATACGTAATCTAGATGCGTGGCGGCAGCACAACAGCGTAAATGCGGATGCAGACGAGAAAGAAAAAACGTCAAGTCATGCGCAAAGTAGACTAAGATGTGACTGACCCACTTGTTGGGTGGTGCTTTCTAGTTGGTTGGTTTAATACTAAAATACAGTATATACATTTGAAAAAGTGAAAGGCCATTTTCGAGCAAGAAGCACACTATAGTTCAGTGATAACATCCCGTTCAAAGTCTCGATACGAGATTACGGCCGTTTGATTTGTCATAGTTTATAAAGCAGTTATAGATAGTGATTGCATATAGGCCTAATTTCTTTTCGTTTTTCGATGGTGTATATAATATATTACTGAAGGCTCGAAGAACCGCTAACTTCGTGCACGTTTGGCAAAAAAGCGCTTGTTAAAATCGGCACACTTTTTGCTTTTGAATATGTATATTTTTTAAATACACAATAATTAACTGCGCTGGGCCAACGAAAATCTTTTTCAGAAAGTATCAATCCGATTTTAGCTACTTATTTTTTTAAACTCACAAAGATATCTACATTCAGGCATCTAATCTGAAAAATGTGTCTATGCATCATCTGCATAACTAAGAAATCAAAATACATTGAATGCTGCTAACGGCACGCGCGTGATTATCACGCAAGGCAACGGAAAGCCAGCATAGGCGCTAGAGATTTGCAGTTCAACTACATTTAGGGTTTACTTTTGTCACCACAAGATGCAATGGTAGGTATATAATTTTTTATATAAACAAGAGTATCGATAAAGTGAATTTGAATTAGACGGATAAAAAGTCGTTTATGAAACAATAATGAGAGACGATTCGGTACGGCCGACAGGGAGGATACACACAAAAGATTGACCGAAATATAACAGATAATAAACTACAACATTTTCATTTCAAGATAAACAAAATCATCGGGCCCGGCATTAGGGAACGCCTTTACCCCTTCAATCCAATGATCCATCAGCTTATATTTTTTCACAGTTTCGAATTCCAGACTTTTGAAAATATTCCATGTGTCTGGGCAAAATGTGATACTTTGAATGTAGTGCAATTTCCTTTGCTGAGCCAACTGAATTGATTGCTCTGCAAGATTTCGGGCTATTCCTCTTCGTTCGAAGCATTCCTTTACTCCAAGATAAACCAAGTCCAATCCTTGTTTTTCTTTTCGCTTTTCGACGATATTCGAGTCCATTTGCAATTGTTTTAAGCAAGATCGATATGCTTTGACGCCTATATTAGGACTGGGGCGGTCAAGAGACTCGGTGTTCAGGCTGCTATTGCTATTGATAGCAACGCCAATGACTCGATCGTTTCTAGAATCGAGTGCCATGAGAGAAACACGTTCATCGAGTAAATAAGGGACTTCGTCAATCAAGCTCAAAATCCCTTGGCCTATTGCAGTTGGCTTCCTTTCACTGGACCTAGGGTAGGAATTGTTGAAGATGAAATCAATCACTTGCTGGTGGCGCATATCGTTTAAAATTGTTTCGACTTTGAAGAAATTCTTTGTAACGGGAGGTTTAAGATTGGCAGGAATGCCATTGCAAAGTGAACGACGGAACTGATTGCTGGTACACATCAGACATATTTCACGTGCCGGCACCACACGCAAGAGAACTGACATTTAAGAAAATATCTAAAAACTTAGAAAGGGCAAATTCTGAAATTGGACAACGTTTTCATACAAGTGTCAGCAGGACTTACATCTATCTCTACAGCAGAGACGACTCTAGTTGAATAGGCCCACTTTAGCCCCAACGCCCCAATATGTTTTATTTCGACAAGTCCATCCCCCCACTTCGTCAAGGTGTTCTACGGAAAGTTAAATTGAGGTCAAGGCAAACTACCCCTGAGAAGCAGTCCGTTGATCTGTGTCTCTAGTGTCATCTTGACCTTGCAGGTGTCCCCTTATTTTCCATTAAAGGCAAGTTCTGCTTTACCTTTGCTCTAGGTTTTAATAAAGAACTTGAATCCTATTTTTCTTTTTGAAAAAATAAATATAGTGATCGTCTCTTTTCTCTCAGGGGGAGGCTGAAAGAAACTAAATAAAGATTTCGAAAAAATGACGTAAGTGATTATCCAAGAAAGGCAACGTTTTACTAAGCAATTCCTTTTTTTTTAAAATTCGACCAAAATGTCAGAACTAGATTGTTTCGTATATTGAAAAGTGAGAACAAAAAAAGTTACATATCGCTTACATAAATCCCTGCATTTCTTTCATAAATTGCGAATAAGCGTCGTCTTTTGTTTTGACGGGAGGTTGAGTTACTGTTGCGGGTTTGCTGGCGGTTGCAACCTACGAAAAAATTCAAATTCTGTAATACAATCTGTAATTCTATGTTCTATCACATATACGTCCAAGGTATTTTACATTACTGTTAAACTAAGCAGTTATATCATACCTGAACTTGAGGAGTCCTCCATTCAATATGAGGATTGGCACTTGATTTGGCCAGATCTTTTTTGGGTGGCATATCTTTCTTCACTTTCAACGTAGTAGGAACGAATCTTGTCAAATCTGCGCTTAGATTACGCATTTGAGGCTTGGCCTCGATAATGGAAGCAGTAGGTTTCGACGATGGCTTAGACGGAGCTCCAGCACCTAGTTGTGGACGAGTGCTAAGCATAGATGGTGCACCCGGGCGTATACCTATATGATTATTAATTAAGATATGAATAATTCCGACACAACGTTTTTAGTTTTAATCGCTTAACCTGGTGGCGGTGGGGGAGGCATGCCGGGAGGTCGAATCAGACGTGGTGTTAATCCTTGTGGCATTCTAGGTGGAGGACCAGGCGGTAGTCTCGATCCTGGAATTGGCGGAGGAGCAAAACCACCATATCCCATTGGCGGAGGTGGGCCCATAGAACCATAAGGTCCATAGGAAGGCATCATCGGAGGTCGCGGGAACTGTGAAGGGTGAGGTGGCATGTGCGGAGTGTACTTGTTATTATCCGTCGAAGGATCTTCGTCAAAATCTCCCGCTTCCATCCTCGCCTTTCGTGTTTCATGAGTTACTTGACGGTTCATTTCTTTTTGGCGATGCAAATAGTCCATCTCTTGAATAACTGTGTTGACATCTTGACCAGCAATGGCTAACATTCGCTGTTGAAGTGTTGTAGGTCGAGGGGGCTCGGGAACTACTGGAGCCGATTTAGAGGCTGCTTCCGAACTGTCCTCGTCACTATCATCATCTTCGTCCTCATCGTAGTCGTCATCCATTTCAGCATCTTCTTCCATAGCGTCTTTGGGCAAAGCGATATCTTCAAGGGGAGGACGAATGAATTGGTAGTATGTGTGATATGGAGGGAGATCTTCTTCTTCGTCGTCAATTCCAGGAACACCAGGTTCCACTGTTGCTCCATCACCCTCATCCCAAATGTCATATATTTCAGGGGGTGGAACAGAAGGAACACCAGGTGGTTTTCGGAACAATCTATTTATTTAGATTATAGGGTATTAAAACTTTGTTTACTCTAATCTGCAGCAATAACTTACCCATAGCTGCTGATTTTCTTTAAAATGCCTGGAGGGGCTGGAAGTAAAGAGCCTGAAGTACTTGATGAATCCAGGTTTGGCAAGGGGATCTCTTCCAGGTTTACTGTTTGAGTGTGCTTTACTGACTCACAGTAGATGATTAGTTCAGCTCGTCTTTTTTCATACTGAACTTCCATTGCTTTGATCTGAGTCCACTGAGTAGGTTCTTCTTTTTCATAGAGTCTCATGATTCTATTTAATGTATCCCTTAGCTTTTTCCTCTTTTCCTTTAACACTTTTTCACTAAGTGGTGCAGATTGAATTGGGTTGAATTCCATTTGATCAATTTTTTCAAGTTCTGAAAAGATGGTAGTTGGATCTTTCCCCTTTAAAACAGTCTGCCTAACGAGCAGCCTTTGCTTTTTGTTTTTCTTCAGTTCTCGTCTCCTGGCCTCTTTTCCTGTTAAAAAAAGCTAAAAGTGTTAATGCCGAATTAAGATCATCTAAGTGATTCAATCATATTGGATATTCACAATAGACAATTAAAATGTCACGATCATAACGAGTATTAAGCCACCGTAGTAACTATGTTAATTTTCAAACTTTAGTACATGAAAGTTGCATGAGATAAAAATTAAAAAAAAAACTTACGTGCTTGATCTGTTGGATTCATAAATTTCCCACTTTTAGTGGTATTTATTGAGCGTTTCCCCATTTTTAGCTATATTATTATTTTCACGAACACAAGATGAAATACGACATCAACAATTCAACACAAGCTAAAAATCAAACTAGTGAAATCGTAGTTATCGATTTAACTGCTCTTTCGATACTACAAACAACCGATTACTTGTTGCCTTGGTTATCTTTGTCTGCTTTGAAACCCATCCCCTTGTCTCGTGTTTTGTTTTACCTGTCAAATTTTTCATCTTGCCTCGTTTTGATTTTCTGTCAAGTCACACAGTATCCCTTTATCCCGTTGTAATTCAAAGATGGAACAAATTCAGAATCTCCTGCAGAATCAGATATTAAAGGCTGCCGAGGAAAAACTCGATGCTGAGTATTATTTTATACAACGTATTTTCGGCATGTAGAATTATATAGTATCAATTTCCTGTTCATAAAGAATTGACAAATTGGACAATTTGACGGAAGATGACTTGGAAGATATTCGGAGGAAACGAGTACAAGAGATGAAATTGAGGCAGCAGAAAATGCAGCAATGGAAAATCAATGTAATTTTAACGATTTATATTTTTAACTTTAATTTTCCTAACCTGTACATTATAATGAGGGATTAACTTTGAAGATAAGTTGATTGGGAAAATTACTGATAATAATGTTGTCTTATTATTTATTAAGGGGCATGGAGAGTATACCGAGATAGCTGAGGAAAAGGATTTCTTTGAGATGGCAAAAAAATCTTCAAACTTTGTTTGCCACTTCTACAGAGATGACTTCTTTCGCTGCAAAGTTATTGATAAGCATCTTAATATACTTGCAAGGAAGCACATGGAAACTAAGTTCTGTAAGATTAATGCTGAAAAATGTCCCTTTTTAACAGGTATCTATAATCAATTATTAGTCAAAAATTTTTTAAAGTTCTTATAATGATTGGTCCCATTTTTAGAGAGACTGAGGATTAAAACTTTGCCAACACTGGCATTAGTGAAAGATGCAAAAACCAAGGATTATGTTGTTGGATTTGGTGAATTAGGCAATACTGATGACTTTACTACAGAAGTATTAGAGTGGAGGATAGCTCATGCTGATGTAATTGAATATTCTGGTGACCTCTTGGTTCCACCTGGCCAAGCTACAAAATCAAAACTGAAGATAAAAAACAAGAAAACAATTCGAGAAAATGAAGACGAAGATTCTGATTAAGCTGCAGCTATATCCTCCATATTCCACTGATATTTTCAGTATTTTCGCTTTCAATAAATTTCACATTCACCTTAATTGACGAATCAAAGGTTTAACCTCTTGCCGGTAAAATGAACTGTCCCTTCCATGGGTGATTTCAAGTATTTTAGCGGCCTCTTCGTAATATTTTTGTGCAACGGAATCATTCGTTGTTGATATTAGCAACGTAATTTTAAAGAGTTTCAATAGCAGTATAGCTGTTAGGGGATGCTCTTCTCCATACCATAACTTGTACGCCTGAATCAGGGGGATTCCATATTGAATTGCCGCTTCCCACAACTGAAGTTGAATTGCTGAGTCAAAAGCTGCATCCATAATTTTCGATCGGACAAGGCATAGATCATGAAATAGATTTTCTTGTTTTGCAATGCACAATTTGCAAACGTCTAAATCTGTCGAGCGAAATAAGATGTCATCACTTGAAAAATTAGAAATAAAGAAATATTAATAAGACCCATCGTACAATTTGTTTCCTGCATTAACAACAGCTGTTGCTCACTAAATTCGGAAGCTTCCCAAAATTGTTTTGCTAGCGATGAATTAAGCTGGGATCCGCAAACGCAGGGAGGAAATTGTTCACCTTTCTATAAAAGAGAGCAATTAATGTTTGGGTTGATTCAAAATTATTGTAATTTATACCAACCTTGGCTATAACTGGTTTTTGGCAAGTTGGGCACTTCGCGGCGTAATGATAGCAATCGATATCGTCATTTTTGCAACGAGGGCAATCGCAATCAAAGTAATATCTGTCTTTCAGTTCTTTCTTTCTGTGACTCTTAGAATTCATCAAATCAATGTAGCTAATGCGGATGGAGTCCCATTCAAGTTTTGGCAGCTCTTGCGTGAGTTGAATTCGTAGTTTGAATCCATCAAAAGTTGCAACCGCGTTGGGAGAACAAGAATGATCAAGAATAGATGGTGCTAGGTATATACCAGTGCCGATTGCCTGCATCTCGCCATTTAAAATGTTGAAACTGTTGATACACATCTGAAGAATCCAAATACTAGATTAACCAACAATCCCATTAGTTGAGTGTGAAATAAGCATACCCGACCATAAATACCAAGTAGTTCAACAGAATTTGGCAAAATCTCATTACTCAGATATTCATTTAAAACCCCACAGATGGTCATGAAATATTCCATTCTTTTGGTGTCTTCTTTGATTTCTTTTCGATCTGTAAAATATTGGTAAATATTGCATTGACAAGTTTTAGCAAATTTAAATACAGTTCTTACGAGACAACAAATCCTTAAACTTTCTAGACCAGATTGGTGTTACATGCTCAGCTTCCATATCACCTCCTCTCTATAATTGTAAAGTGACTTTTGTTGAAAGTTTGACAACAGAAGAATGTATCCATTTATTACCTGCAATTTTAGTATGAGTCTTGCTATTAGGCGTACTGAATCTGTAGGGACATTGGGCTTCACCCTCACAAAATTTTTACATTCTCCTTTGTGATCTTTCCATCCTTCACGTTGACACACCCTTCCACAGTAAGACACAACCATACAACCAAGGCATTTCCTTAAATTTGAATTCCTATTGCGATCAGATAGAAAATCATTAAATAAACAATACAAAAGTTTTCCTTCGTCATTTTCTCGACACTTACGCCTTCAAGCAAAAGTCACACAGTTCTCTTCGGAAACTGCTCTTTAAACAATAAACGAATGGCACTGACTCAAGTATAGTGGTTCCTTTCGGAATTGGTTCATGTTTACCAGTATTTCTCATTTTCAAAGAGCCGCGCAACAATTTTGTCAAATCCTCAATAAAACTGAACCGAAAATGTAAATACCTTAAAAACTGCTGAGTTGCCAAGTCTTTACTTGGCATGGCGCCGCCGCTAATTTTATCGAGAGCGCCTAAATCTAACTAGGCCAACTAGGCGAAGCAAGTAATACTAATACGCGAAAGATACCTGATATCTGGTCACCGTTCCAGATGTGATCGTGCATCACCGACCGCATGACTAAAAAGTACTATACGAAAACACATATGTAGCGAAGGAGAACGTCAAACCTTTTTGAGATTTCCTAAATTTGTCATTTTTACACCTTACAATTTGCACATAATAGAAGGCATTTCAATACAGGAAGGCATCTGGATTAATGTGAATGCATTTATCTGCCTTTGAATTTCATCCATCTAATTCTCGTTGCTTTTTCTGCCTATATCACATATCAACACATGCATCAATAGCATCATCGAATAAGAGAGTTTACGGTTTTCGGTGGAACCTTTGACAAACAATAATGGAAAAAAAATTATGTACAAATTACTGCTAGTACAATATGTATTCAAGCGAAAGAAAGATAAAGGAAACTACAAAGACTAATAAAAGATATTGATTAAAATAAAAGAGAAATACGGGTTTTACTAAGGGATGCCTTGGAGTAAATCTCGGATGAATTCATCGGGAGACGGAATATCTTCCAATAAACCTAGAGAAATTATCATTATCACAATGTGCAATGGAAATGATCAGTAAGTAAAAAAATAAAATCTTACCAGCAACATCACAAAATTCATCAAATGAGCCGCAGTTCAGAAAATCATTTTGATAAGCATTGAGTAGTTTATCGGTGGCCCTCAAGACGGCTTCATCGTTGTGGCGGATATACTCGGCTACTGTCCCTGGCCAATCAGCGTCAATATCACCAACAGTGACGTTCTGTACCATTTAAGGGGGAATTAACAAGACAGGTCTTATGAAGGCAGTAAAAAGAAAATGTTTGCGAACCTTCAAGACGATGTTGTAAATTCCGTTAACGATGGCAAAAAAGACAAGCGCAGGTTTGTAGACGCTGTAATCCAGTATCTGTTTCTCGTGACGTTGATCGTTCGCTTTTGGTTGTTGGACTCGGCAATGGGCCGTCACCAAAAGGCGTCCAAGGAAGGTCAGTCGATTAGTGTTCCAGCGCTGACAGCTCTGCACAAGCAGGGCCAAAGTCGTGTAGTAGAATGCGCTGTCGGATTCGACGTGATTCTCCACCCACTTCTCTCCACGAGGCGTGTCCAAAAAGGCTAAAGGCAAAAACGGATAATTGACATGACACTGGAACTCGAAAACTTGTACATCTAGATAATAAAAAAAAAAACCTTTTAAATTTTTCTCTTCGCGACTCCAGGATCGAGTCGTATTCAAAACGTAGAGAGCCGCGTGAAGAAGATACGGTAGGAAGTGCATGTTGGATTGAGGACCACCACCACCCGACTCGTCGCTAAAAGACCGTTCCAGGGCGAAGCGCAGCAGCAGCAATTTGAGGTCATGACAAGTTGACACGTAGCCAATGTCCCTGTGACCGGTGCACTCTTGAAGGTAGGTGTTGTGTCGGGCGAGGCAGGTGGCGAAAGCCGACTCTGGAACTTGAGGTCCCCACAGAGGCAAAAGACCATTGCAACGGGTGTTGGCGTTTTGTAGGGCGGCCGACTCCCACTCGTCACGGGCTCGTGCCAAACGGACAGCCGACAAATGACATTCGACGTGGACCACGTTAAAGTGCGAAACGGTGTAGTATCCCAGGGTTTTGCGGCTTCTTCCAGAACTGACGGACGGAGAAGAGGAGGTGGCAGAGGAAGTTGGACACGATCCGCACCATAGCTGCGATTCAAGATCTTCTAATTGGCAGCGTCGGCTGAACGTGTAAATAGCCAAAACTCTGCCCGGCTGGAAGCGGTAACCTTCACGGCAGATAACACAAACGGGTCCGGGTTCCTCACCCAAACCCATGTCAACTAACTGCTGTAAAATGGGATTTTCCGCTTTGACCTGGCCCAGCGCGTTGGTTTTCATTCCAAGAGCTCGAAGTTGATTTTCTCTCATTGCCATAGCCAACCGTTTTTTCTCACGCTTCGTTTGTTGGCGCACCTCTTCAATTCGTTCGGCCACCTTTCAAGCGAAGGAGAACCATAGATTAGGTACCGCAAAAAAATAAAAAAAAATAAAAAAAAAATCCAATAAATAAAAATAATAATAATAAACAAATCAAATAAAAAGACAAAACTAACGAAACCAAGAAATACCTCAGGATGACCCCGCATGGCTTCCAGCAAATTCTCGGCAAGTGAGCCAACGTGTTCGTCTGACGAAATTTGTTCCAAATGGTGAAAAAGCGGAATCGAATCGGCGGCTAAGGCCAACTGTGTAGTCACGTGGCTGTGAGCCAAGCCCGTCAGCAGGCGCAACACAAACGTCAACGATGGTTTGGCTACAAAGTCTTTCCATTCTGGACTGTCACGAGCGACTGCAGTGCGGATCGGAGGGGCATTTTGGAGCAGATAATCCAAAGCGTTGTTGACCACCTAGAACCACCGACAATAAAAGAATGAATTTCATGTTCTTCTCATTAATTTGTCATAAAAAGTGCGTACCTTGGAAGCGACCAGACGATCCTTCAAAGTGTTGCCAATCGCGTTGTGCTCAATGCCGGAAGTAAGAGCGCAAAACAATTCCAACTTAACGGCCTGACAAGTACATAGGTATTTTTATAAGTTAATAAATAACAAAATAAATAAGATTCATTCACGATTTACCTGCTCTCCATTGTGCTCTATGTCATACTGACTGAAATCTAGACTTTGACGGAAATATTCAATCAGGGCGTCCATCTTGTTGTCGTTGACGAAAGTCAGGAAAGGAATAACACGAGTGAGATGAGTCAAAATGCTCGTTACTGTTTTCGATCCGGCCATTTGAGCCGACAACTGCAATAGGAAGTCTAAATCCTCTTTGGTACCGAACGTCGACGAGAACAGGGCGTACTGGTCAACACTTTGCGCCGAAGCTTGGCACAGAATGGCTTCCAGAACTTCCAACAGCTGTTCGGTGAACGGAGGCATGTTCTGCTGAGCCTGGAATCACAAAAGATGTGCCAGTCAGAAACAAAACCCCCAAACTGGTAGTGGTAGTGACCATTTTGAGTTGAAAATTTACCTGAAGGCACAATTTAAGAGCGCCAAGAAGTCTCTGGACGGCGTTCAGCTCGGGGGTGATCAAAAGAGAGCGATTTGTCAGCACTTTCGTACAGAAGGAGAGGAGTTTGACCAGGGCACCAAGAAGTGGACGGCCCTCGCCTTGAATGTCCCGGACGCAGCTCAAGCGCTCGAGAAGAACATCCAGTCCGCCACATTCTCCCATGACGTTTGCCAGTTTGTAAGTCTCCTCGTCGTTAGCCGGACGCTGATGTTTATCATCGAAACGTTCGATGAATTCTTCCGTGGCATCTCCCAGCAAGCCTCGCATGCGGTAGACGATCCTCATTGGTTCCGCTTCGTTGTTTTCAGCCAAGAAGACCTAACACAAAAATTCTGGTGAGTTGCGTTCAATGGAAGATGCAATAATATTTTGAAATTTACTTTTCGGTAAACATCCCGAACGGGCAGATCGAGGCTCATGATTTTATTGCAGACAAGTAACTCCATTCCCGTGTCGTCTTCCAAAAGAGCAATCAGCTCACACTAAAAACACAAACAGATATCATTAAAGTTGATAAATTGACGACCGAAAATTAAAAGACCAACTTACATCTTGACAGATTTTGTTTTTAATATCGCGCATCAATGGACCGAGACCGGGCTCAGTGCTGCTGTAAGGATTGCCTTGCATCCGCCCTACGGATAAACAGAGGCGAGGTTAAAATTTAGTCTTATTGGACTTGGGATGATTTTTTAAAATTACCTTGCAAGAAATCTTCTTGTTGGGGGTCTTTGTCGAGTGACATGAGAAATTCGACGTCATCTTTCTCCTCCGGATGAATAATGGAGCACAAACGCTCGACTACAAAGACGGGGGTTACCAGGTCGTCTCCAAGACATTGGCGGAGTGTTTGGACGCAAACAGACATGAACTGTTTGGTCTCAGCCTCTGTGCCTGTCGTCATATCGCCGAGGAGTTGCAACAGCAATTCTTGTGTCTCCTCCACCAGCCTGGTTCGCTGAAGGACAAGGCGGCGCAAGTTCAAATAGCCGCTCAAAACATGTCCAACCAGACGGCCCTTGTAAGCCTGACGAACTGACGATTCTTCCAGGAAAAAGGAAAGAAGTTCCACCAACGATTTCATGGCGTGACCTTGCGAGAGCTCAGAAGATCGGCCGACCATTTCCTGGCGAGTCAATCCGTTGATTTCCACCTCGATCCAATCCGCTAATTTGGGCAACAGTCCACGACTGACCAAATAATAGCGCCAATGTTCTTTCCGCACCAACGACATGTAGAGAGCGAAAAATTCTGCGCCATAAGGTCCGGCTTGGCCCAACTGAGCGAGGAAACTGGTCAAAAGGTTGACAATCTCCTGTCGTCGTTGGGGAACGCGAGCGAGGCCTTCGAGGAAGACGCAGGCTGTTTGCCGACTCAACCGGGAGTTGGGATTGAACAGCATCAACTGAAGCCAATTAGAGCCGGACAGCTGACACGAAACCGGATGTTGTTGCTGCTGTCGTAGCTGGTACTTGTCTCGCCAACGGGCTCCGTATTTCTGAAGCAGGTGAAGCTGGCGCACCTGTTCGGGCTTTTTGCCGGCGACGGGAGCGTCGTAGCGGGACAGAACTCGAGACTTCCAGGCGTCGAAACTCTGTTGAGGATCACCTGTTTCGGCAAGAAAACAACAAAGCTTAAAATTTTATCTTAAACAACGAAGCAAAAACGGAATTTCAAATGTTTCACCTCGAAGCCAGCGTTTCAAATCCATCAAAACATCAACGTGGCCGGGCTTTGACGACTCTTTGACATGGATGTGTACCGTTCCGGAAGTACCTAGTATATCATATCAGACCATACATACGTAGTTAATTAAAATTAGTGGCAAAGAAGATTTGACGAGAAAAGGCGTAATCCATTACCTTGAATAAGTTCTTGGATGATTCTGAGACAAGGCAGAGTAATGACGTCCATGACGGCGGGTGACTGCAAATGATGAGTCGATTTCAAAAAGAGCTGGACGACGGAGCGCAGACGCTTCTCCCAGCAAGTGTCTTGACATTGAAGGCTGGCAGCAAACAGTGCCATTTCGTGCCTGATCGAGTTGAGCAATGCCAAACTGTGACCGGAGCGTTTAAGGACCCCGTCCACGCTCTCCATCAGTTTCTGGTTGAGGCAGTCGACGGCGTCCGGGTTGTTCAACGTCAAAAGGCAGAGAAGGTCGCGGACTTCGCAACGCGATTGGGACGATCCTTGAGCGATGTTGAAGTGGAGCAATTCTTGGAGTAGTCCTTGCTCGAACATGAGACGTCGGAGCAGTGGTTTGGTGGCCATTGCTCGCAGCAGGGTCAAGCAGTGATCCAGGGCGGCGCTTGCGCAACCGTAGCAACAAGTTGCTCCGGTGGGAAGCGGCACAAATTGACTGCCGTCAATTCCAGTGGCTCCTTGTCCAGGACTGGTGCGCCTGACGGCTTTTTGCCTTTGACTGGCATCGTAGGCCACGATATCTCGACGACAAGCCGCCACCCGTTGGGCGATTTTGCTCAATTCTTCAAAAGTTGATTTGCATTCAGAATGGTAACGTTGGCAAATTTGCTGGATCGTTTTGTTGATTTGTCCTGTTCCCGTTCCTGCACCAGATGCCGAAACACTGCCGTTAGCTGTTGCTGGTGTAGACGGTACTCCCGAATTGCCGGCTGATCCGGTGGATGCTTCACTTCCAGTCAACACATCGATTCCGGAATTCTCTCCTAGTTTGCTCACCAGAACTTCCAGCGATTCCCTACCGTAAACGAAAATGAAATTAAGATGAAACTTCTGATTCGAGTTATAAAACTCAATTTGGATAATTTTTTGTTTTCTCCTTTTACCTGGTATAAGCCATTTGGCCCTGCAGGCGATCGGCCTTCTCCAAGAACCCATTGATGGCCAGTAACGATTTTTTGCGATCGTCTTCGCTTTCGACCGGCTCCACGGTGCAGCACGGCTTGGCCGACAGCGTCAGCTCGAATTTGGCATACTTGCAGAAACCGCAGGCATTGCAGAGGAAAGGATCCTTTTCGTCGTAGTTGATTGAGCGACACTTGTGGCACTGGTAGACGTTCTCTCCGCAATTGGAACAGACTCCAGGGTGAGCCGGGACGGAGGCGGAACAGCGCGGGCACTGCAGCATCTCCGACGAGGCGTGAAGGTTCTCGTAGAAGGCGGCAAATTCGATTTTCAAATTGCAACAAGTGATGGGCAGCGGCAAGTCGACTTTGACTTCGGCCTGACCAGGTGTCAACGACAGCTTCTTAGCCTTGAGCCAAACGCCGGGCCGGTTCTTGAGCTCAACGGCGGCCTGGACGGGTCTGTTGTTGTAGAAAATGTTGATGGTGCGCACCATTTTCGTCCGTTTGATGTCGGTAATGCGCAGAGCAAAGCGGTTGACGACGTGGCTCCCAACCAACTTAATGATGTGGGTCGACGTCGTGAAACGGACGTCTGCTTTGAGCGTCGTCAACTTGACGGCCGAAAAGGGAACCTCGAGGGTAGAACAGGCCAAGCAAGGATCTCTCTCCAGGTAATAACCGTCCAAGTGGACCAGACTGGCTAGAGCGTTGTACAGCACGGTATTGGGATGGCGGACGATGAGCTGATTTTCTTCCTTCAACAAGGCAACGGCCCGGTCAACGTAGCCGGGTAGTGAATTTTCCATCCCGGGAGTCTTGATGGTGAAATAACCAAGCAGATCGACAAACTGGGAAGCTTTTCGGCCGTAGAGTTGGAGGCCAGACCAAAGAGACCACATGAGAGCGACCAGGTCTTGCTGCTGGGCCACGGTAGAATGGCGACAAAACGAGTGGACTAGGGCGTGCGCATGCCAGCGGACGGCCGTGACGTTGCAGTCCAACAGGAAGCGGAAAATGAGGCGGCTAATCAGACGGCGCTCCACGGTGCGATGTAGCTGCTGGACAAAAATGCCGCAGACGCAGCCTTCGGCGCCCGTACACGAACTATCCAAATCCCATGGCTCTGTCGTTAGGTCCGACTCTGTGGATTTCTTGGCGGTCGGCTGTCCTCCTGCGTTGGCGGGCAAGGAAGAAGCGCCGACGGTCGCCGCAACATTCTTCAATGGACAGAAGGCGTAGCGCAGGAGCTGAAGGAGCGTGCAGCTCAGACCCTCGTCGATGAAACAAGTCAACTGGATAAGGAAGGACAGGGTGTCTTCGTGCTGTTGGCAGTAGAGCTGCCAGTTGGCCGTTCGCGTGGCGGCCACGTCCAGGCACACTTTCAAGTGTTCCATGACTATCACGAGGTCGTCATAGGGCAACACCAATCCGTCGTGGTTGCCTTCCAGGGTCGAATCGAGCCCATGTTCCAGGGCCAGCTTCTTGACGTCATTGAAATGCGTTTCGATAGTCAAGAGATCCCTGCATTGGCGGTACTTTTCCTTGGAACCGCAGTGGAACAGCAGGAGTTTGCGAACGTGACGCTTGACCGTTGACGGGGTCGGAGCCGCAACGTACTGGCACAGGCATTCTACCCAGCGCTGGTCCAACTGGACACCGCTATTGACTTTTTTGACGAGATAAGGCAAGCGCAGTGCCATTTCGGTGAGTAATTGTGAAAATCCTAATTGAACAACGAAAACCGTGATATTTTTAAGTAACAAGAAGATAGATCTATTTAAGTACAAGAAAATTAAATACCCTCGAAGATGTAACCGGTATTGCGATGAGTCAACGTTCTGGAAAAGAAAGGCGACAGGTCGAAAGCGGAAGGAGCTAAAGGCTGTTTGAGAAGACCCACAACGACGGGCGATTCATCGGCTCCGGTGGCCTTCCAATGCAAGAGGATGGCTTGCAGAAGAACCAAGCACCGCTCCATGAGGCCGGCGTCCAGGAGAACTTTGGCGGCCACCGAGGCGACGGTCGAGAGAGATGCCGTGTTGCTGCGCCGCTGAGAGTGACTGGCTTTGCCGCCACCACCGCCACCGCCGCTGCTGGACTTGTGATGATGAGTGGACAATAGGAATCCGAAAAACTTCATGATCAGCAACTGGACTTCGTGTTGCGGTGTACGTTGACCGGCTACTTCGAGCGCAGCATCTCGTTCCAAGTCGAGTTCACAGACGGCCTTGGCCAGAGTTTGGTGGAGTTCACTCCTTTCAGTCGGGTCAGACGGGCGCAATTCAGACACCAAAATGAGCAAGACTTGGAGGAAGTGAATGGATTTAACGCCACCCTTCTTCTTCAATTCCGGCAAATCCTCCGTGATTCTCTTAAGCAAGGCCAGTCGCAATTGGCGGAAACGTTCTGCAGATGTGCTCGGCATGTCATGCATTTCGTCGTCATTCGATTCCGGACCAGAGGCCACACCACTGGCTTCTTCCAGACTCATGGCGATGGCTAGCTGCATAATGTCATCCTCGTCGCTGTGCACTGGCTGGCGTCCGGACAGGGCGGAAGATAGGATCGATTTGCCTGCACAGCCCGTCTTCATGGTCCGCTGGAGTGCGGCTTTGGCAGCGTGGCTGACGCTAGCGTCATCGCAAAGGAGTAGGCCGATGTAGTGATCCATTACCGGGGCCATCCATTTCTGAGGATCGGTGAGAGCCACGGAGAAGAGCACGTCAACGATGGATTGGACGCAGAAATCAATCTGGGCCACGCCTAGTTGGCCGACAGGACTCAAAAGTGGATTGCGAGCTCTTTCGCGATGGAGGCGGCGACCGACGGCCAATAAATCGCCGAGGAAGTTGCCGGTTGTAAATTGTATCAAGTTCTGCGGTTGGGTGGTGGCCACTGATTTCGTGATGGTCAGCACATTGTAGAATGCCTCAGGATCGAGATGGATCGGAGATGTTTCATCCATGATGGCCTTTAAGTTGTCCAAGACAGACGTCAGCAAGACTCGGTCCTTGTAGTCGTGATAGGCGGCTCTGGATGGATGAATGGTGGCCAAAAGTTGCTTGACAACTCTGGGAACGCAACTGCCTCCACTCCAGGTCATAGTCAAGATTTGTGTCGACAGACGGAGAACGTGTTCTTTAGTGGCCGGCGGGCAGGCAGAAGTCAGACCTGCCGGCGGTAGCGGTAGCGATAGAGATCCTTCGAGAAGAGCCACGGCTCCTCCAACCAACTGATCCAGCATCAACTGAGCCGGACTCTGAATGGCCAATTTATTGCAAGATCCATTCGATTGCAGGACAGGACTCTGCAAAAGATGACCTTGCGTCGCCGGTAAATTGAGTGCACCGTTACTGCCGCCGGTTCCAGCCAGCTGATCTTCAGCGTCTTCCGGCCAGCCAAAAGCCTCTTTGGTTTTCCCATAGACTTTGATGGAATCAATCATCGTGACGCCCAGCGGATCGTTGGAAGATCCGAACGAGAGGACGAGTTTCTTGTCCGCTTGGAGACTTTCCTCCTTCGTCAACGGGATGTCATACCAGCGGTATCGTTGCAAAACAAACGGGATGTTGCGGCCGAAAATCTCGACGCAGGTGGGAGCCCTTTGCACTTCCTGTGAGCCGACGAGGATGCGAACTCCGACTATAACGCTGGACGTCTCAGGATTGGTCACCTCGACGCTAAAGCCGGACTGTTTGGTACAGGCGATGTAGAGGCCGCTAGTGTTGAGTCGGTGTTTCAGCTGGGTGGAATTGTACACGTGCAGCAGGTCGTTGCCGCCAAACTCGACGTCGTTCATGGCCGTGCAATTCTCGAAGAAATCCGTAGGGAAGGTCGGCGTCGAAGCGCCTGAACCTCCTTTGGCTCCATTGACGCTCTCCTTGCGGACCATTTTTGGTTGCGTCGATGAAAGAATTGGCGGCTGCAGAGTGGGCGTCAACCAGAAGTTGGTCATTTCCGGCGACGCCATAAAGATCCTCAACGACCCGTCGTCGCACAACAAGATGAGCGTCGTACGCGGTTCCGTTTTGTCCTGTCCCGTGTTGACGATGTGGCGGACAGCCACCAAGTCCGTTACTTTGACTTTGGCGGGCACCACCTTGATTTCCTCCACTAGGATTCGTTCTGGCTCCACCATTATGACCACCGGAGTGTAAGAGCTTTGAGTCAGAGTCAACAACAAACCCTGGTAACAACAAGAAACATGAAATAAATGGGAGAGGTTTCGAGTAAATCAGAATGAAATATTTACCGGGTGTCCCTGGACTTCGGTCCATTGGCAAAGCGGCTGATGAGGTCCGGCAGACTGCAAGGCCGTGCTCGAACTCGCTGATGGCGTTCCCAGTTTCAGAGAACTTCCTCCTCCACTAGCAGCAGCAGCAGCGCCGCTTTTAGCCGGAATGTGAACCGGGTGAAGCGGCCCTAGTTGCAGCTCATTTCGACTGTCTTCCGTCACCGTGGCCATAAAAGTTTTCCCTTGGGCATAGCTGAAGCAGAGGAGTTGAAGACAATGGGAATAATAAACAGAAACGCCACCGCCTCCCGTTTGGCCGTTGCTCTCCTTCACTTCAGGATGAGTCACGTCCAATATGTTGGTCACGTAAAACGGGCCGTGACGGGCTGAGCTCTCTTGACTGAGCGGTTGCCAATAGATGTAGCCGGACGACGAGATGAAAAAAGTAAACTGGGCGCCGTCTTGGCGGAACCAGAAAGCACAGTCGCGAACTTTGCCACTGGGCAACAGGAAAAAGTACTGCGGACTTAAAACGTCAACAGACAAGTCATAAATTTTGACAAAATCGGCGGTGATGACGGCCAGCTGGGTGGCATCTAATAACAAATAAAAATTCCTCGTAAAATTGATTGTTTCACAATTGTTTTTAATCAAATCGATTGCGTCACGCTTACCACCGGGCAGCCAGACGGCTTTGATGATAAAGTTTCCCGTCTCCAACTGCGGATGCAATGCCAAATGGTCTTGGACCGATCCACCTGAAGTCAGCGTCATGACGTGAACTTCCTTCAAGCCGCAAACGGCCAGTACATCTTCGTTGGCTGGATTGCTGGCCATGCTCAAGACGGTGAAAGGAACAGGGGCCGAGCTGAGTCTTGTCAGCGTCAATTTCTTCTTGGAGGCATCTGCCTGCTTCAAGAGCGAACTCAATTGCAAAACTGTTACTTTGCCCTTTTCGTGGCTCATGGCCAAATGTTGCCTCCGTCCGTACGGCGAGGACAAACAGCACATTGAAACCTGCCAGCCATTAAGTCCAGGGATTAGCATTGATTAAGCAATATCATTCAAAAAAAATTCTCATGTTTATCGTTACCCTGCGCAGAACGTGGGCAGAGAGCAACTGCCTGATGGTCTGGCCCTGGTCTCCAGTGAAACTCATCCGGACATTCTCGAAAGCTCCTTCCTGCGACCCCAGAGTGGGGATCATGAGGGATTCAGAGGCCACTATAGTCTTGGGCTCGTGGTGCAGTTGATGGAGCGTGCGACGGGCACGCTGAAGACTACCGACGGGCGAAAGTCGTTTACTTGCTCGTTCGATGGACGGCAACAGAGAGTTGAGAATGTCCACAACAGCGGCGGGAAGTTCCGACGATCCAGTGACTTGAAGGAGCTCGTTCAAGTAAGGCTCCAGCTGTTTCGTCAGGATGCGACGTCTCTCCGAATGTTCGTCGTTGGTAGGCAAATCGCCAAATCCATCAGGGCCGTCCAATTCCCCGCGATAAGGAACGTAAGCCATGGCGGCAGCCCCTCCGAAACCCAACTGTTGGAGCAGCGCTTGGTCCATTGTAGCATGATGGAGGCCCCTGGCCGACGCGCTGTCTCGAGAACGCATGGGAGCGTCTTCTTCCGGCTGAGGAGGTCGGCGGACCAAAGCCTGGCACGATCTGTCGTCCTTGGCACCGCAGTCGCAGAAGAAACTGCCAAATTTGGCGTAAGTCACATCATGATCCCGGTGGCAGACTTTGGCACAGACGGAACAAACGCCGACACCGTCCACCATCCGGCACGTGTGACAGTGGTACCAGTGTTGATTCATGAATTCTTTTTGCGTGATGACAAAAGTGCACCTACAAAATTCAAATCAAAATAATTTTTTTTTTAAATTCGTAATTTGTTTCTTCTAAGAATCCGCATAAAATTCAAAACTTACAGTTGATTGCACAAAAGATCCTCGTCCGATTCGTCGCCATCACTCTCGACGTCGTCACCTAGTCCCAGTTCGTCGACCGTCCAGTCTTCCACGTCGGCCGTGAGCGGATTACCTTCGATGGATTCCAGCAATCCGCTAGACATTTCGGAGGAGGATGGCTCGTTCCCCGCACCAGCACCACTAGCGCTGCTGCTGCTGCTTAGCATTCGAAGAGCGTAGAGGACATCGGTCGTGTACTGCAGCAAACAACAGAACGAAGCCAGCTCCGGCGGTGGCGAACTCAAGTCTTCCTGATTGAGAGCCGTCCAGGATTCGGTCGGCATCACTTGCTGGTATTTGAGCAGCCAATCTAGTGCGGCCAAGAACAAGTCACGATGGCCAGAACCTTGGCCAACTCCGGCCAATTTGACCATGATAAGCACCAGGTCTGGTGTCACGTTTCCTCGACTGTTGGGCGACAAGTGCTTCAACAGTATTTTGAGCAGTGTCCGGGCAAAACTCTCCGCTTCGCCCTTGCGGAAGGCGAACTGCGTCAAGTTTTGCAGCAATGATATTCCATCCAGAGGGCCGAGTTTCCCTGAAGAACTTCCGGCAATCGGGGCAATTTTTTCCTCTTCCGCCGTGTCAGATCTGACGACCACCGGCGTGCTGCTGCCAGCTGGTTGCTGCTGGATTTCCTCATCGTCTTGACCAGTCAAATGCCGAAGGATGGCAAATTCAATCCATGCTTCCAAACGATCCTCGTCGATCCTGTCCAAGTTCAACAGCGTCAAACATAGGTTATCTAAATCAGTGTCGTTCGTTTCCGATGATTTCAGCATCTTGTTGATGAAGCAATAAACCGATTTCCTAGACAAAGGGGGAAAAAAAAATGCATTAATAAGCGTTGAAGGAGGGCAGGATCAAATGTTACACCATACCTGTAGGTCGGCGATAGCTCCGGCGTCGTCGTCGAGAAAATAATGTCCCATAAGGAATGGACTTCCTCTTCGAAAGTGTAGAATCGGGAAAGTGGGTGGCGAGTGAGTGGATTTTCCACGCAAGATTCCAGGAAGCGAATGCACTCTTCGAGGGCTTTCTCTTCCAAGCAGCGGACTGGCGCTCCACAAGCGGTAACCAGCGAATGGCAATGACTGATGACGATGTACGAGGCAATATCTTGATAGCGATCGCTGTCGGCCGCTCCCACTAGACGTTCCATAACCAGTTGAACGAGATCGACCAAATTTTCGAAGCAGGCGTCCAGTGCTATAGGGAAGAAGACGCCAACCAGCTCTTTTTCGGCCTCTTCCGAGTTTGGATACCAGACGACTAGGTCGTTGGCCAGCCGAACAGCCGCGTTCAACAGGTGACGCAAAGACGATGCCGGGCTGAAGACGGATTGCGACGACAACAGTTGTAGATGAGCGCTCAGAATACCGTTGAGATACGATTCAGACGGAATCAGATCGCCAGACTGGCCCGAACGCCAGGAGAAAAAAGCTGGAAAGTCGGAGTTGCTGCTGTTCCAGCGATCGAGAGCAGCCCGTAGGAAGGGCGGGAGGCAGAGAGCCAGAGTTGGCGTAATATTGGCCAGCTTGCAGCCACGAGTAGAAGATATGGCCAGCAAGTGTTGCAGTGCTTCGGCCTCACTGGAACCTTCAAGCGTTGGAGTGTCGGTGCTGTTTCCCAGTGCGTCGTGCAAAACACAACGCCGCGACAGACTGGCCACCGAATCGACCAAGTCGCAGAGTTCCATGAAAATTTCTTTGGATATTTTCGACGTTTTGGGCAACTTCTCTGTCGGACTGTCCAGGACGCGGTATGATTCGTCCCCGTTGTCTTTATTGGCGCATTCGTCATACAAAAGACGCAACCTTTTGACGTTTGAAAGTTAAAAAAGAAAAAAAAAATGGACCAAAAATGAATTCACATCAAATTGCTATCGATCATTTCTGAACTAAATACCTGGCTATAACCATGTCCATGACGAGGACATCCCATAAATCTGGAACGGCTGCAATATCTTTGAGGCGAGAAGATTGCCGCATTCCTTGACCCAATTGCTTGGCCACTTTGACCAGGAAGGCCGTGCTGTTGGCGTGCTTGGCAGCCGCTTTAACGATGAAGATGGCTTTCTGAGTGGTCAAACCCTGCTTGACCAGACAGTCCGTAATCCAGGCATTGTAGACCTTGTGGGCAGATCTCGGACCCCACAACAAGGCGTGGAGCAAAGCGGAAGGCTCAAGCTCCACTCCACTCGTTGCAAGTCCTTCCATGACGGGTACGGAAGGGGGTAGACACTGGACAAGTCTCCAACCGGCATTAAAGCAATACTGGACGGCACACAGTGCGCTATAGTCACGCTTGTCCTTGCGGACGCTGTGGAACTCGCACTGGTGGACAACATGCAGCACATTCAGGATGGCGCCGTACAAAGACGAATATTTGAAGGAGTCCGATGGTGCTAGTAAAAAGCTGCACGCCAATCCGTCTAATACGAAAAATAAATAAATAAATAAAACGAACCAAAAATTAGTTTAACTTCGTCATCATTTCAATTTGAGCCATAAAATTGCAATATTACCAAGTTTAGGAAGGTCTTGATTGTTGCTGTCTACGTTACTTAGGAGATAGAACCGGGGGCGAATGGAGCAGCCTTCATCTTCGGAGCCATATTTCCGGTAATTATCTTCCAATTCCTGGCAGCAGTTGTACATTCTGCTGGGCTGTTGAGCGTCATCGGCTCTCCCATTGCTGGATATTCCAGCCGAGCTGAGCAAATTCCACTGAATCTGCTCCAGCATAGCGACAGGAGCGTCGTAAAGGTTTTTGATGAGGTACTCTAGCAGGAGTAGGATCCGAGCGAGCAACATCAGTTGCGTGTCGTGCAAAGGGATGATGCTGAAGGCGGCCTGAGCAGCGCGGATCAGCGTCTGTGCACAGAGAAGTAAGATGGCTTTCTTTTGCATCAACTGCAACGAGTGGAACAGGAAGAGCAGGAGCTGGGCGTGTTCTACGTTTAAGTCCTCGGTCTCCCGATCTCTGTCACCGGCAACGTGCGGATCTTCAATGTACTTGATCATCGTCTCCAAGAGCCGCCTCCAAATGGATAAGCAGGCAGCTTCACTTGTTTGACGAGCTTCTTCTTTGCTGTCTTTCCGATGTTTAGACAAAAGGACCTGGGCTAAGACGGCCAAGCTCCTCGGATGAACCAGGAGCGGCCAGTCTTCTTCTTCCGACCACGGATTGACGTTCAAGTGGCTGAGCAAGGCGATTTGCAGGGACGGACTCATCAGTTCGTAAGCCAGCAGGTTGTGCGTGTAGCGAGCCAACGACTGCGAGAAACGGCTGAAGAGCTGGCCCAGAGTTTGTCCGAAAAAGGCGGCGATGGTCCCAGTCTCGGTTCGAGCCGTTTCGCGATCGAGATCCTTGACAATGGCGGCCAAGAGAATCAGCTGATGTTCCGACAGGCTGTTGATAGTGTACTGCCTCAGACGGGGTGAGCAGAGCATGTGATCGTTCATGAAGGCAAAGATTTGCGTGGCCAACAGGATGTAGCCATGCGGTTCACCCTTGTCGGGGACGGAAAGGGAAATATCCAGATTCCGGTGGCACGATTTCGAGGCGTTACGGGCATCTTCCGGATCGTGGGGCCCGCCCTTGTTCTTGCCATTCTTAGGCTCAGGCGGCGTGATCGTCTCTTCGAACCAGTGACCAAGAATCGGCTCACTGTCGTCATCGTCTTCCTCCTCTTCGGCAGCGCTGCTCTCTTCCGAGCAACTGAAATCGTCGTCGTCGTAATAGGTGGCCGAATCGGACAGTGACACCGTTTCTCCGTCACCATTCTTCTGAATGCGTTTCAGGTTGCACGACTTCCGGTAGCTAACTGTGGCGACGTGGAAGAGCAACTGAGTCAGAGGCAGGTCCGAAAGCAATCGGAAAATTCTCTGGCTGTGTGTGTAGTTTTCCGTGACATCAAACCCCGCAGAGCCAACGGGCGTGGGTTGAGTTTCTTCCGTCTCCAGCATGCCATTAGGCTCCAATAGTTTCTCCAAAGTGGCAAGCGCCTGCGAAGCCAAGACAACCGACAGGCCTCCGTAGCCTTGCTGGATTTTAGTCAAATTGATTCTCGATCCATCCTTGTGTTTGCTCGGAGACTTGCCCTTGTCTTCTTTGGTTCCCTTTTCTGATCCCGTCTATTTGAGTCGAAAGAGAAATTTTGTTATTAGACGAAGAGGAAATTTCGAAATGGCAGCGAGTATCAACTAACCTGACTGGTATGGGTCATTTGACCCTGTAATCCCGACAGTAGAAGCCAAGCAGCTACGTAAAGAAAGTTATCATAGTACATCCGGCTGCTGCGAGGCGATCTCTGGATGAGAGTTGCCAAGGTTTGATAAATCTCGACGGCTGTCTCGACGACCGTGACGGCGTTGCTTTCCCATTCTTCTTCTCGGTTGCAAACGGCCGTCGCCGCATTAGGACTGGCCGACTGCTTCGATGGGGGCATGTTCGGATTGCCGCTTCCGGCCGATTTGGTGGGGGCAGGGCTCACAGCAGCAAAGATACTGTGAGATGTCGCCACAGATATAGCAGCCAATAGGCAGCCCATTCCCAGTTGGGTCAGCTGGCGCAAACGCTCTTTTGTAAGAGGCTCCAACAAGGGCAAATTTAAGGCTTTTTTGGCAAGAAGGACGTCTTCTTTGAGGTGGGTAATATTTTGTTTTAGCTGTTGTGCTTCGTTTATAGATGAAGGTAGCCCGAGCCCCAAGCCTTCCACTGCGCCATTCCACTTGTCGATAAAACTTGCCACGTTGGGTAGCGACAGGCAAAAGTTGACGATAGTGTCGGCTGCATCCATGCTGCACAAGTTGGCAATGTTCTGATTGCATACAGTTGACTAAATAAATGGAAAAATAAATATTAGAAGGAAAGAATTGAAGTATCAATAAACCTAGGCTTACCAAATTTTGAGTGGTGTTATCTTTTCGAGTGAAACTTGTTGTAGATTCACCCTCACTTATCAGCTGAGTCATGGCTTTTTCAAACATGGCACCAGGGATAATTGATACAAACTGATCCAGCAAAGCAGCATTCAAATCTGGTCTATTTTTCTTTACAGTTTCAGAAACTCCAGAACCTGATGAATCATTTAAAACAATTTTAATCATCAGATCATTCTGTCAACATGCAGCATTCTGAAAAAATGAGAAAAAAAAATCTTGCCAGAATCCTTTAATTTGTCAGAGTCCTTCAAGTAGCTTTCAAGTAATTCAAAATCTGTATCATTCATCTCCAATGCCCCAGTACTCAATGCCTTCAATGCAAGAAGGATATGACTAGGCTGAACAGCTTGAGAGCTAGGATTTTGAGCCAACAAATCATTGCAGGACTTTTTCAGTGCTCCCAATAAGCTGGGCATAATAATCTTGCAGCTGTTGGATATGATTCCTCCAAATGTAAGGTTTCCTAGTGTGAAAAATGTTGAAATAACAGGCAAAGAAGCAGGCGGGAATGATTGAAATTAAGTACTTACTTTGTGAGGCATTTCGAACAAAAAAATCTGCCAGCAAAATGCTCAGAGTAGGGTTGAAGTCATTATCATCATTTGCAGTCAAACTGCTTTCACTAGAAAATGTACAGGAAGAAAACTATTAATTACAGAACATTTTCTATTGAGATCAAACCAAGGATTATATTACGTTTTACCAACGCATTTCGCAACATCTAGTAAGTTGCCTTGCGTTTCATTTTCAGCTCTACGAGCCAGGCATCGTTTCTGTAAAATCAAACTCCAATCTGATCCTGGGCTACTGCCCGCCATTTTTACGAAATACTGTTAAGACAAAAAGATGCAAAAGAAAAACACAAATATCGGCGAAAAGAAATATTGCAACTGAGTCCTTTCTGTCGGTTTTTTTCGGTTTGTGCTTGAATCAGCTGTTAAGAACCAAATGCTACTAAACAGTAACTTTGAGGTCAATACCGAACTGCGCCAATCTCAAACGATATCAAGCAAAAATAGCATCACCGGCATCACGTTTGATAAAAGTGCGCAGCAGGAAAAATTATTATGCAGTTTCTTTATTTCACCATAATTTGAGTCATTTGACTGTGGTTCATGAAAATTCGGTGGATAGATAGGACATTGAACATTTTATTCATTCAAAATTGCTTGTCGTTAATTGCGAAAATACTTAAATAGCGAGTCGCTAAGCTACGGTAACAACTTTTAGATTATCAAACTTCCGTAGATATCTCTTGATCTACGCTCAATGGCTACATGATAAGAGTAGTCACTAGACAGCACCCAGTCCAATAGTTATCAAAACTACCAACAGTTACAAACAACTGCATAATGAAGCACAACATTTTGAGACATACATCATTGTCCATCCTCCATCGTACATTATTTCGTCATTTTAATGTCTTCTTTTTAGTGTTTGTTATTTATATAGTGTTTGGCTGTTTGCATCGTAAGAAAAGGTAACAAGGTGTACTCGAACGATGAGTAGGCTAACAGAATTGAAAAAAATTCAAATAAGAACCATGAACCATGTTATCGTCATCATTCAGAGTTCCAATCATTGTGTTATTTCTTCATAATGATGGATGGAGCCTTTTTTGAACGACTGCAATAATTAACAAAACAATGAAAAACTTTACGATAAACAAAAACAAGCATAAACAATATTCACAGAGGCTCAACTTTATCATGACTCTATCCCTGGATTATTCTTCAAATAAGAAATTAACACGAAATTAATTTTTAATATACTATTCGTCTATTCGCAAGTTTTTTGTTTTTTATTTTCGTCACATCGTGTTTTTCTCCTTTTAATTATGTCGTATCTGTAACGCAGTTTACAAACAGTAGCTGTTTTTTTAATTCTTACAGCTGCATTTAGCATTTAGTCTCAAACTGTAGTTAGGGGTCACTATTCGGAAAAAAGAGAATTTGCGTAATCGATCATGGCCATAAAGTAGGCCTTGAATCGACTTCCTTGCTTTCTACCTTCGTGTGAAATTATTCAATATGGCCACCAAGAGTTCTTTAGTTAAACTGGCAATTGTTTCTTCAATTTCTTTGATATTTCATTTTTTGACGGACGATCCCGGGCGATCCTTGTGGCTTGTACAAGAGAGAAATGAGCTGCACAACTGTCACCTGATCCATTGTTCCTACGCAAATATTAAAATAAAATAAAAACACTGTTTAGTATAATAGACTGCCAAACGGTAATCCTATATAAACAGTTATTTTTTTTCTTTTTCCATTTGATAAAGACACAAGCGAATGCTATTAATAATGAATTAATACACCGTTTGGGAGCAGGCCAAAGGTGAGCCAGCTGATGAGTAGACGATACAGTCCCTGCGCCTTATTCACTTTTGCAATTTACAAACGATAAGAAAGGAAACGAAAAATTGTCATGGCCCCTTTTCGTCAAATCCAGTATATCCGCCTACCTATTATACTGTACTCTTTTTCTGATCGTAGGCCTATCTCTGGTGACTAGACTCGCACAAATGAATCGTCGGGTTGATGGAACGTGTTGATGAGAATAATCTGAAAGATGAAAGAGAAGAATAGTTCAATTATATAAATATACCTCGGATTGACGACGTTAGAATAAGTAGACACATAATGGCGCTCACCGGAAGCGTATGGGAAATGAGAGAAATGACGAGTGACGGCAGCAGCATACGCCACGAGGACATATTGTGTCACTCACGACTCCCGGACTGTCAGTTGAAAATCCTCAATAAGTTTTGCTTAACCATTTTTTTTTTCATAGAATGAGACCATATAAAGCTTAAGAACGTTTCCTTAATCCTTTTCTATACGCCAGTGTGACTTTAAAAGAATGGGGGAGGGGGGGGGAAGAGTGCGAATATAAGCAAAAAAGTTCCAGCGGATTGACGAACCATCAACCACGAAGCTACGTAACTGACTAAATACTAATTGGAGTCAGGTGTAATGAGGTGAAACTGACAGAGGCACCTCTCGTACGAAAGATGAATCTTATCTGCTGATAATTGTGCTGAAAGAACTGTCATTGCACCACCATTACACAAAAACCCGACCGAGGTTTTTGTACTTCTATTATTAGACTTGCGGCAGGTTGATTCATTCTTTTGATAGGAATCGACCAATGCGGTTGTTTCTATTATTAGCCCAAGATACACAGTATCGTTTAAAAAGTCATTTTCATATTAGGTCAAACAACGATTCAAACTCACTTACTCAATCGACTTCATCTCGGGTTCATCTCCATGCAATCACTCCTCATTGCAGATCTGTCCGAACCCCTCTCATCGGTCCCCAGACGGACAGCAGCTAGAATCTGACTCTGATCGTTTTAATACATCGTTTTTATAAAAAATAACGTACAGTTTTGACGCATTTAGTGCAGCTCGAGTGGAAACCATCATAACGACCCATCGAGCTATCCGCCGAGTATATCTAAAATGCCACTAGACGCGAACCTAGTGATCTCGGAATCCCGTATATCCTTCCAGTAATTATTTTTTTACTTTAAATATGTACTATTAACCATTTCATAATATTTTTTTTTCTTCTTCTCCATAAACTACAGCTTCTGGAGAAAAACAATCTAATGTGTTACGAAAAGTGGCGGGCCTTAAGTATGACTTGGCCATGGAACATAAGCAACAACTTAACACAGCACCAAAAATGCGTTCTTCACTTGAACGACATGATCTCAATTCCTTAGAATATTTTGAAGGCATAAACTTATTCAATTTAATTTTAAATGTTTTAATCACCGTGTATTTGACAGGGCGAATATGCTTGCTTCAAATTTATTGTTTTCTATTGATGAGGATCATTTATATTACTTGAGGCTCCTTATTAACAGCAACGATTTGAATCTTTTGATGAGCCATTTTGTAAATCATTTATTGAATAATATTGGCATTGGTTGCCCTATAGGGCAAACATGAAAAGTAAATTGTACTTCTGAAGGAATGCGAGCGCCGTTAGAAGGAAGAGACCGTAATTCCATTAGGAAAGGTACCGGTTAGAGGAAGATGAACTAATGTGCGACAAATTTATGGTGAGTAATTATGCAAAGATGTCAGACCTCATGAATGTTTTACTATGAAATAATATCGGAAAAACTTTCACTCTCTTCCCAGATGGATCAAATGTAGAGATGTAGAGATAGAGATAACAACCCGGTAAACCAGCCAACTCTGGAACCTCCACCTTACGTCCTACCTCCTTCTTATTCACCGTCCAACAATATCTTTATAGAAATATTTTTCCGTATTGAGATCATTTTAAAAGAATTAATCGATTCGATAGCCGCCACCTCCTCCACTTCCAATAATGGGCGGACCACCACCCCCTCCGGTTATGGGAGGGCCGCCTCCTCTATGGGGTGCGAAATGAACACTTTTTCAAAAAAAAATGTTCAAAAATCGATTACCATATTTGATTTGAAAACAAATTGATAATCGATTTGAATATTGAAATCAAGTTGAAAATAGATTCAAAAATTGAAAATGTTTTGAAAATGATTTCATAAATTGAAAATGATTTTGATAAATGAAAATGATTTCGAAAAACTAAAATGAATTTGAAAAACTAAAATGATTTCGAAAAATGAAAACGAATTTGAAAAATGAAAATGAACTTGAAAAATGAAAATGAACTTGAATATCCATACAATTTCGGGAGTGCGATATGACACCACCCTACTCTATCCCCAGCTCTCTCCGGATGCTATAGCCACCCCGAGACAACCGACTAGCCATTGATGGCTATGTCGCTGATTCCAGCCAGCTAGGCCGTCAGCGATACTGTCAGCCCTTGCCGGGCGGTGCTGGCCACCGCTGCCGCCACAACGGCCGCCGCTGAAGTCTCTCTCGACCGCAGGCCGAGTATTACCCTACACAAAAATAGGTTACACGATCCAACGTGTGAAAAGTTTCATGTTCCTATACGACTACTTTTATTTGAGGCAGGCCATGAAAAAAAAAGCTTTTCTGTTGAAACGGACATGGGCAACATGACCATTTGGATCCTCTTCTTTGGCCTCCACCGCCATGTCCGCTGCCTCCATGATGGTAGAAAAGATAGACGTTGCGCCAATTTTTGGTGTTCAATCCGTCGCTGCAGCTGAGACAGAGCCATCCTTCCAATGAACTCTTCCTTGGAATGGCCCAATTTTATATAAATGCCGTAGAGTATCGGGTAGGTAACACTTCCGGCGCAAGTGGACCACATGGCAAAGACTTAGAGACAATAGAGAAGTCCAGCTCCCCAATCCGCTTAGATAGCGGAAAATTTCCAGTAGGGCCAGCACCGGCCAGCACCAACATGAGGATCCACTTCAGCAAGAAGGCGTGGCCGCCTTCTGGCCTTCTTCTTCTCGTCGGATATAATCGGATTGAACGGCAGAGTATCGCAGCAGTACAGGACGCATAGGCCTATCCAGCGAAACGTACCAGAACACTTCTTTCCGGGCAGTTGGCAGTTAGTGGAATGACGAGAACTTCGCGAGAACGTCATACCGAGGCGTGACTGGAACTTTTCTCAGGTGAAAGCCACCCATTCGGCCGTTCCGTCTTCATCGTTGCTGGGTAGGCTGTGTGTCATTTACTGCAGGAACATGAAACTTTTCACGTTGGATCGTGTAATCTATTTTTGTGTAGGGTAATACTCGGCCTGCGGTCGAGAGAGACTTCAGCGGCGGCCGTTGTGGCGGCAGCGGTGGCCAGCACCGCCCGGCAAGGGCTGACAGTATCGCTGACGGCCTAGCTGGCTGGAATCAGCGACATAGCCATCAATGGCTAGTCGGTTGTCTCGGGGTGGCTATAGCATCCGGAGAGAGCTGGGGATAGAGTAGGGTGGTGTCATATCGCACTCCCGAAATTGTATGGATATTCAAGTTCATTTTCATTTTTCAAGTTCATTTTCATTTTTCAAATTCGTTTTCATTTTTCGAAATCATTTTAGTTTTTCAAATTCATTTTAGTTTTTCGAAATCATTTTCATTTATCAAAATCATTTTCAATTTATGAAATCGTTTTCAAAAGATTTTCAATTTTTGAATATATTTTCAACTTGATTTCAATATTCAAATCGATTATCAATTTGTTTTCACATCAAATATGGTAATCGATTATTGAAAATTTTTTTTGGAAAAAGTGTTCATTTCGCACCCCATAGCCAGAGCCGACTGACTTGGATAAAGCTGGCCACTAATAAATTTGAAGAGCTAGAAGCTAGTCTCAGACAGCTAAATAAAGAAATTGAAGGTAACACCTTTTTTAATATATCAGGTAGTTTATTAGAATCGCGATTATTTATTGAAATTTTTTGCAAGTGTTGTAGCTTATCAGAGTTCGACCCAAAGGATTTTTTGGGTTTGTGGTCTGCGTTTATTGCGTCAGATTTTAAAGATATTTGGAATCCTGAACAGCAATGTATTTTCTAAGAAAAGTAAGCTTTTTTAATTTTTAATTCATTTTATTTTATTCACTCTGAAAAAGCATTGGAATTTTCAATTTTAACTACTCATTTTAAGGGCGTGAGATTCTCGCAAATAAGTCGTAAGCATATTCAACACAAAACAAATTTGATACTTTCACGAGACGTTTATAAGTCTTTTGTTACGAGACTATTAATGCCGCGTCTATTATTAGGTACTTTCAGTAGCACCTGTTTCTACCGAATCTTCGCTTTCACATCCATTTTCAATCAATGAATTTAGTTCATCCTTCGAGAAAAAAAAATTTTTGATTTAGGATAAAGTAAAAAAAAGTTATCACAGGAGCATATTCTAAAGACTAATAAGGGCGTGGAATCAAAAGGGGAATGCCCAAGTAAACTAAAAGCCATACTTGAACGGCGACGTCCAAGCGTATCGTCTTGGGTGGTAGGGTTGTTTTCCAAAGTGTTGTTCTGTTCCATGAAGGCTTGTTCAATTTCTTGGCGTATTGAAACAAAGGCTGAAAGTACAGGCTGTAAGTACAGCCTTTGTTTCAATACGCCAAGAAATTGAACAAGCCTTCATGGAACAGAACAACACTTTGGGAAAAACCCCACCCCCCAACACGATACGCTTGGACGTCGACGTTCAGGTATGGTTTTTAGTTTACTTGATTCCACGCCCTTATTTGTCTTTAGAATCTGCTCCTGGGCCAGCTAGACACAAATAGACACAAACAAATTCCGGATATGAATAATAAAATGACGAAAAATGTGTTTCTCTTCTCTTCTCCATTCTTTTCATCACTCTGAGAATAATTCGTAGTGAATCGGAGTTTCAGAGGTCGGATCGACGTAATAAGACGGAGCAGAGGTGGTGTAGTAAGTTGGGGCAACGTAATATTTAGGCTCTTCAGTGGTGTAGTAAGGAGCCGCTGTGGTGGTGTAACTCGGGGCAGAGTAGTACTTGGGGACCTTAGGGTAGTAGCTCGGAGCGGTGTATGTCGTGGTGTAGTACTCTGGCGCTTCTGTGTAGTAAACTGCCTCAGTATAGGTGTAGTGATCTGGAACGGCGGTCTCGTAGTGGCTCAGGGCTGAATAGTATTGAGGTGCCTCGGTGTAGTAAGTCAGCTCTGCGTAGTAAGTTCGGGCAGCTGTGGTGTAGTAGGTTGGCGTAACATGATACTTGAAAGCTTCAGTGGTGTAGCTTGGAGCCGTGTAATATTTCGGGGAGTCAGTGTAATACTCTGCAGCCTTGGTGGTGTAGTAGAAGGCAGTTGTGTAGTACTCAGCAGCTTTTGTTGTGTAGTAGGAGGCAGTGGTGTAGTATTCTGGAGCCTTGGTGGTGTAGTAAGCAGCAGTGGTGTAGTAAGCAGCAGTGGTGTAGTAAGCAGCAGTGGTGTAGTAAGCAGCAGTGGTGTAGTAAGCAGCAGTGGTGTAGTAAGCAGCAGTGGTGTAGTAAGCAGCAGTGGTGTAGTAAGCAGCAGTGGTGTAGTAAGCAGCAGTGGTGTAGTAAGCAGCAGTGGTGTAGTAAGCAGCAGTGGTGTAGTAAGCAGCAGTGGTGTAGTAAGCAGCAGTGGTGTAGTAAGCAGCAGTGGTGTAGTAAGCAGCAGTGGTGTAGTAAGCAGCAGTGGTGTAGTAAGCAGCAGTGGTGTAGTAAGCAGCAGTGGTGTAGTAAGCAGCAGTGGTGTAGTAAGCAGCAGTGGTGTAGTAAGCAGCAGTGGTGTAGTAAGCAGCAGTGGTGTAGTAAGCAGCAGTGGTGTAGTAAGCAGCAGTGGTGTAATATTCCGGAGGCTTGGTGGTGTAGTAGGAAGCCGTTGTGTAGTACTCGGGAGTCTTGGTGGTGTAGTAGGAGGCTGCAGTGGTGTAGTAGGAGGCTGCAGTGGTGTAGTAGGAGGCTGCAGTGGTGTAGTAGGATGCCGTTGTATACTACTCAAGAGCTTTTGTGGTGTAGTACTTTGGAGCCTCGGTGGCGTACTCTACCTTCTCGGGGGCGTAAACAGGAGACGGGCCAACAGATCCTCCCTTGGTCGATCCAGCCATCATTGATGCAACCGCCAACAGTAGCATGACGCCGTAGTTAGCTAATGAACGTATGAAATAAACCGTATTATTAATACTTGTTGTTTACACAAATTAATGAGTTTAAACTTTTATAAATATGACTTTTTAAAAACATGCAAGTTCCAAACAATAAATTAAAGTCTACTGAACTAGAATTAAAGTTAAATAATTACCCATAGTAACGAGCTGAAAGTACTCTGATCTAGATGATACAGCGGATGACAAACTGAAGTACTGCTGCTGATGTCGTGTGGAGGAGACACACTCGACTGATTGAATTTGTCTCTTTCCCCCCTTTTTATATGTGTCCAATAAAGCACATCATCCGTCTGAAGCGGGAAAAAATGGCCTTGGGCATGCTTTAGGCTATTCACGTGCGACGTATGAGGTAAGAGTCTAGATTTTCTAACCCTACCTCTAGGGCGTGACGTAATTGGCTGTGGGCGTCACCGTTGGTTCGTTCTCATTGGCCTTTTGATGTATTGGAAATTTATATCTGGCATTGTGGCTTGCGGTGGAGAACTCTATTAAATTAAATCTTATGACATAATAACTGGCCCTTTTCGCTTCTCGAATCATCTGGTCAAATTATTTTATTGTATATGTGATAAGATTTTGTAAGATGGTTACAGGCTTAAGACGATGAACGCGTTATTTTTTAATTAGATTGGATTATACAAAAAGCGGAAAAATGTGTATGCTTGTTAGATTGCTGAAGTATATGTGTATTTGTGTGATAAGCAAGAAAATTCTAATGATTAAAGGTACATATTATTGGGCAGAGATTGACAGATCAATTACCGCTGAAATATGGAATAGACTTCTAGATTCTATTTCTATCTAAATGTTTTCAAATCATTAAAAAACAAATTTCCGTTTGACACTATCTCAGACTAGACTATTTGAATCTTTTGTTTAAAAGGGTGTGTCCTTGCGACAGTTGGAATTGGATTGGCTTGGAAGATCGCACGTTGGAAAATAATAGCTGTCGGTGTCCAGTGTAACAGTCCAGTGTAATCCGCTAGGGCATTTCATACGAATCGGAACACCATTGGAGCATTGATGGTAATATCTGAGATTTCAAAAATTTCGCTTTATTGTTATGAAAACAAATAATTGTATGTAAAGTTTATTATCTCTATACATACCCACAGTAATATGCGTCAGACAGGAATACTGTATTGTAACTATATTCTGGACATGTTCCGACGGGAGTTGGCAATGGCGCCTCCCCGGGATTGCCCATATTTCTGTCAAGTTGCGGAAGAGCGGAGCAGCTGACAACCATAAGTGCAACCAAGAGGTAACTCCAAGCAAAATCCATTCTCATTTCCAAAATTGGTTTTATTATTCTTCAAATGTCTATTTCAAATTTTAATAAGAAGGTTTACATGTATTGAGACTGAAATTTGAATAATAAAAGTCAACAAAACTTACCTTTTCCAACAATCGCAAGAAAGTAACTGCTAGAATACTGTCTTCGCGACTAGTGTTTTATATAAAATGCTTATCAATTCAATTTGTTGCAATGCGTTTATAGCTTCCGTTGCTAAGCTAATGCAAATCTTATGTTGAGTTAAGATAATAACGTCACAAAAACAGTAAATTTCTTTCTTAACCGCACCAAAAAAGAGCGCATAAATAAAAAAATTTGACTGCATCGTCGTTTTGCTGCGCCATTTGGCTCGGTCGTATCATATCGCTATCTTACGTGCCCCACTAATACTTTGGCGCTATATTACGTTATTCTGGTACATGACTACATCTCAACGTATAGGCTGCTCCGAGAGTTGGTACATCAAAGCTTTTCACTCTTAACTTAATCTATCACAATATCGTTTGGGGCGCTTTAGGAAAAAATGAGGGATATGATCCTGAACAAACAATTCCAAAACAGAATAAGTAAACATAATGTTTGATTTCTTTTATATTGTGCTTTTAAACTCTACCGATAATATCTGAAGATGCAGTTAACATTGAACACCAATAAAAACTAACACAATACATGACATTTGAGTGAACAATGCAATGAGCTGAATCATTAAATACATTGATTTAAGAGCGAAACGAATAATATATAAATAAATTCTCTTTACATAAAATATTAACAACATCTAGTATGCTGGCGCAGAATAATATTTGGGAACCTCAGTGTAGTATTCAGTTTTCTTGGTTGTGTAGTAGCCTACTCAGGTGCCTTTGTGGTGTAGTAAGAAGCCGTGGTGTAGTACTCGGGAGCCTTGACGCCATGGTTGCACCTAATCCATTGAGTCTCCACGTTAGTACGCGAAATACGTCCAGGTGCTTGTTGCGTGTCAGAAACGAGCGGATTTGCTCAACGTCCCAGTCCAAATGACCTAGCTCCAGTCGACTAAGATTCGGTAAGATTGACACCAAATGTTTCAGTTGGGGCGTCATTAGGGGGGTGCGGAAAATTTGAAGGTTTTTCAGTTGACTCTTTCCAGACGCCCGGCGTAGTTCACAGACGTGTTCAAATAGTTCGAAACGCTCGAAACTACATTCGTAGAAAACGAGCGATTCTAGGGCTGGGCAAAAGATGAGCAATTTTTCGAACCGGGTCCATTCCATATCTTGTGCTTCAACCAATTGTAGACACCTGATGGTCATCCCGTTTCGTCGTAGAAAGTCTTCAAAATGAATGTCTAGCGATCCACCGCGAAAGTTGACACTCAACAGCGTCAATTTAGGCAAGAAGCCCAAGGTTTGAACGCTGTAAGTGAATGCACTGTTGAGCGAAAGCCATTCAACTCCAGGGCACATTTGCGACAGCAATTCGAGATGTCCGGGAGTGAGGAGATCAGTTGCTACGAAGGCGACTGTTTTCAATGCAAACTTGGGAGAGACGGCTGCGTTAACGGAGCAGTACCACAATGTATCGGCTATGCTGTCGTAGAGTAAAATGCTCAGAGAAGGCAAACCATGAAGCAGCAGAGCCGCGGTGGTGGACTCACTTCAGTCTTCAACATGATGACGGTATGAAGGCGTCGACAACAAAGTAACCAAGCAATTCCTGTAGAAACATGACAAAATATTGGCTTAAAATGGATTGGAAACATCAAATTTGTCATAAAATACGAACCAGTGTTGGTGATCCCAGTGTCATTCAATACGATGCTCTCCAAATTGGGGCAGTTTTGACCCACAACTGCAATGACGGAATCATTACACTGTTTGGGCAAGGCCAACAGCCCAACACTTTCAACCTTCTTAGATACTTGAGGATATGACAGAGAATCCCTTGAGTTATGACAGATTGGTCTGCTCTTTCCATGTACAATTCAGTGAGATTTGTGCAAAGGGGTAGTGTCAAAATGGCAGCAATTGTCACCTACAAAAATAAAATAAAAAGTGATTTTCATTTTAGACTATTTTTGGTGGTTAAAACATTTACCTGTTCAAGGCAAAGGGACATCACAAGCACAGACTAAGAGGGGAAAGACCACGATCGTCCCTATAGGCAGAGCAATAGATGCCTGGTCGGTTCTCGGCTGTGTTGGCTTCCCTATCCCGGTTTCAGGGTAAACGTGGTCCGATTAGGAAACTGGAATGAGCGCTCTAGTGAGTGTGTCAGCTACTACGCTCAGCTACTTTTGAGAGCCTAGATGGCTCTGTTTCCAGTTTCTACTTCACAATTCTGACAAGCTCTGCCCTAAAATGTCTGAAAATCGGGGATACGTAATGGGGGTTAGGTTAGCAGCAAACCCCTTTCAAAAGTGGCAATGCTGTGTCAGAAGGACAGGATGCCTTCTGGCTAGGTTGGGTGGGTGGGTGGAAACTTCCCCAACTTTTGCAGGGCGAACGTACGTTGACTGGCCGTTACTTACGTAGGCTATGCTCGTAGCAGACAAAAAATACATGAGTTGCTGCGTTGCCACGATGGCAACAAATGTCAAAAAAGATGTCGAACAGCCCTATAGGGCTGAGAGGAACCGTCTTGGATCATGCTCGTGGCTCCCGCTGTGGCGCTGCGATCGATTCTGAGGAGACTTTTCGGTGAATTTTCCTTTATCCCTACTGATTAGTCTTCACAGTTCACACACCTTAATTTTAAAAATTGACTTTTTGTGCTAAGTTTTTACTTTTTACTTTGTTATTTTGTTCGTGATTTCTTGATTATGTAATAAAAATGCCAAATAGATTGGTTTATTTATTTGTGCCTTAAAAAATTGGTTTTATAGACACCCTTTCTCGCTTATTTTGTGACGATTTATAATGAATCGTGAAACGCTGGATTCTTGTGTCGTTTGGAATTCAGGAAAATTTAGTCGCCAAATAGTCTTATTAGTAGTGGTGGTCTTAGTTTTAGTATGATGGCAAAGCAGCTAAAATAAAATAATAGTTTTTACAAATGTGTCGTGATTTAAGGACAAGAGATGCCGGAATATTGTTTCATTCAAGGTTGTCCTAATCATTATCGTGGGAAGAAACCTTGGGTGCTACTACTAATGTAACAGATCCCAAAAAATCACGATTGTTTTGTGTACCAAAAGACTACATTTTAAAGAATATCTGGTCTGAGAAAATTCCTATCAATGGCACTGACTTAAAAAAAACTTCTAGGTTGTGTGAATTTCACTTTAAAGAAGAAGACATCGTAAAAGAAGATAAATTTATCATTGATGGACAAGTAAAATGTATTCCACGACAAAATTGGACATTAAAAAAGGATGCTTATCCACAGATTTTCCCATGTAAGAAATAATAACCATTGCTAATTATTATAACTTTTTTGTACATAAACCTTACATATGTTTTGTTGCAACATACAGTCACAGATACAGTGCAGAGAAAACCACCAGCTAAAAGAAAGCCACTCAACGACACAACCAATACTTACAAGGAACTAAAACCTTCCAGATCAAGAACGAGTAAAGAAAAATTAAGAAATGAAGCTGGCTTCAAACCAACCAAGAAAGTGGTAACACACATACAAGAAATGATTCCCAAACCCAGGTAGCACACAGACTCTGTTTCAGGTCTGTTACAGATCTGTTTTTGGGAGTCTGTAAATTATTTGTATAGTAAAGTTATATTTTAACCTAGAACAAATTGCAAGAATCGATTTTTTAATGAGCTTTATTACTATCGAGATAATAAATACTTGTTCAAAACCCTCCGAAGAAATAATTATATTTACTATTAAAAATATTGAATTTAAATAAAAGATTTCATTTAACTATTAATTTAATACCGAATTAAAAATATTACAAAAAAAAAGTCATTAAATGATACCTTGTGATAGGCTACATCATATCACCAAATATGAATGTTTTCTGTTGAACGGTATTCTAGTTGCATAATTTAGAAGTTTGTTACATTTTTAAAAATTTTATAGTGCCGCCAAAAAGGTTTAACACGGTCTTTTATGCCCAATAGTCCCTAAGGAAAGTGACGATAACTTATAAACTATAGGACCTAAATTTTTTCTATTGTTATTAAAACATTAAGAACATCCTAGCGTATAGGGCTCTTCGGGATCTGTTTTATTTAGCCGTTTTATCTGGCAAAGCAGCATGGCTCTAGACTTTTTTGGCGCGAGAACTGGGAGAAGAGGGAGAATAGGACGAATGGGAGGGAGGAGGGCGTACGAAAAAAAGGGGACCCACGTTTCCTCTTCTCCCCCATTCGTCCCATTCTCCCTCTTCTCCCCGTTCTCGCGCTAAAAAAGTCTAGAGCCATGCTGCTTTGCCAGATAAAACGGCTAAATAAAACAGATCCCGAAGAGCCCTATAAGAATCGATCGTTGAAATATGGTGTTAATAGGACTTTTTCTTTAGTTATTCATACTTAAAGTTAGTCTATGATTTTGCCTTATTAAAAGTAAGTTTCCAAAAATTGCCACCACGAGCGTCGTCATCGTTGACCATGGATTTTGGAAGAACGATACGTGCGCCGAAAACGATCATGTCGTCGTTTTCGTCTATGGCAAGTTGATGGCGAGCGTCCCAGTACGGACGGAGAGCGACAGGCAAATTGTGTTTCTCGTTCGGGAAACCTTCACGTATGACGGTGCGCACGGGCTACTAGTACTGGATCAATTTTGGCTGCTGCTTCACCTTTTCCAGCGTGATGTCGATGTTGGTGGCGGCTGATTCCGTGATGATTGCAATCATGGCGATTCTGGCTGTGAAGGTTTGCGGTCCCTCTCCGAGCTCGTCCGAGGGTGCGCCTGGGGAGATTGGTGAACGTGAGAGGGCGTCGGCTTCAATATTGCTGTTTCCCGGGATCCATCGAGCGGTGAAATTGTACCGCGCCATCTGAAGACGTAGCCGGAGAAGCCGCGGGTTGTCCAGCTTGTCTTAAGCGTAGTCGTTTAAAATGGGTACCAATGGGCGGTGATCTGTGACTAGCTCGAAGCTTGGGAGCCCTTCGAGGAATTGACGGCTTTGTTTCATGCCCCAGGATGCCGCCAAGCATTCCAGTTCTATCATGGCATATCTTGTTTCTGGTGGTCGGAGGAATCTGGAACCAGCTTGCACGACGTGTCACGTACCGGATTCGTTTTGTTGCTTCAAAATAAATCCGAGCCCGTTCAACAGTGATGCGTCGACCGCTAAGGATGTTGGACGGCTCGGGTCGTAAAATGCGAGGTCAGGGACGACGGCCAAGGTGTTGCAAGCGGTCCGGAATGCCTCTTCGTGATCGGCCGACCACTCCCAGCTGATGTTTTTTAAAAAAGCGATAGGGGGTTCAGAGCTGCAGAAATCTTGTCGCTGAAGTTTCCTACTTGTTGACATAGTCCGTAAAAGGAACGTAAATCGGTGATGTTTGTTGGCCGCGGGAATTCTCTGATGGCTCGTGTGAGTTCTGGGTTGGGCCGGAATCCGTCTGCTGAAACTTCGTAGCCGGCAAAAATAGCTGTAGGCTTGGCGAAAACCGTCTTGTTTTTGTTGAACGACACGTTGTTGTCTTTGGCCGTCTTGAAGAGCATGCGTAGCAGGCTGATGTGTTCCTCGTAGGTGCGTGAATAGATTACCAAGTCTTCCATGCAGCGTGCGGTGTTGGGGATGTGTTCAAAAATGTCGGAAAAACGCCTGCCGTAGTCGTCGCCGGCGTGGCTTATTCCCATAGGTAGGCGGGTGTACTGATGGAGGCCCTCCGGCGTCGTGAATATGGTGAGCGCCATCGATTCAGCGTCGAGCGCGCATTGATGGTATCCTTTTAACGCGTCCACTACCTTTAAAAAATTGCATTCCTCTTGGGATGGACCGCACCGACTGGAATGGCGTTGGGTTGTCAAATTTCGAGCCGATGAGGAACTTGTTGAGTGGGCGATAATCGGGGCAGAAACGGACGCCGCCTTGCTTCTTTGGAACCACTACTGTTCTGTGAATCCAGGGCGTGACTTCCTCTGGGCGTAGTTTTCGGATTATGCCTTGTTTGACCTGAGCGGCCAGTTCGTCTCTAAACGGGATTCGGAGTGGTTCCGATACTGGTCTGGAGCCGCGTATTTTCACTGGGACTGCTCCTTCTTTCAAAACAAAACGGCAAGGAGGTCCGGACATCACTCGGCACAAACCGTCGAACACACGCGGTACTTCTGCCATGAGCGACGATAGGTCTGCTTTCTTTTGCTCCTCGGACGGCTGTGACGTGGGTGTAGATGAGATATGATTGATGCGGGCATTTGGGTACTTGGTGTGGAGCATGCCTAGTTTTCGTTGAATTTTTGGGTTCGCTCTCACACACCGACGCGAAGTGATTGTCTTTTCCGCAATTGTCGCAGCTTTTTCCGAACGCCGGGCACTGAGTTGTGCCGTGTCGTCGGGGCCCGCCACAATAACGACATGGCGCTGACGTTCGGCCGAGAGACTTCTTGTCCGGTGCAAAACGTGTCTGTTTGTTTTCGCACGTGGGTGACTTGCTAGATTTGTAGGCCGAGCGGCGGATGGCGTTGATGGCATGATCGTTTTGTTGAAGAGACGCAGCTTTTAGTTGGGATGTTTCGCACTTGCGGCTGATATCACAGAGACTGCATAGCCAGTTGTCTGCTGATTGGTTTGGGAGCTGGAAACATATTGCGAATTGATGACGCCAGACGTGCCGGTTCCGGCCCGCATTGCAGCGGGTGCGGAGTAGGTTGATGATTTCCTCGTGATTTTCCAGTTGGACTGCCGTGATTCCGGCTGAAAGTACAGCTTGCAACGTAGGGGTTGACAGGCAATATTTAAGCTGGTTTGTCTTGTACGCGGGACGTGCGGCGGCGTCGAGTACTTCGATGGTTGACAGAGCCAAAAATATCTTCCATCATTCTTCCCATACGCCGAATGAATCGCGTTCAACTTCCAGATCGAAGGGTGGTGGTGACCCATACGGCTTAAATGCTCTGGGTGGATTCACTATTGGTTGTTGCGGAGCTGCATTGGCTGCGGCTGCTGCTGCTGCGGCTGCTGCTGCGGCAGCGATGACTGCGGCCATGATTGTGGTTGCGAGCTTATTCTACAGCGAGAATATAAAGAATGAGTGTGATGTCGACCCACTTGTACTGCGACAGGGTGAGGACGCGCTGCATGCATGTAAATGCGTAGTTTGATGTGGTATCAATAGGCGAAAATCAGGAGTGTATACCTTGATGGGCGCTCCTACCGGAGGCGTGGGGTAACTAAAACTGGGGTTGGCGTGTGGCGCCACCGTTTCCGGAATATGCGATTCCAGGCCGTGTGATACGGATCGTGATGAATGAAGTTTGGTTCCCGAAACTCTTGATGATAAAAGAAAGGTTTTGCTCGTGAGAATGCCGTAAGTCGAAGTAGTACACATAAGACATAAGCCACTGAGTAGAGGTAGTAATATAATACCGATTGAATTGACGAAACTTTTGTGTTGAGCGCCTGGCGGCAAAAATGTGCGGCACCACGCTAGCTCGACATTCGTTGGAGTGGTTTTGAATACCGAAATACTGGGCCCACTGAAAATTTGATTTTAGAGAGAATCGTTAATCAAAGGTGTTCTGGGTATCACAGTTTTGTCGAAGGGTAATAATAATACCAATTGTAACTGCGAACTACTCTGGTGTTGCGCACCTAGCGGCAAATTTGTGCGGCGCCACGTGAGATTGGCGATCGTTGGTGGAATGTCGATGCAGAAATGCTGAACACACAGATAATTTTCTTTGTGAAACAATCAGAAACTTGAGGTGTAGGAGTTAACAAATTGCGCCATGTTTAGACCAACGAATGTAGGGGAACAGTGTATTACCTGAAGATACAGACTCGAGAGACGTTGAGAGCACAACGTTAGGCGGGGACGAGGTAGTCCAGACTGACTCTACGCTCTCACTACCGTCGTCTGCTTCACACACTCTGTGAAGTCAATACAAAAGCACGTCGGACAATAAAAGAGGAAGAAATGAGACTTCGACAGATGCAAGAAGTTCTGGCTGTGCGTGAAGAACGATTGAATGCTAGAGAAAGACAAATTGCAGAAATTCAGGTATATTTATAGATACTATACGTATAGTTAAGAGCTTTAGCATACAAAGTTTTAGAGTCGTGCCGCCATCGGCCTTGAGATGAAGGAAGCAACTCAACTCCTTCACCAAGGACAAGAAATCCAAAATACTGGAAATATTGTCGTTGTCATGGATGATAATATTCCCAGTGTTCAACACGTTACGCTTGGTCATTCCCCTTGTGATTCCACGCCCTTATTTGTCTTTGGAATCTGTTCCTGGGCCAGCTAGACACAAATAGACCCACACAAATTCCGGATATGAATAATAAAATGACGAATAATGTTTTTCTCTTCTCTTCTCCATTCTTTTCATCCCTCTGAAAATAATTCAAAAATAAAAAAGGTGTGCGTCATGTTCTCTCTCCCCCCATTCCAGCACCGTTGCTTTTTAGGAATCTTTTTTTTGCCGCGCTTCCGGTGATGGATGTCTTTTATTCTCTCCATCTTTTTTGATTTTTTCTACGTGTGTGTGTGTGGCTCTCGTTTGGATAAAGGGGCGATAAAGAAAAGAAGGAAATCAAGAACAAAAGGCCAGATGCGCGCCTTTCGACTTGCTCCAGCAGCGGCTGGGGCTACAAGCAACAAGATGGATGGGGCAGGGTGTTTTGTACCTGAGGACGACATTCGCATCCGCTTCTCGCTTCTTTTTCTTTCTTCCAGGCTGTTGCCAACATCAGACCTCCCAATATAGTCCACAAGGCGATTTTCCGTTTAATCTCTAATCTCCTCCAAGGAACCGACGATCGCAATTACTTTGACGGGGATGGGGGGGGGGAAGCAACTCGACATTTTCATTGCTGGAAACGGACCTTCTATTTTTATCATTTTGTCGCTCAATTGAGAGAGAGAGAGACAGCCGGATTGCCGCAACGACGAATCAACAAAGAGAGAGAGAGGGGACCAAAGAGAGTCATCACGGAACAACAGCAACCCAAAAAAGAATTTAAAAAAAGCACACAGAGAGTTTGTGATTTAATTTTTTGTTCGTTGGTTGGCTCATTCGTTCGAATGCGATCTCGACCCCCGCGTGACCAAACCAACTCCACCCTTTTCCGGCCATTCCGATTTTCTATTCAAAATTTCCCCCACCGTCTCTCTTTCTCCCCTCTCTTTCTGTCTGTCTCGCGACTGTTTGATCCTACCGACGGAAACTCTTTTTTTTTCTATTCTATTCCCGGTTTTTTTTTCGGAAATTTACTCTGTGGCATCATCAAAAACTGACACACAAAAGGAGAAATAGACACAGAGGAACGGGGTTCAATGTCCCCTGGCAACGACGAGTCCCTTTTTCTCACAACACAAACATATGGGGGACAACGACTGGAACAACAACAACAACTACTGGCAATGATAATGATAATCATTATTATCCTTACGATCTCTCCCCCTCCTTTTTTTTCTTCTCTGTAGAAACGTATACTGCGACTGCCACTATTTTATCTTCCTGCCCATAAGTTCCACCTACCCCCGGTCGCCTATAAGAGAAATCTCGGGCCCAAAACGACGACAACGATTTCCCCTCAATTGTGACTTATGCACACCAGCTACACATTGTACGCAGGAGAGACACACCAAGGGTACACGTTGGTTGCGGGTTAAATGTCAAATGTCAACCGAATATTTTTTTTCTTATTCTCCCCCCGTCACTTTTTTATTCGATTATTTCCCTTGAAAAAAAAGGAAAAAGAAGAAAAAAGGAAAAACTGTTTCACAAGACTTGCACTGCAACATCGGCGAGGGTAAACCTCTGGTGCTCCGCGTGCCTTTTGGCGCTGCCAAAAGGTTAACCGCATCAACACGCTCCCGTGGCGCGCGTGAGACGCTGGCAATCTTTTATTACTTTCCATCCCTCTCTCTCTCCCCCAATCATGTTTCTCCGTCTCTCCTTTCTTCTCCTCATTTTCCCATTTAAAAAAAAAAAAATTTGGTTTTGTTTGTCGGGTCTTCGACTTAAACATGTTTGTTCTGATGTACACATTCTCCTCCTCCTCCTTTTGCATCTGCGCCATCGTCGTCTTTGGCCACCAGTTTCTTAATCATCGCCAGAGTTACTTACCCAGTCGGCCAGATGGAGTTCCGTCAGCTCATGCAAATGGGCCTCAGATTTGTTGTTTCTCAGTTCCCGCCAATCCTCGGGTGCTTCCGTTCCAGAAAAGTAAAAGAAAAAAGAAAGAGATTGTAGGTCAAATAATCAAAGCGGGAGTGGAACATGAGGGGCCATGAATAAAACATGAAACGAGATAATGGGAGGAGGAGGAGGATGATGATGGTGATGATACCTGATGAGACTTTGACGAGAAAGTCTGAAAACTCGAGCGTCTCGGCGACGAGGGCGCGGCAAACGGCTCGAAAATGGGCGTCCACCTGGTTCGACGAAGCTGTGCTGCTGATTTGCATGCGACACCGCTGGGCAACATCACATGGAAAAAGAAAAAAAGATAACAAACAGACGAGCAAAAAAATTGTAGCTAAAAGAAACTCAACAAAATCAAACAGACTTTTTATGTCAATCCACCGAGTCAGAATTTTCTCCGACAAGAATAGAAAAAGAAGAAACAAACATGAAAAGGTAGCCCAAATAAGTCGAGCGCAAGCCAAGTCGAATCTCCCGGGTTGTGTAATTTTTGGGCTGCCTTTGATGCTGGACCTCGTCCGGATTAGAAAGAAAAAAAAACAGCAGGCAGTTCTATAACCCACACTCGACAGACAGAAATGGACGAGGTCCACATCAAAAGCCAAGCTATAACGTGCGTCGACAAAGAATGCGCGAGCAGCTGCTGCTGCCACACGGCCGATCTTCTTCTTCTTCTAATGCGGCAATTTTTGGTTCTTCTTTCTTTCCATTTTTCTATTTTTTGCCTTCAGAAAGTTGAAGAAAGTAAATGACTCGGCCGGACAGCAGTCAAAAAGAGAAGAAGGGAGCAACGCACTTGAACCCCGAGAAACATTAACTGGCCCTGTGCTCCGTGCCATCTGGGCACCGAGAGATATAACTTTAACTAACTATCTGGTTAGCTTGGCAAAGGCTTCTTCTTTCATCTTCTCTCTCTCTCTCTCTCTCTCCCGGATGGACAATCACTATGGCGTTTTGCCTCTTTATCTACTTCACCAGACGATTAAGATTATGGGGGAGACCTGCTACTTCTTCTTTTCTTTCTTTCTTTCAAAAATGAGACGCACCACCTCCACGTCGCCCTCCTGGAGTTGCAGGCACACACTCACAACGGAATTTTGGGCAGACCATTTGAATGAAGCGAAACGGGAGATGAGGTGGGCAAGGATGACATCACCCACACACACGAGGATCTTGTTCCGTCTCCCCTTGGTTTGTTGTTGGTTCGTTTGAATTCTCTCGTGAGCCGAGGAAAAATGACGCCACCGCACGGATTCATTGACAAACCAAAAGGGAAAACGCGCAACGATTTTGCGCTGCCGAAAGATGAAAAAGAAAAGTCGATCGTGGCAGTACGGCGATGGCCCTCCCGCGGTCAGTTGAAGAAAGTTACTACGTCTCTCATGCCCTAACGTCGTCTGGTAGTGAATCTGAGTGGCGCCAAGAATCGACAGTAGATGGCGTTAAAGTTAACTTCAAGCTTGATTCGGGCGCCACATGCAGCATTCTGCCGCATGAGTCATTTGCTCAGCTGCCCAAAACACGCCGCTGTCTTCGCCCTGGACCCATTGTTCGCAGTTATCGTTCACAAGATGGCCTCTTACGAGTGCTAGATTGCACACAGCCAAAGTGGTTCACAGAGGCGCTTTATTTGTTATCGACTTTGTCGTGGTTGACGAGCCTGAGCAGCAACCCCTTCTAGGACGTCTTGCGACAAGCTGAACTTGATTCGGCGAGTCGATGCTGTTCAGTCACCAGTCGAAGCTCCGCTGCCGTCAATCGTCGTGGAATTTATGGACGTCTTTACGGGATTAGGTAAATTACCTGTCGAACATGACATTAGGCTGCTGTCAGGTGTTCATTGCGTGGATCCTGTTGTGTGTGCAGCCAGTCGACTTCCGTTCCGGCTGGAGGATCGCGTTTTCAAGAAGTTGGACGAAATGGTCAACGACAAAATCCTCACCCCCGTGTAAGAGCCAACTGAGTGGGTCAGCCGCATGATGGTGGTGGGAAAGCCGGACGGCAATGTCCGTATTTGTCTGGACCCATTTGAACTAAACAAGGCCATCCAACGTCAACATTTTGCCGTCCCCACCGTTGAGAAGCTGTTCAGCAAGTTGGGTAAGGGTCGATATTTTTGCAGCCTTGATGCTGCGTCTGGTTTCTATAAGATTCCTTTGTCTAATGCAGCGTCCTATTTGTGCACAATGGCCACTCCGAAAGGCCATTATCGCTTCCTCCGGCTTCCGTTTGGGTTGAACTCAGCCCCTGAAATTTATCTTCAGACAATGAACGACTTGTTTGGAGACCTGCCCGGTGTGCTCATCTATTTTGATGATTTCCTTGTAACGGGTGAAACGGAGGAGGAACTTCTCACCAACCTTCGTAAATTGTTTGTACGTTGCCGTCTCCATGACTTGAAGCTTCAGTTAAAGAAGTGCAAGTTCTTCCTCCAGGAGCTCCCGTGGCTAGGCCAAGTCATTGGCCAAGGAACTTTAAAGCCGGGCCCTCTCAAAATTTCAGCAATTGTGTAAATGCCTGATCCAACTTGTCCGGCAGATCTCGTCCGTCTCCTGGGCATGGTGACATACCTGGACAAGTTCTGCCAAAATCTCGCGGGTCTGACACGAACCTTACGTGACTTACTCAAAGCAGACGCAGCGTGGGTGTAGGAAGAGCCCCAGAAGATGGCCCTTGGTCAGCTAAAAAGTGCATTGTCGTCTCTTCCAGTGCTCCGACTGTTTGACCACTCGCTGCCCTTGGTCGTGTCAGTTGATGCGTCTCCCGTCGGCATCGGTGCAGTGTTGCTTCAAAATAACCAACCGATCGCGTACTCATCAACGTCGTTAACCGTTACTCAAAAACGGTACTTTAAGATCGAAAAGAAGCTGTTGGCGGTCCAGTTTGGACTCATGCGCTTCCGGCAGTACGTCTATGGCCAAATGGTGGTGGTTAACAGATCAAAAGCCGTTGGTTGGCCTCCTGGACAAGCCCATTGCTTCTTGTTCCCAGAGAATCCAGCGGATGCGTCTACAACTCCAACGATTTAATTTCAAACTAATCTACAAGCCGGGCAAGGAGCTGTTTATCGCCGACACGCTTATTCGGGCTCCGTCGCCCCGCCTTTTTACCGATGACGTCACTCAAGATGTGAGGAGCAGTTTCATGCTTTTCTTGACCTTGTAATTCCTCATGATTGAACTCGTGTCAAGTTTGCTGCAGCAACGACAGCAGATCCAACTCTCCGTCTCCTGAAAGAAGTCCTTCGTCGTGGATGGCCTGATCGCAAGGCCCAGTGTCCGGTGGCCGTAAAACCGTTCTGGCCAGTACGCCACCACTTGTCTGAAGCTGATGGTCTGCTACTCAATGGCAGCCGGTTGGTGGTTCCGATTTCGCTTCGGCAGGAAGTGTTGGCCGGAATCCACGACGGCCATTTTGGAGAGGTGATGTGCATCTTACGGGCAAAATCGGCCGTTTATTGGCCCGGGTGTGACGAGCAAATTTGCAACATGGTGGCCAGCTGTTTGACCTGCCAAACACATCGCAATCGAAACCCAGTGCAGCCTTTTCGTCCAGTGCCGTTGCCGGTCCATGCCTTTCAGTGGGTGTCGGCTGACATTTTTCTGCATGGTGGCGTTAACTACCTCCTGGTTGTTGACGCATACAGCAAGTGGCCAGCATGCGTTCCGTTGCGCAGTTTATCGTCGTCGTCCATCGTCACCGAAATGGAACGCATATTTAGTTCCTTTGGCGTTCCGGAAATCGTCATGTCAGACAATGGCTCTCAGTTTGATTGCGCCGAATTTCGAGAGTTTCGCGAGGGCCGTGCAGTTTGGTCAGTAACGTCCAGCCCAACCTACGCACAGTCCGATGGTCTGGTGGAGCGCCACATACAGACAGTGAAAAAGACGCTCCTAAAAAGGTTTACGGATGGCCGGTCTCTATGGGAGGCCTTGGCGGCCATTCGGTCAACTCCAATATTGTCGGAACTGCCGTCTCCAGCAGTGTTGTTGCAGGGACGCCACCTTCGTGGCAGCTTGCCGTTTTTGCAGGATCGTCTGGTTCCACAGTTTGTACCTGCCAAGTTCGTTCACGGAAAGCTCCAGCGTTGTCAGGCTACGGCTTGTTTTAATCACAGCGGTCGTCCGGATGTTCGCGGGTCGGCGCTCATTATCGGTCAACGTGTCCGGGCGTTCGTCTCTGGATTGTGGTTACCAGGTGCCGTCGAAGCTGTTTGCAGCGAGCCTGACTCATATGTCGTTCGGTTGGCAGACGGGCGAGCTTTTTGTCGGACGCGCCGTGACATCAATCTTGACAACTAACCATCGGCAGGATTGGCCGTTGGTCAACAGAGTGGCGGTGCTGCTGTAATCCCGTCTGCTGTTCGTGGTTATCGCCCCGCCCCGACTAATCATCTGCTGCCGGCCCTGTCTTGGTCTCCACCTGGTCCGCCTGCCCGCGCTGTGAATGGTCCAGTTGCCCAGCCGCTTCCGGTAGCTCTGGGTCAACCGTCAATGGTGTCACAGCCTCCGCCAGTAGTTATCAACCCGGCATCCGGCCCGGCAACCCCTGCAAGACCACGTGCGGCGCCCGTCTCAACCGAGAAGCGTGCTGCCGTCCAGCTGCCCTCTGTCCAGTCGCCCCTGGCTGAGTCAAGTCCGCTGGCCGTCGCGCCGCATCGTCCGGGCTCGACTCGCTCTGGTCACCCTTACCTCAAGCCGTGTTAATTGTCTGTATGCGATTCATTGTCTGTTGTTCTGGCTGCTTTGCTAGTGACACTTTTGGCCGTTTTGCTCTACTTTCACTCAGTTTTGGGGTCGCTTATGCAACTCGTCGTCTAATTCTCATTCCTTTTTTTTTCTTCCTGTGTCTCGTCCCATTGTTCATGTCATAGCGTGTTCTTGTCTCATTATTAATTCATTGTGTTTGTTCTCTTGTTTTCTTCCCATTGTTCATGTCATACCATGTTCTTGTCTCATTGTTCATTTCATTGTGTGCCAGGGTGAGATGTTGTAGAATCTAGCGCTGACCGCTAGATGTCGTGACACCTAGAGTGAGCATATCCCCGCTATGCAGAGCCCCAATACATCAGTCTTAGACACGCACTTGTCTTTATAACACTATGTCGACTTCAAGAAGATTTCACCGGCGTTGAACAACTAAAGATTCCAATTATGTGCGACAATCAAAGCTTGTCTTACAACCCTGAATACCACCAGCGAACAAAACACATCCTTGTCAAATACCACTACACACGCCAGAAGGTCAACGAAGGTAAAATTGAAATAAAGTACATCCCACTGAAGATAAACTCGCCGATATACTGACCAAACCCCTTCCTGGCCCTAAGTTCACCAAACTGCGCTACAGAATTGGAGTGAGAAAATTCACCGATTGAGTAGCAACATCTCGACCCCCCTTTTTCCTTTTTGAATAAGGCCATCTTCCGTTTGTTTGTTTTGAGGGAGAGTGTTGAGCGGCAAAACCCACACCCGTCAGTTGAGATGCTGTTAACATCCACCTCAAACCTTTCCTCGTTTATGTCAAGCTCGCTACTAGCTTCTTCTCTCTTTGTCTCTCCTGTCATTAAGGTATTGTGTATAATCGAGTGTAATAATGGTATATTGTATTGCCTAAACGTGTGGTTATAAGACAGTACCTGGTGTGTGGAATAAAGATTATTTAGTAACATGTGAAACTCTCTCATTCAAACTCAACAAATTAGTTGAAATAGGACGATTCATTAATTTTGCTACAAATTCTTAACTTTACGTCACAATTCTCTGATGATGATGCACAGCCATGAGTGTAGATGACTGGCATAGCGTTATTCCTTAATTTCCAAGTGAATCGCAGTTAGCGGGCAGGGAGAAACAAACTCCACAAGGGAAATTAAAAATTGAGAATGAAGGGATATGGAGCAGCACGATCTAGTCGCTATCACCGATAGCCAACAAAACCAACTCCAACCGCAAAACCAACAGTAAACGGCCGAGGTATAGTGATTACGCTACTGATCCCGCGCTCAGCGCAAGGTGCGCTCCTATAGGAAAGTCTTGTATCTCTCTTGCTTCTACAACCGCACTCCCCTCACTCCTACCCATGCTATGCGTGCACCTTTTTTCCATCTCTTGTTTTTTCTTCTTCTCCGTTTGCCTTTACAACTTGACACCTTTTACCCTCCTTTGAACAATTTTATGTTTCCCGCCCCTTATAAAGCTTTTATGTTTATTGAAATTCTTAACTTCCAATCTTTTTTCGAGGCATCTGTCAAGAAAAATCTAAGAGTGATGTCGTCTTGCTCGTCGTTGAATGAAAAATAAACTTTGAGAGAGAAATAATTAATTTTAACAAAAATAAATAAATAATTATAACAAATTTAAAAAAGGCACAAATCAGATCCCAAGGAAAAGTGATATTACGGTGCTGATCGGTGTAAGAATCACTGAAAAGTTTTTGTGTTGGAGTGGTTTATTTCCGACCGCCGCAAAATAATCTTCGTCACAAATAGTCGTATTTGGATTAGTCGGAAATTTTCAATTCGTTTTTTCCCTCTTGTTTACTTTGTGATCCATCAATAACTGGTTCGATTGTTGCAAAACGGAAAGTTAATTTGTTTTACATTTGTGTCTGTTTTTTCTTATTATTACAGGCTCAGCTAGGATTGGGTCGTCTTTCTTCTTATTTCGACAATATTCAGGTTTTTCGGTGTCCATTATTCCAATGAATTTTGGTTTCTTGCAGTCGCATACTGTGATATCTAAAGACGAAGATGGGATGACGTAGACGATGATGATGATCAGGATGATGATTGAAATGAATTTTGCCATCTGTAATGATTCCTTGATTAGTTTGGTCTGAAACGATCTGGCATGCGGATTGTTTTTCTTAAAGAGTATCTGGGCTCCTCTGATAGGGTAGGCTCTTTAGTGGGATTTTCACTTGTTTTTCTTTTCTTTTCGTCTTGTTTCGTTTCTTCTGGGTTTTCTTTTATCAATTTATTTTGTTTTATTTCTTCCGCTGTTTCTTCCGGTGATTTTCTTTTGTGAAATAGTTTCATCCTATCCGCATGTACTACCATCATCTTTTTCCCGGTGTCTGCGTATATTTTATAGTTAACATTCCCTTTTATTTCTTTCACGGTATAGGGGCCTTCCCATCTCATGTTGAATTTTCCTGGCGTATTGGCCATTTCTTTTAACAGGATTTTGTCTCCTATTTTAAATTCTACTCTCTTCGTATTTCTATCGTAGTAGGCTTTTTGTTTTTCTTTAGCTTCCTCTAGCTTTTCTTTAGTGATATCTAGTGCATCGTACCACATTTGTGAGAAGATCATATTTACATCAGTCATGTTCCGGTTTCTGACTGGTTTAATCATATCTTGGGGTTCGGTTGCTTCTCTGCCATACATGAGATAGAAGGGTGTGTATCCTGTACTTGAGTGGACTGCTGTGTTATATGCAAATGTTGCTGATGGTAAAAAGTCGGACCATTTAGTTGGTTCTTTTGATACATAACTGGCTATTATATCTGCTAATGTTCTGTTCACTCTTTCAACCATCCCATCGCATTGGGGTCTATACGCGGTTGTTTTTAGTCGAGTGATTCCATATTGTTTGTACATAATATTCATGAGCTCTGATTGGAAATTTGTACCTTGATCGGTCAATACCGTTTCTGGTACTCCGTGAATTAATACTACATTATTGACAAATGTTCTTGCTACTGTTTCAGCTGTTTGATCTGGCATCGGTGCTGTGATAACGTACCGTGTCAGATATTCTCCCATTACTAGAATATATTGGTTTCTTTCTCTTCCTGATTCTACTAACGGTCCCATGATGTCCATGGCCATTGTTTGCCATACATCTTTAGGGGGAGGAATCGGGTTTAGTGGTGCCTTATTTGCTCCTACTGCTTTCCGTTTAGCGCAAATTTCGCATCCTTTAACATATTCTTTGATATCTTTTCCCATTTTGTGCCATTTAAATCTTCGTTGAATCCTTGCTGTTGTCTTCTTTATTCCAAGGTGTCCTGCGTATGGACTGTCATGGAATCTTTTTAAAATTTTTTCTTTCAAGGATTCCGGGACCAGGATTCTTCCTGCAGATGTACCTAGTAGGCCATTTTCTAGCTCTACTATTTCTTCTTCATCGTTGTATACGTTGTCTTCATCTGTAAGATATCCTTGGTCACTGTCTTGGGGGCTGTCGTCGATTGCATTATCCCTAATCGACATACTGTCATCTTCTGCTTCTGATTCATTAATTAATTCTTCTTTCATTTTCAACATTTTCTTATATTTTTCGCGCGCGCGCCTGCAGTATTTATCTTTTTCCTGTTCTTCTGCAAAGTTTATGGTTGTCAGCGCATTTATCACTGGCGTTTGCTCAGGTTGCGCTTTAGTATTGTTATCTGGTTCTGGAATTCTACTGAGGCAGTCTGCATTTTGGTTTGTTTTTCCAGATCGATATTCGATATCAATATCATAATCTTGCAGGCATAAAGCCCATCTAGCTAGTTTTGCTGAAGTATCTTTCTTCCTTAATAATTCTCTCAATGGTTTGTGATCACTTAATACTTGAAATTTCCTTCCGTATAGGTACGGGTAAAATTGTTTCACCGCATGCACTATTGCGTACGCTTCTTTTTCAATGGTACTCCAGTTTTTCTCAACATCATTCAGATGTCGGGAAGCGTAAGCGATGACGACTTCCTTTTCTTCGCCATCTTCTATATGTTTTTGGCTTAAAACTGATCCTACACCATATCCGGACGCATCTGTATGAATAAGAAACTCTCGCGAAAAGTTCGGATAGCGTAGGATTGGTGGGTGGGTCAGACACTTCTTTAAAAATTGGAAAGCTTTTTGTTCTTCTTCTTCCCATTTCCAGGGGTTATTTTTCTTTGTTAAAATTGTTAGTGCATGGGCTCTATCAGCAAAATTTTTAATAAATTTCCTATAATATCCGGCTAGACCAAGAAAACTTTTTAATTGGCTGACTGTTTTTGGAGCTGGATAATTTTCTATTGCTTTTATCTTCATGGGGTCGGGAGCGATTCCTTTTTCTGAGATTATATGTCCCAAGTATTTAACTGACGTTTGCAAGAACGTACATTTTGACAATTTAATTTTAAGTCCTGCTTTCTTAAGCAAATCTAAGACAATATCTATGTGTTTTATATGCTGCTCTATAGAAGTGGAGTATATGATAACGTCGTCCAAGTAAACTAGAGCGAATTTTTTTATTACCGGTTGTAAAATTTGATTCATCAGACGCTGGAATGTAGAAGGGGCATTCGTCAGACCAAAGGGCATTCTATTATATTCGTAGTGTCCGTCTTCCGTCGAGAAAGCGGTTTTCGGCCTATCCTTTTCGTCTATCTCAATTTGCCAATACCCGCTGATCAGGTCGAGTGTCGAGAAAAATTTTGATCCGTAAAGGTAGTCGATTGTTTCATCGATTCTTGGAAGGGGGAATTTGTCTTTAGTTGTTATTGAATTTAACTGACGGAAATCCTTACAAAAACGGTATCCTCCTCCTTTCTTTTTAGCTAGATGGATAGGTGTGTTGTATGGACTTGTACTCGGGCTTATAATCCCGCAGTCAAGCATTTCCTTTACTTCTTTATGAATAACGCTTTGCAAAGCTCTCGCTTGTCGTCTAGGTCTTTGGTAAACGATTTCTCCTGTTGTTGGTATTGAATGTTTAATTCCTTCTGCTTTTCCTAGTTCGTATAAATTTTCCGCTGTCATGTCTTTATATTTATCTATTAGTTTTGTTATTTTCTCCCTATGGATTTCTAAGTTTGAGTCTTCTATTTTAATATTTGCCGACGGTTCTTTTACTGCAACTATTACTCCGGCTAATGTTATTTTATAATGGGTTAGTCTTTTAACTTTATCATCTATTGTAACCGTTTTGTTGTTAATTGTGTAGGTTAACTTTCTTGTTTTTCCATCATACGTGACAGCGTTTCGTGTTATAAAATCCATTCCTAACACGCAAGTTTCTGTTAGGTTGGGTATCACATAGAACTGTTGATAAATCTCATCCTTATTCGCGTCTAGCTTTATCGGTAGGTCATATATTCCTGCTATGGTCATGCTTTTTCCACAAATACTATGGAGTTTTTCGTCCTCCGATTCAATTTCATTCTTTGTTATATCTTTGGATAATCTTGAAAAGAAATATTCTGAAATTGCGCTCACTGATGCGCCAGTGTCTACTAAAGCTTGGGTTACTACATTATCTATGCTGATTTCTATATGAAAAAGTTTATAACTAAGGCTATTTGTGTGTTTTCTTCTTAGCTTTTTTAGTTGGTGCCGTTCCGCCCAGTTCCGTTGCGGAAATTGTTGAAATTTCTGTTCTTTGGCTGATTTGTTCTCATGCCAGGTTGATTTCGTCGGTACGTTTGTTGTCCGTTTTGACGGGCATTTTGTTGTGCGAATGGGCTTTGTTTTGCCCTCCAGCATTGTCTTGCTAGATGACCTTTCTTGTCGCATACGTAACATCTTCTGGATTCGTATTGTTTTTGATCTCCCCAATTTGATCCTTCGTGATCTCCTCTGTACCGAGTTGGTGTGTTGAACCTTCTTCTATTATCGGGCGTCTGGCTTCGGCTTCTGTTGGGTGATTCAGTTGCGAAACGTACTGTTCTTCTTTCGCGGTTTTGGCTGGGCCATTTGCCGTCTGTTTTTGAGATTGCCAATTTATTTAGTGCTTTTATAGTTTTCTCTTCTAGTTGAACGGCTGGTTGAGAAATCGGTGTTGTCATCAGTTTTTGGATCAGTCCTTTTAGGTTGTTTATTTCTTCTTTGGTCTTTTCGGCCTCTTCTGACATTACTGTAACGGCAGAAGACAAATCTTTATTTTTCGCTATTTTCTTGATTTCTACAACTTTTTCGCATTCTTCGGCCAGTTCTACAGTTTCTATGTATGTTGTATCGTTTATATCGGGCCTATTCCAGACAAGGTCTGCTATCTGTGTTTTTAGTCCGTTAAGCAAAACGTCTTTCTTTGTTTCATCGCGAAGTGCTACCACGTCTGCGTGACGACTTGTTGCTGCGTTAACGCCGTATGCAATTCTGTAGGTGTCGTCTATTCTGGTTTTAAAATCTCTGACTCGTTCTGTTTCTTCTTGTTTGAGTGTCTTTAGTGATTCTTTCTTTCTTGCTTTTGTTGTATTGTCCGCTAGTCCGTCTAGTATTGCTTGTTTCCATATTGCATAAGTAGCTTTGTCGGCTGCTCCTAGGGAATCGTTGAAGTTGGCAGCTGATTTGCTCATTCTTTCTTGGAAAAAACGTAGCTTTTGCTCGTCCGTCCATGCTGCGTGTGTTGCCATACGTTCGGCTAGTTTGAACCATTCTTCGATTGCCATTTTTCCTTCGATTTCTCCGGTAAAAGCTGGTATCTCTTTCTTTACGTTCTGTGCATTTATAAATACTAGTCCGTTTTCGAGAATTTCAGCTTGCCTCTCTACTGCTCTTTGCCAAGCGTTTATAGCTACGTCTGTGAGAGCCATTTCGTCGTCGTCGTCCTCTTCGCTGTCGTCAAAAATGTTTCTGAGAGTGAGAGGTTGTGCTCTGTATCTTGCTATTTGTTGCTGTGGCTGCGTTTGATATTGCCTGGGTGGCAAGTGCACTTGTGTGGGGGGTTGTGGTTTTACTTCTTCTTCTTTAGGTTCGACTCTTGCTATATTTTCTTTTGGCTGGTCTTCCTTTAGGGGTTGGTTGGTGTTTGGTTTCTGATCTTCCGCGTCACGTGTGTCTCTGTGTATACTACACTGCCTACACTGTTCTTTGTCAGTTGTTATCGATAGTACGATAGGGGCGTGACACTTTGCGCACTCTGTTTTCCGTTCTTCCACTCGAGTTGGTAGGGCTGTTGCTCCTTCTTCAGCCTCGTCGTCTGAATCGAGTAAGGTTACTGTACGTGGTCTCACCGAGGCGTCGTTAGGTTGATTAGGCTTGTCAGGGCCTTGTGAGGTTGCTTGGTCTGTTTGTTCAACTGCTCGTTTCTTTATTTTATATATGGTAACTGTTGGGTCTATCAGTTCTGCGTATTTAGCTTTTAGATTCTTTATGTCGTTCTCTAGATTTTCTATCTCTTTCGGGTCTCTTTCTTTTGGTCTGGTGGTTTTGTTTAATAGGTATTGGATTCTTATTTCTGCTGTTGATATTTCTGTTTTAATTTTATTTTTTAGTTTTTCTAATTCTTCCGGGGTCAGAATTTGTTTAGTTGGGGAAACTACAGAGTCGCCTTCTTGTGTCTTAGCCTTACGGAAAAAATTTGGTATTTTGTGCATTACTTACATTTATGTTGTTCGAGTTGGCACGTTCACCAAATGTAAGGCGCTTTTAAGGGGCTTGAAAAGGCGCGCTTACTTTAAAGAATAACTCGGATGGTTAGGCCGAACTAGTATATTGTTTACACTGCACAGAATACAATAAGAGTTTTAACAGAGATCGAACTTACAACTGTAGCCGCAAGCAGTCGAAGAGTGAGATGACTAGTCTGACTCTTGGAGGGTGCGACGGGAGTTTATATATGGATTCCCGCGCGGCCATATTGGAATGGTGTAATTCCAATATGGCGGGACAAAACGAGCATGATTCATATGGGGTTATTCAAGCGGGGTGTGAGAAACGATTGTGGTTATTAATAGACGAAGAGCATGAAGGGGGCGGGGTTACAGACGATACATCCAATACACGATATGCACTCTTCTGGTCAGTCTCGGCTGCGCATTACACGTCACTCGGCGGTATAACATTATTAATCTAATATATTAATTACTTCAAATTGTCATTTCTTATTCTTTCATATATCGTGCGGCTGATAATATCATTTGGAGTGAATTGAGTTCAGTCGTCAGTACGGATACAGAAAAGAAACAACTGACTGTTGGCGAACGTTACGTCGTTTTAATTAATTCTGCTAGTCACTCAGTAGAGAGTGCTTCATCCATCAAAGAAAGCCAATCCAGGTATCATTCAGGGTCGGTGGAACTACAATCGGCGATGGATTGACTTCATCAAGCGGTAGCATTCCAGCTGCCAACTGAAGTAATTACTCATTTTATTTTGTGAGTGCGTATGAATTGTCTTGATGACGCGTTGTCTTTTGACTTTAACATTAAGGTGGAATTTCAAAAATTTTGTTCTGTTACTTATGTATGAGTTTTTTGTATGCTTGAGTCGTTGTATTCTACTAATGCATTGTTCGGTTGGTATGCACCTACTTAGGTGGATACCACGACTCAAACATATAAAAACTTATGCATAACAGATTTTCTAGGCCACAGTGGTGCGCATTGGCGTAAACTGCGAACCACTTTTGCTTTTCACGTTTTTCACAATACAAAATATTAGCTGCTAAAATACTGATGATCAACATATGTTTACTGTCGAGTTTACTCAATTAAAATGTTTATTTTAAATTATATTAGGTCTCATGAAAAAAAAATTGCTTCCCCAGTCAAAGTTGTGAAAAAGATCATCGTGGAGAGTGGAAGTGTGTTCGTTGGAAGAGTGTTCAAATTGAGGAATTCTCCCGAAAACCGGAGAGTTTTGAATAGAATGACCTCACCGATTCCAGTTTAGGGGAGTCAATGATAGACTTTTTCTCAACGGATAACTACGGTATAGTTCTACGCAAAATAATCAGGTGACATATTAAATAACTATTAAATTAACTGTTTCTTAAAACTTATATTTTACTTTTTGCTCCATCAGCGTTTTCAAACCCTATATTGCATTGAAAGGGGGCTTGCAGATGTTCGTGCAAGCTGAACGTGGGGATTGCCAATTTCTAAAGAGATGCGTGCAGCCACTTCTCAGTGCTTCACAGTTACAGGTAATTTTAGGTTGCGTCTCACAATTATTTACTCTCAGTAAATTGTTGAAAAAAATTACTATCGAAAAATATCGATAGCATTTTTTTAAAAATAAATAGTCCTTTTCATAGTAATTCGATAGTAATTTTTTCAATGAAAAAGTACTATCGACATAAAGTTTTTAACACGCAAGTTTCTAAAAAGTTACTTGTGGTAACCATTCTACTGAGAATAAATAATTTATTTTTATTTTTTATATTTCATGTCAGCGCAAAACACAATGTATTTTTTTTTTATATAAAAAATTGTCAGACACTGCAGCATTCCAAAGTGTATGTAGCGCCACTGCAGGATGAAACCATTCCCATTACAAACGCTCAACAAGCATCTTACAATGTCGAATGCCTCGAATGCGGAACAACTATTGATGCACTGGAGCTGGCGGCTCATCATTCTATATGTAAAGACAGACTTTACGAGTTAGGATGAGGTAAAAGAAACTTTTGATATTTTACTGTCTTCCTAGCAGTCTGCAACTGCATCAGAAGACGCAGACAGCAGTCCAGACGAAGAAGAGATGACTGTTTTATCCAAGAAAACTTGGGCCAACGTCTTTTTTCACATGGAATATTTTGCGGTATATTTAAGCAGCTTTAACTATTTAAGTAATTTTTTTATAAACATAAACATTTTTCGTACAATTCAGGTATAACAATTATCCAAATTGGGCCGCTGGGGTCTTTTTTTCTAAGTGCCTTAAAAAGAGTTTCTGGTGCTGTACAAGACCATCCATTTCTTAGAGGTTTGAATGTACAGAAGGTCGCTGATCTGTTGGCGCAGTACAAAAGTGTGTGCTCCCTTTTCGGTGACAAAGTTTTGACTTCTGAAGATTATCTGAAATGCGTTTCGTTCGACCCGTACACGAAGATCTCACAACGTCGATGCTTCAGCTGTCTTGCCAAAACCACTTTGAAACTTTCATTTAAAATGTTGAAGTGGCACTGTTGATTTTCCAACAAAAGGTAGGAAATTGAAATTAGAAGGTGTTTTCCAGTTTTTAACTGGGACCATCAACCAGGGCGGGATCTAGAAAGCGAAAAAAAAATGTTGTTTCCTTTCAACTGAGCCCATTGCGCAGCTTTCCAAGACCACAAGTTAGGACTTGTTTCAGAAAATTGATATTGTCCCTGACGACTTCCGCAGAGTCGATGGAAAAATTACTCATGGAATCCATCTGTAACGGAGGTTCATTTTCGATGGCGTGAATTAAATCACATTCATTTCGCATAATACTTTCGCGGCTTCAGCCAAGTGTTGTATTGGCCTGAGGATTTTTTTCTTTTTAAAACTTAATCGAACTTAATAATACTTATAATACGAATTTTAAAATGTTGTATTATCTAACTGTACTGTTGAATAATTGCACTGATTTACGTTTACGTTTACGTTAACACCGAATATCATACACAGAATATCGTACACCGAAAGTCAAACACGGAATAAATACATGGCTAGCAGCCATTCTTGACAAAGTTATCGATTGTAGTTTGTTTTCCTTTTATTGCAATCTTTTGTTTTCAAATAATTCTTGTCGGTAATAAATTGAGCTACTCAAATTTATGAATCAATCAATTATATAATCCGTTGATCCGTCCATTTCGTCAGCTTCAGAGACCGTTCAGACATTCAGTATTCAGTTATGATTCATGCAGTCATTCAGTGGTGAAATGAATATCTCACAGACTCGCAGATAGAATATACGCCAATCTGGCAACGGCCAAAGGATAGGATTACCAAACGATTCAATCCATAAGATGGATTACTGAAAAAAGCGGTGCTTCAAAAAAGTGGTTACTGAGTTTTGACTTAATTTTTCAATAATTATACAAAAAAACTCATTATACAGTACCTACCAGAAGTTTGGAAACGCGCGAAAGAAGCGGAGAGAAAGCTTATGTAAAAAGCCGATTTTCGCCGCGTTCCCAAAAAATCGGGTTTTTGACGGAGAGTGTTGAATTTTTTTTTAAGTAGCCATAGTGGTTGGCTACTTCCTTAATTTTTTTCAGATTTTTACATCTAAGGGGAGGGCAGCTATAAATGGATCTAAAAGTTTAGAAACACGCTGTAGAAGCGTATTAAAAAGTGGCTACTTTGCCGCTCTATAATTAAGGAAAAAATAACCCTACAAAGACGCCAAAAAAAGCAAAATAAAGAGCTTCGTTAGTTCTATGACAAGTGTCATTTTCGTCATTTGAGTTTCATTTAATATAAATTGATCATAATTTTAAATTGAAAATGAGATTTGTCATTTTTGCCCATTTCTCCCCTTCTATCCCACCCCGCGGTGTTATCGCGATTTCTCCTATTATTTTCCTTTGTACTACATATTTTTCAATAATTAAACAAAAAAACTCATTATATGTGATGGGTTACATTGATGTTGAAGAAAAACCTTCTGTGTTGTTCTGTTCTGTACTGTGCTGTGCTGTGCTGTGCTGTGCTGTGCTGTGCTGTGCTGTGCTGTGCTGTGCTGTGCTGTGCTGTGCTGTGCTGTGCTGTGCTGTGCTGTGCTGTGCTGTGCTGTGCTGTGCTGTGCTGTGCTGTGCTGTGCTGTGCTGTGCTGTGCTGTGCAGTTCAGTGCAGTTCCATGCAGCTCCTGAGCAGGTCCTGGAAGAGTTTCTTCTTGTTGCTATTTCATTGACATCATGAATGTTTTTATGAATTCATTGATTCAATTAACTTTAAATGGTGTATTGTAAATAAATTTACATATCCTGTAATAATAAAACGCTTTGAATAAGTGAATTTATAAATATATATTTAAAAAAAGATATGTCCCAAACATCTAGCCTGAACTATTTCAAAATCGTGGTGGAGACCTTTCCTATAACATATAATTGTATTTTTGGTGTTAAATCAGTTTAGAATACTCTATTTTTCAATAATTATACAAAAAAACTCATTATATGTGATAGGTTACATTGGTGTTGAAGAAAAACCAAAAATACGTCCCAAACATCTAATTCTGTGCTGTGCTGTGCTAAGCTAAGCTGTGTATTTTTCTAAATCTTTTTCTTCCTGAATTCCTCATTGAATTTTTTGATTCAATAGACTTGAAATGGTGTATTGGACATCGATTTACACATCCTGTGATAGAAAAAATGGTTTTAACAAGTGAAATAAATATTATAGCAACTTCAAGTGCTGTGCTGTGCACTGCTGTGCTCTGCTGTGCTGTGCTCTGCTCTGCTGTGCACTGCTGTGCACTGCTGTGCTCTGCTCTGCTCTGCTCTGCACTGCTGTGCTGTGCTGTGCTGTGCTGTACTGTGCTGTACTGTGCTGTGCTGTGCTCACCTGTGCTATGCTGTGCCCAGCTGTGCTCTGCTGTGCTCTGCTGTGCTCACCTGTTCTGTGCTCACCTTTGCTGTGCTCTGCTGTGCCACGCTGTGTTGTGCAGTGCTGTGCTGTGCTGTACTGTGCTGTGCTCACCTGTGCTCACCTGTGCTCACCTGTGCTCACCTGTGTTGTGCTCTGCTGTGCTGTGCTGTGCTATGCTGTTCTGTGCTGTTCTGTGCCTTGCTGTGTTGTGCTAAGCTAAGCTGTTAATTTTTCTAAATCATTTTCTTCAAGAATTTCTCTATGAATTTATTGATTCAATAGACTTAAAATGGTGTATTGGACATTGATTTACACATTCTGTAATAAAGAATGGTTTTAACATGTGAAATAAATATTATAGCAACTTCAATCTCATAAAAGTGTGGTTTCCCAGATCCTGAAAAATTTTGTATCAACCATTTTTTAAAACTATTTCCTCATGAATTGCTTTGTGAATATATTGATTCAATAGACTTGAAATGGTGTATTGGACATCGACTAACACATCCTGTGATAAAAAAATGGTTTATACAGGTGAAATAAATATTATAGCAACTTCAAGTGCTGTGCTCTGCTGCGCTCTGCTGTGCTGTGTTGTGCACTGCTGTGCTGTGTTGTGCACTGCTGTGCTCTGCTGTGCTCTGCTGTGCTGTTTTTTGCACTGCTGTGCTTTGCTGTGCACTGCTGTGCTGTGCTTTGCTCTGCTGTGCTCTGCTATGTGCTCACTTGTGCAGTGCTCACCTATGATGGGCTGTGCTGTGCACTGCTGTGCTGCCCGTAGGAAAATGATAGCTAGTTATATAGCAGTAACTTTCTAGCTTTCTGATGTCATGCTTGCTGTTGCTTATCTGTTTTCCTCTAGCATGTTTTTCTCTGAAACATGCTAGTACCACCCCACCATGAGTATATTAGTTTTAAACTACTGCTGGGCTGAGTGTTGATTAGCGGACGGCTACTGCTCATGCTGAGCTCTGAACGATGATTCCGGCTTTCTCTCAATCTTTCGGCCACCAAGTCGACTCTGAATGGCGTGAGCGGCTTCTGCTGTCGACGATGTGTTGATTTGGCTGAGCTGGGCTTTAGATGACTCACACGCACGCACAATTTCACACGCAGTGGTGAGCAGCAAATCTTTTTCATAGAGGAGTTTTTCACGGACTAAAGGATCAGCCACACCTAGTACTATCTGGTCCTGTAAGACCGAATCAACACCAGTACCATAGCCACATGTCTTCACTAGACCATGGAGATCAATTAAACATGAATCAAAAGTTTCACCAGGGAGTTGATGACGACGCAGGAATTTAAAACGCTCGAAAACTTCACTACGTCGGGGCTCAAAATGGGCAGTGAATGTGTCTAACACTGGCTCAATTTTTCTGGTATCGGTGGCTGGAGTGAATACAAAAGTGTCGTAAATTTTGAGGCCATCACTGCAAAGAAGAGTGATGAGCACGCCCACCATTTGCTCTTCATCCACGTTAAGGCCGACATTTGTAGCCACCAAGTACCATGAAAACTGTCTACGCCAAATACCCCACTGGGCCGCCAAATGACTGGCCCCGAAAGAAAAAAGTTCTGGAGCTCTCAACGAAGACGACATTTCAATAAAATGGTGCAAGACAAATAGATGCACGAGATAAAGACGGATGCAGTTCAACAACACGGAGGATGCGTTCGATGAAGAAGGATGCAGTTCAATACTCACAAACCACGCGGTTACGACTCAACACCGTCGAGTTGTGAGAGCACACTTCTGACACCATGTTATAAAGACAAGTGCGTGTCTAAGACCAATGTATTTGGGCTCTGCATAGCGGGGATATGCCACTCTCAAGGTGGCGCGGCATCTAGTGGTCATCGTTAGATATCACAATAGCTGTGCTGTGCTGTGCTCTGCTGTGCTGTGCTGTGCTGTTCTGTGCTTGTTACTGGACTAGTGTTCTGCACCCCAGAAAGGGTTTATGCTTAGCTATTTTGAAGTAAAATTCTAATTTCTTATTTTCCGTTTTTTTATTATTTTTTTATACAGAATTGATAGAAGACCTAATTTTGATAAAAATTGCGAGTTTAATCACATGTTATTGAACAAAATTCTAATGTTTTTCGTTTGCCCAGGACTTAGAAAAAAAACTGTTCCTTTGCTTAGTCCAGTCCTGCTATGCGTGGTGGCAGTAGCTGTACTGATGACGTTTTCTAGAGCGCCCGTTTCCCTCTCCCCCTCTCCCCCTCTTCCACCACCCTCCCTCCCCCACGGGTGATCTCACTTTGAAACACCCCCTCAGAAAGCTGTGACGAGGCCTTACGGCCAAATCCTAACGGGTGACGGTACCATCACGGTCTACCAGGAGAGGTACCCAAACGCCATGGTAGCAGAATAATCAAGGGACTCAGAAGCTTCCCTAATTTGCCGCTTGGATCGCGGGCGTAGCTTGGTCAGAACTCTTCAATGCTGCCATTGCCGCCAATTGCCGCTGGCGGCTTGAGGTGGGATTCCCGAATATATCGAGGTAGGGGGGAGAGGGAGACTGTGCAGCACACAACAGCTGTTGGCCAAGCCACGCCCGCGATCCAAGCGGCATTTTGAGGAAGCTTCTACGTCCCTTGATTATTCTGGCTGACGAAAGTGATGCGTTTGGGTACCTCTCCTGGTAGACCGTGGTACCATAGTCTCTTAGACCATGTCTCGGGGTGCCAGGAACAATCTCAATTTTAGAGTAAGCAATTCCGTAAACCCGGCAGCAGTGCACGTCTCTCAGAAGTGGAATTCTTCACGAAATCAATTTTGAGGGTGGGGGTGGGTATAGAAAAAATTCTAATTGCTTTAAAAAATCGTGACTCGCGGGTACCATAGAATAAACGCAGATCTTTTTTTAAGACCGTTAGCGTTTCTCTAGCGTTACCCAGTGAGTCACAATTTGAACCTAAAGTAAGCCCATTTACATATGGGCCTCTCTACTGTCCGGTCACTTTTGCCTCAGACAAAAACCTACCATTCCCATTATTTTAAAATTCTAAAAAAAAATTATATTGTTTCTGGCACCCGAGAGAACCTACGAAAAAAATTTCATTCAAATCGAATGAAAATTTGACCACTTTTTCGCCTTGAGAAAACAGCGGTTCCCATAAGGTTCTCTCGGGTGTCCGGACACTTTTGGTGCCTACTGTATATTATCGAAAATTGGTGTTAAACAAATGTTAGATTCGTTTGATGAATGTTAGAAAGGGTGTTAGATTAGTAGTTAACGGTTGGTTAACTTTGAGTGGTAATGTTTCCTTTTATATTTACTGTTTAATCCCGAGAACGGCACCCCATAAATAGGCACGTCAAGACTTGCTTCACTAAAGTAGCACTAAGCTAAACTAGACAGTATTGAACCACCGAAATGTGTCCACCCAAAAATGATAGGAAATCATGGCACTTATCCTCGCTTGTTATGTTGTGTCTAACTCATCATCTGTAAAAAAAAGGCCTGATTAACAACTTTATGGGTAGAAATTGGAATTGTGATTAATTTTTAAACGGTGATATCCTCATAAAATAGTTCGGACAAGGTGTGCACCATGTTAATCGATAAGTAGATACTTTCTGAATGGGATCAATAGCGCAATGTACGGCAGGCTGGAAAAGTTATCCTTGTGTAATGTATAGTATGTTTCAGGGACGCGTTGTTTTTATTGATGAGCATGGGCCTCTGGGCCCGCGGTCTTCATGAATGTGACTCGTTTACTGTGCACTCTCGCATAAACGAGGATGGATTTACCTGTACTTAGTTGGTCTTTGCTGCTCCTTAGACATTCAAACGGCTTGCCGACTACGTCGAGTGAAACTGAGATATAGGTATGCTAATTTCCAGTGTATTTCAAGCAGGAAGCTTCCAACTTAGACCAAAATTTTTTATATTTTTTTTTCAAAATTTACCGCTTCAAAATGTAAAACCATCCAGTTTAAACAGTATGATTAAAGATTATTGGCGAAAAGATGACGTTATCGGGGGGGGGGGTATCGGAAGGGGTCTTCCGTTCCGTATAGTTACTTATATGAAAGGTTTGATACATGGGGAATTTATATGCAGCCACCATATCTAACTTTTGCGCAAAAATTGAGGACACCAAGAACTGGTTACGGTAACTACGATCTAGATATCACGAGCTCTGAAGAAATTCAATCTTGTCTGTTAATTAAATAAACGATAAATTCAAGCCCACGTTACTGCCATACGCCAAGAGCAAAGTTTGACCGTTTGACTGAACTTGAGTAACTTCATTGGATTTTCGGAGCTTCAATATTGCCCAGCAACCCTATCTTCCAAGTTCTGAAAGACCAAAGTTTTGATTCAGTAGTTGTCCCCCCCCCCCCCCCAATGTTTTTAGGATAGAAAAGTATTAACGTGGCCTGTGTCCTCATGTCATAAAGATTACAAGCAATGGAATTGTGTGCCTCTTATTATCTTGTTAGAAGAAGTTGGAAAGCCCAAACTTCTGGCCCATCTAGTCAACGAATGCTCCACTTTAGGGAATAAGGAAAAAGGAATTGATGTCCAGTAACATCGCCCTCGATAATTAAAAGATTTAAAAAAAAGTTGTGTTTTTTTTTTCTTTCTTCTTCACATTTTTCATTGGCAACACGTTCAATAATTTTATATTCAAGTCGATTATCATCGAAAGTCAAATTGAAAGAGCGAGCCAGCGTCATTACCCCACTGGAAATTTCGTTCCATTCGAGGGAATAGAAGCAGGAAGAGAACATAAAGGAAAACAACATTTTTTAAACTGATGGATTGCCATTCAATCAATTAGAACACGCGATCTTGGTAACTGCTGTCGGCAGACGGATGAGGCTTAGGCTGAGGCAAAGCCGGGTGAGGTTGTGGTCTTCCAGCTCGACGTGGAGGAGCCAGAAATTCGAACATACCTAATAGAAGAATACATATTGTGTTATGTCTGTAACAGAAGAAATTAATAAGTAACATTGAATACATACTTTGACCATGCTGGCCAAGCATCTTAGAGAGCTCGCAAGGCATTGGGTCCGTCCAGAAAAAGTCGTGATTAAGGGCAGCATCGGCATCCACTCGCTTAGAAGGATCCAATGTCAACAACTTGTCCAACAAATCACAAGCATAGGGATCCTTAACGTACGGTTTCAAGCGTTCTGTAGAGGAAATTACAACTTGTTAGTTTGAAGTAAAAGACAGTTCACACATGATATTTAAACCCAACCTTTCACTTTTCGTTTTTGTCCTTTAGGCAATTCCATTTTGTTGTACAATTCCAGCTTTTCAACGTCCGGCCAAATTTCTGGGACGATGGAGCCACAGAGCTGGCAAATCAATGTCAGTTGGTGTTGTTCAGTATTGCCCTATTCCAATATAATCATTACCAACCTTAACATTCACGTAAAAATGCCAAAGTGTCAAATACCTGCATAATTGGGCTACGAGTCCACATCTCAGCCATAATGCAACCAGCACCCCACATGTCAACTGGGGGTCCGTAATTTCGTTCTCCTAAGAGCAACTCGGGTGGTCGGTACCACAAAGTGACGACACGGTTGGTATATCTTTTGGAGAAATATTTTATAAATTCACAACTTGTTTCAAAGGTTATAATATGGAATACCTGTTTGGTTGGTTATTTTTGTTCAAGCTGAATGCTCTTGCTAGACCGAAATCAGCCAACTTCAGGACACCACTTTTGGTTATCAAAACATTAGCAGCTTTCATGTCTCTGTGTAGGATCTTAAAGAGAACCACATTGAAACAAGGTTCACAGAGTCATACCCAGTGGGTGGAAACAACTCACTTTGTTACTGTGGATAAAATACAATCCATTCAAAAGCTGCTGCATGACCTTCTTAATTTCTCCCAGACTAAATTTGACATTGGCATTTGACAGCAAACCAGCCAGATCGTGTTCACAAAAGTCAAAGACCAAGTAAAAGGTGGACTTGAATTTGTTGAGCTGAGTCACTTTGGTTCGACAAATTTCGATGAGATTGACCACATTTTCATGTTTCAGAAGTTGGAGAATCCGAATTTCTCTCAAGGCAGTGATAGGGAACTGAAACACAGGAACAATAAGACATTTCAGAATTGTGTCAGATGAAACATTTTGTTACCAAGAAGAAGTAGCACTCACCCCTTCCTTCTCATTTTCCATCAGCACTTTCTTGAGAGCCACAATTTTTTTGGTTTTTTTGTGGCGGGCTTTAAACACTTCCCCAAAGGTGCCCTGTCCAATTTTGGCCATCTTTTCGTACTTGTTGACCTCGTCACAGAATGGAAACTCGAGTTCTTCGAGAAATTTTTCTCGATCTTTAGGATTCATAGAAGTGATGGAAGTGGCCATGTTCTGGGGAGATTTGTTGGGATGATTTCTCACCCTGGAATCTGCTGAAATTCACCAGTACAAAAAAGAAGAGTACCAAGCACTTGGTGATGGAGAAAGATGTTAAAGTAAAAGAGGAGGAAACAAGTTTTTTTGAGCGAAAAATAACAAAAAAAAAACAACTAAGGGCTATGGAAAAATGTTTCTCCCAGAACTGATGGGTAAGGCTAAACAGCAACCCAATATTGCGCTTTGCGTTCGATTTTGTATCTGGCCGAAATCACGACGAGTCTCAGTGAGTTTTAGTCTTTTAGAACCTATGAACACTGCTGTTGTTGTCTTTCTGTTAGCAGCCAAGTGTTTCTAACCACACAAAACACTCTCGTTCGAGTATGCGACGACGTCATTTTAGCTTGCGTTTGAAGGTACAATTACAACTGACATAATATACCGTGCGCACGGCATGAATTATAAATTGATTCTGGTCTTGAGATCGATCCTTGATGAGAATATTGACATTCGGTTCGTTGTTAATTGGACCGGCGAATGATGAATGAAGCAAATTACTCGATGCATGACCTCACTTAACTTACAATCTCCGACAATCTCCATCTCATAATAAAGAAACCTAATAAAGGGGTTGTGTTCGGTACGAAAGTAATTAAAAAATGAAGAAGAGGCACAACTTCTATACATCTCCCGTGCGAGAACCGATCAATATCCGTGCACTGAAGCACTGCTGCGCGCCGACCTTTTGGTGATCGTGTGTGTGTATGTGATGTGTTGCTGCGTGCGTACTATACATGTGCAGTTATATCGCACTAATCGATGAAACTAATTATTGGCGGGGGTCGCTCAATCATCTACCAATGCAATAATGTAGACGGCAGAAGAGCTTCTTTCTTTTTTACCATCAACCAACAAATCATACTGAGATACTGTATGTAGCTACTAAAATCGTCCATTATTTCCAATCTGATTGGAATTCAGTTGTCGGCAATATTGTTCAACAATTGATAATGAAAGTTTCAAATGACGTTGGTACGACTTTGCATTATTTAAGCCCGGAGAACGGAGCAAAGGAAAAAAGGGGTGGCAAAGATGGCCCTGTTCACTTATTGAAAAAGTCAAAAGCTGGCTGCCGATGCATCCGCCCAACACACACACACGGAGGGAAAACAAAAAAGCACACACATTTTATTAATGTGGTATAGTGCAATATAGGGAGCGTGCTGGCCTTTTGTTGACTTGAGCGTTATTGCGTTGTGCGTATATAGTATGGTGGCATCGTCTATGTTTGTTTTAGAACAATATTCGTTGTTGCCATTATTGTCCGTTTTCATTACCATCGCCGGCAAACAAAAGCCGGAATGCAGCAGCAGCTGACAAACAACCATTTCCAGCTCCGGCTAAGTTCCCGGTAAAAATGTTTAGTGAAATCCTCGGGGGAAAAGGGGAAAGGAGGAAAAAAAAATAGCTCATTTCTCCCATTTTGTTTTCATTCGCTTTCATTTTCGCCAAAGAAAACGGGAATATAATAAAAAGGCAAACAAGGATGCAGTGCAGCATCCGAATTTCTCCCCTGCGTCACCGTGCATGTGGGCTCAGTTGGAACACGGCGAAAGAAACGCTTGATGAAATTGCCTCTCCCGAGACGACGACGACGAAAAGAAAAAGGAAACAGCCAACTGAATCAAAGCGAGATAGTAGATAAAAAGAAATTCGTTTTAGTAGTTGACGGACGGCAAATCTCATAACATTCCGACGGTGTGTTGTCGTCGTCGAGTGTCGTACAGTTCAAAGAGAACCGGGCCACGGTCAATTCGTCGTCCTTCACACGTTCCTTCTTGCTGGATAATTCACGTAGAATTGCAGACTATAGATATTGTAGGAAATCATTTGCTCGAACCGAACAGAAATGTATCCACAAGAAAAACCTCTACCCCCCGACGACACGACTATAATCTTGGATTGAACAACAGTTGAGCGGAGAGATTTTCCAATCGATTCCGACTGCCAATGTTTGAACTGTTTCATGGTGGCTGCTCTATCTGGAATCCGTTGCTGCTGCTGTCGACTCCAGGTGGCTGAAAAGAAGCGCCATTGAAATATTGCCATCGAGTTCGTGTCTTGAATAATGCAATCCTAAGACAATCGACCTACTATAGTTCCAAATCTCCTCATCGAAAATGGATGAATAAGAGAATATCTTCATGGCGGCCCCGACGACGCCAACCGTAATATTGATCGTCCTTTACAAGATTCGTTTAGCTCGGCGAAAATGGAAAAAAAAAAGAAGCCAGTCTATTAGTAGAGTCGACGGTGGAAAGAGACTGGCGATATCTATACATTGTCGACAAGTCAAGCGCTCTGCTGCTGCTGCTGTTGGCTGAGGAAAAATAGGCACAGAAGAAAAGCCACTACGATATGAAGGAAAAAGGACGTTGGAGGTCTGATGACGTCGTGCGCTATCGATTCGCGGCTTAACGTCGTCGTCTCTCCCGTTTCCTGCCTTGCGTATTGTTGGGACAATTTTAGGGACCTTGTCGATCCGTTGTGTGTGGTTTGTACTAAAGAAAATTGTAGATAAACGAGAATAATATTTTTTTAAAAAAAAAGCAAACCCGCATGAGAAAATGATTATCAAAGAGCGCGGGGGGAAATGGGCGCACACGCCGAGCAACCGCCATCGTCGTTACAACACGATTGTTTTAGCGACAGCCCGAAAACCGGCAGTTTGGCTTTGTCACACGCATCGTTCGTTTCGCTCCGAAAAGACGTCAGGTATACGTATATGTATCTATAATGTGTGTTGGTCCATTCACTGGGAGCCACTCTGCTGGGCCAGTGCAGCAGCAACTCGTCGTATTGATCGTGATTTCAGCCCAGCAGCAGCAGTGAGTTGGAAACACACACACACACAGAGGAAAAAAGTGAAACGCCTACACGAACGCCCGCGTTCGGCTTCTGCGCCGAACCCGCTCGCCTTTCTACCGACCCTGGGCAACTCTTTCCCCCCACCATCTACGTGCAGTTTAGTAGCGGCCGTCGACGGTCTACATATCGTCCCCAAAAATTTCCCTTCTTCGATTCGCGCCGTGCCAAATAATGGCCACTTGAAACTTTTCAGTGATTGCGACATTGCTGATTCGAGTCTAGTCTTCATTATTGTGTCGTGTGTGTCATTTTGACTCGTTGCACACGTTGAGTTGGGGGCTGGGGGAGAAGGGATTACAGTGGTGGCAGTGGTGATTGGCTATTGCATCGTCAGTTGTGACCCCACGGCCGTTTGATAAGGCGATGGTCAACCGTTGGTGGTGGTGGTTGCTGGCCTTCCTGCTGGTCGCGACGCAGCATTGCCTCGTCATCGCCAGCAGTCAGCATCGCAGTTATCTAGGTTCGTCTCTTTCATTTCTTTTTGTCCTCTATTCGGTCGCAGCACTCGACGACATTCTCATTTCGATTGTTTTTTCCCCCCCTGAACCGATAACTCGGAGCCCTGCGTTTGTTGGTCGACCAGCTGTGCCCGCACACACCAACGACATCTGTTACGACGTCATCGTCAAGTTGGCTATATAAAAAAGGACACATGACTAATCTGCTGCTAATATACCTTAGACATTCAAGTTTTAGGTCACTAGCTATAATAATGGCATATGTAACCTTTCTTTTGTTTTTTCGATGGTTGTTGTGTAGATGCGGTGGAAGATACGAATAACGGGCCGGAGGATCTCTTTTTAGACGAACTGGTCCGCAATCTGAAATGGAAGGCCGCCCAGCAGCAGAAAACCGCTCACATTCGTCAACGACTGCCGCAATTGACAGACATTCGATTAATGGATGAAGACGATTATGCTGAACAAGATGGGGATAACATGTCGTTGCAGCCGAAAATGGAGCAGCAGCACGAGCCACAGCAGGAGCCAAAGAATTTTGCATATCGACCCCATGACGACCGATTCCGTAATCAGCGTCCACCCCACCAACCTGTCCGACAAATTAAGACCCCTTTTAATCCTCTTATCCATCCGGCTGGTACGAATCTTGGTTCGATATTTGAATGCTCATTTCACTTTTATTTTCTCTTGTCCACTCGCTCGGACAAGAGAAGCCATTTTGCGAAATACTAACACGATCGGTGAACGAGTCCAGCCGTTATAATCTTAATGTGTCCGGTCGTCCTTTCCATTCTTTACAGCCGTACCGTCGACCATTCCTCTTCAAATGAGCTCTAATGACATCCGCATGGCCGGCCAAAAGGAGACAGACATCTTCGACGAAGGACCCGTAACCATGTCTCAGCAGCAGCAGCAGCAGCAGCAGCCGGCCCCTGGAATGGGCAAGTTTATGGAAAGTTCTCCCGCTGTCGCTAGCCAGGAAGAGGCGGATGAAAGTGTTGAATCGCGAATTTCACGAGATCCTGTCGCCCACGCCATCGTCAGCCCTGCGAAAACTGAGCGCATTCACGACTCCCTGGCCGACATTTACCTCACAGGTATTGCAACAAATTTATAGCCAATCAACTTGAGATGGCGTCAGCACAGGGGAAGAAAAAAATAACCTTTTTTTAAAAAAATGTTTGAAAATGATTTCCTTATTCCGGGCGTCGTCAACTTATTGTGCGCGCACGGGCTTAATTGATTGCAGCTCTGGTGGCCGGATGCACTGCGTCGGTTGTAGCAGCCCTCCTGGCCCTGGGAGTCTGCTTCTATAGGTGAGTTCCAATTTCCTTCCTCGATCAATGCGAGGTCCTTGTGAAAGGATTCGCCATTGGCAGGTCTTCCAAAAACATCAGAGGGGAGGGTTCAGACTCCTCCCTGCACCAAGCCTAAGGCTTGGCCTAAGGAGACATCACGTTCAATCTCTAAGACGTAAATAGACGAGGATTAGGGGCACGACAACGCTGAAAAGGGTCGATTAAAAGCCCAGCCAAGAAAAATAAACAGGGGCGGTGCTTGAATAACACAAATTTGGAGCTTCATCCTCGTCGTTCCTCGGGTTTTGACTTTCAGTCGACTTGTTCCGTAAAAGTATGTAAGGCCGACTCAGGCGTAGGATTCACAGCATGCACTCGGGAAGAAATAGTGAGCACCTCAAACTATATTTCTTTCCGGGCCATTTTATTCTATCGATCGAGCAGACGAACCTATTAGAGAAATGTTGCCTTTTTTCATCTCTTTAAGTTTGTTTGCCTGACGGGAGTTTTCTCGGCACGGATCACGCGTTATTCGACATAATCTGATTACCTTTAGAGCTTTATTTTACTGTAAATAACAGTCAGCAATAGGGTGCAATCAAAAGCCAAAGTGATTGATTATGGCAAAACAAATCAATGAAAACGTAACAGTCTATCGATTAATTAACCGACAACAGATGGCAGAGAAGAGCCAAAGCGGCCCAAGAAGTTGAATATCCAGCCTACGGGATCACCGGCCCAGGTCCGTCACCGAGTGGTAAATCGTCACTGAAATCCTCTCCGTCTTCGACGACTCCCGGCGGAGGGATCGGCAGCTGGGCTCTGGGTAAAACGCCAAAGTCGATGGCCAGCAGTGGTGACAAGAAACTGGCTCACTCTGCCCACATGTTCCACTTCCAGCACCAGAAACAGCAAGTCATAGCGCTCGAAAGGTTCGTTATCTCCTTGCTTTTATACAGTGCAGCGCTCCGCACGTGCATCACGCGGCGGAATAAAAACAGATGCGGAATCATCTCATGCGAATTTCTTTTCTTTTCTCTGCCGCCCACCAACGTCTCGGCAGTCATTCCGGATGCGATAGACGCGGCTCCAATTCGGGTGGAGAAAGCGACGAAGATAACGAAGAAGGAGACTACACTGTTTACGAGTGTCCTGGACTAGCGCCGGTAATCACATGATCCTTTTACTCGTAGCCCTTCAAGTCACGAGCTAACGATGTTTCTTTTTTCCTTTTTTTCTTTTGTATTTTGTATTTTACTTGATATTCTTTTGTTTCTTGACAGACGGGCGAAATGGAAGTCAAGAACCCGCTCTTCCTTGACGACCCCACTCCGGCCACGCCAGCAGCCGTGAAACGTCAATCCAAATAGACTTGAGAATAGAACGAAGAAATGATCGATTTTATTATTAACTGAAAACCCGAATTCATCAAACCAAAAGGCGCCAGAAAAATGTACTACCCTACAAATGTACCCGACGAGAAAAGATTCCCCCAAAAAGAAGAAAAAACAAAAGAAAGAAAAAATTCATTTCAAATATTTACAAAAATGGTGGTTGAATTTTTAAACATGGAGTCGTCAATGTCCTGTGTTTTACACGTACGTGTTCCAACAACTACTATATATATTACTCTACCTTCTAACCTTAAATGTCTATTAAACGCCATCCTCTAATTAAGCAGCAAAGAAAAATGCCGTCGTCAACTCTTTCTCTATCCACCACCTCTTTCAATCTTTCTTAATTATCAATCATTCTCTTATATGGGTTCTACTTTTACCGACTTCTAAAGATACATGATTATATATTATATATATATATTAAAAAATAGAGTAACGATATTCATCATCTCCGGCACCCTCTTATTTTTATTGTTATTAAACATTGGGTTTTGACATTATTAATACACTATTTTGATGTTGCCACGCCACGAAATAACAGGAAGCTATTGTTTATTGTTTTTTGTTTTGTTGGTTTCTGAAAACACACACACACTGAAAACATAAACCGGGACGCACAAACTTTCCTCATTTTACTTTTGTTTTTCTTGCACCCGGAATGCACTAGAATTTTCTTTTTGGAAAAGAACTTTGTTAATTAAAGAAAAAGAAGAAGAAAAAAGTAGAAGACTAATAACGAGTGAAAACGCAAGCCAAACGATGCAAACGCGACGGTATTGAAGGAAGCCAAATCTAAATAGAATTTAGGAACTGGATGAAGTCGACGACGCAATTTTGATCAATTCTTTTTGCTCTTGTCTGGCCTCGACGAGGAAAATAGACTCTTTCGTTTCTTTGGCGCTGTGCACGTCGATTTTGTCGTAGATGATGCCGTTGAGGCCCAAGTTCTTCAAGTAGCGAATAGTGGCCTGGTCGTTGTTATCCTCTCCCCAGCAGAACAGGATCAATCCTCGACTTTGAACTAAAGCCACTTGGGTAGGATCGCGCAGAATATCTTCAGAATGAACGCACAAACCCTGCGGGGGAAATAAGTCGATCGATTTGTTAAAACAACTTGACTTTGGGCATCATTTGACGGCTAAGCTTGGTGTACCAGTATTCCTATGGATAAAACAAAGTGCACGCCCGTTGGGATGTTGTGGGTACGCGGATCGTGGTAGTCGGCAAATTTCGCCGTGATACCCTGAGTGAGGAACATAACTGGATATTTGTTCTGCTTCATTCTTAACCTTTACCGAAGGGGGAAAAAAGGTTATTACATCAATGCCTACAATCAGGCCAGACTTTACAAGCGAAACTTACACGGTGCAAATGTCCGGATGGAAACACGAAAAGATAATTTTACGAGACCCACCGTACATCAAAACTGGTTTCAGGATCGTATCCAGGTACAAATTGAGTTCGAACGGATTGTTGAGCTCAAACGATCCATCCTAGATATTTTTAAAAAAAATCCCCTCAAAAGTTAATGAAGAGAAAATCAATGAGGTGAAAATGGTCCAACCTTAAGTTGCATAGTCCACTTGATTTCAACATTGAATCCGACATGTGGATCCAAATGCTCCAAGGCACGCTGCAGCGTAGGGAATGGCTGATGATCATCGAAATCGTCGTCATTGAGCTTGGGTACGCGACTGTTTTCTTTGACGTGATAAATTTTAAGTTTCTGCAACTGAGCTAGCGTCAGCTCCTTGATGGGCAGGTGAAGCATGTCAAAAGGACCTTCACTGGCGCCGTTACCACATTCATCTTTGCCTAATTTCCTCATCATGGCCGTATAGACGTAGAAATCATGGTAAATTACAGGTACCATGTCCTTGGACAGCTGGACGTCAAACTCTATCATGTCAGCTCCATGTTTGGCAGCGTGAGCTAACGAAGCTATGGTATTCTCACGAATTGAGGAACAACTATACATTCGTTAACAAATGCCAAGGACCAACAATTTTTTAAAATGTCAAAGCTTTCATGTCATAAATAGATGGCTTGTCAATCACCTTTTTAAGGCCTCCTTGAAGGAGCTACCGGCACCACGGTGTCCAACTTCCAGGCCGCGCCACGAATGCTTCCAATGACGAGCAAACGAGATGGACATGTCGCATTCGAATCCGTTCATGGGCCGCACGATCAGATAATCCACTATAATTTCAAAGGTATTTTGACAACGCCACAGTGACGCTGCTGGCCAGGGCAGGTACCTTTAAGTTGGCCGATAGCTAGGTGCTTCGGACTGGTAATGGGCACCGTGGCACTGCCTTCACTCTGGGTCATGTTGTTCTGCAGGACGTAACAAAATCCAATATGCTCCGACGAATCCACTCCGGATGAGTTATGGGCGTAAAAGTCCACTAGAAATGTCTGCCAAGCACAAGAGAAATAAACCATATTGCATACGCGTCCAATTCAAAAATGCGTCAACTTACCACCGACTCGGGTCTAGTAACTTGAGCTTGAAAAATGAGGTAAGAACCGCGATCCATCAACTCGCCAAATTGTTGTTGACGCTGGAACTCGCAATCGGCACTACTCATTGACTGAAAAATGAGGCAAATCATCAAATTATTCGAATTTTGGAATTGGCAAATGAATACAGATTGCATAAAAAACATTCTTACAGCAACTTCAATCAGTGGCCAGGATTTCACAGCATTACGGACGTCTTGCACATCCCAACTTTCATCGACACCACCGTCTCGTACTGTATTGTTGCAAGGAAAGTCAACGTCAACAGGGGTTACTTTCACTCGAAACTGTAGATTCAAATAACAAAAGCAAAAGAGCATAGATATAGATTTGTTTTTAACACAAATATAAAAAAATAAAAAAAAAAGATTACAGATTTCCCATGAAGAGACTTCTTCCACATGCGAATGGGGTCGTTGTATAACTTGAGTTGAACAACAGTCTCTTTCGTTAGCCAGCCTCGATCCACTCGTGTTTCTCCATTGTAAGTTCCAAAGAGATCAATATGAATAAGATCATTTTGAGAACCTTAATAAGCAAAGCAAACAAACCATTTATTCAAAAATTAATTTGACTCAATTAATTTAGTTTTAATACTGTTAATTTTGATGATCCTTGGTGAGATGTTAGTCTCCCATCTCCTCATAATCAAAACCCTTCCATTTACTTCATTTTCTTCTAAATGATGATCCAACACGATGCAAGTAAAGTAGCGAAAGTGCACTTCCTGATCGACTGGTAGTTGAGTGGTTCCCTGCCAAATCTCATTTCTATATGTTAAACAAGGGTAAATTAATATATCATAATCAAATTATATATTAAAATATCAGGGGATGATTATTATATAATATACTTCAGTTAAAAATGTTGTTTTAAGTTACATGTATATATATTTTGGCTTACCCGTCAGACGAGTTGATTATACTTTTAGTCAAGAGAATTCCATTTTGATGGTTCCAATTTCCTAGCTGATGGCAGTTGCCCACCACACCAACACATTCACCCGGAGTAGTCCTTAAGGTCACACGAAAATTCCATTCCCTTCCAAACATCTAATTGTAAGTAAAGCAATGTTGAATTAGTTTGAAAAGTTGCAGTTTGTGGATTAGTATTTCATACCTTATTACTCTTAGAGCTATGTTCCACTATGTGAGAAACTTAAATTTGTTATAATTTCTAATCCTTTTTTATGCGAACATTTCGCTTCTTGCCCTAGTAGACTTCGGATATTGAACTAAGAAAATCGTGACTATATTGACATGGTTACCTCTATTGTACCACGTCCAATTTTTCTTTCTTTTCTTTCTTTTTACAGTTAAGTATCGATAAAAAGATAGATGGCTTGATTGATCGATACTTTGTTTTCGAGATCCAATTTCGAATTAAGATTTTTCAATTGAATCTTGCGTCGTACTTCGTTGACTTGTTATAGCTGGTTTCCTTATTTTCAAACGTGAAACGTTATTTTCCATTAAATCAGTGATTACCCGTGGACTGCTTTTTGGACTCTGTAACTCCGCTTTTATTGCATTAAAGATTTTCAGTAATAAAACTGACTCCCCTTCCCAACCCTTTTATTTATGGACGCAACACTCGTACAGCACATATATGTGGGCCGCTCTAGCTTTTTTTTAATATAGAGAAAGTTGTTTTGAGTTCTCATTAATATGCTAAAATTTCAACGAGTGTTCTGTAATATTTTCCTCCATACTCAGTCAATCCTTTCATATGTGGCTACGTGTTTCGAAAGGAAATTGTATCCGGGATTTTAAAAAAAATAAGCTCGGGCCAAGCGATAGAAGTCAAAGATCAATCAAATAGTGAAATCGTAAAAGAAAAAAAAAAAGAAAAAACTTATCAGGAACACTCTTTTAATCAACGTCACATCGTCTAATAAAAATTAAAGATAGCTGTATAACTGTTATCTTGACTTCATATTTTTAAAAAACCAAACGCATCAGAATATTTACTATTGTTTATATATTGACAGGGATAAAATTGTTAAATAACTAGACTAGACTATGCGATAAGCGCAAATCACATACAATAAGGAGAGACAACACGTACACAAAATTGACCTGTCTCTTTCTTCTTTTTGCCTTCAGTAGGTAACTTAACTTATAGATTCATTTAAAAATTTGATGACCCTTTCACGCTTTTAGCAAACTTCAAAAACCAAGAAACAAAATTTCCAACTGCTAGAACTTTAGAGAATGGCGAATGAAGACGAAAAAAAATTATTGTTTCGAATGCAGCACATAATCCCGCGTGGTTTGTCATCTCCAACCATTTCAAATCATCCCAATACAAATATATCTTCATCTTCTTCTCCTGAAGAAATCGAAATTCAAATGACTTGGGGGAAAATAGCAGGTGAAACACAATAAAGCTGATTAAATTCTAACGTTAAGTAAATTTGTTATCTTGCCCTATTTTTCTTTTGCTGGGTATGGAACATCATTGAAGCCAAAGTTTGGGGTCCTGCAAACGGTCGACCAGTCATTGCTATCCACGGTTGGTTAGACAACTGTGGGACATTCGACACTTTAATACCTCTTCTTCCAAAAGATTTAAGGATTGTCGCTGTAGACATGTAAATAATCCCGAATAATGAAATCATTTCCATTAATTAACATATTTTTTCTTTGATTTATTTCTACAGCCCAGGTCACGGACTTAGTGATCACTTCCCACCCGACATCGCTTATAATTATATCGACACTCTTTTGGCGGTGGAAAGATTAATGAAACGTTTTCAATGGCAAAAGGTTTCCTTTCTAGTCCACAGTTTGGGTGGCGCGACAGCGATGCTTTACGCAGGAGTGGTAATAATCAGTATATTTATTGAAATTTGAATATCCGCAAAATGCGTAACGGCACATTTCGAAATGCAGTTTCCAGAGAAAGTGGAAAAAGTTGTCTGCTTGGATATCATCCGTGCTACACCAACGATTCCGGCAACCGTCGATGTACGTTTGCGCAAAACGATCGGAAAGTTACTCAAGTACGAAGACGCCATCATCTCTGGACCAGAACAACCCATAAGCTACGAGTCAGCAGTGGAGCGATGGGTTAGTGGTACGTTCGGCTCGCTCGATGACAAAGCCTGTCGAATCCTGTGTAAGAGGGGCTTGAGAAAATTCGAGGATGGCTACGTTTTCAGTCGGGATCGACGTATTCTCGCGGCTCCACTGGCTTTTATTCCTAAGGAAGATCAAGTTATTTTAGCGCGTAAAGTCACGGCCGATGTTCTGATCATCAAATTCAGCGAAGGTCCATATTACGAACCCGCAGAGAACTACCGAGAACATGTCGAAGCTCTTCGAACTCAATCAAAATGTGTCCGCTACGTCGAAATGGAAGGGAAACATCACACACATTTGACGCATCCGGAGCTTGTTGCTCCAATTATCAACGACTTTCTTCATTTTCAGAGTTCAGTCTAAGATTCATGAAATTTCAAAACCGGTACGTTTTCTCGCGTTTTCTAACAATTCGGGTTTCTAGATTTCTCTCTTCTCTTCTTCATGGATTTCTGATTTTGTGCACTAGTGTACCGTCAACTATGATGCTACTAGTGTAATTAACCGATTCAGACTCGGAAATATATACTGGAATGTATAACGAATATTGTGAACTTGTGCAGGTACTTTTTATTTTGACTCGTGCAGTCGCCATCATTTACTGAGTAGGTTTACTCCTTTTCTAATAAGAAATAGCTTTAGCAGCTGACATAGGAATTATTTAAGCGCAACGGATATTCTCAGGGACATAGGTTTAGGTAAACAAATTTCCTTATCACATTTTTTTCCTGACCCAGTTATTTGTTATTCTTTCATCGGTCGCTTAAAAATCCTGTAATTGACTAATTGTACAGGATATGTTTAGAAAACCAATAGCACTTATTTTTTTTTATTTAGTTAAACTCTCGATCTCCATACCTTTGCGATAGGTTACTAAAACATAAATGCGTCCGAAACAAATTTGATATTTCTGAAGTATTTTCATTCAATTTAATGCTTCGTCGAATATACAAGAACGTTCAAAATGATACTTAAGCAGTTTTTATAATGTTGCTAGTTTGATCAACTACTTCGATGGGTTATTAAAAGAATTGAGACCAACTAATTCTTCGCTCATTTTCCACAAGCGCTCGGCTGCTTTTTTATCATTAGCTTGCTTCGCAGGTTTCTTCTTAGCACAGTCACTGTAATAATAAGACAAAAATAGTTTATTGTTAAAAAGAAATAACGATAGCCACGTAAGATCTAATGAGTTGACACTTTATATCAATAAATCTAGTAGGGAATGACCTAAAATAATGTCCACTCAGTTCTGTCAAAGATTGTTCTGTGGCACAGTAAATACTCGTTTGGGCTCCCATCTCTGGCGTCTTAAAGACGTAACGACTAACAAAATGAAGAGTGCCATCAACGCACGAGTTCATCGATTCGTTTATGTGTCGCGCCAGTTCCGTTTGCACCACGCCTGGATGTACGGCAAAAACGGATACGCCAGTTCCTTTAAAATAACAAAATTGGTACCATATAAGACGCCAAATGCTGTAGAGTTCTTAATTTCTTTTTAAAACGATGCAACTTGGTGCAACTTGAATTGAAATCCATACCTTCGAGTCGTCTAGCGAGTTCCTGGGTGAAAAGGACATTTGCCAACTTGCTTTGGCAGTATGCTCGTACTGGCGTGTAATTTTTCGCCAACATCAGGTCGTCGAAATAAATCTTACCTCCTGTTAAGTTTCAAATATGTAAAGACGCAATCTGAATAAAAAGAAGTAGGAAATTTGGCGGCCAGCGCACTGACTAGTGTGGGCGAGAGAAGAAAGATTGACAATGCGAGAAGGTGCAGCTTGTTTGATGTTGTCTAGCAGAAGAAGAGTCCATAGAAAAGATCCCAAATGGTTGACGCCAAATTGCATCTCAAAACCGTCGTCCGTCTTCCATTGGGGGCACGTCATAATTCCTATAGAAAAATACAAAACACATTTATATGTGTAAAATCTGAGCCTATATCATCTCGTTAGTTATACCTGCATTGTTGATGAGAATATGAATTTGGGGATGACGGGCCCTGAGCTCCTCAGCGGCAGCGCGAATCGATTTCAGAGAAGCTAAATTCAATTTCAAAGTCGTGACTTTATTGCCCGTCTCCTTCGCAATCTCGTCTGCAGCTTCTTCGGCTTTGTTCAGGTCACGACAAGCGAGAACCACTTCAGCTCCTGATGATGCGCGGTCGTATGTTTGACGTTTGTTATTTTGAATATTTGTTTTCATCAATAGACCGGGAAACAGCTAGTCGCTAAAAGAGTAAAAGCATAGCTATATATTTCTAGCTTACCTCTTTTGCTGAGTTCACGGGCCGTCTCTTTGCCGATGCCGGTGTTGGCTCCCGTGATCACGGCAATTTTGCCATCAAGTCCAATTGCGTTTTTGCAACGAGGACCTTGGAAAAAGCGTGGCATCTTGTTGCGATGAATAAATGACTGACGAGCGCTTGAACTCGTTCTAGTTTCATAGCGGCAAGCACATTCGAGACGAACTCCAAGGTTTTCTATCAGGATGACAGGGCATCTTAAATTATATAAGTATAGATAAAAAGTGCTGAAGTTTGAACAAGTCAAGGACAACTGTAAAAGTCCAGTTTGTTATGCCGCACAATAATGTTCGGACTTCGGACCGTAGGTAACTTTCGATTGTAGGGATTTTGACGGACGTTTTATATCGGTGAAATGAAAATGTTTAAAATTTAAAACAATATGAACAAAATATTCATTATTAGCATCTACAGACCAACCTGCCAAAAATCGAGTTTACTTGTCATCACTTGTTATTAAATTACAAATTCGGTTGTATTTAGTTGTGTAATATTCAAATATTAGAAGGCCAAATTTTCGTAAATATCCAATTATGGTTGAAATGTGTATGCACTTCAAAGCGATATGCGCTGCTTTTTCCATCATTTGTGTTCATGTTCGTCGTCGGTGTTTGACGTCCTATCGCTGTGTAGAATCAAACAAATTCATATAACATTTTCGCCAACTTTCGATCATGTGTCTCTTATTACCGTCAAGTAAACAACGAGCATGATCAAGCTGGCCACAACCAAAGCGATTCCAGCACCCAAGAAGCACCAGCGGCTTATGTTGAGTGCATCGATCACGTTAACCGCCTTGTTGACGTCATTGGCGGTTGCTGCATCCAGTTTCGCGCTCTTTTTTTTTTTAAATACAACATTTCCCCGTCGAAATTTTTAAAAATTTGCCTACAGTTTAAACCATTCGCTATTTCCTTATTGTTATTTCTTACCTCGTTGAGCCAAATGACAGGGAAAACTGTGTCGTTAATGTTCAACAATCTTTCGGGCACTTGGTACCGTCGCGCGTCGATGTTGAGTTGGAGTCTTTTAGAGGCGAAAAGCGGCACGCCGAGCAACTATATGATTATGTCATATAACATTTGATTATAAAACTTTGTTATGACATTAGACGCTAAGATTGCGCATGTGAAAAGGCCTCTATCTACACCAATCGTAGGTAGGTACATTACCGGTTCTAAATCGAAGTGAGTCTCGTGCCAGTCCTTATTTGGTTTGAGCCCAACAAAAGCATCGACATATTTCGGATCAGCCATGTAAAAGTGAGGAGTTGACAGTACAACTGGGACTCCTGTAAAAAAATTGAATTCAATTTGACTCGTCTCGCCGCAAAGGGATTATTAACGTATATATCTGACCGAGTAGACAAGGTCGCATATCTAGAACGCCTCTACTGAAGCAGAGGTCGGGGTTTTCGCTGTACTGACTACAATAGCAAACGTTTTCTGGGTCAAGAGTGTCGAAAACTATTTCGGGCACGGTGAATCGTCTGCCGGTGATTCCCTCCGTGACCGTGTCTTTCTCGTAAGTGGCGTATAATGACCTATATAATAATATAGATCAGAAAAATGTTTTCGTTATTCATTCGCATGGCGAAAAAACAAACACAATTTTTATTTAGAATCAAGACAGCGTTATACCGACAAACGTCTGGAGTGAAAACGTATATTTTCTCGTTGACGTCCACAATGGGTGGGTAAATTGCTCCATCAGTTCCTATTTCATCAACGGGGGGAAAAGTACGAATGTGAGGTTAATAATTGTATTGCATTTTCTTATAATTTCATTTTAAAAAAAATATACCGTTGATCATATTGCAGAACGTGTCATTCCAGTATTCGACACTTGACTTTCCATTCCATTTTTTGATGTAGCCTAATTCGTTGAGATCGTTGGCTCCTGACTCAATCGTAAATTCTCCCAAATTGGTACCGTTTCTCTGTGTATAATTCCGGTGATGGATATGAAATAGATAAACCGGTGAGATGTTGATGTATCACTTTAACGGCTTGGTAGTCGGTGAATCATTATTTACCCCGTAGAAGAAACCGAATTTCGGATCTTCGGGTAGCTCTGGCAATGGCGGGAGTGTGCTGTCAGTTTTGTTAGATAATTGTTCATAGAGCAATTCCAGAATGTTGACATAAGGTTGAAGGCTCCATCCTTCGAAAAGCATTTCGCGCACCGTATGCGTCATAAAAGGATGCTCGCCTTCGTCTGCCAACAGTTCGTGCATCAACCTGGAAAGCGACGTAGCGATTGCTGGAGTTGGGGCATTATCGGAAATTAATGAGGCCAATGTCTGCGCAAGTCAATAAATGATTGCACTCGTTAAAACAAGAATAATGTGCAATTTTAATCCAAACTTATTTCATTTGCCTTCCATTCAAAAAAACTTACGAAATAAACCGGGTTAACCGTCGTGACGTTCACATCCAAGTCACGCTCGCCATCTTTAGGAGTGTAAAAGTACGAAATGTTTTCACGATAAGACAACAATCCATTTTCTTCAATGACGTTGAATTTGATTCGACCTTCCCTATAATATATAGAAACAATCAAACACACGAGTCTTTCGTGCTTTTGAGAATCTCTGTTAGATGCTTACGTGAAAGAGAATGGCCCTAGTTGATCTAGATTTAAAACGACGCTTCCGTTTGTAGGGTCGTCGCAATTCGTGCAATTGAACAAGAAAAACTCGAGATAAATAGGAACGGGAGGGATCGTCCACGCACCATAAACGGCCTCGTTGTCTTTTGTAATTACAGCTTCCTAGATTTACCATTTACCAATGAGAAATCAACGTTACCAGAGCCAAATTTATTGCTATATAGCACAACTAAAACTAAAAAAGGAAATTATATAATACCGAAGTGGCGATATCGGGAACGAGAATCCAGCCCAAAGTGGATGAGAGTATAATGACAGCGACACCGACAGAGCTCACGATGGCGGTTTTCACCATGTTGGAAACCATTTTCCTACTGTAATTATAGTTCAGTCAAAATCAGCCACACCTTTACGAAATGTAACCTGCTCCCGGCAGCTATGTTTGGACTGTTGCAAAGTTTCGAAGGGGTTCATCCTTTATAAAGAAGTACTTTATAGAAAGGCGCATCACTTGGCCTGTGACGATTTGTGTTACCATGCAGATTACAGGCAAATGACGATCGTAATCTTATGTCTGTGTCGCTTTAGACCGCCGTTCAGGTCCGCCATCCAAAAGTTTGAGACCTTACACGCGTCCAATATCTTGCGCTGCTTCATACATTGGCCATCGATAATTACGACAGGTTTATCGAGCAGGTCTCTAAAACGGGCGATAAACATGACATGAAGGTTAAGTCAACTATAATCGCGATTGCTACCACAACGGCGTCGCTATGGCAATTGAAATGTCCCGGCAGAAACACTTGATCCACAGCCGCCGCGATCTCAGTTCCTCGATGATAGGATGTAACCCTTGATGATTCCGTGAACTTGATCAACGGTCGCAAACTTGATCGACGATTTCTGCCGGGCATTGACACTCGCAGATGGGAAACTATCCTCCCAAAATCCCCTCGGTTGTTTGATACTAGAAAATTTTTGTAAAAGCATGTAATGGGCTTCACAGTATATCAATCAGTAAATCAAAAGAAACTTAAAAAAAAGAAAAAATGTTTCTTTTTATTAATAACCTCCGTGTTCTTATCCTTATTGGGATAAAAAAAAACTGGGTAATTGGGGATGGGGAAATTGATTAGCTGTTTATTTTCTATTTGGATGCATGGATTGGCCATCCAAATATAAGCCAATGATACGTGTGTATTATCCCGAATATTTAAAAAATGAAGAACATTGAATAAAAAAAAGGAATAAAAGGATATTATACAAAACATAGGCTACTGTACTGATATTCAATCATTACTGGTTCAAGTAGCTATAGTTATGAAAATTTAAAAAAATTAAATTAATAATTGGTTTATTTCCTAACTTACTGTACAAAAATTACGTAACGAAAAACTTAATTAAGATAATTATCGCTAACGTGTAATCGATACTTAATAGAGGAATCCATAGGCCGTAGCCGTAGGCACTGCATCTGTCAGTCTGAGTCTGAATTTGTTTCGCCCAAGACAACATCATCGTCGACGACTGCTGACAGTATCAAAGATGGCGAGACAAGAGTTACTTTTGAATACCATGGAGCGTATGGAAATCGAACTACGTTGTGGAATTTGTTCGGAGCTCATGGTTTCGGTAATACCCTCAGTGTTTAAAATTCCAGTTGATTTATTCTAATTGTTCTTTGTTTTTCTTGATTGACAAGGCTACAACTTTGAACTGCATGCACACTTTCTGCCAGTATTGTCTCTCGCAGTGGAAACACTTCGATGCACAACGAGAGACGGTGGAGGGTGGACGGTATAGGGTGGACGGTGGACGGTGGACGTTGGAGACGGTGGGATGTCCTGTCTGCAGGGACGTGATAATATCAGAAAAACGAAACTACTTAGCTGACAACTTGATTGCAATAATGGTGGATAGTTACTCGGAAGAAGAGAAGAACAGTAGAAAGGAGTTGGTTGCGCAACGCCAAGAACAGGCGCAGCAAAATGTTGAAATGCCATCCCAGACGAACTTGGCCATCCAGTCCACCAATCGCATCAATCAAGGTATGGGAGAAATGGAAAAGAAAATTGAAGCTATTTTTTAATTTCTTACCGAGCCTAGTCAGTTATTGCCACTAACATTTTTTTAAAAAGAGTTACACTTCTGACTCTCATGTATATTTATTTGATGTTTATTTTCCACCACAATCTAGATGTGCTTCTATTGCCGCCCGTGCTACCGACGCCACCCGTGCTACCGACGCCACCCGTGCTACCAACGCCACCCGTGCTACCGACGCCACCCGTGCTACCGACGCCGCCCGTGCTACCGACGCCACCCGTGCTACCGACGCCACCCGTGCTACCGACGCCGCCCATGCTACCGACGCCACCCGTGCTACCGACGCCACCGCCTTCACCGCCTCCAGTTGTTCCACCTGCACGATTGCGATTGGAGGTTGCGGCCGTAATTCCTATACGGAGAAGATCTGCTGGACGGAGAAGATCTGCTGGACGGAGAAGATCTGCTGGACGGAGAAGATCTGCTGGACGGAGAAGATCTGCTGGACGGAGAAGACCCGCAATCTTCGGCATTCTAGGTCAGTAGTCTCGCGTTGACTAAGAAGATTTTTTAAAATTACATCTTTGAATGTTGCGTTGATTTTTGGCATGCAGGCCCACGAACAATTCAAAGAGCTACTGCTAACCGTACGAATCAGTCCTCAGCACGCCAGTGCATGCCAATGCACGCCAGAGCACGCCAATGCACGCCGATGCACGCCGATGCACGCCGCTCAACATCAGGTCGCACAGTCCAAGGGTCGTTGGCGAGACCGCGCTGGCGTTATTGATTTTTATTAAATATTTTACATTGGGTTAATCTCCTTTACTTGTGTAATATTATGTATTTTTAATTAGGATGAGATTTGTTTCCCCGCCCTTCTAATTTTTAAAATGTATGTTTTTGGAAGCTGTTTCATCAAATGCTATATATGGTTTTATTTTCTGAAATACAATGTTACGGGAAGTAGCCTATCGGGATGCCGTTAATAAAGTTTTATTAAAAATTGCGATAAAAGAAATTGTAAGCAAGAAACGTAGAAAGACTTATTTGAAAAGGAACTGGAATAAGTGAAACTTGGCGTCGTTTTATTCACTGTTCGTTCAGTTTACATTTCCCCAGCTTATATTTGTCCTGAAAGAAGCGTGCCAAATGTGGAGCTGGCCTGCTGGCCCAGAAGTGATGAATTCAAGATTATTTATTCTAAATATTTTCCGTACATGGACCGGACTTGACAACTTAGCAACAACAACGCTGGGCAGCAAGCGTCTTAACGCACATTCCACTCGTTTGACTTTTACGTAAGACGTGTTCCAAAATGGGAAATCAGTTTTTCTTATAAGCACAACTCAAAAACTATTCGTAATATTACGGTTGTGGCAATAGTTTTATTGCGAAGGCTGCTGATACCTCCAAAATCAAACCAAAAATGTTGACTATCGAGTTATTTACCTCTACGATTTTGTAACACTCCCAACGAATATTCTTTCAATTTTCAAAAGAACATTGGAACTTTTGAAAATGTATGCATACAACATTCCGATTTAGCCATAGTTGACGTATTTTGAAAGCTTGCAACTAGATAATAACCAGTTTCTTTAGCTTTTAAATAACCTACCACCGTATATAAGAGGGCTTTCAAAAATCTAGCTTAAACTAGATTATGACATCTTTACATAAAAGGTCTGATATAGAAAGTATCTGATTTCTTCATCAACAAATCAATCTAATCAAACAAGACCATTATTTCCTTTTGAGCATTGGGAAAATCCAACGTTATTTCCTTCGAAGACTTTATGGGTGTGAGCGGTCATAAAACTTTTCTAAATTGGCTGCAATCCCATTCAAAAGTGGGCAAGTTCCACATTTCTTTTTCTTTTTATGGATTTCATTGCGCTCTCCTAACACACACACGTCCACCTCACCTTGCAGAGTCTACCGGGTATTACAGGCTACGAATAATAAAGATTTTTATAAATGTACAGGGCTGGTGGACAGAAATATGCATATACAAATAAAAAGACAACACATAACAGAAACTAGTACTAATTAAGCTACGTGATGCGTGAATTGGAAAATAAGTCTAGTAAGGGTAATAAGTCTAGTAATTTTATCTCTATTTTAAATATGGCTAAATGGCTTAATACCAAATTAATTTGCAAGCGGACGAGTGAAACTGGACGACAACGATGATGCTCAACTCTATAATTCTGGCAGATACTTGAGCGAGAGGCTGTTGGGTTTAATATTTATTGACTTGACGACCAACATTCGTGCTTATTCTCAAATTCACGCAGCACGTAGTGTGTGTGTGAGGAAAGCGCAAAGAAATCCATAAAAAGACAAAAAAATTGTGAACTTGCCGCCAGGGTGGATTTTGGGAGAATAGTTGACCATCTGCGAGTGTCAATGCCCGGCAGAAATCGTCGATCGAGTTTGCGACCGTTGATCAAGTTCCCGGAATCATCAAGTGTACAACGTATCATCGAGTAACTGAGATCGCGGCGGCTGTGGATCAAGTGTTTCTGCCGGGACATTTCAATTGCCATACGTCGCCGTGCTGCGGAAAAACTCTTAATGTTACCTGTACTGCCACAGTTCACGTGTACGACATTCTCAATTTTATATTATATAGTCTATTATGGTTTTGAAGGATTTGACTTGAGTATAGGTGTGGTTTGTGACGAAAATTTAAACAACAGACATTTATTGTAACCGCGAATGATGTTAAATTTTTTTATATTGTTTCCAATGGTTCAAAATGATGACAAAATGTTCACAAATGAATCCTGCTGTTGCGATTACGAATCGAAATTTCTTTTGGCTGGATTCGAAAACTGCCGATTCTTATCGCTGAAATGATGTGAAATTTATATAAATTATTAGACCAGAATAGAGTTTACAAGAACTAATTAAGGAAATAAAAATATTTACCGATAAATAAACCACTAGCATGATGACGCTTGCAATAACTAAAGCGATTCCGGCGGCTAAGAAGCACCATCGGCTTATATTGAGTGCGTTAATCACATTAACTGCCAAATCGACGTCGTCAGCGCTAGCCTGATCCAGTACAGCCGTCTTGATAAAAATACAAATAAAATGTTGTTGTAATCTGAAGACGAATAACAAGTTGTGACTTCTGGAGAGAAATCACTTTCCTTCCTAGATATACCTCATTGATCCAAAAGACAGGGAAGATTGTGTTGTTAATATTAAGAAGTTTTTCAGGGACAGCATATCTTCGTACGTCGATGTTAATCTGGATGCGCTCGGAGATAAAGACTGGCACAGCCGTCAGCTAAACGAGATTTTGGAAGACAAAAATGAAGTTTTTCAAGTTTTTATGCAAATTAGAGCTTTTGAAGATCAATGTTGAGTTCATTACTGGTTCAAGATCTATATGAGTTTCGTGCCATTCTTTAACCGGATGTACTCCAATAAAAGCATCAGAATATTTCGGGTCGCCCATGTAAAAGTGGGGTGTTGACAGCAGGATGGGGGCCCCTGTAACAATTCACAACCAAATAAATCAACAAAATTGAACCCAGAAAAAACAATTTATTAAAAACAATTTATTAATTTGAATAAATTCATTAAATGGATAAATCCACAAATTATTGTTTAACTAACCGAACTGACAAGGCCGCATATCGAGAATGCCAGCGCTGAAGCAGAGGGAAGGATCTTCACTATAATCTCGACAATAGCAAAAGTTTTCCGGGTTTTTGTCATCGAAAACCTCGGCTGGAACGGTGAATCGATTCGATTTGATTCCCATCGTCTCGATGTCTCTCTCGTATGTGGTGTATATGGACCTAGGCGTTAGAAGAACTGATGGAATCACAAAATTTCCATATATATTAATAATAAAGACGAATCATACCGACACAGATCCGTAACGAAGATGTAGGTTTTCTCAGCGACATCCACCAACGGTGGGTAAATGGCTCCGTCAGTACCTTCATTCAAACAAATACATTTTCGAAAATCATTGGTTATTTTTCAATATATTTTTTTCAAATATTAATAGATGCTATAAAACCTACCGTTTATCATATTGCAGTAAGGGTCATTCCAGTAGTTCAAATTTTCTTCCCCCTTCCACTTTCTGATCAAACCTAATTTGTCAAGTCCATTTGCCCCCGATTCTACAACAACCTCTCCATCATGGGTATTATTCACCTACCGTAACCACATTTTTTTTTTAAATATACAAGTAAGAAGTGAAATCCATTTCCGATGTATCAGTTAATTTTAAAAAGGGCGCAGACTTACTCCGTAATAATATCCGAAGCGTGGGTCTTCAGGGAGCTTTGGATGATGATGATATTTGAATCATTAGTTCCTGATAACAATATGTGTATCATAAAAAAATAAAAATATTCACCGGTGGCAGCTGGACGCCAAGCAAATCGCTCAACATTTGAATAATCTCAATGTATCCGTCAAGTTCCCATCCATCGAAGAGCATTTCTCCTACTGTGCGCGTCATAAATGGACCCTCGCCGATCGACTTTAGCAATTGGTGCATAGCACGTGAAAGTTCTCCCGCTGATTCAGGTGGTGCGTAATCCACAATCAATGAGGCTAATGTCTGTGAAAAAAGAATTTGATTGTCGATTGTAAAATGCCTTGAGAATAATATGGTAGGCTAAATATTAGCCAACAACGTACAAAATAGACGGGATTGACAGTGACGATTATTGCGTCCAACGGGGTCTCATTTTCCGTTGGTTCGTAATAGTAACTTCCCTCCTCCAGGTAAGTCAGCAAACCATCCTTTTCAGTGACGTTGAATTTGACACGTTTTTCACTGAATGGAAATTTGCATCCGTTAAAATTTGACTTGATTTAAACAACTCAATTTAAATAAATAATTGTGCCCAACTTGATCACCTAAAAGTGAAAGGTCCTAACTGTGTTAGATTGAAAACGACGCTATTATCAGTGGGATCGTTGCAATTCGTGCAGTTGAACAGGAAAAACTGTAGGAAGAACGGAACCGGAGGACTCCTCCACACTTCGAAAAGGGCTTCATTCTCTGCCGTTATAATTGCTTGCTACAAGATTTTAATTCGCAGTTGAAAATCAAATTATAACGTGTTAGTGAATTTATTGAATGTTATTGAATCCAAAAATTCGAATATGAATACCGAAGTGGCGATATCGGGAACGAGAATCCAGCCCAAAGTGGATGAGAGTATAATGACAGCGACACCGACAGAGCCCACGATGGCGGTTTTCACCATGTTGGAAACCATTTTCCTCTTTTTTTTTTTAATTGCACAAATCGACTTCTTCCTGGCCGCGAAACAATATGAGACCTGCTCAAAGCAATTTCGTCTCTTCGGGGTCTGTCCTCGTCTCTCATAAAACCAAATTCTTTTTTACTATATTGCGTTATCAGTAAATTTACAAGACGATTTGTTCTGTATTTTGGGTTGCAGCGGAAAAATACAAAACAATCCTATATCTCGTTTTACTTACCTATCTTGGCATGTGCATGCTACGTTATCCGAAGGGTTTATTGAGGAGTGCATGCATCCTTTTGCTTTGTTTACCTTGGATATATGGATATAGAAATGACAATCACCTAAGGAACACTCGTATTAATCGGCAGTTTTCCCAACTTGTTTGCTTTTTGCTATGACGCTTGCATTTAGTTACAGTCTGTCTGTAGCCGATAAGCTTGATGGAACTGCCAATGAATGCAACGTCTGATATGTTCCCTCCCCAAGAAAACAAAAAAACACATTTTAAACTTCAAGGGTAAACTTGTTTGTTTTGATCTGAAGTTGGTCGACGATTACAAGCTTGACGTATAGACTGGGTGTGTGGTGGAAAGAGAAGCGCTTAAACGATCAACTGGTTGGTTCAGCTTTATCAATTTTTATTGAGTATATATTTACTCTTGCGTCTTATTTGAGTAAAATTCTCTATTATTACGGTTACCAAAAGCTCAATAAACAACCTCAACTACAAAAAGTAGCACATTAGGCAGCAAACGTTCAATCTATTTTGATTCCTGCTGTTGTATTCTATTTCCAAGATCTCTGTCAATCTCAGTTTTATTTTACTTGACGGCGGTTTTTCATTGTGACGAAATTAAAGAGAAGCAAAATTTTCTCTCAGAAATTTAAGAAAGTGTGCATACGCTACTCCTTTCTCAATATCAAATTGCCCTACGTTTCTGTTAAAGAATATCCTTAAAATAATGGGGAAACAACAAATATACATGAAATTTAATCCAGTTATCCAGTTATTAGTGTAGCAAATAAGTATTTGGAGCATATAACGACCTATGTTGACAAATATATATTTTTTTAAAGTTATTGGTATTTTATAAACATTTCGGGAATTAGAAACGAAATATATCAGATGAGGGCTACGTGATTTTTGCGTAGCAACTCGTTTCAAGTCATCAACGTTATCATCATTGTGAATTGTGGGTTATTTTTTATTTATTATTTAATGTCTCTCGCGTCTCTACTTGTGGACGAACGACATGTTTTAGGGTCAAACGCGGCCGTCGCAGTCGTCCTTATTTTGCCAATTGCAATCAAATACATCCCAAAATCCTGTAACTTGAACACCCTTTGGCTACGACGTTGGCATTCTTAGAAAATTAACAAATGTTGAAAATCTCCTAAACGTTTGCTGATAAATCAATTATAAATGTTAAAAAGTCCGCTTGTTATCAACGCTTACATAGGACTGGAAGAAGAGTTCCGAGTCCGGCTATACTTTACCAGTTCAACGACCGGACCTCAGCATCAAACCCTCATCAGATAGTGCTCATAGTGCTATACAACTGATGTGTGCTTTTCGGTTGATTGTATGTAAAATACCAATATGACCGGTTTTCCGTTTTAGATTTTCGGTTTCTCCGCAATTCGAAATAAATTTTTTATGTTTGACGTAGGCTACGAGATTTATTTCACCGTATTTCACTAACTTTGACTTTGGAATCTTAATTTTTTTTTCTAAATTGAATGTCTCTCACACGTCCACTTGGAGGAGACGAACGAGACGTTTTAGGGTCAAAAGGTTTGTTGGTCGCTCTATGCTGCCAACTGAAATCGTATGCCAACAAAGTACAAACCCTGCGACATGATCGCACTGTGGCTCCAAAGGACATTGACGTTCTTGGAAAATCAACAAAATTTGAGGATATGCTAAACATATTTTATAGATGAATGTTAAAAGGTTGCACATGTTATTAAATTTCAAGTAGATGGAAAGAAAGAGTTCCGACTATACCTACTGTCAAGCTTACTGTACCAGTTCAATGACCGGATGCCTCATCAACAGACACAACTGAAGAGTGATCCTTCTCGATTTGTAAAATAAAATGACAGTGTGCATGCGACTTGGCCTACCGTATATAAACCGCCGTTGTCTCAGGGTCCATCAACAGTTTAGCGCTTGCACTCCTCGAAATTTGCTCTACAAAAGCCAAGGTAACTATTTAATCGTATATTTTATGTAACATTTACTATACATTTCTGTATAAATTTACTTGTTGCTTGTTGCAATGCGGTTACATTCACATACTAGACCCTGTGTAGGGCTTCTGTCATTATGCTTGGGTTAATTAAATTTAACATTTTCTTATTCAGTGTAATAACTTTGTAGGACTCTTCTGTTTTTATTAAATTTTTCTTGGAATATTTCTTGCAACGTAGATTACAATCATGATTCAACGCCAGTCCAATTTTTCCCTTCTCGCCTTGGTGGTGTCGTTATTGTCTTTCATTATTGTAAACCATCATCAGTTTTGCCAGGGAGCTTCCGTCGATGGTCGACAATATTCGGGCCAACAATCGAATTTATTGGTGGACTCATCCGTCGCGTCTGATACTTCTGCGTTTGATGCCGAGTCGCCAACCTTGACAGTATCAGAAGACAGCCCATCAAGTCGGGTAAAGCGTCAAAGAAATGCCGACACTTGTGATCGTTGGGGTCAAAGACAATGGCTGCAACGAACCGATGGTTTATGGATCGATGGAACGAGAAACAGCAGAGCTGAAAATTGTCGACTTGCCTGTCGAATTGATGGATGCGGAAGCGGGCGCTGTAGTTCCGGTGAAGTCTTCCGTAAATGTATCTGTTCAGGTTGTTAAATTCAGGAGGATAGAACGGCAAGATTTCTATATATTCCAGACCATTTATTGTTTCCCAAATTACTATCAGATTTACCCCAATTTGAAAATGCTTCAGGGAATGCTGCGGTACGTTGATTAAACGTGAAAAAGATTTTTGAAAGATTTTCATAGAAGTACATGCCTTGTAATTGATTTGTCTTAACAAAAAAAAACTGCTGATTTTTCTGCTGGTTGGGTTATCACCAATACACGATTTGTGGGACTAAGCTATTTTCATCGTCTTCAACTCATACTTGTCTATTATATTTATCGTGCAGAGCGACTGTATGAATATGAGAGACATTGAGCACAAAATCCAAGATATCCAAGAATTAGCGAAAATACCCACCGCAACCTTTCTGCTATGAATCCTTAAAAATAAGAAAACGGGAGAAAACAAAAAATTATAAAATAAATTAATCTGTGAGGTATGTTGGTTTAAACAAAGAATGATTTTATTAATTAGAATCGTGTTATACATTGGATTTATTTCAATTAGATCTCAATGGTTTAAAATTTTGTTAATCGGGTTGGCAAGGCAGGACAGCTATTTGCTTCCACGTGCGGCAAACACAACCACACATACACACAAAAACTTTATCAAATGTGTTGAAATTATAGACTATACTATGAGTCATGCAAAAGAGCCAGTGCAACCACATGCAACGTGTAAGGCCATTGTCAACAAACGAGTTTGGTATTCAATCGGACGGAGATGGATTGAAAAATCGCTTGGAGCGACGGGTTATTGATAAGAACCGAATACAAACAAACAACCGAAATTAAACAGGCAGTGAAACAATGACTAGATACGGGGGGAAAATAAAACTGACGACACAAAAATCAAAAGACTTTTGAGAATGGACGGATTAAAAGAAAATATTAAGGCAATAGAAAATAATTTGTAAAAGGTGACACAACTACCCTCAAATGCTATGAAAGAGCATTAAATAAAAGAGCACATGAGAACACGATTGAAAACCCTGGCCAGAAAAAGACGCGTGATGATATGCTGCAAGAAGATGAGAACATCCCAAAAACATGAAGGGGGCTTTCAAAGAGTGGGGCCGCGTAGAGAAAATGAACACAAAGAGACAGGTAATTAAATGAGATCAATTGCTTTTTGGTTTTAAAGGTTCGGTCCATACGGCAAGCGCTCCATTACCAGAAATCTTATTGTTACACATTGGGCAAGGCTCCCCACCATCAACAAGCCTATAAATGTATCAAATTGTCTTTAAAATAATCGAATTCCGGTATGCAATGGAAGTTAAAGATACGTACTTCATGAATTCCGAACGGATGGCCATGAATTGGCAACTAGGACAGCGAGTTAGATCTTCTTTGATCACGTGCATGCCCTATGACAATCAGAAAAGACAATAAACAATGATTTAGTATATTGTATGATATAAAAAAGAAATAACTACCGTAACGATGCACATGGGGATATGCTGTTTGCACTGAATGCACACTAGCAGCGTCGACGGAATGGCTGTGCTACAGAACGGACACGGGGTCAAGTCATCTTCCGGATCGGTTGAGCCTTTGGGTGGGCGACGGACAGTGCTTTCAATCTTTTTCTTGTACTTGACGTCAAGTTGGTCGCGGTATTCCGGTCTCATTAAAGTGGCCGCATACTGAAATGCTGCGTTCTTCAGCCCCGCCCGATCGCACTCGATGACAGTTGAGGTGAGAATGGGCACAACATCTGAGTGTTTTCATTTCAAATCATTAATATCATCGAATCCACAAGTGAATCGAAAGAGAAAGAAAGCGAATATACGCGAGGGGAATTTGGAGATGCACTCGGCCACTCGAATAAGTAAACGGGAGGCATTGAGATGTTGTCCTCGGCGAATGTGCATCCGCACGATGACGTACGAATGTAACAGTTGCAAGTTGTACTCCATTTCCAGCGGAATGATGATATCATGACTACTCAATTCTTTGTACATGTGCTGTAAAAGACTATGAGCGTCTTTGTAGTTCCCTAGTTGGAATAAAGGGGAGAACATTAAAATTACGTGTGGTTTTGACACTTTATTAATTCGCGCCATTTACCGGCATTTTGTTCCTCAGTTGCAATAATTATGGCAGTTTTAGTAGCCTCTCTATACTGACGACGAGCCAGATATAGACGGAATAGATATTTTCCATCCTATAAAATATATACAGCGTGATTGATAGAGCTCGTACAAGTCCGGTTAACGATATTTTACTTTTGGAATGTTATCCTGTTCTCCATTTAAAAATCCAATCAACTGGGTAGCCAAGTGATCATCCTGTGAAGTTGAAACAATGTGGATGGCCGCGTTAATGGCTTTCTCATCATCGCTGCCGTGTTGAGCGCCTTTGAGGAAATACTTGAACGCCTGCCAAAATATATCAGTAAATAAAATGTGTATACAAAATGGGAGTAGCTGTTCACTGAAATCACCTTTTCATTCTGACCAGCCAAAGCATAATACTTTCCAGCGAGCAAGAAATTACGTTCTTGTTCATAGTGCAAAGCAATTTTGTTGAGGTCCTCCCGTGACGCCTGATCTCCCAGAATGTCGGCAAAAAGTTGAATCTGACCGTTTTGACGGGCAACTTCAAATGCCGTTTCGTAGTTCTTTGACATAACTAGGTATTCTAAAGCTGTGGTATAGTCACCCAGTTCCATAAAGAACCTAAAACCAAAAAATTTGATATTAAAAATATTGTCAATGAAAATCTACATAATCGGTCGAGATCCCTTACTTTCCAATCAATTTGGCTCCCTCTGTGCTTTTGGATCTTCGTGCAATTCGCACAGCATCTTGTGGACTATGTAGTTGATTAAGACAAAGTAAGATTGCACTTTCAAAATCACCTGCCAGCTCGTATGAACTAAGCGCTTCTTTATACTGCCCTTGCGACTCCTTGGCCTGTGAAATTGGGAGATTAAATATCGATACACACAGAAAATCTATAAATTTACCTTTGCATAGGCGATGTGAACTTTAGGTTGCGTCACATATTGAATGAGCTTGCTCACTTGAGACCAATTTTTCAAACGAGTATACAGTAAAGCAGCCTGGTCTTTGTTGCCAGCAGTCTCATACAGTTCAGCTGCTTCCAAGAAATACTGCGATTGCAAGATAACCAAAGACAATATGGACAAGTTTCTTGGTAATTCATTGACAATTTAGGAAGAAAACAAACCTTATTGTCCTCCAGTATAGCGGCGCACTGTTTCATTAGAACACGATCGTTGGATTGAACGGCAAGAGAAATCCCTTTACGAATATCGCCAGATCCAACAGCGCTTCGAGAAATTCCCGATTGGCAGATACGTTGGTGTTCAGTCTGATCCGGCCCGTTTTCAACTCCTGCACTCATAGCACGCTCATAGTACAAGAGAGCATGAACGAAGTCGCCCCTAACCAATTACGTTGGTTTGTTAACAATATTTAATGGCCAGAAATAATTCATGAATTCTTACGTTTGTTCCAGCTGCTGAGCATATTCTCGAGCTATTACGCCGATCTTGTGCGGAGCTAGTTTTTCAGCTAAAAGCAAGGCTTGCTCCCATTCCATAACATCGGTGTACATGTCGATGGCAATCTCAGGCTGCGAAGACTTCAAATAACAATCCTTTTTACAAACCAAAATAATAATTTCATCAGCAGCAGATCAAAAAATTTAAACGAAATATTCCGACGTACTTGAGCTTTTTCTAAGTTTCCCAAAATCATATAAATGTGCCCAGAGAGCAACTGAAGGTCTTCAACATGCTGAATTTCTTCCAAAGACCATACCAGGGATATATCGCCCAGATGGCGGTAGATTCTAATTGCTATGGAAAAAATATATCAATGAATAAAAATCGTGTTTGGATTTATCGACGGAAAAGTTAACAAATAAAATTTTACCAAAATCTAGGCGAAAATCGTTAAGGGCTGCATTAGCTGCTTTGACCCACTGATTCGAATCTGCCAGTAGAATTCCAATATCCCACGCATCTTCATATCTGAAAATAAAATTCTCTTAATCAAATTTCAATCGTACATCAAGGAAGAACAGCCTCTCTTATTACTTTCCCATCGCCAAGGAGAACTGCAACGCATTTAATAACTCATTGCGGGACAACGACGACAATTTGCCGTTGGAGCCAATCCCAAGTTCGGGGATGAAAAGTGTCGTCAACTTGGAGGAGGCGGTAAGTAACAAAAGATCTGGTCCTTGAAGTAGGAGAGGAGTATGGCCACTTGCTAGAGGTGAAGAACAAAGTCGTATGATGCAACTCCCTTTAGAGTGAACAAAGTGCATGGGTGTAAGAATAGCAACGCATCAATTTTTAAAAATTATATAATTTTTTTAAAAACAAACCAGTAAGTCTCTCGGCGTGATAGACAAAGACGTCAAGCTTCTCGTCACTCCAAGCCACAAACACGTGACTAATCCGACTTGCCGACTCCCAAAGTAAGCCACGATGATGAACTGGGAAATCGGGAATCCTTAACAAAATTTCCTTGACCTAAGTGATAAAAACAAGTGTAAGTAGACAAGTAGATGAGGCGGTTTTTGTCATTTTCCCGATACCGGAGAGTAAAGGTAGCCGTGATTTTTTATATCCACAGCGGCTAGAAGTGTTCCTGATGTATCATGATAGATCTTTTTCCAACCAACTGCATGGCGATATTCACTGACAGGTTTCCGCTCACTCAGCGAAAAGTACACCAAATCGCCCACCTTATATTTCCGTTGCAATTTTGGTGAGATAATAAATAAAGTGACCACTTTTAGATTATCTTACGCTTGTAACGTAGACGAGACAATCCTTAGCCAAAGCATGACTCCCGATTTTGGCTGTAGAGGATTCACGCAAGGGAAAGACACCGCTATCCATCAGACCATTTCCTCCGTCACTCGAAAAAGAAGCTTCTTCTATCTAATAATGGATTAAAAACTAGTTATAAAATAATTTGAAATGGAATTTAATGGGGAAAACTCACAAGCTGCAAATGAACTTTGCCATCTACCAAGGCCGCAACGTGTGTTTCATTTAAACAAATCGATTCGACCGAGCCTGCATACTGCAACTTCCGTTGTAACTGACCATTGACCGCAGAGTAAAGCCAGACGTGATTGTTCAAACTATGTCATGATCAATAGTTTTCTAATTAGTATTATAACTATGATTTATTAGATAATATAAGTTTACCCAAGTACAATGGCTTTCGGACCACAGGCCAAAAATACAGGCTCCAACTCACACTGCACATTGCAGATGGTATTAAGTGCAACGTCGTACACAGTCACCTGAATTGAGAAATACGGCAGTCAAACGCAAAATGTAGTGTAACAGTGAGTTATAACAGACTATTCATATTTTAGATCTACCTCTTTAAGACTGGTGAGTACAGCAATAGTGCCGAAAGGCTGCCAAACTGATGCTAGCATATTCAGACGAGTAAGGTAGATGTAGACGTTACCGGAACTACCTATGGAAATTCAATTAACCAAAAGAGTTGTTAGGTAGGGTAGGTAGGTTAAATTGAATACTGTTACATGTTGCCATGTAATCATGTAATATAAACATGCACTATCACAGTATTACATAGCAGCAGAAAGATTGAAGAAGCTAATATACTGTAGTACCTGTGATAGCCAGAAGACGACCGTCATTACTCCACGCACAGCAATCAATTCGATTCTCTTCTTCAACAGAAATGACTGACACAGTTTCTTTTAAATCAAGTAAATCGTAAATTCTGGCACTGTTTCAACAAGAAAAATCAGCAAACAAATTATTTGAGGTCTTTTAATTAATGCTACGTATATGTTATTATTACTTGTTATCACCAGAACAAGCAGCCCGATTTAGTGACGGACAGATAGATATAGATGAGACCATGTCTCGATGGTTCCGTATCTGAAAGAGTTCTTGTCCTATCTCCTTCAAATGGGTGGAAATTGCGATGCAGTATCCTCCGGAAAAACCGATCAGAATATATCCGTCACCAAACCATCGATATGTTGTGATGTTACCATAATTTTGCTGAAAAGCTAATTCTAACGGGTTTTCTGCGTTATTAATGTTGATTAGAATTAACGTGCGACGACCCACCACAGCACTGATCTATACAATGGCAAAAAAATAATAATAATAATATGAAGCGGGTTTCTTCTGGTTCAGAAATTAGATCGCATTCAATACCGTGCTCTCTGCTGTTGAGCGTTCATCTTCTTTCATTTCAGAAAACTGGATTTGAGAGGGCTCATTTCTTAGGCTAGCTGTGTGGACAGTGTCACCTTCCAAGGTACTAACTGATAGAGTTTTATCTTCAGATCCCAGAGCCAGGAGATTGTCTGAACTCCATGCTCCTGTTACAATTCGCTTGCTATGTTTTCCTAGAACTGGAATTTTCCGTCCAGCCCTTTGATTGTATAAAAGAACATTTCCCTTTGATGTACCAATTGCTAGGAAAAGACCACTTTTGCCCCAGGCCATGAAACTGAGTGGATCTCTCAAACCAGTTTCAATCTTCTCAGTTTTAAGGCTAGTTGAGTTCCACATGTAAAGAAAGGAGCTGCTATCATTAATAGCTGCAAAGAAGTCACCCTCACAATCCCAGCCAAATCCTGTGCAGGACCTGTCAACAATAAAAGTATTTGTAAGCAATAAAATCAAACCATGTGGTTCCAGAAGCTATACCCAGGCATTGTGATAACAGATTTTTGGTTTCCAAAGTGGTCATATATATGTACGGTGCGGTTTGAGCCAGTAGCTGCCCAGAGAGTACCATCGTGTGTTTGCCATTCTAATTTTACGGTTCCAACGCCGACAGGGGCCTTCAAACTCAATATCAACTGATAGATAAGGGAAGAAATTAATTTCACGAACAAGACATAAACTTTACGGGCCTGAATACCTTTTCGGTGTTAAGGTGCATGATTATTTGTCGTTTAATTATCCATCTGTATATGTTTTTTTGAAAGTACTCTCGTTACCAAGCAATCACTTTGTAAACAAACGTTTTCTCACTTGTTTACATGGCCGCCGTTAGAGGTCCCTGGCAGCACCCTAAGAGAAAAATTTTCTAAAAAGCATTTTGCCATTTTGGTTGTTGTGAATGGAAAATAACGATTTTTCTAGATGAGATTAATTTTTAATTTATTGAAAAAACTGCATAAAAATAAACTATGATTGTAACAGAATTAAAAAGTTTCAAATTTAGAAATTTTGTTGAAAGTAAGCAGACCGAAGCAGACAACTAAAAAATAATCGAGTAGTCACTATCGATACGGAAGCAGACAAGTAGTTGTTGTGTTGACCCATCATTCCATCAACCAACAACATCAACTACGTTTTCATCGTTCAGACATATTTGAAAAATAGTGGTTTTATCTACTGCGAATCTCCTCCTGCCAACTTCTTTACAAGGACAACGGAATCTCCAAGTAAGAATTCGTCAAACATTCAATGTTTTATCGTGTGCCAATCGGTTTTCGACGTATTCGATATAAAATAGTCTAAAGAATCGAAAGTCTAGAGACAAAGTGTCAGCTACAGAAAGACTTAAAATCCTTCACAGTAAAAACATAGACTAAATGCTATTCAAAAGAATTATTTGTTGTTTGTGTTATGGAGTCATGATCAGTAGTATTCGAGTTATCTTGTTCAACCTTATTGTTTTGTTATGGTTGTTGTAGACTTGTAACGAGGAATCTAGTGGTTTTGATTGCATTCCTAATATCGTCTGGCTCAAATAGATTTTCATGAAATTAAGGAATTATTATTTGTCCCTAAAAGTTTAGAAAAACATTCATTGCTACTTTGTTAGGTATGTAGTTACCTGTGCAGATGAAAGATATTAAAACTTGTCATTGAAATCGACTTTCCAGATTTCCTTTATTAAATCTAGAAGAAGGTTATCAACTGTGTTATTTGCAACAGCTATGTTGTAAGTCTTAGGCTATTTGCCAAAGAGAAGTTTCAGAGTCTTCCTCCATTTTTTCTTACTTACAGTTTTTTTAAAGGAAAATATTTAGTTGGAATTAATTTTGGAGTGTTTTAGGCATTTAACAAACTACAAAAAAAAAACATTTTCATCCTCGTGGTTCTATTAATATTATTTCGTCATTATCCCACATAAGCAAGCCTAGCCGTACTTTCCATGAATTCTTTGTTTTACATGTTACTACTAGGATGCCACGTCGAAGTTGAATGTGAGGATTTTCTATTTCATGGTGAACTGAATCTAAATTTTGTCGGATAACGGAGCCCACTTGGACGAGGAATATTTAAATTAAAAATCAATTCAAAAGGAATCGTCGTATGTTTTGTTCTCGGCTGTTATGCGCGAAAAGAAATGGGATTCAGTTCAGACCGTGTTCTTGTGCTCTCTCGTGTTTGCATAAACTGCGTGCTGCTGGGTTAGAGATACTTCGTTCGTTCACTTGTTTGGTTCATTTCATTTGCTAGCCATTTAGGACTGCGCCGTTTTTTGCTGCTCGTGCCCCATTGCACTCTATTCACTAGTTAATTAGCAACGTGTCATCATTTCCCGCATTTTCTTTTTCAAATGAAACCACTTTTTCGATTGAATGTTTTCATGTTGGCTCATTAGTGGCTCTTTTGTCAAGGTTTGGCTTGAATCTAAGTACTGCCATTCATCAAATGAAGTGGCGTGTTTCAGTATGTGTAACGAAGGTTATGTTCCATGACGCCCTTGGCTGGTTCCCATAGCCCCTCGACTCATTATCGCCTTTCTGTCGCATAATGTCACTGTATACATTCGCAGACTTGCAGATTGCACTGCAAAAAGATGCGCCCAATCACCAGCTACAGGTTTTTTTAAAAGCCATATCCACTTGGGGCATCTGAGTCGATCATGCCTATGCCTCGTTGGGTTTCCATATTTTACTGTTGATTTTTCGCTTGGCAACTGGTTCCAAATCTCGAGATAATGAGGCTACTGTATAATACTTTGACTAAAGATCTACCGGTGCTTTAATAATGGTTCTGTCTCATTCTTGGAATCTACCAGGGTTTTCGGCGGGAAAAAGGATTGTTCATGACTGCAATCAGTTACGAACAAGAGAGAGGATATTAGGGAACAAGTCGAGTCAGCCGATTAGTGAAGGCTTTGTTGTATACCAAGGATTGGGGTCCACGAGATTTTCTGTACAAGCTTAGTAGTAGACGTTGACAATCTAGCGCTCGGATCTTCAAATAGTTTCTGGCTTCCCCTGACCGTATAGAAAACGGCTGGTGAAAGTGAACAGAAATCTCGTTCTTTGCTTCTTTTCGTTCATTTCAATCCCTCTAGTTGGGCTGGGGGTATTCTGTAATTTTGACCGAGGCTTTCTGTACTAGATTGTATCTATCGAGCAAGAGCGTGTCATTTCGAGACAAGGATCGGATCAGATGGCACATCACCCTTCCCCATTTTCCAGGTTTCGTAACATATACGAGTTTGCCCATTGCTGATTGTCCTATTCAGAGTGACTGCTATAGACATAATTATGACCCATTCTCTTTCGGTCGAACACAGATGTTTCTTTTTTGTTTTTGTGTGGCCATTTCTCGATCTACTCATTTCTTCGACTTTCCGAACCGACTTGTGTTTTGTTGCTGGTTGTGTCGTGTTGGCTGTTGTGGCGTTGGATGCACTACCAAGCCGCCCTCTCCACTTATCGATTCGTTGCCAGACGGAGTGGGTGTGTCGACGACCTCTTTCACAACATCGTCATCTCGCTCTTACGTTGCTCTACAGCGGGAAAGGAAAGCGGGTGGCATGGCGTTATGAAGAACGGAAGGCGGCCGTGCCTATGGCTATACTCAAATGGGCAATAACACGTCGCCCTCTCTCGCCCCTTCTCATTCCCGCTTCCTCCTTCTCTCTTTCTACTCCACATCGGCGTTTTTGATGAAGTCATTAATGAACGCCAATACAGTGTATCGACATGACTGCGACCCAGACTGAGGTCAAATTAAGGAGGGAGTGTTGTGGTGGGTGGGTGGGTGGAAGAAGAAGAAGAAAAGCGTTTGCAATAAGTCTACTACATGGTCGTACTGCTGTTATGTTTCCTGTTTTTCTTCCATCTCTTTCTTGCCCCGTTTACCGCCTATTGATTAAGGCCTGCCGGCTAGTTCATTTAATCCGCATCCACCAAAGAGAACTTGGGATAAAAAGGTGGTGGATGAAGAAAAAGGGATCACTCCCTTAGTCGTCGATATTGCCCAAGCTTTGCTTTTGACCATTAAGCTTCCTATAGCTCTCTTCGGATTCTTGCTACGTACACCACCCCCCATCCTCCCTCGACGGAAAAAAAAAATAGACTAAAGTGGCGCTTCAGAGTATTCGCTCCTCTCTCTGGCATATACGGTTCTATACATAGTGTATAGACAAACAGGGAAAGAAGAAAAGAAGAAAAGGATAAGGGAAACAAAAGCAAAAAGATTCAATTAGTCCGAGCAAGCAAGCGGACCCAAGTCCATTACTCGACGAACGGGTTGTGTCGAAGAAATATATCGGGGTATCAGGCTGACAGGTACTCGGTCGTAGACCGAGAAAAGAAAAAAAAAGGGGGGGGATCCTGATCGGTTTGTTCTCATATTGTATCCATCGATCGATCAGCCAGCACTCACAGATTGCTCTCGTTATTTATGACTCCTTTTCTTTTCTTGCTTTTCCGTGATTCCGTTTGGATCGGCATGGATCTTCTTGTTTTCAATCAGCTCGATGGATGCGTGCGCTTGCCCGATGGAAGTGCCGTTCGACACCCACCACTGCAGATGGATGTACCCCCATCAACAGTGAATTGTGCCCCAAAAGGGATCCATTTTGCTTATTGGAAGGTCAGCAGAGCACTGTTCTATACATAGTGTCGCCGAATCTTTTTCCGTTCGCAATAGAACTTAAGGTGTAAATCAATCAATGCAGAAAAAGTCCGCATTAACGGAGAGTCTCGGAGAGAATAGGCAGCATGTTGTGCGTGCCATTCATAAACCCTTTCGGTTCAAGGTTCAATTGAAAAGTCGCATTTCTTTGGTGGCTGTCGTTTGAAAGATGACAGTTAGGAAACTTGATGAAACTGGTGAAAGCAGCCAAGTAGAAATGACCTGACAAACTTGTTGCTCTTGGAAAAGAAGCAGACAACAGGTTCATCAGTGTTCATTTCAACATGACTCGTTAATTGACTCGCTTCGACTTCTCTCATTCGTAATGAGGGTCACACCCATTTATCTGTTGATTCCGTGATGAAAGGCAAGCATTCTCTTAACGAACGAGGAACAAGTGAGACGTAAACAGGGGAATAAAACATGCTAAACTCATTACTAGTTGAGTAGCAGGTTTATGTTTCACGTCGCCTACTCTACTACAGACCCGATTCCCGTCGAATTTCCCAATTGACAAAGTTACCTGTTGTTTTGTCTTTGACAAGTTTATTTCGATTGATTTTGGCTCAACGTTGTATGTGCTGCATGGCCTCTGGCGCCTCTGGAAACATCTGATTTTCGGAAGGATCGTACCACTTGGCACTTGCTGTCGATTGCGATCGTTCTTGCCTTATGATAAGCAGACGACGTCTAAGAACTGCATAGGTCATAGCGCAGTCCTAATATTGGCAATCGATGTCCTTTGATTTGTTTTTATTTTTTCTTCTTCCCTTTGCTGTATAGTTAATGTTTTAGAGGGAGAACGATTGTTGTCAGTCTGCATGTCGTCTGCGAGAAAATGGGGTAACAATAGACGCTGGTGAAATGTTGAAAACAAGTTGAGAGTTGGCATCGGGAGACAGATCTCGCAACTTTGGTCCAAAATGAACGTGAATTTTAGTTCTGCATCTGACGACGTATTCCTTTACATACGGAAATGCGAGGAAGTTGAATGAAAACTCTTTTCACGTCCCTCCGTTTCCCCATCAGCAACTCTTTCAAGTTGTAAATCGGCCCCAGGGACGATTTACTTTTGAAATGTTGTTAATTGCCTTCTGTCTCCGATACAGAGAGATCTGTCACGAGTCCACTAGGCGTCGCAAACATTTGATCAATGGATAAAAACATTAGGACGTGACATATAAACCCAGTCCGGAAATGGAATCGCGCGCCAGAAAAGATTTGAATAAGTAATTGTGAAAGCATCGAAAATCGGACTCGGCTTTTCCATTATGTTTCTTTAATGTCGGGTTAGCTCGGAGTAAGGCACACTGTCTGCGTCGCTCGACATGTGCATTTGATAACAAGGAATAAAGACATTAAAAATGAGTCGGCCCGGACCAGCGCATGCGCCCCTCGGCCCTCCCGCCTCCGAAGCGTCGGATGGATAGAAGAAACGGAATAGATCCAGTCTTTGGGTGACGACGACGCCGGTCGATGCAAGAGCTACTCTCTGACACTGTCGAGAACTTCCTTCTGTGAATACATACGCACCCAGCCAGCCAGCCAGCCACACACACACATTTTCGGGGATAGCTTAACGCGCCTGTGTGAGTTGGTGGCGTTGTGTGTCTATTGCTCGCTCGAGTGTGTCCCATGCTCTTCGTATAGACATAGAAGTTTGCTGCTCGTCTTCCTTGCTGACCAGTCGACAACATCTGTTCGAGCAGATCAGGTCACATTTTGCGTTGCCCGAAAATCTTCGATCGTCGCCTGTCGGCCCTTTTCGTATTTGCATTTCCTTCCCCGGATCCCCCACGTTCAATCACCAGTAAGTGCAATATCTTTCCAACTTTTTTCAAGTTGAAATAGTGCTCGTCGTCGTCTACTCGGTTTATCTTTATTTGTGTGAACAGCTCTAAAGTTATGTCGGTTGTTTCGTCGGGTCCTGTCGCATCGAATTTTCATAACACAAGCACTTGGAGCTTGTCCGGCTCCACGCAGGACAGTCGGACCAGAAAATAGGCAACTTGAAATGGAATGGAAAATTGGGGCATGGAGGAAAGCCCGGCATAAAACGGAAATAACAGCAAAAGGAGATGGAGTTGCTGTTGTTGACGAGAAAGAGAGAGAGACAGAGAGAGAGATATAGAGAGAAGGTCTAGCAGTATAACTTTTTACGGCTCGCTTTGTTTTTACGTCCATTGTCTTGTTGTTTTTACGAGCGTTTGAATAGCCCGGAATAACCAAGTAACTTGGCCGGCTCTCCAATAACCAAAAATGGCAACCGATGTCGTTATCTAATCTTATTTAAAGTTGAGACCGGTTGAGACCATGGAATACAGCGAAAGAGCGACACATGGAAATACGTACGTAGATGGCATAAGCCTCGGACGTGGGAGCATCCGTATCTTTTGGGTAATGGATCGAACGAACTTGTTGAAACGATTCTCTCTCCCTCCACCCTATCCAGTACATTTTAAAAAAAAAAAAAAGGCCCGACATGACACGTTGGGTTTCAGTTGGGAAAGCAGCCGGTTGTTGAAACTCGGGACCCATAAAACATTTGTTAAGAGCCGATTGTTGCTGTGTCCAAAATAAAAACTGGTCCATGCGAGATGTCTTCATCTACGCCAGTCTTTTTTAGCGGGAAAGAAAAAGACCTTGTCGGCGCACGACGGAATTTGAATTTCATCATCTAGCTGCTGAAGAATGACATCAGGGAAAGGGGGGAGGGGTTCCAGTCCTGCCCGACCTTTTGTTACTACAACGAGCTATTGTCAAGTCTTTAGTTCAGCTGTACGAGTTACTAATATTATACTACAATGGACGTTGAAGGTTTAGATAGCTTCCATCCATCCAACTGTCCGTGGGTCCACATCCATCCATCCGCCAAAATGTCCCGGCGGGCTGCCTCTTTCCCATAGCTATTGTGTAAATATATATAACGTATATAACTATATATATATATATATCCATACATAACCATCTGCCGACATGTTCCAGCCCCATTTCTACATGGGCAAACCTCCTTCTCTCTACAATAGAAAAGAATCGCACATTGATAGTAAAGAACGGCACAAAAAGATATTCATTTCTATATCCATCTAAATAGTATTAGTCTTTGTGTGCAACAATGGAGGCTTGAAATGCTCAGATTTGATGGATCGGCCACTCTTGTGATACTTTCCAGTCCCTGTAAACGTGCATTTACCTTGTTTCTATGCGCCGATTTTTTCTTTTCAACTTGACTTGGTTGAGAACAGCAGAGTAAAACATAATCTTTTGAACATACTCTTTCATAAGATGTCTAGGCCTCTTGATACACTGTATACAGTATATGTACCTATGTTGGTAGGGTGGTAGCCATGTTTGAAACAGACTTTGATGTTTCGCCTTTTTTTTTTTAAAAAAAAAAGGGTCTTCTTCAGAAAAAAAAACCTTACAAGTTGTCGAAAAGGCAACCCAACAATTTACCCTTTTTTTTCTTTTTTTCTTTTGTTGCCTTGATTTGTCTTACGCACGTCGTCTTTTTCCTTCTTTGTCTCAGCCGGAAATTTTTGGCGTAAAGACCTTTTTTTTTTTAGAAAAAGTCCATGCTTTTTTAGGTTTTTTTTCTTGGGTTAAATACGGTATGCAAATCGGCTTACGGGACGACAAGATGACTTGTTTGTTCTGTCTCAGCACTAACGTCGTCTTGCGTAGCATTTTCCTTTCCCCTCCTTCATAGATATAGTACTCTTCTTTCTGTTTTTTTTTCTTTTGGGTCAGTTGCTTTTGTGGTTTGTGTTGCGGCATGATCGCGACTCGTTACATGCCTATAGCCCCGACTTTGTTCCTAACCATTGTGTAGGATGGAGGTGAGAAAAAAGGTCTAGTCAACTGAGAATGTCGGCTAGGAGGGAGGAGGGACTTGAGAGAAGATGCACGAGTGCGCCAGAGGTTGTTTAGTGGAAAGAACAATTGATTGGAGACGTAGCAAGAATCAATTTGTCCGCTTTGTGTGTGACGTTTGAGTGAAACCAACCGTTTCGCAGATACGGCAGGCTTAAAAGACAAGATGTGTTTTCTCTCTTTTTCTTTTTCTTTTTTGTCTTTCCTTCTTCGTCTATTTGTCTTGTCTTTCCGTGTTCTTGCTTTGAAAATGACTTACTCTCTCTCTCTTCTTCTCTCGAGAAAAAAATCGATTCATCGATCCTTGTTTTGGTTAAATTTTTGGTCTTGTTTGATTTGAGGCAGAAAAGAGTGGGGGGTCTGGTCTGGTCTGGCCAATGGTAGAAATACAAAGAGACAGAACGATTGGACCACCGTTGAAGAATAGGGATGGAAGCGAACGGAAGCGAGAAAAAGAAACACACGGCATCAAAGGCGCACATAAAGAAACTGTTCTCCATCTGATCAAATATTGATCACGCCAAAGCATTAAAGATTGACGAAAGAAATGTATAACTAAGCCCAGCTACGCAATATGCATCTTATTGTCATAAAGAAACAAAAACAAGGGGGGGGGGGGAAGAAGTCTTATCGGCTTCCGCCATTTCTGATTTAGATTAGACCCGGCGAATAAAATTGGTCTCCATATATATTGATATTGGGTGTTTTTCATCTCGACAAAAGCGGAGATGCCTGCTGGCGGATTGTCACAGGCTTGGCGGCGTGTCTACTTCTTTTGCTCCTTTTCGCGTTTATGAATAAACCCGTCAACACAGGGGGGAATGTAACATGGATGCGGATGAGATATCCATGATCTGGAAACTATATTAATAATTAATATATTGAGTAGCGGATGCATTATGTAGAAGGCAGCGATGTAGACGTCTATAGCAATAAGGGACAACAAAAAAAAGCCGCAGCATACCGAATTTGACTGCACCGGTTGCCTTGTGACCTATCAGAGGCCTACAAGCCCTCAAGGCTTGGGAAATCCAACGGCGAAGAAGAGATAGAAACGTTGGTGGGCCTTCCATAAGCCGCTGTAGCCTACGCGAGGGGTTTAGATAGTTGCCTCTATACGCCAAAGAGCTGTTTGAATCGATAACCAGAAATGAACCCAACGACAGACGAAGAAGAAGAAGAAAAGACTCCCGAACAGAATATATATATATGTGTGTACACCAACCATACAGCCTGCCTGGGTACTGTGTATAGCAACTCGAAAGACGTTCGAAAAAGAGTCTCTCTCTCTTCCACTTATCCATCGATTTATTGATTCGGCTCGGTTCGCCAAGAGCTAGTCCACGCTCTTCTCGTTCGATTACGTACGCGTAGACATACACGGCGAATAGATTGTGCTATATTGTATACCTACGCATCAGAAGTTGATCGTTATTCTTGATTACTCTCTCCTTCTTTTTATCAACTCTCTAATCGATATCGTTTTTTCTGGCTGTACCCAGTTGGCCTCATCGCCTGTTATTATTCAAAAGTAACCCCCCAAAGCAAAAAGCTAATAAAATTTGCTCCTTATCCGATATTGGTCATTCATTCTTATTTTTTCTGGTCCTCTTTCGGAGAGGGTCTGGCTGTCTGCTTCTTGCAGGATTCCTCCGACTGGGCTCCAACTCGAGTGTTTGAGATCACTGTGAATGAAACAAAGTAGCTGATACAGACAAACGTTCTAGACTAGTTTTTGTGCAAACAAGGCGGAGGTAAGAGAAAAAAGGGAGAGCTTGGCACGGAAAAGGAGATGATAGCCGAATGGTCTGCACAAAAGGAAATAGTCGAAAGTATAGACATCATCAATGGGGAAAAAAAAGAAAACAGAATCAGCTGCTGCCTCCCTCCTACTGTGTGCTGGATATAAAAGAAAAGAGAAAAAGTCCGTAACAATTGCAATTGGTCTCGAGTTGATTCTTTCTGGTCACGTCGCCTTGGCCGACCTCTCCTGTGAACCATTCCAAGAAACGTCTCTAGAAAACGGACGAACAAATCAAATCACATTGCCAAGATAAAAACAGAGCAGGAAAAAGTGGTGAACAAAGAAACTAGCACAAACTACAGCACAAGTGGCATACTACACAGCAACCTCGTCGGTTGATATGCTCGGAGCCAGAGGCAGCGATGATTGCCCACCATATCGTTGCCATGTCATGTCAGAAATTCCAATTGGCGACTCCATTTGCGAGCGACTGCTGCAAATTGCAGACTACCCAACTTGTTTCCAAAGTCTTCGTGACACTCCCGCCGTTGTTGTGAAGACAAGCGATGCACACATCAATAGAAAACAAAGTAGAGGGAACCCGATGACTTTTCCGATGGCAGCAAGGACGAGCCTATAAAAAGACGCTGGCGTCGGGACGTTGTCTCGTATTGATCAACTGTTGCTCTTTCTTCTTGTTTGCTTTCCTCTGGCAATCACGAAGAAAACTAGTGTCTTTCACAGTTTGTGTGTCGTGGTTCTCGTGATCATTGCGGTGAATGGGCCGCTCGGCTCTGTCTTGCTCTTAGCAGTTTGTTTACGCCCACGAGAAAATGTCTTAAGCCACAAGAGAATGAGAGGAAAACACAGCGGAAGGAAGACTGAGACTTGGGCTCCTTTGTATTGGCCGAGCTTTACAGACATTCTATTTTCGTTTCCCGCGTATGATTGAGCTCGCGCTGATTGAATCGGTCGTGCGCAGCACATTGGAATGTCTTCCTTCTTCTTCTTGCTTTTTCTCTCCTATTATTTGAAAGGCAACAGGCCTGTCGTATCTTAATCGCGCGCCTGGTTGCTCCAATCCAATCATGTCGTTGCCTACCTCTTGTCTACCACTTTTCCCGCCTCTTATTCAAACGAGATGGGTGCAATTGGTTTGGACCGAATAAGTAACTTTAGATTGGACGTTAATCGCCCAACTTTGTTGTTGGCAACTCGGGCGTGCCATTATAGATCCACGAATAATAATTATCAACATCATAATGGACGTTGGATCGATAGCGCGCAAGAAAAAATTGCTGTCTTTCCTCATTAGCTGACTCTCGTTTTTCCCCCTTTTTCCTATTTCATAGGTGAACTGCTGTGCGAGTCGCTGCTGCTCCTGCTGCTTCTTATTGCTGCCGCCGCTTCTAAATAAGCGCAAGTGGTGGTCGATCGAGCTTCAGTCCACAAGGGTTCATACCCTCGTCGTTTATTGGTGTGCGTGAGCTCAACTGGTCCATCGACCAGTCACCTGCGTGCCCAAGGCTTTGCCGGCCATTGTAAAAAAAAAAAAAAGAGGTAAAACAAAAATGACAATTTTTATGGCTGGGTCATTTCGAATTCGATTTCTTGGAATCTCCGGAAGTCGGAAGATTTATTTATTTATTTTTTTCTCAGTCCCTTGTGGGTGCCTAATCTAAATATGATTTCCCTTTTATTTATACAGGAGGCGTAGCGTGTAGTTGCTGCTGCTGACGTCGCCCAACAGTTAACTTAACGGTTGGACGATGGCCGACCGGCCGCCGTTCGCGCTGTGGTTGCCATCGGTGATTGTGTGCGCCGTAGCCGCTGCCGCCTACTGGAATGCGCTGCAATGCGGTTTCGTCTTCGACGACATCTCGGCCATCAAAGACAACAAGGACTTGAGGCCGCACACGCCCGTCTCCAACCTCTTCTTCAATGATTTCTGGGGCACGCTCATGACCAAGGTAAGAAGAAAAAGAAAAACCCATTTTCGTTTTGTTTTCCTCTCTCTCTCATGCATCTCTTTGTCCCCATCATTTAAATCTTCTGCGCCATTTCAACTCGCCTACTTCTAGGCCTGACCAATGCAACTACGAAATGGGCGATCCCGTTATTCACTCATTATCGATCCGTTTGTAAACAGGACGCCGGGGAACCTATTTGAGGAGAGGGGTGGGGGTTTGGGTTGTGAAGTAGACACTTTTTCTTACTTTCGACTGACGTCTGTGCGGTTGTAGTGCCTGTAGTAGTGGGGCTTTGCTTGCAGTGGTGCGGAAGAAGTTTGGCGGAACTATTTTGATCGCCTCAAAAGCCTCACGTTTCTCTCTTTTCCTGGCTACGGGCGTCTATCGATCGCGTGGGGCAATCGAAAACTCACGGAGCGAAACCGCGTACACAGTGTAATTCACGAGGGAAAAAGGAGAGAGAGAGAGAAATAGCCAAAGAGAGCACTGCTGAGACGGAGAGCGTCTGCCAACCTTTGCTAATTATAAAATACGATTCGGAGAGGGCGTTTCAATTCTTCCTCCTTTTTTCCGCCCTCTTTCTTGTATTTCTCGTAGTACTGTAGTACAGTAGTACAGCAGTAGTAGTTTCTCATTCACGTCTTTTCCTCCCTTTGCACTTGTTTGGATTCACCAGTGCTCTCCCATCCCCCTACTTTCTTTACCCCAATTTTGTGGGATGCCAGACATTGTATTTTGTTGGAATCCTGCGACACAGCGGTCAAGTGCCGGGCGGAAGCCGTGTGGGAAGATGATGAATTGTTCTGCAGCTTTTCCGTCCCCACGTACGGTATGTACTGTACGTAGGTGGGATGTATAGCGCAATGGCAATCGGCCGGAACGACATCCACAACAAGTTTGTTTTTGTTCTTTGTTTTGTTTGTTTTTTTTCCCTGGGAGGTATCTTTCTAAACACAAAGTTGCCATGATCAAAGAAGCGCGATTGCGAGTTTCAAGCGGGGAAAAGGACGCATATCAAAAGCAAAAAGTTTACTCCGCGTCATGGAAAATGGCGATATATACTCAATCCACTTACCTGTTACTCGCACACGAACGACGTAGAGTAGGAAAGGCTATACGTTGGGCTCTCTCAGTTTATTGCGGAAGGAAAAGAAGGGGGAGGGGAAGAGATTAAGATCAAAATCAAACCAAACAAACGTGATATTTTCGTCATGGCAAAGAAAAATCAGAACCTAAAAAAAGAAAAGAAGTGAAGCGCAGCGACCAATCAGCGAACTCGTTTCTGTTGCATTGATCCCCTACGTAGGTTACTGTTTATAGAGGATGTCATTGATCCTAGCTCTCCATCTCCCGGCCATTCTTTACGTATCCATCAAAGAGAAGTTTTTCTTTTCTTCTTTTTTAAAAGAAAAATGGGGGGACACGGAGGACGACAGAGAAAAAGACTTTCAAACTGGAAGGGAACTGTGTGTGTAGGCCTGGAAACGAAAAACAAAACAAGGAAGTAAAATCGAGCGAAAATGGACCGTCGCGTACTAACAAAGTCCCTCGCCATCTATATAAAGTTTCCCATCATCTAGTATTAAAGTGCTAGTGGGCTCAAGAAACGGTCCCGAAGGAACGGCTTCATTACCAAGTCATCGTCGTAGATCGCCAAGTTTCTCATGACTCGCCCTCTTTTGATTCTAATCTCTCGGCTCTCGCCCGGCATCAGTCAACGAGCTGTGGGTGCCGCTCCTGCTGCTTGCCACTTGCCATCATTCCAAATTTCTTCCCACATAAATATTCCATCGCCTTGAAGTAGGAAAGGAAAAAATTAAAAAACAAAAAAAAAAATGGCAGAGCCATCAAGACCGACGCCCTTATTCGTCGGCCCATGATTGACTTTCATTTTTTTTCTGCCGCGACGCAGTGTTGTGCATTATTATATACGGCGCGTGCCTAGAATCATCCGGTTGCTGATAGACTCGCTACTCCGGATGTATACTCGCTCGGTGTTGGCCTACTTTATTACGGCGGCGAACGGGGTCGTGTTGGGAACGGTGGGACCTGTATGCGTGTGTGTGTGTCGAAGAGACCCGAGGGGGGAAAAATACGGAAGGAAAAGTGAGAGGCTTCTATATAATAATGTTGTGCTACAAGGAGGTTCACTCAATAAATACTTGGGCTCTATAAGGTCAGCTGGAGCGACTTTGATAGACGACAGACTTGATTCGAAGGTGGCCCTAGGCGTGGTGGGTGAGGCGCACCGGCCAGCAGCCGCACCCCGTTTTCAAGTGCTTATTGGACGAATGAAACATTTGATTCCATTACGTCCGTCTCATCTGACGGGCGAGCTATTACTGTTATTATCATTATTATCGCGAGGAAGTAGATGATGATGATGACGACTGCCATTACGACTATATAGCAGCCCACTTTTTGTTACTTCTTTTTATGGCACTCTCATTATTCCCGATGATGATGACCAGAGAACCATTTCCTCTTCCCCGGGAAACGGACGGCTTTTTTTTGGTACTTAATCCGATCGGGATTACGGCAGTAGAAAACGAAGCCCTACACAGCAGTGCGCTCGTTGTGTACAGTGTACAGCCCATTCATCTGATTGCTGAATATGGAATTGTAAATAATAAAAATGACTTTCCATCATATTTCCGAGTTGTCGACGTCATTCAAAATTGCTCTATGCCGCCCAATAAAGACAGGATGCAGAGAGTGGTAGCACCTACCTCGTCCAGGAAATGAATAACGCATTAGACTCTACACTTGGTTGATTGATTCCGACACGCAACCTTCTGCCAGAGTGCCAGTGGTGTCTGTGTGCGCTGCACCCACTCACTCTTTTCCCCTTTTGCCTTTTCGATCCATTTCATTCGTCATTCTTTCTCTTCACTCTGGTGTGTGTGTGTGTATATGTGTTATGTTAGACACAATGTAGCGCAAAGAAGACGATGACATGTATAACTGTGTGAAAAGAATGAGGAGGGGGTTAGGGCGAAAGAAAAGAGCACGGACGCCATTCCGTCGCGTTCCCACGCAACCCGTGCGTTTTGCGGAGCCATCCGTGCCGTTATTATCAGACAGGCGGACCACCCGTCATTCTTTATATTCCCGGCGTCGTATTAAAAGAGAAAAGACCCAACACTCCCGTCTCTCTGCCTATAGTAAAACTTTGCTCGTCTCTTTCGTTCTCTCTACCACCACGACCACCACGACCACCACATCATAATATACAACAATGCAAACGTGTCGCCATCGTATGCACGTACAAATAATGACGACACCTTCAGCCCCTGTTTTTCATTCTCTTTCAGCTGCCCCTCTAAAGAAATGAAGGAGGAGGATTCTAATACCTGCAATATATCGCGTGGGGTGAGCTGGGGGGTAGAAAAAGGAGGGGAATATATGTACAGCAGCCATTGTGTGTGTGTGTGTGTGTTATGTATCTACTATGCATATACATGTACTGTATACGTAGGTTTACACAGGGGGGTGTGCGCATGTTGTATAATGTAGGTAGGCTCTACTCCGACACGCCAGTCGTTCGTTTCCGTGTTGGCTCCTCATTGAGCCGACTGGCACATGTCCTGTATGGGCCTTTTCATCAGTCATGCCTTGGCCATCAATAACTTTGTCTTATTATTTCCACACTCGCTCTCTTCCACGTGACGTGTAATTCGACAATAAACGGAGCCGGACAGATGGACGAATACATTTCATATGAGAATCTATTTTTCTTCGGCGGATGAGGTGCAGACACGAGAACGTCCTCGTTTTGATCCCCCCCAACAACTTTGAGAGACTTCCCGTCACATTACGAATTTAGATTTTGTGTTCGATGAATGTATCTATATGAGAACGATGGGGACGTCAGGATGTCTGTCGGTCGCACAATAAAGATACATACTTCAAGGAAGGCAACGGGAATCAAGTTAAAAATAAATGAACCTTGAATTCTCGATGGCTGTGTTCCCACAGAACAGGAGAAGAAGCGTGCTGCTTTTATCTTGCGATTCAAGAGAACGAGCAGCTGCGAAAAGATGAAATCAGTCAATGTGTGGATCCACTATTGGATTATCGTGGACACAGCTTCTTGCGGCGTTAATTATCGAGTGTTCTCGGATGGATCTCGTTGGCTTTTTGCTTTTTTTTTCTCATCCGCGTCGCTCCTTTTCTGCTTTCTTTTGAATTTTCTTCCTTCGATCGTAATGCGACATTATTAACGTGCATCAAGTACATTCGTTTCAACCAGTGGCGATGGGCGCACAATAAATAAAATCCATACGTGGGCGACCCAATGTTTTGGAAAGGTTATCTTTGAATAATGGCCAACTTGTTCGTTTATGTTGTTTATTGCCGAAAGACAATAAGAGAAATATATGTACGTGGCAAGGGCGGCGGGATCGAGGCGAGAGTGGATTTGAAAAGTTTGTCTATTTCGTCTTTCCTTTTTGGCGGCTGGAAATTCTCGGATTCGGTTGTCTGCTTCGATCTGGCCCAAAATGAGATTTCCGCTTGGCCGGCTCGCCCTTTTGCCGCCGCCTGCCACCAACTTGGCCGCTTTACCAAAGGCGGTTTTGACAATAAAAGAAATCGGCGAATCCGTGAACATAGTGGTGCTGCTCGTCGCTTCTGTCTAGCGGAGAAACGAAGCCGGCGCGGGCGAGAGAGAGAAACAGAGAGAATTATAAGAGAAAGAGAAAGTGTGTGTGTGTGTGTGTGTGTGTGTGTGCGTGCGTGCCCGGCTCTCGTTTGTTCTTCTCTTTGGTCCTTTTGTGTGTTGCTGTTCCCCCATTCACGGCGGACATAGTGCGATCGATAATCATCGGAATATAGACTCTGAGATAAGGGCGCCTAAGGAATGATATAGAGGCTACAGAATTATAGAAACAGTCGTGATTTTCCTGGTGAAATGCAAAAGATGGGAACCGTCGCCATCCACTGCTCCGTAGAGCCGTTCGCTTGAAACATAGATGAAGGCTTTCAACAAAACTCCACGCGTCTAACAGAAAGAGAAAGAGAACTACTGAAGAATAGGGACCTATTATTGTCTTATTTCAATTCTGCGTATACCTTTTGGTATAGCCGGCTAATGGGAGTCTACAAAATCTGAGCAGTTAAAGTGGGGTAATCAAGACTTGACGAGTAGTATGGAACAGGCCATTGTTTCTTCGAAACGAATGAAAAGAAGCAGGACTGTAAACTTACAAATGAAAAGCAGTCTTTGCCAAGTGGTATATTGAGATTAGCGCAAAGTTATAATGAGCTAAAGTCAATAAGACGTTGTTTACATTTCGGATGAAAGGACCAAAGGGCGGGATTTCATTTTTCCATTTTTTTTGTTGTTGTTGAAACACGAGCACAAACGGATGCCTTTCAAGTTTACAGAATTTTTTACAGACAACGGGCAATCGCTGACTAGTCGTCTTGCAAGGGGGCAGCGGTAGTGGTTGTGGGTACATTTCTTAGCTCGTTTCAAGGCATTTCTGCGATTATTAGAAACTTTACAAATGCTAGACTTGAGTCTCGAGTCGCGAGGTCCAATTCCTTATTTGCAGCTCAGCAAAGAAAAGCAAATGAAAAACAACTCTTTACTCGGGTTCAGCCAACCTTGCTCCCTCCTCCTCCTGTGCCCTTAAATAGCAACAGAAAAGAGGATTTTAACGGAAAGGTGGTTTATTTCTGGTCCTCTCTGTCAAACCAGCAAAAATTAACTCTTGTGTAGAATAAATAGCGACTTGCTGGGAGAAAAAATGGGGATGACGTCAAATGAAGACCCGGCGCTGAATTGTAACTGCAGCGAAGAAGCCATTAGTTTTTACTCTCGTTGAACTAAAATGGATTTGGCACTAGAAAATAAGGTTTACAGTGCAAGTTCATACGGGGGCTGCGCTATTCAATCCTCTCGCATCAGCCAACCAGCCATTCTTGCGCCCATGTGGGCGAAGACAATTAACGTCGAGCCTCGTCTTCTCTCTTTTTTTCTCCCTTCCCCTGCTTCTCCTTGTTTCCCATATCGTTAACTTTATACACTCTATAGTATATATATGTCTGCACATTTCATCTTGTCGGCCATCATTATCGCTACAAGAGAATTCTCTCTTGTGATGGCCAACCGTCAGGTCTGTTGGTCGTGCGAACTACTACAAAGTCAATGACTTAAACTACTAGACAGTAACTCAATGACGACGGCCTGCTCTTCAGTAGACGTTCCGTTGCTAAATGGATCCCAATTAAGTCCTGAGTGAGTCACCCAAGACATTTGTCCCGTCTTTGTACGTCTGAATTTTCTTTTTTTTTTTTTCAAATTTCGTTTACGTGTGTCTTGCGCCCACTCGTTTCTCTCTCCACCCCGACTGGATGTGATGGATGGAGCGTCTCTTTTCTTTTTTTTTTTTGACAAAAAATAAAATAAGAAAATAACCACACTTCCGTCTTTTTCGTCCCTTTTTGGGGGAGGGATTCGCTTGGCTTCCTCGCTCTTTCGCTCAGCGATGGTTGAAACGACCGGATGATCTTTTAGTCGTCCATTGAATGTCATGTAACTTCGTTATCACTGATTCGATCGATCGATTTAGCCATGGACGAGGCAATCTGTGCGCATGAATGAGCGCTCGAGAGAGAGAGAAGAGGGGCCGTTTTTCATCAATTTTCTTCTTAAACGATGTGCCCAATAGCAACTGATTTCGGGTGCGGGTGGCACATCGTGATGGTTCCCGTGTGCGAATCGAAATATGGGGATGGAGCGGAACACAATAGAACTCTGGAAAGTTAACCCGCCGCCCTTCTCCCGTTCACGGCTCAACGGTCACGCATCTGCAGGAGAGATTTCGACGGGAAGGACGGAAGCAGCGAGTTTATTCTATATTCTATATAAACCCCGTTGTTGTTTCGACGACTATCGCGTAGCACATACAGAAGAGAGACGAGAGAGACGAGAGAGAGAGAGCGAAAGCTGTCACGGTGAAAATGATGGTGGCACTAACAGAATCTCTCCCTTGGATCCATATAAAGTTGGATTTCATCCTCACTCGCCGTGAAATTGCCACCAGGGCGGGGAGTAGGGCAGTTGACGACGGACGTCCGCTTACTTTTGTGTTTCCCTTTTTAATTGGACGCTATCGGCTGCAATGAGATCAGTTAACAATAGCGGCGGGCATTGTACTGTATAAGGTACGTCAATACTACGATGGCAGATACTTCAACTTCCAATTGCATCCGTCACTCCGCGCCCAACCAAACTCTTAATCCGCTTCCGCGCGTTGAGAACCAGAGACGTAATCTACAAGACGACATACTATAACCCAGGTGTCGTGTGTCGCTTTCATTTAACCTTCAATTAAACGGCCGGCATGATGAAATGGTGCCATGCCACACCGCAGGCTCTAAGACAGGCTGCGACCTATAAATTGCCTACCCAAAGGGACTTGCAGTCTTCCCCCTCACAGTTCATTCCGTGTACACTTTTTGTCTGGCATGTTTTTGATAATTGATGAATTAGCTCATCCAAATATTCTAGTCCCCCGTGACTCCCCATCCCCCCCCCCTCATGCGCCTCTCGTCGTCGTACAGCCGTGAATTGCGTTTGTCGAGTGCACTCGGCAAGTTTTCCGTGACTGGCTCGCGCCGTCAAGATCGTCAAAAATTTCATTTTCTTCTCCCTGTTCTTTTGTTCTTTCTCAATCCAACTTTAGAATTATTTTTTTTCTTTTTTTTTAAGCGCTCCCTTGGCCCACAGCTCATTTTTGTAATTTATTCATTAGTCATATTTCCTTCTTTTGTCCCGGCTGAGACAAATTTAATAAAGAAAAATTCAGATGAGAAAACAGAATTTCCTTTTGTTTGTTTTTCTAAGGTATATATAGTGGTCTATATACTACTGTATATAGTGGCAATAACGCCGTTCTTTTACCCCCTGGTTTGTTTGGTGAGCACTTCCATGGGGTCATGCTGGATGATTTCGAATGATACCCTACTTTCCTGTGTCGCCTTTTGTTGTTGTAGGGTCTTCACTTGGAGGATTTAGAGGGAGGAAACAATCGGGAAAATACTATTACATGGACCTTTTGTCCAATCAAGACTGCAGCATTTCAAAGTTAGCCAATTGTTCTTCTTTGTTTTGGGCTCGTCTATTTCTTGTTGTCTGCCATTTATATCAGTTTCGTGACAATTCTCTCTTTGACGCGTACTTTTCCCCTCTCATCATCATCTTTTCTTATTTCCAATTTTCCTCCCAGTTGCTCAAGAGGACTCTCTCCTCCGATCCCGCCCCTTATGCTATACAAACACGAGCATCTCTTTTCTCCGTTTCTCTCGCTTGCCATTGATTCATTTCTCAATCCATCTCGACACGACGCGTTGTTTGTGCACGCCAGTCTTTTATGCTCTTACAGCCCCAGATATGGTCTGACAATAAGGGCCGGCGGCCCCCTCTCTAGCCCATGTACAGAGAGGGATAATGGGGCCCGGATATATCTGGTCCCTCTGGCTCACTTTGGCTCCGACTTTGAAATTCCTTGTTTAAATTCTCCTCCCGTTTAGCTTATTCGATTGCTTTCAATGCAGCAGCTTGGACTTGGTCTCTGCGTAAAGTAGATTTTATTCCTATAGATCCGCCTGCCTTGCCCACCGCATGTCCGCCCGACGCTATACCCAATTCGATTGGACATTCTTTCAGGCCGCGTAATGCCCTCGAACATGTCTTAATAATACAATGCGTTCCTTTCGTCTTGATTTGCTCTCATCTGGCCAACATCAAAAGGATTGGCTTCATCTGTCGCAGACGTTGATTGTCAATCACGACGCCGTCCTCTTTCGCATTGTAAATGGCACGTATGCGCGTTCGAGCGTCCACGTCCCTATAGTTCCACAATGATGACACCGCTGCTGCTAGATTGGGATGTGTATCTATAGCGGACGGCCACGGATCCTACCCGGAATGCGACCGAAACAAGATTGAATTGTTGGCCGCCGCTGCCTCCATTTCTTTTCCCTATTCGATGATAAGGCGTTTGACTTGACAAGATGGCACTGCTGAAGCTTCTCCGTCTCTCCCCGCTTTTCTCGGTATTAATATGATCGCGATAAAATTGCAGAAGGAAACATGGCGTATCACGCGCCAGTAGGCCAGCTGTATTGCATACTGCAAGGGCCTCTCTATAAGATGTAGGGAAAACAGGCTGACTGCCGTAATATCAATAGATGCAATCTGTTCTTCTCCCGCTCCGCCCGACTGCCCCTATTATATTAGTCTCTAACTCCTGCTGCCTGCCCATATTAGTCCCCATTGCGTTCAAGGGAATCGGGACGGACTGCGTAATGTGAAACCCCGAGGAAACGGCAAAGGAATGCTTCGTAAACCTTTTGGCCTTTCAACCGTTTGGAGTTTGGACAAGTCATGCAAAGTATTTCCTCTTTTTTATTATGTTGTTCCCCAAACATCCATGTGGACGCCAAAGTATACAGAGAGATCCCGTGTTTTGAACAGGGATTGAAAAGAAAAAGCAGCCAATTTAGCCCCGAAAAATAAATAAGGGCACATAGGCATAAGCAAGGGCATAAGAGGGTTTCCGTTCGCAACTGAATCCATTCAACGTCAAAAAGAATTGCATTTTTTTTCCCTTGGCCTTTGGATTGTAATACAAGGCCTAAACATCTATACAACTTCCTCATCATGTTTTTCTTTTTTTCTTGGAGGGTCCCCCTTCAATTTGCTCATCAACTGCGGAATACATCAAGTGGAAATAATTTGGGCGTTTGGTCGATTCCGTCGTCAAGCGAAATCGGCGAAAAAGGAACCCATTTTTGTCTTAGACGGTTCGCCCAACAATTGCATTACAGGGACATTACAAACAAGTCGACAAATCTAAAGACAATGTGCGTGTTGGGGTGACGTCGGTTGGTATAATATTAGGTAGGAGGAAGGAAAACGGGTCAGTGCCTTTTGCTGTGTGTCACAGGAGGCCGGGCCAATAACAGTCGACGTCCACAACAAAACCATCCAGTCTTAACGTAGGCCATAACAACCCAGAAAAGGGAAATAGGCGCAGACGATGTCGAAGTAGAGAGGGGAGAAAAAAAAGGAACGAGGGAGAACAACATTCGTTGTGGGTCTTTGTGAGTCACGACTCACGTTGTTCTTTTAGATCCTCCTCCCACATTTTTGCATCGGCCGTTTCTATTGAGAAGAAAAAATTCCCATCTTTCGTTTTGCTTCCTTCTTTCCCTTATTTATTCCGTCACATGTACATAATCCACTGTCGTTTGTCATTTTCTGCTGTTCCTCCGGCCTTCAACAGATATCAAATAATAACAATACGAAAAAAGAAGAAAGAAAAAAAGTCCCGTTTCATTCGCTGTGTGGAGGCAGTCTAATATTCCATCCATTTAGCATGGCAGAATGAATGTCTATCAACCTTATTATTATACAGTACATCCTTCCTTCCATTGCGTAGTGCGCAGCGAACAAAAGCTGGGGCCGGATTATAAGCTTCTGTGTGTGTGTGTGCTCATATTACACATTTTCCTCCTGCTTTTTAATGTCGTTGGAGGGAGCAGAATATAGTATAGAGATGGGACTAGAAAGAGAGACGACATCAAGATACAGTCAAGACCGGGAGGGACTCATCATCACGCTGGCTTGTCTTTGTATAGACTGCCGTGAATACGACCTATAGGCCGCCCCGTCGTATTGTATAAACCCCCCCGGTTCTCGGGAGGAACGTGCTCTGTCTTTCATCAAGTGTACACACACACACACTGTATACACACAGAGAGAGAGAGAGTAGTAATAGTGGCAGCATAGAGGAGTATATACACACTGGAAATGGCGTCGCCTTCCATCTTATTTGGCTCTTCTTCTTTCGGCTCGGTGTATTCCCTTTGGAAATGGGATCGTCGTCTCTTATCTCTCGAGTCGGGCGTTGACGCATGTACTCCGCGGGCGCCTTGGCCGTCTCTTGCGTGTGCAACAGCATTGGAGGGGGAGGCAAGACGGAGTATAGGACGATGGATCGCCACCACTTTGAGCGGAGCTGAATAAATGAGAAGACGCTGTGCGTGCAACATTCCTCATCTCTTTTCTCAAAAAGATTACACTGTCACCGGATAGATATACTGTAGTTCCCCTCGTCATCTCTTCTTTCTCTGCATTACATTTTACAGCGACATGGGAGACTCTTATTGTCTCATCTCATCCAATGTTCAATGACAATGGCCGATTTCATTTGCGGCACATCCAGAGAGGATATGATTAACTGTTGCCCTGTTGCTGCGTGCGCTTCCGGCAAGACGTTCTGTATTGGACGTTGACTGAAATTTGGCACGTACCTCATCACCCGACTCCTCGGGAATTCTTGAATGTTTGGCGTGCACGCCAATCCAAGTTCCATGATTCGGACCCGTTCGCAAAAATCCAATATCAAACGCATTTCATTTCAACTGTTTTCTTTTGTTTTGTTTTTTTCTCCCAGTCAGACTAGCGGGAGTTTCTCATCGTGTCTTGATTTTGGCCCTATACCGGAAAGCCGATGCCAGTCTGAAAAAGCCTATCGTGTGTACAATACCTGTGCGCAATAACTTATTGCGTCCCGTCCCCATTTCTATTCTCACCCCATCAAAAAGGAAAGCAATTTAAAAAGAGACAATCAACTGTGTGCTATTGTCTGTGTTAATCTGATGGACTGGGCCGAAATGGAAGACCGTGACTTTTGTTCACGTTCTACTTGCCTGTAAACTTTCAGTCCCGAGGCTATTGAGTCCGATCCATTTGAAAAGAATCGAGGATATATAGCCGCCATCGTGAATCGCATGTTTCTGTTAATTTTAATTACACGTGCGCGTGCGTGAATCGCGTAGAGGCCTGGTTACAATAGGCGGGTTTTCATTTTTTGGGGCGCTTCTTTTTGACTGTGCCCGCATTTGCAACATTGTTGTTTTGCGGCCTTTGTGGCGGGTCTTTCAAACGGAAGAACGACGTGTCAGCTCCGCGCTTTTGAGAGTTGACGGCTCGGAAAAGATGAGTCGTAGACGGAAATAAATGGCGAAAGAAGACGAGGCATCTCATCAGCGGAGCGGAGCGTCCATCTTTCCCTTTTTCTTTGCGAGGAGCTGGGCAGCGGCAGCCAGCAATCAGCTGCTGCTGTGCTTCTAAAGATCCTTGCAGCCCGCCAACAACTCTGCTGCCTATATACAACGTCCTATATATTCTTCAGCCCGGTCTGCGTATATAATATAGACGTTGGCACTCTTGTTCACACTCTCACATCTACTCACGTAATACGGCATCCTAGTCTCAATTACGATGTCGCCAGTGACGACCAAAAGGAAAAGCTGAGGCCGACGACGACGCTCTGCGTTCATTACTTTCTTCTCTCTCATCTCGTTTTCAGACTAACTCTCTAAACCTTTTTCTCGCTAGAATCATTTCTCTTCTTCTTCTTCTTCTTCTTCTTTTTTCACTTACTCCGCGATGACGGGCGTCTACGCGTGGAGACGGGAAATGTTGCCATGGGGTTTTGTTAACTTCTTCATTGTTGTCGCTTTAACGCAAATCAACCCGCCGCCAAAGTATTATAAAGATAATGTTGCCGTTGTAACACGACCAAACACATTCGACTCTTACGTCTTAAACAAATAAGGGAAATAATTTTTTTTTTCGTGAGAACTAATGTAAAGAATCGGCAGAGAGGTTTTTGTGATCCGGCTTCTTCTTTCAATCTCGACCCGTTCGCCCTTATCAATCCTCCCCCCCTCTCACTCTCACGTGTAATGTTTTATTGAAGAGTTGGTTGGCCGTGACTCTTGTTTCCTTTTCTTGATTCTTTTATCCACTCTTTCTCAGCACACAGAGAAACCCACTGACTGACTGACTTTGTTCTCTTGTTTTTCTCCATTCCGTCTGGGTGTATCGATCCGTGCCAATGCAGGAGCAGAGCCACAAGTCCTACCGGCCGCTAACCGTGTTGACCTTTCGTCTCAACTATCTTCTACACCAGCTGGAGCCTTGGGGATATCACGCCACCAATGTCCTCCTTCACGCCGCCGTCTGCCTCCTCTACTTGCGGTAAGTGCCACCACACACCCATTCGCATACGTGCATACGATTATTGATGTATACAAGCCCCGGCATTCAATTTCCCTTCGAATAGCGGCTTTTTTTCGAATCGTGTTTTCTTTTTTTTGACTTCCTGTCGCACCGCCGTTCGACTTGTCGAATTCCATTATTCATCGATGGAACTTACAAAGGTAAATACGCCCCCCACTCGAAAGAGACAAGTAGGTGGCGGGTCTGAGCTGGACAAGACAAGCCAATTCGATATCACCAAATCCGTCCTAGTAGGCTAGTAGACATCTGTCTATTATTCTTTTCATGGGCCCCGTCGATTGGGGGGGGGGGGGCCATGCTTGACAAGCTGCTGCTGCTGCCCGTTTCGCCCATATCCCGCCCCATCCGACATCGGACAGCGTCAAAGTCGGCACGACAGCCGATTATACGAATGCTATACTATTCTACGTATATTCGCTCCCGTCCGGGTCCCATACTCTCGAGGCTCTTGTGCGCAGCACGGCAATAGTACAATATAGCCCCCGTGTATATCAACTACTCTGAGCTTGAATAACACGGACCAAAAATCCGGCGCCGAGTCGGTGCATTCACGTCGATCAATCGCCCATCGATCGACGACTCTGCTGGTCTCGTCCGCCACCGACATTTTTCGCTCTCTCTCTCTCTCCTTCTCTATTATGTTGTGTGTTTGCCATGACAACCGGGTAGTTTACGGTCGAGAATATATTTATTTAACTGCCTTTGCTCAGTTAATAGGACTTTATAGCCAGGAGAACCGCCGTATAGACACATTCAAGGAAAATCGTAATAGTATAGCCCAATAGAATATAGGGGGGAGGGACGTCGAGAGAAACTATCAATTCGAGTTGAGAATACCGCCGTGTATTTTTATATTTATGACTACCGGGGTCGTCAGTTGACTGACAGGATCGACTCGTCGCTAACTCGACCTCCGTGCTTTCGCTTCATTGTACAAGAATAATGAGCTTTTCTTGTGTTGTCTATCCAGTAGCCTCTTTTTTTCCTTTCTTTTTTCTTTTCTTATTGTTTAAGACTTTTTTCGCCTATGCCCGTTACGTATTGTTGTGATGTACCGCTGCCAAGTCGCCCCGAATGAGATTCCGGCCGTTCGCAGCTTAGAAGACAGCGTAAGTCTGTCGATGTTTTTTGATTACCTTTTTGAATTCTTCACCGAGTCCTTGTCAATGCTCCCCGCGGAATACACGACGCAAACTGTCTAACGAAAACGATCGAGGGGAAAGATCGAATGCGATGGAAAGATACATCTACTATGTAATGTAACGTAAGAAAAAGGCCGCAGTCCCTGTAGATCTATCCCTGCTCTCCCTCTCCATATATCGTCGATTGGCTACGAGCTGTCGGATAGAAGTGGTCGAAATGGCCGACCGAAAACGGCAGCTAGGGGGCCATTCCTTTCTAACCGCCTCGGATCCATGTCACATTCAAGATAAGATACCGTACGAATTCTATTGTTCTATAGAGACGACGGCCGACTACCGAATAGCCGTACGTATATACTTTATCCACCACGGGAATGTTTGACGGGATTCTTTTTCTCTTTCTCTCTGCCTTTTTTGTTGTTTTTGTTGTTGTTATGACGTTCACTCGATTTCTCCTTTTTTGTGTGTGTGTGCTTGCGGGTGGATCCGGTCCGGAGCTGGACGTTGTTGTTTAGGAGGAAGTCGGGAAGAAGAAGAAGAAGAAGAAGAAGGAGGTGTTTGGCCCAGTGAGCAGGAAAGGCAGTTGCTGCTGTGTATGGAAGCTGTGAGCACTAGCGATGTAATTTGCGGGCAACATCTGGAACAGTGGGGAAGGAATGATCCATTGGGGACGGACGCCGTTCTCTTCTTCTTCTTCTACTTCTTCTTCTTTATCCCGTCTGCAAGAATATTACAGCGGGCTGACCAATCTTTAATATAACGAAATCCTCCAAGTTCTAGACGATGCTTCCATGTCGAGCGAGTCCCAGTCCCTCCTAGCCATTCCCGTCATTTCTTTTATTTCCGTTGTACGGAACGACGCCAGGGGGTTACGTTCCGGGCCACTTCTCTCCAGCTCTCCAGGCTCAACCGAGTTTGCCTTTGCTTGCACCGCGCTCAGCCAGATTTCTGTTTTCCATTCTCCTTCCGTTCTTTTCTTGTTCAGCATTCCCCCTTTTTTTTCTTTTAAAAATCAGAAGGGTGTCTGTCTATGTGAAAAGAAAAGGGGAATTATGTTTCGTTCGTTAGAGAGAGAGAGAGAGAATGAGAAAGACGGTCTAACACTATGAAATCAAACAAAGTACTCCTTGATTTCTAGGCAGTTTCTTGCATTTTTGAACGTTAGTCTCTAATCTCTTTTTTTAGCTTGTACCGACTGTCAAGTACGGCCTGCCTGGAACTGATTATTCCGACGTCATTTGATCAAAAGCCGTTTCTCTTTTTTGTTTACCATTCTTCCTTGTATCGTCGCCATAAATATGGACGTTGTTATTCTAACGACGACGACGACACCATCGTTGACGTTTATTTCCATCTCGGCCCTCGTCCTTATCTCGGACTCGGTTTTTTTCTTCCTTTTTTGGTCATTTGACACTGGATCTCTCGTCGTAGGCAGCAGAAGAAGCCATGTACATAACCCACCACCACTCAAGATGGATGGCTACGTGCAAAAAAGTGGAGAAAAAAAAAAAAACAAAACAAAAAAAAAAAAACAAAAAAAAAAATGCAAGAAGAACGGCCGTAGATACAAAGAGACACAAAGAAATGAGAGATGGGGGGTCCGTCCAGAGAGAGAGAGAGAGAGAGGAAAAAAGAATATACCAAACGCATCAAAAGAAAGAGAAAGAAAAACACAGAGAGCAGTGGAAAAAGAAATGTATTGATCGTTTTCTTGTATACTCTCCATATCCGGCTGCTTCTGACGGCCACGCGCGTGCTGCCGCCTTGCACAACGCGCGTAGCACGGAAGGGCGTGCCCGACACTCGGCCACATTGTTGTTCCGTCCCCCTCCCTCCCGTCTTGTGTACTCTTTATACCCCTACGTCGATGTTATGTATGCGTATGTATCTAAACAGTGGGTACTAGCTGTGCCCCCAGTTCTAACTTTTAACCAAATGGACCCTCGTTCATCAAACGGCATTGTCATCGCTGTTGCGTCACACGCCCGTAATCGTCAAATTAAAAAGTCAACATTCTACTATTATTACCATATTCTCCTCTTTCATTCAATACGTTTCAAGCCGTTCCGAGATCGAGGCCCGTCCGTCTTGTCCCGGGCTGTCTCCTGAAAAGTTTGTGATTCAATTTCTTGCGGTCCCTTCATTGTGACTGCAATGGACTGCGTGACACGGACAACCGGAAGTCCGGTTGCTATAAAAGATTCACCGGATCTGTGGACATCGAGACGGCCTTTCCATGACGAGTTATTCCCAGCGATTGAATGAACTCGGAAAAGGGAATAATGGAATCGCTCCGAACGGAGTGGTTAAAGTTTCCCCCTGCAAAATAAAAAAGAGAGAAGGAAAATGCATTTACGTGGAATTTGAGAGAATAGATTATTAGGGGCAGTCTGAGAGAGAACTGGTCGACGCTGCTGACACAATAAATCCTTTGAAGTCTTCTTCTTCTATATGGGTCTCTTTTTTTTCCTTTTAAAACAATTTCTGCGGGGAGTTTCGGCCATCTGGCAAACAGTGATTTACATTGGAAGGCACTTGGCCATTCACCTCAATCGCGGCGGGTAAAAAGAAAGAAAAAGAGAACAAGGGGATTTCGGATAGGCGTGTGTGTACGCAACGACGACACGACCGAGCAGAGAGAAACGTTTGCAAGTGTGGGGGGGGGCATACCGCTAACACGATCTCGTGCAACAGTGAGCCGCACACACTAGCAGCTACTATATATACTGGCGTCTCTTGATTCGCTCACAGAATGAAGATTGGGGGAAAGGGCCAGTGCCAGTGTAGACGAATAATGAATTCTATTGATTTCTCTCCTCTCTCTCTCGTTCTAGCTAGCTCTGCTAGCTGCTCTAATTTCCCATCTTTTTCTCTCTCCTCCGTCTCTCTCTCTCTTTCTCTCTGTCTAACCTATTACCATGATTGAACCGACATGGCTGCAGAAGCTGCTGCTGTACCAATTATTGATTTATTCGTGGGCTGTCGGTCCTCTCCTCTCCAACAGGCTTGATAGACTTTGTCGCCTGGAAACCTGCAAGACTCACGCTCGATGCTTATCTTCACCTAGGCTATACCTAGCAGCTAGCACACCTAGTAACATATGGGCTCCAGTTAGTAGCTACATAATCCCCTTCTTTGTCAAAGTTAGGTTTCTCTTCATCCAGCCCGCTCTACTTTGCCCGTATTTTTTAATTAAGATTTCACGTTTACCAGCTTTTTCTTTAGTAGTCTATGATTTGCTTCCCTCCCTCCCCCTTCCCTTTTATCGCGGCTGGCCAGTATCTCTCGATGACCAATTCTTTCCGCTTTTCCGTTGCGATTGTCAGCTGCAGATGGAGGAAATATTACATGTGTGGACTAGGGAATAAAGCGCCTTGGATGGCGACCATCCTCACACCGCCTGACAATCTAAAACTATTTTCTCACGATGTGTTTACGGTCTCGCCGTTCCTCTATTCGCACACATACTCACGAGCTGCGTGTTGTAGACTCGACCAAAACGTCAATAATATCATTCCACCACTTTCAAGACGAAAAATAAATTCTTCTAATTTCAGCGCACCTTTTTTGTTTTGTTCAAAATGTCTGAAAAAATAGAGGCGAGAAAACAAGCGATGGGGAACGCCTTCAGATCGTCTAGGGCCGTGTAATCCCGTGCAGCGCTAGAGGCAAATAAAAGTTAAGGCCCGGCCTTTGCTGTGCTCGTCTTTGATGCTGCTCCTGTGTGTAACAAGAACAAGAATGATGTGTGTGGCAAAGAGAAGCAGTCACAAGACGAACCGAGTTGATTGTCAATTAAGAGAGGAGCCAAGTAGTGGGTGGGGCTGAAAAACGCACCACGTCTCTTGATGGCGTTATATGTTCACGCACATGTTGGCCTGTTTGAGCTTGGCCTGTCCGGCCGTTCCACAGGGCCTAAACGACTCACTCTATCCTCCTCTTCTGTACGGCTGTATTGCTATATATATGCGTAGGCAGAGTTTCTAATGCCCGCCGGTGTCCCTTTGCGGAGTCTGTCTATCTGGCGCTCGCCCAGCGGAAATCCATTAGTCCGACGCCGCCTCGAATCGATGCGTTCCACTCGGACCAATGAAAAGTAACAGTCGGGGCCCCGACGGCCACCGACGGCGACGTTATTTTCTACCCGCTGAATCTATGCATGTACATTAAACATTATACACTCGGATATTAGTTTGAATATTACAAATCAGATTTCATTTCTTTTAGCGCTCAGAGGCCAACTGACGAGTCCTTGTACGTACGTAGATGATAACTCGACACGTTAGAAAGTCAAACGCTCTGGTGAATTTTGAATATGTGGTCTGTCACTTTTTAAGGGACACAACGAGATCGGATTAGAGCCAATCCATTATTCAAAAGTGGTAGTGACGAGAGGAGGAGAGTGACGGGCGTCGAGTGACACGCCAGTCGACCTGCTGTATACTATGCTGCGGACATGGTTACACCGGACGTCGTTGATGTAGAGATAATTACGAAAACTCCCACCGTTACTATAGAGTGTTCATTTTCGAGTAGAGGACGCTGCGCAAAGTATATTGTAGCTGCTGGGGTCCTTGCCAACGGGAGAGCGGCGATGGCCTGCCGGTCGATTGAATTTCAGTCGCCAGCATCTAAACGACTTTCCTCCATTCATCCATCTTCATAGCACTATATAGTACACACTATACATACAGGATCGCGTTGGTCCTCGGCCCGTTATTCTCCACCGATTACATCGTCCAAACGCTGCGAGCAACTGCGTAGCATCGCTCTCGGTGCAACACGAGTGGGTTTTCTCATAGAGATGGCGTGAACTCTTGGGCGCAGAGTGTCGCTCCCTCTCTCTCTTTCTCTTTCTCGCCACTCTCATAGCCTACAGTGAGCTGCTGGTCGCCGTACCTCGGCGTGAGTCACTTGGAACCCCACTCGCAGCAAAGTCCATTTCCCTTGGCAATTATTTCAACGACACCCTCGTCGCCAATCTGGCCCTTCTCTCTCTCTCAGCCTTTCTCCATAGCCGCCGGTGATGGAATGAGAACCCACTTAAACGAATTCTGCGCCTTCCCACAGTTCCGACTCGCCGCTCTGCCCCGGTATCTCTTTCCGACCCTTTCTTCGTCCAAGTTATATTCCATCCCGAGCTCTGGATACTGGCGCCCGTCTCCATAGCGGGCTATAGTGACAACCAAATATATCCAATGTCCTCCACGGAGCGTTAGTCCGGGCTGCCAAGTCACTTAAACCCACACAAACACACACAGGACGTGCTATCTAAAAGATGAAACAAGTTATGTGATGGCCAGAGGTCGGGTCGGGTCCCTGATGGGCCACAACCCAAATAGCAACTCGATCGTCGTTGACCCGGCAATGGTCCCCCCCTCCCTCCTCCATGTCTTCCCAATTAACCAGCAAGGCGGTTGCTGGGCCGCCACCCAGCGATGACTTTACAACCCCTGCGACGGGAAATGATTGGCAAACTCTTTCCAGTCTTTTGACGACGACGCCATGGCAACGCCTTTTTGGTAAATTGAGATAAAGAACCTGTTGAAAAGTTTCTTGACTCTTTTTTAAAAAACTTCCCGTCTTCTTTCCCATCAAATACGTAAAGGTCACTCTCTGTTTCTCTCTGCTTTTGAAATTTCAAGTCTAAAAATGGCCCTTGCGTCTGGAGCATCGACGTAACAACTTTTTGATTCGTTAATTTGATGAAAAATTCTGCCATGTAAAGGGTGAATGAAATCAAAGTTTTCTCGTTCAAGAACTTATTAATTTCGCTATACCATTCGAGTCACTTTATATGTAATTATACTGGATTGTGTGGCTTGAGCTGATGGTTTTGACGGTGCAGATTCGTTTTTCTCGATCCTTGCGGATGTCAGAATAGAAGGGGAACCATCTGTCCGAGACAACCGATCTCGTTCCTCATCATCTTTTCTTTTCCACCTGTCTCATCTCTCTCTCTCTCTCTCGACTCTTTAGAACCATCGCCCGGTCGGTTCGCTTCATCCGCCCCCGAACGATCCCCGGATCTCGGAGCTATTCGATTTCTTTTGTTCGCCGGATTGGATTTCATGTCTAATTTAAAAAAAAAAAAGACGGTGGTAGAAAAACGCACTTGTTGAACGGATCAAAGACTTGACGAGAAAACTAGGCAAAGATGAATTCACCTCCGAGTTTTTGAGAAATGGCCGCCGACTAATTCAATTGATTCAACTTTTTTTGGTTCTCGTCACTTGCGACTGAGTGTAAACAAGTTGTCGGTGAAGATGGTGCCGCTGTCGATGACAAGTCGTCCTCATAACTCCATTATATTCACGTCAGTGGCGTTTAGTGAGGACTTGCTAATGACTTTCCGTTTTCTCCCTCCGTTTCCGCTTCTCTCCCTTTCTCCTGTTCTACTTGATGAGAAAAGTTGCCCAGCTCCGACTTGTTGACGCATCTCATAACTTCCTTCCATTGCCGACTGCGCTGTGCTGCACAAGTGCATTGCCGAGATGTGCGCATAACGGCAGCCAGCCAACAGTCACCCAACTTAACGCTGTCGCGTTCTTTTTCGCCCGTTCATTTTCCAGCTCCATGTTGTTGGTTGGCCGCCCCCTCCGTAAAATTTCATTCCCGTTGCTCGTACGCCATCATGTCGTCCTCTCTCTTTAGTTGTTGTGCGACCTTTCTTATCATTCCCCCCCCCCCCCTCCCTCCCTCGCGAGTGCAGCAGCAGTAGTAGGTACACACTGTGCACTTTTTTCTCGTGTCATGGAGCCCTGCTCTATCATTTATGCACTGAAATGCACCTAGGACTTTAGACTCTTTTGGCCATTCTTGCCTGTCGTCGACTTTCGGCGTCTTTTTCCCATCCATGCATATATAGACGTACACGCTGAAAGATTCAGTCGTTTTTTTTTCTTTTCTTTCTGAGAATGCAATAATGCATTTATAATAAAACTGGCAAATCCGCTTTACCGGCTCTATCCTCTGCTGTCGGAGAAGGAAAGAAAAAGAAGAAGAAAAAAATAAGAAAGGCAGAAAAGTCGACGAATAGAAGAGATGGACTCGCTGGAACTATGGGGCACCAGGGGAAAAGTGAGCTGCTGGATGAGATGGAAAAGCATCAATATCAAACTTGCCCGTACCACTAGGGGCGCAAAAATAAAAAAAAAGGCTCTTCTACTAGAGTGTGTAGTATTCATTTTTTTTTTTTCTTCTTTTTCTTCCTTTTTTTCTTACCATATGCGACATGTCGCATTTATATGGCGATATAAGCCGTACGGTACAGAGAAAAAGTCTAAGACGGCGTCGCGTCCTCGTATATTTTCATCATCTCGCAAACTTTGCTTACGTATTGCGTCTAAATCTGATAGCCAAAGTCCTTGCCAACGACACAACTATGTGTGCACTATGTGTCGCTATCCACGTCGAAGATGTCGATCTATTCCAATGAAATTCAGGGCTCGGCTAAGATTGCCGAGAAACATGTTGAGGAATCGGAGACAACACCAATATAGCGCCATCGCCTTTATACACTGTACACACACACACACAAAGAGAGAGAGAGAGAGAGTGAGCATACTGTTAGAGTCTGTATATATGTGTGTGTGTTTGATCATGGATTCCACTGATGCTGTGTCGTCCGGTCCGAGTCCTTCCCCCCAACTCTATACGTATTAGGCCTTTTATTTTATGGTTGCCATGGCTTGGCAATGGCGGAAGGTTGCTGTATAGTATATTCATGAATTCTTGTCACGTGCTTACGATATATGTACACACGGACAGACACACAAATCATAGTGGACAACCTACTGTTTCTCCGTAGTATATAGTGAGCAGTACACACACAGAGAGAGAGAGAGAGAGTTTTCTAAAGGAAAAGCCTGGCAACGAGCAACTCGCTACTCTGCGAGCGGCCGAGTTGATTGTTCTTGCGTCCGTTCTCGTGAAATATGTATCAAGACGGTCCACCACTCAATGTACCGCCCTTGATACCGCCCATTATGTCCCCCACATACAGAAAGGCAAAGCTGAAGAGAGAGAGAGAGACCGCCGTTATAGTAGCCGTAGCCCACATGACTGTTTCCTAAGTAGTAAATATTAGAGGACAACAGTCCAACCGACTGATTCACTCTAGACAATTGTTATAGCACCAGTACAGCCAGCAGGACTCTGTCCACAATCGATAGACGCCTTTGCTCAAGTGGAATCCCGACTTGATAGCAGGGCCGCCTACGTCTCCGCGCAATTCCAGCATCGAATCCGGCCGTCGAAAGAAAACCAATGGCACTTTGGTACTATGTATAGTTATGCTGTCGCTGCATACGTGAGAAGACATCACGTACTATTGCTTATGTAAGCCCACTTCCACAATTCATTTTGATTTTTTTTTTATTGTCTTACATATCGATTGTTTCATTCGATGTCGTAAGAAAAAGTTAAACTCTTCTCCGGAATAGCAAGTTTTGGGTCGTGTTCATAATTCAATATTTCTTCTTAAAATTAGTTGCATAATAAAAGCTTTTTCCAGTATCACCGTGAGGAATAGTCAAGCGAATAGGGCAATTTTTTCCGGCCTATCACAACTATACAGCCGGTCGTCGTGGACGAAAGGCTCTCTCTTCCTCCCTCATCCACCCGAGACAGCGTGCTGGAGCTCACGCATGACTACAGTTAACTCTTGAACCCACTTGACCGCTCTTGGCCTCACTCGCTTTTCTTTTTTTTCTCATTAGCGACTCGGATTGCCCTGAATGCTATACATTAGTGCCACGACGCTGGGCGTGGTCCGATGCTCGACGCTATTTCTTTGCACACAGCCCCTCCCCGTCATGACGACCGGAACTAATTGCTTCGTTATCTCGTCATTGACATCTTTCCGTCGCTTCTTCTTCTTCTCTCTCCTACCCGTTTGTTACGGGAAAAGAACTATACAGAGAGGCATCACAACTATTGAATAGCTTCATCTAGATTGGACAATGCTACTTGTTTAAGAGAGAGTAACCAGGCGGCGGCCGCTCGCAAAGTTCTTGCTCTATTTACTACATCGCGTTGATGAGGGCCGTCACGCCCGACACACGCAAAAGATGAGGGCCGTACATGACAAGAGAGGGAGCCCTAGCTATAGGCTGGCTGATGTTTATATATTCACAAGTTTTCCTTGTTGAACGAATCGATGCTTTTGCAGCAGTCCAGTTGGGAGTATGGCACATTAGACGTATAGGCCAGCCGGTCACGCTCTTCTTAGGGAAACGCGATACTCAACTTGGGTTAGCGGGGCGTCCATTTCGACGGGATTATTCAGATCATCCAGATACGGCCATAATATGCCTTTGTTAGCAAAGTTATGACAACGATGATCAGCATATCTCTTGGTCAATAAATGGGGACCAGAACCGAAAAATATAGACAAAAACAAAATGCCAGTGTCGACGGACCGATTCCGTAATGTACTCGAGTTTGATCGATAGATTTATGCCATCGATGAAGAAACGAAATGATTCATTGCCATCATTGGGGGCAGGTTTCCGCTCCCTTTTATCACAACGCATCTCAACACTTGTAATCCCGTTGAAGAGAAAGAGAGAGAGTCCTTAATCCATTGCGCATCGACAGCTTGGTGGCGGGTTGATTGAATCAACAAGATGCATCAGTCTGGCGGCAGCCGATAAAGTCACGGGGCTTTTCTCCCGCCGTCGTCTCACTCTCCACTTTCAATTGGCAATGCCACAGGCGCGTGCAGGCAATACGCCACGGATGGCCATCAAGGACGAGCGTGAGGAGTCCAATGCAGCCAATTGTCGAATTGATTCCGCTCCACCCAATTTCGATTTCGCTCTTTTCTAGTAGTTCCGTCAAAAGATTCGTTAACTCTTTTTTCTCAGCCTAATAAAAAAGCTCTCCCTCATTTTTCTTTTCGTTCTTTCAATAGAGGAAATCAGAGAGAACAAAATCTTAAAAGATAAACCCCGACAAAGAAAGCGGAAGAAGGCCGTGGCTCTTTTTTCCAAGTCACCCCCTCCCAGCAGCGGCACGCATCAAGAACCATTTGATGTCGTATAGATTGCATTGCACGAAGCGCTAGTTCAATCGATATCACCAATTCTTTTGGTGTCGACAGCTGTCGGCTCCAGAATCCATAATTCAACTTATTATTCGATATATATTTTTCCCCAGCCTTTTTTTATCCGGAGGATAGAAGATGGATTTTTCCATCTTTATTCGGTTCCGATTGAGTGCCTTATCAATTTGTCACTTTCGACCGCTTTAAGCCTGTTATGATTGACTTCACAGGGTACGGATAACTTGGCGTCGGGCACATAATTATGTAAAATCGAAATGTATAAGCAGAGAGAACCGTCACGTCTTTTTCGTCTATATAGCTTTTGGGCTCTTCCAACTTTGATGTCTCTATATCTTCAGCCTTCAAATGGGAGAGGTACAGTACATAGCCGAGCATACGGAATGAATCCCATTTGGTGGGCGGGTTACAACATTTTCGCCAACTGCGATGAGTTTTATTCGTCTGCTTTATATCCGCATCTTGATGAGCTGTAACCACCCCCATACGTGACGTGTTTCATCTGAATTTGATAACTGCAGTAGAATAAGGCCCATGTTCATGGCGAATGGGCATCTCTTGCACTGAAGAAAAAGAAACGACAATTCCTTCCGTTCCATTTTCAATTTCGTGGCGCGCGCCCCCCCCCCCCCCTCTTTCATATTTTTCATCTAATTCATCCGCGTGCCGGATGACGGAACGACTCGCATTTGAAAATCGCCCAACTGTGGCGTTCCCTTTTCGGCTGCCGTTACAAACTCCTCCGTTGAACGTTATCTCTGTGATGTGTTGAATGGGGAAAAGCGTCTGGTTGGGAGACTACTCCGCCCTCCGCCCGTCTGCGATGCGCGTGCTCGGCCGAGCATCTCGGTCCATCATTGCCTTTTCTAAGAGCGCCGCTACTGCTATACCCGCTTTCTTTTATAGTGTACAGCATATCGTGTACATGTATATAGGCTGGATGGCACCCTATTTGAAACTCGTCGTCTTTAGATTTCATTTCTTTATTTTGTTTTTCAATCTCCTCCGACTGCTCCTCGCTTCTTTTCTTCTCGGTTCACATCCAGACTTGCTCTCCAATGTGCATGTTTATGCTGTAGGCCTATTTATTTGATGATAACGGGCTCCCATCCTGCGTCATTCCTTTTCATTCGCTTCGTTCTTCTTGACTATTCCGTTTTTATTCGGATTTTGTTTTTTTATATTTATTGCATTCTTATTCTTTTCGCCTCCGTCGTCATGACGACCCGACTCTACGGTATAAACTGTACTCTCCGTGTCTCGCCCGGTCTTCTTATAGGGTTCTCCTCGTTTTCGCTCCAGCAAACAACAAAAGACGTCAGCAAACTTCTTTCTTTTTCTCCACCAGCCAAATCTCAACCCTCTCTCTTGTCTCTTTTTTTTTCTGTTATTTATTTTATTTTTTCCCTCCTTTTTTTTTAAATTTGAAAAGACATTCCACTTACTGGTTTCTCCTTGGATCCTGTTCGTTGGTTCAAAGCCTTTCTATCTTTCTCAAAACTTTGTTGTGCGATATGTACATTTTTCTCTTTTTTTTTCGGCTGCTGAATGTCGTTATTTATACACGTCTACTGAATGACGTCGACAATTTCGGATAGGAGGGATAGAGAGGGATAAAAAGAAATGCAGTCTATATGCGCTCTAGATTTGGTTCTTTTATTTTATTCCGGAGCGAAACGGTTAGCATCCATCCAAAAGGAAACTTGGACACTCCCGAGGAATACAATCACGGTACGAAGCCAAAAAAAAAAAAAATAAATAAAAATAAGAGACAAAACAAAACGACTATGGAATTGCCATCGATGATTCAATTACTGAGCGGCAATAGCAGAAGAAGCTGCTGCTGGACTTGGCGTCGTGCCGTCGCTCTTTGGTTCAGTCGATCCACCAATTCTCATCGTCGTCTTTTATTTTTTTTTTTTTGTATTTGTGCAATTGTTTTCTGATGGGCTCCTCCTGGACTGCCCCCCTTCACTCTCCGCCCCCACCCGATTTTGATGACCTAAGTTCTCGATGACGTCCACCATTATGCGGAAATGATCAATGTAAACACGTAGTTGAGATAACCTCCAGTATTGTCGCGAGGCTCAAGTCATTTGTGGCCGATGGAGGATGCAATTCGAATTCATGGTGCCATATAGAAGAGATCCGCTCGGTTTACGCAACGCCACTCTAATTCGACGTTATGTCTCTTGGTGGCTCCGAGGATGACGTCACTACGGTACCGTCCAACGTCGCGGCCATCCCATCCATCTTGCCATAGAAATTCTAAACACACGGGTCATTTTTCCCGTCGAGTCAGAAAATAAGAAATCGGGACTTTGTGATTGTCGTGGCCCTTTTATCTGACGATGGGGGCAAGGAGGGAGCACCAACAAGTCGCTCCTGCTTTTCCAATACGTCGCGTGAGTGATGACTCTGGAAGAAAACCATCCATTTCCTTGTGTACAATACTCGTTACAGTGTAGACTGCACACAACTATCCAGTCGTTGCCATTCTGGACCGGATGACATGCGCTGGATAAGACAGTTTGCTCCGTGACGAATGGTTTAGATTTTGTGGGGGGGGACGCGGGGGGGACCAGACGAAACGACGACGGCGAGTGCTACTGGTAAGCAGAAGGAGCTGGTAAGGCGAGCTGGGACAGTATTCAAGCGAACCCCGGTGGTGATATAACAAATCATCCATCATTGGGTGAAAGGCTATATCCGTATCAGCTCGCGTGCAGTATATCCAACGCGCCGGCCGGGCCCACAATATATTCTCGTCCGTCGCAGCTCTTTATTTGATAGTCCCCCCCGACTGGCCGTGGCACTAATTCACCAACACGAAGCCTTGCATTCGTATGTGAATCATCTTTAAGTCATATATGCATTTAGACGAATATTCCAAATCACACTTGTAAGTCTGCGAGATATATCAGCCGCGCGACCAAACGGCTCCGGCTGGTCTGCTGAGATTGGATGAAGTTTTGCGGATGGGTATTATATTTGGCTTATATCACGGAAGCTTATGGCAAGTTGAAGCTCCATCTAGGCCTTCCTAATGAGAATTCTGAATTATAATTCCTTGAAAAAAGACTACTGGTAGATAGTACTTTGGTTCGTCACACAAAACGGGAATAAATGCCTAACCTGATGAGGGACGACATGTAGATGATGGTGAATAAGACAAAAACTCCTTTCGCCCTCATTTCCCGTGGCCACACTGGTCACGTCATGGTCTCTGTTAAGAGATGGAGTATAGAGATTGCTGCATATTACAGACTTCGTTAACTTTGAATAATCTTCTCCGTGTAGAGGAGGGTCCCTCTTGAAACCCCCCTTGCGGTGGCATTGCTAACAAAGGACCACAACTCCATTTCTCCGGTAATTAAGAATTTGTCGCACAGGGGGAGGCGACACAAGATGGATCGGTACCTCATTTCTTCTTTGTATAGTCTGAAGCAAGCGACAACAAAAACAACAGCAATCATCATCGTACCTTCGTATTTTGAAAAAAAGTGGAATTTGTCCTGTCGTCAAAGAAGATGAAACGACAACTTGGTGACGCCCAGGCATGGGATCGTTCAATTCAAAAAAATTTCACACATCAAAGATCGTGCACGCGCTTGGCTGACGGCAGTTATCGTATAGAGCGGACTCATCTCCAACAATCTCATCGTCAAAGAGAAAGAGAAGGATCCCAGGTGACGATAACGATGGTGACGACTGACGAGACCGATGCCTGTCCTTATCGTTGCTGCCGTCTCGCTCCCGTGCGCCGGATTCCTCCCTCGTTGCAGTAAACAAGAAACGATTCCCAAGCCCCCGTGACGTGCGGAGAAAGTCGGTTCAGTTCCACTCCATTCCCAAGTGGCAAATAATGATGTCGCTCTTCGGGCCGTTCTTGATTCTCCTTCTCGGCCTCCCCCTTCTCGCCCCCCGAATCCACCGCAACACCCCCGCCGCTACTGCAGCTACAGCGCACTACTCAACTCGGAGTCATATTGACTTAAAGAGATCCCGAATTCTTATCACTCTCTGTGCGCAGTCCCTTTCATTTCCGAGAATGACCACTCTTTAAATGGTTACCTCCGCCGTCCAAGTTGCGATGTGACTAAGGTCGAGATCTTGTTTGAGCGTGGAGGGCAATCAGCAATCCTCCAATCACTGAAAAAAGACACTTGGCGGTCCCAGTGGTATGTTAGGCCTTCCTTCTAAAACCAATTTTATACGATTTTATGTTTTATGGGCAATACGTTATTCCGCCTTGTTTATTCCTTGTTCTATTTGAAGAAATTTTATTTTACGCACTGAACACAAGAACGTAGACGAAAAGCGATACCTGAAAAAGAAAAACATGCATTAAAGAATGCTTTTTTTGTCTGCACGTATTTCTAAAATGAAGTTGCACTCGTACTGGCTGGTTTACAGGCAGACAATCATGTTAGTCACGGGGAAGATATCTTTTACATGTAATACTGACTCGATATGTATAGCAATGGAGCTATTAAGTGCAACTGCGACATTGAGCTCAGTTCCTAACCATCAGAGTACACCAGTCGTATTATGCTGTACCATAACATTAACAATAAACTGAAGGGCAATAGATAGGCCTATTGTGTATGGAATAAACTTGCTGTGTTTTGGAAGTTGGTTCCGGTCGATAAGCAAATGAGGAGAACGGGAAATAACAGTCCCGGAGTCCCCAAAGGCCCGCACGCGAGGAATGACGGAAGACAATGCAATTGTGCATAATCATGATAAACAATGACGGCGCAATAACACATAACAACAACAACGGCGATAATGTCACCACCACGACAAAAGATCGTATGACGAGTAAGCAATAAGTCTTGTCTTTCCCCTTTTATTCAAACTCGGGTTGCAATAACGGTTTATAGTTTCCTCGTGAAATGCGAAAAACCTGACAAGATAAGGGAAACAAATATGCAATGAATTTGTTTATTGTTTTCTTCTTATTTCTCCTTTTGCGCTCCAGACGATACTTTCCTCTTTTAATGGGGAAATTGTTTTCCCCTCCCTTTTATCCCCGGAATTTTCCCCAAGCAAGTCGATCCCGAGTGGGACGGTTCTATATAACCCAATGTGAATAAGACTTTGGCTGCAGCAAATGTACAGTGCAGTACGTAGTATATATTTATCTAATAGTGTTTTATATGAAACATGCAGGCGCTCTATAGCTGCCGGGTTGAATGGTAAATGGGAAAATAAGAGATGTTGAACGCTGACGAAAGAAGGACCATATTTCATCTGGCTTCGGGTGTCGGGTGATGATCGCCCCTCTCTCTCTTGCGCTCTCCTTCATCTTCCTTAGCTTCCGGGGAAAAAAGGCGGCACAGCAGACCGGGGAGGGAAGATACATGAAGAATGACTTTCACTACTCGCCCCTTTTTAGACTACTTATTTATTTCTTTTCTTCGCCTCCTCAAGTTCCTCCCAAGAACCCATCGCATTGCCTCTCTGTTATTCTGCTATCGTGTGAAACACTTTCTAAGCTAGTAGGCTCATCTAATATTCAAACGCTCGATCTCGTCGTTTTCGGCCAAAACGATTATTCGATTGCTTTAAATCTTATTCGATCAAAATCCAAACCTCAAAGAAACCGTGCCTCTTGTTGAAGCAGTATTCACAAATCAGGACAGCTTTATAGGGATAACTTGGAAAACTTAGAAAAATAAGGTTTTATAGGGCATCTAGGCGGCGGCCGTCCATGATGTAACTTTGGGCGGTCGTGGGTGTTGTGGCTCTGTCACGCTTTATGTCGGCTTAATACAACGCGTAGCGCAACTTTTCCATAACCCCCGAGATGCCCAACTCGAGGGAGCGCTTTTTACGTACAAAAGTCGGCCGACCGAGTGGCGTACAATCACCGCAGATTGCGTCTAATAAAAGAAGATGGAATACATCAAAAAGTCAAAACGGAAGGACGAAAAGAAAGCCGATCCAATTTCGGTTGGGCAAAGGATTTTTATTTTATTTTTTATTTTATTTTACTCGGTGCTGTTGAAGCGCGTACAAGTCAACACTGTGGTCGAACGTCTAAACTTTATGTGGTGCAATCAAAAAAAGAAAATACCGACTTAAAGTGGGGAAAAAAGGATCTGGCGAACTTTGTGTTCGGACTTTGGAACATCTTTCATTCTGATACAATGAAACATCGACGCGAACTGTATTTGTCATTCAACTCTCTATATATTGTTGTTCCACACTTCCATTAACTTCCTCATCCCCCTCCATCGCCCTTCTCGTTTCTATCGCTGTTGTCGTCTTCCATATTTTCGTATCATATCCTCCGTTCCTTTTTTCTCTCCACCAGCACGAAAGCCATCACTAAGTTAAGCCAAAGAACTTCTATTCCGGTCACCGCATGCTGCTGCTGCTGCTGCCGCTGTCCTTGTAACTTTCCGGAGCGCGGGGCATCCGGCAAGTTGAGTCTCTAAGAGGAAGTGACAGATTCATAGCAGTCGCAGTTGAGAGACGATGTCTAATAAATACACCAGAAAATGGAGGGTTGGGGGCGGGGGAGAAACGTCTGAGAATAATGCACACACCAAAATAAAAATGAAAAGTGGATCCTGATATGGATTTGGACTCTTTCGTTGAATCGTTCAGGCGCATGATGGACTGCCTGGCGGAGGCGTTCTTTTCGCCTGATTCCGTCAAGCGGCGACCAAGGCCATGCCCACCCGTCCAACAGACAATTTATTGCCATCCACTATTTCTGCTATATGCGCTTTAGCGTAGTGGCTGCTCCTATACTAGTGGATGGGCCTGGTTCTCTCGACGAGTTTGAGACAAAGGCAGTCACTCCAGAAACGAAAGTACGTCACAAGTTATTCCTTCAAAAAATAACAACAACTCGGAATGAAATGCGATGGCGATAAGATGACATTTTTTCTCCTCGAAATGTATTCCTTTGTGAAATTCACGCTGCCGTTGTCTACAAAGGGACGTAACGGACGTATGGTGGAAAGAAAGAAAATTGAAATTCCCCGGAATTGGAATGTATAGATAATAGTTTCTCCAGCTTTTGTGACATGTCATTTCCAAAACATCAGGCCTGTTGCATATTGAAATGGTCCTTTCACCTGCCGACTTCTCCCGGCATTATTCACTATACGATGTGAATTATGTCGTTCCTCCTATCTCATATGTACCATGTCTTATTCCGACTTACTCTTGGCGTGCATTGCAATAGAAGGTATCCGAAGAAAGTCCTTGGGAATTCAGAAAGATTTGTTTCCGTGAACCAGTTGACCCGGTTCCTATACAGTTCCAACTCCAAGTTCTGGTGCAGCTTCACTTATTTAGGACGTAGGTACTCGACAATCTTCCAAGTAACTGCGTAATCACTTAATGTCCACTCCGTTTCGGACCTCATTTTGGCAGTCTGAAAATTGCATAACCCTTAAGGATTACTCGGAGGGAAGCGAACGGTGATGATATTAGGCGAAATGTGGGAATTTCAAGGGACTCCAAATTAAAATCGAAAGTACTTCATTATTAGTTCCTCCCGATTCGAACGCCATTTCCCATCTTAGATATGTTTGCAAATGGTGATGGTTAATCGAAACGCAGCATACTCTCTCTCTCTCTCCGCGGGCACCGTGTTTATCGATCGAACACGAGTCTCTCTTTCTACCCCCCTCTCCACTCTCCTGCTCTAAAAGGATCCTCCTCCCTTTTTTTTTTGTCATATTACTCAAATTTATTTCAGTTTCTTTTCGCGCTCACATCCGCTCAATAGACAATCCGGCTTTTCCTACGGATTACGTCAGACTGGATGGCTAAATAGAAGTTATACGTTTGCATTTCGACAGTACTGACTGCGTGGCTGCTTTGTAGCGACTGTGGCCTCGCGCGTCGTAACTTTTCGCCAGTCCCTCGCCCAATTCCCAACGACTCGGCTGGAATGTTCGTGAATATATTAAGCAGGGACTCAGTGGCACATATTAAACAGGTTTCACGTCTCTACATTGAAAATCCCATTTTACCTCATTACCTCATCGCCCCTGATGATCTCGCAACATATTCTACCGTTATCATTATCTACAGTAGTGCTTCATGATCCTGTCAGGACACTTGAAATTTAAAAAGACAACAAGACTAGGGATTTTCAATCGTTAAATAATCAGCAGTTCGTTCCTCCTGCGTATCCCTGCTGTCCGTTTTTTAATCCACGGCATAATGGCAGTGCTGCTAATTTTCAATCCTGCATTGATTGTCTTTACTTTGATGTGGAACGCCTCGTGGAGAGAAACAGGAAATTACCTTATTTTTTGAAATTAGAAAAAGTGACGTTGAAATTTGTTTAAAAAGTTCCTTAATGAAAGTATAGACGCGTCAGAGGAAGAAGCGTAGGAGTAGAAATTGTTGAACGTACCCAATTTCACCGGTACAATGTTTGACGACAAACTTCCTCCAACTTTGACGTTTTCTTCTCAACTTCCAACCGGCTGTAACTAATTACGCTATGATTTTATTTTTGAATTTACAGGTTGTGCGTCATGTTCCTAGTTCCGAGTACGGCTTTTGTCGCGGCCCTTTTATTTGCTGTCCATCCAATCCACACGGAAGCGGTGAGTCTTATTTTTTCCGTAATCAAACGCGGCCCTTTTTTCTTCATCCACTATCAACACAGCTGCCCTTAAATCTCTCACAATGTCTCATTTCACTGAATAGATTCAGTCATCGGAGTGACATTGACTAACACAAGAGAAAAATTTAGAAGCGTATTGTCAAGTGCCACACGTGCCTTCCATACTTATCCAGTTGCGGAAGAATTGGAAATAGGGGGGTAGGCATCAACATAAATGGATAAAAGACGAGATGAATTGTGGAGGGTGATGCTGTGCTGGGACTATCTCTACACCAGCCGACTCTACTTGGTTCTTTGATCCAATCAGGCCGCGTGCCCGATAGTGGACTCGGCTAGACGGGGCAAAAGGGAATTGAACTATTGAGGGGCCGATTTCGTAAAAAGGAAAAAAAGGAAAAGAAAAGAGAATTTGTGTTGTGGTGGGGTGGCTAGCAGGGTCTAATCATTCGCGTGAACTGCATGGCACGCGCGTGCAGAGCCGATAGTTTTCACTATTGCGTTACACGTGCCTGTTTCTCCGACGGATTTAATAGGTAAGCTGTAAACTGGGGAAATAAGCGCTGGAAAATTGTTGATCGAGCAGGAGGGCTCTACTTGTAATCGCCATCAACTTGATTGAGTCGTAAGCCTCGACCTCTTTTTTCCCTTTTTTTTAGAGCAAAGCAACTGCTTACTTTTTAATGCAAGCGCACGCAGCGACGTCGCTTTGTCTACCTTTCAGGCCGCTCCCTCAAACCCTGCGATTGATTGATAAGTTCGTTCGTCTGAAATCCCCACCCCTCCACCATTCCCCACCTCCCAGTTCACATGTTAATTCTACGAAAAAAAAAACTGTTCTCTTTTTGATCAAGAATAATTCCCTAGGCCTATTTAATTCCCAGCTTTTGCGTTTCCCTTTGATTGGGCTCGAATCCCGTGGCGAACAAAGCGGCAGACCTAGGTAATTTCCCCAATCACTATAGCGCTGATATTGATTAAAAGTTTTGTTGTCTAGAACTCGAGGATCACAGAGGAATGGGAAGACGCCAGTGAGGTATAGCACCGAAAGAAACATCACTACTTTGCAAGCCTAACGGTTCGTGTGGAGAGAGTGGCACGACGCACGAAAAAGTCTTTGTAGATGAGCATTTGTTTTAAACCGGCGGCAGAAGGTAGGGACGCTTTTAGCGGTGCCAGAATTATGTACAGCCAAGTGAGGATTGGCCCTCTCTCCTTACGACTTGAATTAGGTAGTAGTTGCCGGCGTTACTATTGTATATAGGTTCAGGGAGTTGGTTGTTGTATGAGGCTGTTGAGCTGGGTGTATTGTATCATATGGGTTCGCTTCATCATCACGCCAATGCCGAATTAAAGTTCAACGAATCTGAGCTGATTCACGTCGTCAGCCAGCCCAACAAAAGTCTCATTGCCATGATTTCATTTTCTATTCTGAGCTGGTCTGAGCAAGAGGGCTTTAGCCGACGTAGTTTTAATCATTGATCCATCCTGATGTTTCATGTATATTTGATTTTATTTTTAGGTGACTGGGGTGGTGGGACGAGCCGAGCTACTCTCGGCCGCCTTTTCCCTGGTGGCTTTTCTCGTTTACAGCAAGAGCATCGGCCGATCGGGAAAAACAGGTACTGCGTGCGTTAGATATCTAAGTACTATTTGTGGGGGATATCATTTATTCCATCACGTGGGAGTTTGGTTGGGAAGTCATCAATTATTAGCCTCGGTGAGTCGTTTCTATCTGATTTTCTTGACCTTATCCCATTATTCAACGCAAGGTTGGAGCGGAATAGCTGTGACAATTGCCCTGGTCACCTGCGGCATGCTGTGCAAAGAGCAGGGCATCACGGTCGTCGGCATCTGCCTCATCTACGATCTCTGTGTTGTCAATAAGGTAAAAAGACCCACAGTTTACATGAATTGAATAGAGTACCATATGTCTGCTAGTTTTCCAATCACGCGATCCCCTCCCGGAAATAGAGACACTCTTGTTGACAATATTCGTGTACTGTACCCCGGCGGCTGTTGACGTTCACCCTCTCGGTAACTGTTTGAACAGGAGATTTAAAAAGACGTGTGCTTCGAGTGAACTTGTTGGAGTGATACAATCAAGTATTTATGCATGACAGAGTGATTCGTTCCTCGCGGCCAAACTGTTTAGTTTGTTCCGGTGACTATACATAGGCTAGATACACTTATCGTTCTCCCCCGAGTTTTGTCAGCGGTGACGTTCACGGTTCACGGGAAAAAAGGAGGGAGGAAAAGGACGAGAACGAACGAACATGAAAAGGAACGTGCATCTTGCTGGGGTGCAAAAAAGGAAACCCTTGTCAATCACATTGTGTATAGTTTGTGTAACAAAAGTCAACGCCTCCTTTACCAACTCGACTGAACGCTCCGTGGCAACACCCATCGCTCTACAGTGCATGTAGAATACTTGATTCGAGCTCCTTTTCTCCTTTGACCTTTTACAGGGTCGTCTATAACTTTATTGAACAATGTCGGATTGCCCTCGAGCACTGAAATCAATTCTAATCGATATGTTTTCATTATTTCGGTGACAGCTGTATGGCAATCAACTATTGAAAGTCGTCAAGGCTTCGCTTGGTGCTGGTGGACAGTTGACGGGATCAGGGCCCAGCCACGTCGGGAGTAAGGCGCTACATCTAGCCGCCGTCAGTTGCGGCCGGACTCGTTCCATTTTCCCGCGTACCGCTGTTCTGACCATGTCGACGTTGGCACTCCTGGGAGCCAGGATGTACGTCATGGGATCCCAATTGCCCGTCTTCACTCGGTCAGTTTGTCTAATTGCACTTTGCCGTGTTTCTTCTTTTTTGTTTTTGTTTTGAGGCCTCATTAAAAAAGGTTTTATTTTCTGCAGGTTCGATAATCCGGCTTCAGCCTCTTCGTTTCCTAGTCGTCACTTGACCTACAATTACCTAGCTGTACTCAACGCCTGGCTGCTGACCTTCCCGTCGTCACTCTGCTGCGATTGGACGATGGGCACTGTTGCCCTTGTCGAATCAATGACTGACCCACGTAATCTTGCCACTCTTCTTTTCTTTTTCCTCGCCTTCCGATTCGTTTGGGCGGCTTTTTTCCAAGGAGACCCGGTCATCATCATGGTATCGTATTCCCAACTTACGTGTTCATCTTACTATTATCGTCTGTAACACCCGATTAAATTCGACAGGCTTTCTCCTGGATGGTGTTGCCCTTCCTACCGGCGTCCAATTTGTTTTTCCCCGTCGGCTTTGTCGTTGCGGAGCGTGTGCTCTACATACCATCCATGGGTTTTTGCATTATGGTCGCTTACGGATGGTCCAAGTTAGCTGGCTACACTAAACCAAGGTTTGATTGGATTTCGTTTGTAGAATGCTAGTTCAGTTAACCTGAGAAAGGAATGACGATTGGTGCATTTCAGTTGGACGAAAGCAGTTCATTTGGGTTTCTTGCTCCTGTTCGTTTTCCACGGTCTGAAGACGTACACCCGCAACTTTGACTGGGAATCGGAGCAGGCCATCTTTAGTGCCGGTTTGAGAGTCAATCAGCGTAACGCCAAGTTGTTCAACAATGTCGGTCACGCCCTCGAAAGTCAGGCTCAGTACACCGAAGCCCTCGAATATTTTCTGCAGGCTGTCAAGTAAGGCGATTTGTAATACCATGCTACTGTAATATATTGTGCGCAAGCAATTCAATCAGCTTGTACAACCGTTCCATTGGTAATCTTATACCTAATATGACGTCTACTTGATGAAGGGTTCAAGATGACGACATTGGAGCCCATATCAATGTTGGCCGCACCTACAATAATCTGGGCCGGTTCAAAGAAGCCGAAGAAGCTTATCTCAAGGTACTGCACCCATTTCCTCTTGTTGGAAAGGGAATCAAAATCAAATTAATCCTTGTGGGAAACTTGATATGAACTGGTGTTGTGGCGATCTTAATAGGCCAAATCCTTGTTACCGAGAGCCAAGCCCGGTGAGAGTTACCAGGCCCGCATCGCTCCCAACCATTTGAACGTGTTTCTAAATCTGGCCAATCTGATTGCTCGCAATGAGACCCGACTCGGAGAGGCGGACGCTTTATATCGCCAGGCGATTTCGATGCGAGCAGATTACACTCAGGCCTACATCAACCGCGGAGACATCCTCATCAAGATGAACCGGTACAGTATATAGTTATATAGTAACATGGCGAGTTCATAGTCGTTGACGGTTTATGTTTCTCATCGACAATTTTGTTTTCCGCGGTAAATCCCTCAGAACGAAAGAAGCTCAGGAAGTGTACGAGAAAGCCCTGTTCTACGACAGAAACAATCCAGATATTTATTACAACGTAAGTTTCCGCTTTCGTCAAATTTACGCGAATGTGTCGACTCTTTTCAGTATGTCTGGCTAACTTTCTCTTTTATTTGACAGCTGGGAGTGGTTCTGTTAGAGCAAGGGAAGCCTAGTCAAGCTTTGGCGTATTTGGAGCGAGCGTTGGAACTGGAACCCGATCATCAAGCGTCTCTACTGAACTCGGCTATCGTCCTTCAAGAAATGGCCGCAAACGATAAAGGCCATCAAGATGTAAAATATCATTAAAACTCTAGACAAGCTTTACTGTCCTTCAACTTTTCGTCTGTTTTTGCAATTTGATTACATGTTATCCAGAACGCTGAATCGGATTCTTCGCAGAGTGAAGTCAATGTCGAGGTTACTCAGTGGCGCCGACGAGAAGCCACTAAACGTTTAAAACATTTGCTACAGCTCGATCCCATTAATGAAAGAGCTTTATTCAACCTTGGAATGTTGGCTATGGATAACGGAGACATGCCATCAGCCGAACATTATTTTAAAGTATACTCCCTCAAGCTAATAATAATACGGAGAGTCAAAATGTTTAATTAACTTTGAATTCTAGGGATCAGTGTTACTCAAACCAAACTTTCGGTCGGCTCTCTTCAATTTGGCCCTTTTACTCAGCGACACGGGACGACCGTTGGAAGCTGTACCTTTTCTCAAGCAGCTCGTTCATCATCATCAGGATCACATCAAAGGTCTTATTCTGTTGGGAGACATCTACATCAACAGCATGAAGGACCTCGAAGCTGCCGAAGGAGTAATATTACTTAAATATATTCAAGCGCTCGATCTGTTGTCTAATAGCCTTTTTTTGTGCGTGCACTTTCAGTGTTACATCCGAATCCTGGAGCTGGATCCGATGAATGTGCAAGGACAGCACAATTTATGCGTTGTCTACGTTGAGCGAGGAGACTTAAGTGCTGCTGAAAAGTGTCTGCAGCAAGCCCACCGATTGGCTCCTCACGAGGACTACATCGTCCGCCACCTGAATATCGTTCAGACGCGCATTGCCAAATTGATTGCCGCTCAGCAGAAAAAACAGCAGCAAAAGAAAATCGATAAGAAAGACCAGCATCTTTGATCATTGATCAATGCCATAATTTTACCCCAGCCATCCTTTACTCCACTCCAGATGATTGACGAGGCTTCTCCTGCCCATACTGATCCTTGTTAATATCTCCATGGCGCCTATCTTTGACTTGTTTATTCGATTAAGTGATCTTCAAACGCGAGTGGCATTTGGCGTGAGCTTTTGAGTCGTCTGTGTGTGTGTGTGTACGTATGTATGATTGCTGATTGCCTAGGTTGCTGACTGACATTCCAAGAACTCCATTTGCAAAACCAGATTCAGAGTCTTTGGAAAGGGACTGAACAACTTTTCATATCGCTTTACTTGTATCTCACCTTTTCCTTCAAACTACTATCTATTAATCAAGTCCAGATGTTTTAAGAGAGTACCAGAAAAGTATTTGGAATTTGCAGCTGATGAATTCAGGTTCAGTGTGAAGGTGCCTTGATATTTATAAATGTTGACAACATATGTGTGAAATACGGTGAGACATGAGAGAACAGAGAGAAATATTTGATTCACGCCATTATTTTTGTATGCTGGTAAAAGTGTTGGAGCTTTGCTATCTTTTGACCTTGTCCGGTCCGGTTGTCCGTTTTTTCTCGCGTGTACTATCACGCAAATTGGTGGGCGGCATATACTATGGATGAGAGGAGGCTTATTTACGTACGTCGCAGCTAAACCGCACAACCGTGCGCATTTCACTCGATTACAAAAAAAGGCCAAAACTGTGATATGAGCTTCATTTATGAAATAATATCCTTTCATCCTCGAAATCACAATCGGCATTTTGATCGCAAGTTCAAAGTGCCACTCCATATTTGTCCGTTCATCTTGTTTAGTTTTCGTTCTCGAATTCTAGTTTGTCTACTTTCACACTATCTATACCCAAAAATTCGCATATACCTATTTGTATATTTACGTGTATTTGATTCGAGATAAACGTTTTGAATCTATGAAAATCTATACGTATTTTTCTTTTCGTAATAATTTTAGATTTTAAGAAAAACCTCGCGATAAAACACAGGTGTTTTAAGTCTGACGAACAAGGCTTGGGAAAGGTATGCATATTACAATTTTAACTGGTTTTTAACTCCGTCATGGAATTTCAAAAAACTTATGAACACATAGGAGTGCCACTAGAGACTAGATATGGAAAAATTACTTTAATATTCGTTTCGAAAAGCAAGTCGGAATTTAAATTTACTGTACTTTCATTTTTAAACGAGTAAAATTAAATTTCTCTCCACGCACACAGAACTGTTTTTTAAACTTTAAATTTCCTATTTAATGAATAAACACCACCATAATGATCAATTTACGATCTGACATCTAATCAGAGGATTAAAAAAATGACAATTGACATTAAACAGAACGTAAACGGCTGGGCAGATGTGTATTGCCTTGTATGCAACAAACAGCACATATCCAGCTGGAATCACCCAGCACACTGAGAGAAACTCGCGATGTTCTCGTCCCATTTGTTTCTTTTCCAAGATCTTTTCCAAGATTAACCGAAAAAGATAACTAATAAAGAGGAAACAACAAAATGGAAATAGAAAATAAAGGGGGACTGTTCATCGTTGGTATCGATTATGTTTGCTGGCGTACTCAAGATTTTACCTTTTTTTGCACAAGACAAATTTAGATTTAAAATAGAAGGGATGAAAAAGATGGAGGATGATGAGGGCCTAACTGTAGCACACGGAAAAACAGAAACAAAAGGTGGCAACACTTGTTCAGTACCGCTGCTTTTTTTAAATCGCCTTTTTGGTTCTCAATATACAGACGTCCTTGCCTCAAGTGCTAATAAACCGATTACGAACATTAGAAAAAAAAAAGCTTACTTCCATTTTTGAAGAGAAAAAAGAATTTATCTGAAATGAATAAACCAGGAATGTCCCTTGTAAGAGCAGCGAGAGGACCCTCAAGTAGGATCAGAAGTGTTTGCCTTCCTTTTTCTTACTCTCGATGGAAGGGGGGCAAAAAAAAAAAAGATGAAAGGTGGCGAAGGAGGCCGAGAGGCAAGGATTACTAGAGCTGAAAAATATGAATTTGAAAATCTTGTTTCTTTTTATCTTCTTTTTTTTAGCGCGACGCATTTTTCAATTGGTTTGAAAGCCAGTCAAGCCCTTCGTAAAGTCCATCTCCACTGGTGGCACAGGTTGCTTGGATATACCAGTTACGGTTGCGCAGAGAATGAAGTCCAAGTTTATCTGTGATTTCGGCGGCGTTCATAGCGTTCGGCAAATCCTGAATACAAGGATAATAATGATGTCATTATTGTCAAAACATATTTGAAAATGAAAGACAAGTATACTTGTTTGTTTGCAAAAATAAGCAACACGGCTTCACGGAGTTCATCTTCGGCTAGCATCCTCATCAACTCTTCTCGGGCTTCACCAATACGCTCACGATCGTTAGAATCAACTACAAAGATGAGACCCTAGATTGTAATGGACAATTAGAAAAGTCACTCAAATTTTTAACTTAATAAACATACTTGTGTGTTTTGGAAGTAATGTCTCCACAATGGTCGAATTTTGTCCTGGCCACCAACATCCCAAACAGTGAAAGATATGTTTTTATATTCAACTGTTTCTACATTGAAACCTTGGGAATAAAAACAAATGACACAAAACTGCAAGTCAAATTTGCTGAAAATGAATAAATTACCAATTGTGGGAATTGTTGTGACGATTTCACCTAACTTGAGTTTGTAGAGAATTGTAGTTTTACCAGCTGCGTCAAGTCCAACCATCAATATTCTCATTTCCTTTTTGCCAAATAGGCCTTTGAACAGGGTGGCGAAAACGTTTCCCATTGCAAAGTTGGATGGAATAACTTAAGAATATAACCTAAAAAAGGAAGAATGGCAATTAGAATCACTGGAAAATGTTACAAAGAGATATCTCTGCTAACTAATGACTAAACTGAAGCTAGACATTGAGCAACTGTCAAACCCTTGCTCAACGCCGACTCGGTGAAGTTTGTGGAGTGGCAGAACCGACTCGACACGACATACAATTACAAGTGCTTCGCAAAATGGGCTAATTATTAATACACTTAGAAGTTGACATATTCGACTCTTTAGTAAATGTGGTGAAGGTAACTTACGGACTCTGAATCGAACGCAACGGATTCCAAAGAATGAACGAGCCCGAATTAGACTACGAGCAGAGGGTTAATAATGGCGGACGAAGACCTCTTTCAACTAGCTATTCAACGTTACGTTGCCACGTCAAAAAGTATGAAGTAGAAAAAGCTGTGCCCGACCCTCTTCTGGAAATCGTAGAGACTCGCCCACTCACCTTTAAGCTTGTCTCATGCGCTCCTAGTGACTAAAAACAAAAACACTATCAAAGAATTAGAACGTTAATTGTTAACTGCATGTTCATATTTGTCATTACAATTATTTGTAAAATTTATTTTCAATCAAGAGGATTGGATAGCTCATAATAGGATTTACCTTTTTTATACAAAATCAAGACATCTAGTACTATTATTAATAGTTGGAAGTTGTATACACTAGAGGCGTGAGTAAGAGAGACATTTTTTTTGGATAATGCTTGGATCGAATTTTATAGCACAGTCCAAGTCACGTGACTTGTTTGATTCCCACTCTATGGAGTATGTTGGAAGCCGATGCGCTTATTAACCATATGTTTTGTCTTTTAAAAAAAGGATTAAAGGCACTTTTCGTATTGTGCACGAACTTAACACGTCATCTTAGTAGATCCGTCTTCCTTGAAAAACGGCCGCCGACTGTTAAGAATGTTTGCATTAATCTGAACTATTTTGAGAAATGAAACCCGGCGAATTTGAAAATATAGTACATGGCACGAGAAAATTGAATGACGAGCCGGCATTGTGGCATAGTTGACACGTTAGTAACACGGATCTCTTGTCAGAACCCAACCGTTTATTTTAAACAGAAGTTGGTCATGTTTATTGACATATATTGACTTTGAGAGTTTAGAGTCTAATTTGGCATGATACAAGTTATAACGAACGCAGTGAGGTTTTGGGGGAGTAATCCTATTTCTGCTTTGGTCCCGTGACGTTTCCGGGTCTCACTGTTTTATTTGGCACTTTTCTTCTTCGAGCGTTTGTTTTACTTTTACATTTGCCCTTGCTAATAATCTTCACCTCTAAAATGTCATAAAAATATCAACTGTGCATCGTTTAATTATGTATGATATAAAAATATACGTTTTTTAGGCTGTAATTTGTTCTTGCATGCAACCATTGCGGGATTCAGATAGGTAAGCCCGTCGTTGCCGCAGACATTTTTCACGACTGAAGAATAGTTACATTCACGAATGTCAGGTCGAAGACAGCGTCCTTTATAAGCTATTCGAATCACTGAGAAAACCAAACAAATTCAACACGGATGGAACCATTTCCTAAAAAAGAATATTTCAAATACTGTTTCCAGGGCTAGCCTTATTATGGCACTGTAAAGCCTTCAGATTCGTGTAGGAAATCCCGTTAACCCCACAAAGTGGTTTATAACTTTTGGGAATTTTACAACTTGTTGCACCTACTACTAGTACAACTGAACAACACAAAATAAAGTATATTATAAATTCTTGATTGACAATTTATTTTTACCAAGCAACAGCGTTGTGCAATGCATCCTCTCTCGAAAAGGTTTGTACGCACTTTGCGATCAAAAGCAAGAAATGGAAGTCAAGACCTTTCATCCTTGAACTTTGATGTCAATATTCATAGCAATACAAGTTGATAGAAACAAGTGGCAGAGTGCCCATAAGTTAACGAAAGGATCATTCTCGGTTACGAAAATGGTTTTATTTATTCGATTGGAAATGAAGAACAGAAAGCAGGGCGATATTTTGATGACAACATTGGAAATTAAAAGACAGTTTTGTCCAGAAAATGTGGAAAGTTTTCCATGAATGCATCGAGGTTCTTAAATTAATTGCCACCAGTTTGTTCCTGATAAACCTCAATGACATCATCATTCTCCATTTCCAACTAGAACAGCAGTACAGAAATTCATTACTTGCATATCATTTAACACATCAGCTAAGTGCATTAGACACAACATACCTGTTTAGGGGTTTCATCATCATTAATTCGCCTTCCATCAAACAAAAACCTCAGCGAAGTAACTGGCACACCCTGAACACAAAGAAAATCTTTATCAATAAGTGAAAAAAAAAATTGACAGGAAAAACACTTACCACTCTTTCACTATAAGACTTCTTGAGTTTGCCCATCTGTGTCGTCATCTTTACTCGAAAGTGAATTTCATTTGAATCCTGGCCAACAACTTTCAATTTGATGTACTCTGATCCTGCATCACCGGCATCAGGTTTCTGATCCTGTATATTAAAAATAGAAACCACAGTTAGCCAAATTGGTATAGGGTAATGCAAAGGCAAACAGTTAAAATATCGAACACATGATCAGAACTAAAAAAAAATCGACTATCCAGCAAAGACAACACGTGAAAACAAATTTTATGGAAAAAGAAACGAATGGGGTAAATTTAGCAATACTTAAAAAGTAACATAGATAGTTACGTGCTTACATCAGCCATGGTTAAAACAAGTTCTTTTTCTAAAACTAGCAGCACGTTTGAGACGACTCTATTGAAGAATAATGAATAATGGCGTGGGCCAAAAAAGCGCCGAGAATAAACGTTGCCGCACCAGCTATATACGTCTGGATGCCGGCACTGCACTAAAAACTTGTTTTAACAACGGCCGGCCACGTATGAAATGATTACATTTTTTTAAATTAAAAAACTTTTTTTAAATAAATTAGAATATATTAATACAATTTGTAGAATTTTTTTTTGTTCCATTTTATTTCAATTTTTTCGCTGCTTTGAAGAATATTTTGCTTGAAACAATTGCACAATATGTAATTTGGGATTGATAATATTTAAAATTAAGACTGATGATATCCAATGGCTTGATTCAATAAAAATCTAAATCGAGATCTTCTTCGACTACATTTTGGCTGCTTAAGCAATTATTACACAGTTAGCAATCGTTATGGATGATTATTAGCAACGTGTGCGTGCAGTTGATGTCCCTTAATTTAATTTGATAATCATACATCATATTAATGTTTCATGAATTAATAGGTTTACAGCCGTCACTACGTCCATAGCACTCACTCCATAAAAATTGTTGCTGAGATTGTAAATGCCAACCGCAGCATAGAAACGAGTTACTCCAATAATCAGTTAGCAAACTAGAATCGAATTTGGTGAGTTGATGACTTGAATTATTAAATGGCGGGACGACTGCTGGTTTTCCCTGTACGAATTGATAATGCTTTCGTAATAAAAAAAGGAACATTGTTGCGACATCTGTAGGTAGTAAATAATTTGTGTTGTTACAGTTTCGCATCGTCGGGTTTTTTTCTGTTTGCTGACTTCGTTCTTTTTGATGAGCGACAGACCAGTATTAATCGACCAATAGCATCCTATTCCAGGGGAATTTTAAGAAAATTTCTTGCTTACTGACAAGTTGTGTCTTATGGAGTACAGCACACCAAAATTATAGAAGACTATTTTATTAGATATTTTTGAATGAATGTTAAATTTTGGTTTGATTCTGTAAACCTTCCACTGGAATTCGAGCAATTTTTTTAGTAGTCAAACTTGTTGCTAACCCAACGATAAATTTCCAACAGCGTCATTTTCATTTTAGGAGTCGAATTTATTGCCATTTTTATTAATTCCCCATAGCTATTAATGCGTTGTTGTACAAATTATTTTGTTGTAGATTATTGCGCTTTAGTATGAAATAAAACCTTACCTTTGAGACGGTTTGGGGGTTTTATTACAACAAGATAAATTTTATTATACAAGATGATGCCTCTTCTTTACAGAAATATTTTTTCGCATTGCACTGATCCTTCGGTAGTTGAACCACAGTCAGACGAGGAAGCCAATCAATCTTTGCCAAAACTTGTTCGTTTCCTGTATTGACTTCATCCATGCTATAATGCAATATAGAACTAGAGATGACAAAAGTACAACTCACTAAGCCACACGATTGTCAAATTGTCAAAAAAGGTACGAAACATGTGTCATATTGATTCAAGTATTAGCCGTGTGATTCATATACAAATGTGTATCTAATGTATTATTTGTTTTGGCAACGAGTGTACAATTCACATTTGAATGAGAAAAAAATAGAACGGAGGCAGAAGGTGCATTATCCAGTTGACACACGCAGCAGGAGCAACTTATTATGTGAGACATGTGGCGTGGAATTCAATTAATCTTCGTTCGCCGCAGGAACGAATACAGACCGTATTTTTTGTATTGTTTGATTGATAGGATTTTAAAAACTTGGCGGTAATTTATTTGGTTGCGTACGATGAGAATCTACTTTGGCTAATAGAGTGGGGTTGATTCTACTCAATGAGCACTGTGCTTATATTTTATGTGTTTCGTCCGAAATGAAAGTTGTGACTACATAAAAATTAAACTAGAGTTAAGTCTACGAATGTCTACTGTTCTCAATTTTGCAAAGAAGCTCAATGCTATTGTCTACAGCTCAGTCACGAATGAGCAATTCAATTTCAATTCTCGTCGCTGTCGTTATTAATATTCTCTTTCCGTGTGATAACGGTGACGTCCTCTTGGTTGGGTACTGGACCACTGGAAACGTCATAAGGAGGTGAAGAGGATTTACCGGCCGTCGTACTTGGTTGTTGGCCTGTGACTGCAAGTCCTGAACGAAGTGATTCGAGAGCCTCACCCAATCCACCTCTCACTTGATTGAATTCCTGCACAACTAGCGACAAGCGGCCCAGCAAAAAGTTCAAATGGTCGTCAACTTCGTTGACCCGTTCCGTTACCTATAACAAAGTTCATTAATCAATTTCATAATAATGTCGTTCGAAGATATTCGTACCTGGCCAACTCTTTTGTCCATGCTGCTGAGAGCTTGAAGACTACCACCGACGTGTTGGGCTGTCTGCTGTTCCACTCGTTGCAACAATTCTTGTGATTGACTGGCGCTCTGATATAGCACGCCAATCTGACGCCAGACCTAGATGATTTTAGAAATGAATTCTATAAATTAGTAAATAGGGAAAAAAAACTAATAATAACAGTAAAATCATTTTTATAGTCCGTGTACCTGTCCGAGTTCATTTTCTAGTTTACTTGTCATGTTAGTAAGTGCGGTACTTTGATCTTTGATGACCGAGAAGGTGACGTCGTCGACCTTGCGGGCTAATGTCGAGTTCAGATCGCCCGTTTGTCTGCGGATTGAGTCGCCCAATTCAAGCAAAATTTGCTGGACGGCAAATTCGAGACGTCGTTTCGTATCAAGAACTCCATCAGCCGTGTCGAGAAGTACTTGTTCTACTTTTTGCAACCCGTGAATTTCTTTGGCAAGACTTGCGTAGCTTTTGTCCACCCTGTCGGCCAATGTCTCGGCCATATTTCCAGATTCCTCCACCTAATTCATGAACAATTATCATGGTAATGATATTCAATTATTATTTGATTGTGAAATAGATTATTGGCATTACCTGGTCTTGGATAAGCTTCTGACTCTCACTCATTTTGTGTTCAAATGCTCCAAGTCGAGTTTGGAACACATCGGTGACATTCATCACACCTTTGTCAATTCCACGTGACAAAGATTGCCAACCTTCTTTGAAGTTTTCGTCTAGTTTCATCTGTGACTGGTACGAGTCGTTGACCAGTGAATGAACAGCATCGAGCGTTGGTTTCAGATGGACTTGAATAGCGGAAACAAGGGCCTCAGGATTGCTCTGCGATCCGGAAGACGATCCGGAATTCTCCAAAGATGTCTCCAGCTTTTCAATACCGACTAAGATGGCTGAAGTGTCATTCTTCATTCGACTCGCCTGGATGCAATCATGAAATTTTCATTGATATCTGTTCTCAAGAATGAACTCTGAAACTCGTATATACGTGATCAGAAATGCGGTTGACACCAACTCCAAACTGGTTGACGAGATTCTGAGCATCGCTGAAAAACTGGCGCCATTTGCCTTCCGTAGCCACCAGATTGACAGATGCAGCTCGCAATTTCTCGGCATCGCCAGCTTGAGCTTTGCCCAGGTTCTCCATGGTAGTCAACTGTAAGCTCTCTAGTCTCTCACTGCGCGTTTCGTACTTTTCTCCAACGATTTTCACCTAGGAAGTTAACAGCATGTAGCTCTCACTCGCGATCTTGACTGGATTAATTTTCTTAATATGGTACTTACTTCGTTAGCCACAACTGACAGACGGTTTTGCAATGATTCTTCCACGCTCTCCACCTTTTTACGAGTGCGAGTCAGCTGTTTCAGTACTTCGCCGAGATCTCCACTTGAAGCGGCTGCCGGAGCAGGACCACTAGGAGCACCGGCACTTCTTCCGGATTCAATTCCATTGCGGATAGCCACTGTATTGTCAGTGATTTTCTGGAGTTGAATCCTCTCTCTCTCGTCCCTCTGATATAAAATATTGTGGTTGATATTTGACCTTTAATTATAGATCGACTTGAAGTTACCTGTATGACCATTTCTTCCATCTTACGGAGCCGCTCATCGGTTCGGGCCATGAGGATAGCCAGGTTCTCCAGATTCTTATCTTGACCACGTGTTCGTGAATCAAGATCTCTGAGGGAACGGGTCAGGGCATCTCCCAGCTGCCTCTCACGTAGTTCGTGGCGTTCGAGCTTGCCCGTCTGCTCTCTAACTGCTCCGACCAGCGTCAAAATAGCGTCCCTGATGTCCGAATGCCTACCATTTCGAAACTCGATTAGATGTGTTATTTACCGCAGATTGGGAAAAGAGACGAGTTATAATTCGCATGGCAAATGACATCACCATGCCTACGATTAGAATCTTTTAAAATGTTGTCAATTGAGGTCAAGGCATTGAGGAATTCGAGGAAGCGGGAAGACTTCAATTCACTTGGAAACAAGGATGACACGAGCGACATCATCGACTTATTTCAAATCGAAAGGGAAACGGCGACCTCTGTCACTCTGTCATATCGCCGGCAAGTTCCCACAACAGGAAATGGGCGTTGTTTCTTCGGTTTTGTTCATTGAGCTACTCAATCCACGTGTTTGAATAAAAGAAATCAAACATCTATGAATCTTTATTATCTATGGTCAAATCTGGAGACTCAGACAACCCCCCTACCGCCGGCCGCACATACGGCCCATGGCGAGCTAGAATTTCCGTTCAAGCGCTTCACAAGTAAATGGCATATTCTTGTTTTTGTTGTTACCAGCACATGTGTTCAGCAGACTTTTCAACAACTATTAATTCCAGAGCAACGATGGGAGCGCAAAAAGAAAGAGGGCAAGGTTGTTTTGAGCAACTAGATAGACCCCCATGAGGCGGATAGCATAGAGGTAATTGGATACGGCAGTGTGTACGTCTTTGAGCGCAAAAAGGAGTACTCGAAAGAGACTTTGCTGATCTTTTCCCCACCCAAATCTTCCCCGACCGCTGGTTAGAAGGAAAATTCAATCTTAAAGCTTTCTATATATCCCTTTATGCTAGCCATCATCTTGTAATAATGGAGAAAACTGCAAATGTACACAATGAGGAAGACTTGCCATGCCCAACTAATATGATAAAATTTTGACTCACGTGATGAGAGATGCTGCGGTCGCTCCTGGCTGTTGAGGCGTCTGGGTGGCTACCGGATGAAGCAAAATGACGGCCGTCGCCGAAATCAAATACCAGAACGTTCTCATTCTTTCTTCAGATGGTCCGACTGAGGAGGCGGACGTAAAGCTTCTGAAGAAGATGGGACGATCTAGGAAACAAACTGTGGGTTCCAAGAATGAGAGAGAACTGTCTCTGCGTCAAGCCAAAGCTAAAAGTGAGCAATTTCGAGTCACTTTTATGTGGGCTTGCCGCAGCATGACATTTATCAGCTGTTATCGAATTATCAACACAAACTGACAAAAGCAGTTAACTTTTAAAAAATAAGCCATTTTCATTCCGTATAATCACTGATTTTGCTTATTGTGATCAGTGCTGCGAGTAGTTATTATATGTAATACACTAATACTGTATGTATTGTCGTGAGAGAGTTATCAGATAAAAGTAATAAATACTCTCTGTATGTCGTTCATTAAAAAAAATATTTGAAACAGTGACACCTAAGCAGTCATGGTGGACCTAAGTGGTCTGATGCCATGTCTAAATAGACCGTACCGTAAGTATTCGTAATACATCGTAATATGAATGTTACTGACATTTCACGTTAATTACGTACATTGACGAAACGCTTCTCCGACGTGTTCGAATTTGAAAAAATGTTAGGAACACCCTATTGCTATAGTTAAAGATAAACTGCTGAAAATCGGTACAGCATTCGCAAGCGCAAGCGTACAGCGTAAGCAGATGTCTGGGGAAAATGTCTCAGTATCTCCTTTAACCGAACCAGAAAAAAAAGTTGATTCTAAACAAGAAGTAACAAATTTTAGCTGACTGACCTTAATTGGATCAAATAAATTCACACATTCTTAACTTTCTATTGTGTGAATTTTTGCAGTTCATGCTATTCAAAAGAAAAAATATTTATGTTGGTAGCTATTAGATTATTTTATTTAAAAATAAATTTTTCCGTCTGTCATTGAACGCAATACAAAAAAACAGGAAGTGCCGTACGTCTCTGAATCTCTGAACGGGAGATATTCGATTGATCATTGATGATAAGACCTGCTGTCTGGCCAAATAATTAAAACGAGAATGACGTATTAAAAAAGAGTGACGCATACGTAAGTAGCGCATCAAGCGCTACTTTAATGATTTGTTCATGGAGATGGGAGAATACTTTAACATTATATTACATCTTGTAAAATGAATAATTTAAAGTTGTGATTTCAAAGCAGCTTGAAGTACGTATATATCCACGATGAACTCCTAGGTATAGTTATAGATTTTTAGGGCAACAAACATGGGAAAAATAAAATTTGTGCAAATATTTACAGTATGTAACGTAGATTACCCGGACACGTAATCATCAATACCAGTATGTAATGCGTTATTTACTTATTTCACGTTATAGTTGACTGTTCGCTGTGCCAACGTCCAAATTTTCATTCAAATTTCATCGCTATCTTTTCTACAAAATTCAACGTTAGATGGCGGATGAAATATCCATTTGAAAAAGAGAATCATGGCGGGAAATTAAAAACGACAAATCAATCAATCACATCTAATACCGTTTATTGGATTAAAGATTATAATACTGTATATAAGGTAATAGATTGAGTGATATTGCACTAAAACGCAAAACGGCGATTAAAATATGTAAAGATTAAATCCCAACAATAATTAAAAATAAAAGAACTACAAGAGTAATATTTAGAGCCCTTATTTCTTTCCTTAACTAGAAAATGTATTTAGCCCCCGGAAACAAAAGATTTCCCGAAATAAGCGCTCGACGAGTAGTCAATTCGTCTACACATAATGAAAAAGAAATCAATGGTTACTTTACTGCGTCTATTTTTATTTTTGTTACTTGCAACTTGCCTAAATTGACATCGCTGGATAGGTAACACATTCTGTATTGTTCGGCCAGTCACACTCGCTCGTGTCTACGTTCCATATGAGTCCTTCCGGGCAAGCCATCAGATATTGAATACCGTTCGAACAGGTAATAAAAGTTGAACAATTGTAGTAATTTGGATACACTCCATCTGCTGGACAAACAGAAACACGCCCATCGGTTTCTAGGAAAAACGGTTCGTTAAAAATTTTTTTTAAGCTTAACGTACGCCCGTACGGTATGTTTTGTGCTGTTAAAATTAAACCTAAAGTCTAGATTTAAAAAAAAATGACAATCATGAATCATGAGAGATTAAACCGATTTTGAATTTCTTCAAAGTATTTCCCTTGATACAGTTAAAATCTAATCGTCATTCAAGTATCGTCATTCAAGCATTCCGACAAGTAATTTGTTCTGTTATTGATATCAGTTGCTATATTCATTTACATTTTGAATTATTGTTTACTAACATGGGTATATTAAGATGACTAAAAGTTCTTATTATTACTTATTAGTTAGTTAATCAAAGTGTTTTTTGACGTAACAACACCTTTGGAATTCTTTAATAAATTGTGGATAAGGGATAAGAAGACTATAAGTATTGAGTAGATAAATCGTGAAATAGCTTCGAAATATACCTGATGCAATCAAATTCCACAAGATAAACAAATAAAGTAAAAGTAGATATGGTATAGAATACCTTGTGAATCCATTTCCGTTGCTTGCATACGTTTCAGAAATGCCGCTGTGACCAAGGTGATTAACAGACATCTAAGAAACATCCTTGTTTGCAGTTATTCCAGTGTTTTTTTTAACAGTCCTAGATTTTGATTAGGTTTTTGGTGTAAATTGGTGCAAAATAAGTGTATTAAACACAGTTATTTGTGTCCTCGAACTCACTGCTGTCGACCGATTAAATAGTAAAAAATAAAAAAATAAAACGGTACCCACGATAATCAGCCGCATGACCAATGTATACGCAGTGCAGGTGCAAATATAAGATAGCTTGCGTTCACTCGATAAAAAAAGACGTATTTATTATTACTATCAATCTCAGTGTATTTTTCCCCAATCTGATGCCCTTTTTTAAAATATTAGTGCATCATTCTGGACCCATGATGACGCAAAAGCTTAGAAGTGGCGTGGGAGTGTGTACAATTGATACATTTTCAATACAATCTTCAATGTAAAATTTCACAAACGAAATTTTTAATTTTTTAAACGGAAGGAAAGATAAAACTTTTATTTTTATTTTATTTTATTTCATCTTTTTTTTTAAGGATCATATTATAGCGCCGTAGAATTTCTTGCCTGGTGGCTGGTGTGACACAGAAATTTTTACTTCGTTTTCAGTAGACATGACCAATTAGTTCATCAAATGTTGTCCTCGATGAGAGGCTAGTACGTTATTTAACAGCACAAAAAATGTTATTCGAGATTATCAGCCATCGAATATTCTAAAGATTTGTGTCCTTCATACAACAAATAGTGATCAATAAATCAACCCCAAAATGTGTTTAATATGCTTAATAAACTACTAATTATAATACAGTTAAACAAAGTAATTCAAATTTCAAAACTTCGCGCCAACTAACGTGCCCTATATTTTTTTTCAAAATCGTTCAAGGAAAATTGTTTTTTTCATCAACACGATTTCAATGATCCTAGTAGCGTTCAAATCCATGAGATTGTCGCCGGTCGCCACAGTTGTTGGTGTAACCGGTTGTTTATTGTGGGAAATTTAAATCCAAAATTGTCTTTTGCTTTTATCGATGAGCATAATCCCTACGTAGCAACAAGGAAACGTGCGAATCCACGAATAAGTCCACGAATAATGCAACCCTTTATTATATAAACTGGTTTCTTACAATGCATATAATAATTTTACGGATGTCTAGGACGGATTTGATTGAATATACATATGCATATAGGAGAAAAGGACAGTATCAGCACATCAAGAAGAATGTGGAAGGCGCAGCTGGTGACTGGTTGGTAAGGTTGGTAAGCCAAAACTTTGGCCTTTATCCAGTCTGTATAGGAAGACACTCGAGTGTACACGCCAGGTTTGTCTTTCTCTGCGCAGCGTACGCCTATCGAAAGAAGGAAAGGATGTAAAACTCATTCAATTAACAAGTAAATGAAGATGTTCCTTACCCCAAGAGACCACACCCACTACCGCCCATCGCCCAGTAGATATTTGATACATCAGCGGACCGCCAGAGTCACCCTGTAGATGTCGAATATTAGCGACAATCAATATAGATTCTAACAATCTTGTCTTACCTGGCAAGAGTCCTTGCCACCTGCTCTGTATCCGGCACAAAGCTGTTGCTCACCGATTGACTGAGTATAGGCCATCTGGCAATCAGCCAGAGTCCAAATAGGTAGCAGCACTTCCAACAGGATATCGCTAGTCTGGCCACTGTATGACGTCGTTCCCCATCCTAAAGAAATCAGAGTTCATACGATGATTAACAACAACTGATTTAGCGTAAGAGAAAACCAACCTGTGACAAAAGCGCTCTGCCCGTCGAGAACAATATTGGACGGAGGTAAACAGATGGGCCAAATGTCGCTGTTGAACGTGGCCTTAGTCTTGAGCTTGATGAGAGCAATATCGTTCTTGAACGTTCGACGGTCGTACAATTCGTGCATGTAGATGGCTTCCACACCGAAATCCCGGCAAGCGTCGCTCACCTGACTAAAGTCATACTCGCCCAGTCGAACAGTCAAATCTTCCGGCTTGAAACTACATGGTGGATGCAAAAATCAAAGTTGATCAATTCAACCAACCATTGCAATGGATGATTGGATGGATGTAAAGGAAGATCATACCCATCAACGCAGTGGCAGGCAGTGAGAATGTGTTGGTCTGTGATGAGGACTCCGCCGCAATACTGATCGGTCTGGTCACGGAGGAGAGCAGCCATCCAAGGCCATTCGCCCTTATCGGCCGGAACTCCGCCCACGATTCTTGTCGTTTGTTTCATGAGCTCGCCACAACCTAGCTTAGTAGCTTGTCAACGCGTTCCATAAAGTCGATTTGATATACCATAAAATGTGCACGGTACCTTGCTTAGGTGCGGCAGTAGTTGCCTGTGCTGTTGAGACTGTGGTCATAGCAAGAGTTGGAGCAGTCGTCAAAGTAGTTGCAGCTGTGGTTGTAGTAGGTGGCGGCTGAGTTGTTAGAATGGTTTGCTGAATACTATCTGGACAGCACACTCCCATATAACTGTAATCAAGTCATAAAGAGAGTTGAACCATGCCTCAGGCCCTCAGCTTCTTTTTCCTCATAAAGACAATTCTGCCAACTGTCAAGCGTTGCCTAAATTCTTCAAAACAAGAAACATGACACCAAATGAAAAAAACTCACTCGCTGCCGATGGGACAAACGTAAGTCACGAAGGCATTCAACGTGACTATAATTTCAGGTAGGGCACAGTGTTGGACGAAACGGCATCGGCCAGATTGACTTATAGGAGTCAGACAAGTCTGATAGGCGAAATCCGGCTGTTTGTTTGCAAATATAGAATGGCAAACTTAATACAATAACAGGGAACACGAAAATTGGGTATTACGTTGCCAAATCCCAGATAGTATGCCCGGCCGGAAGTGAACCCCGGTATGATGGTGCCCCATGGCACCCACAACATTGATGTGCTGTCAATGTACTGAATCCAGCTATCATCTTTGAGTTCTACAATAAAGAAAAAAATTGAATTGAACCAATGAAGGGGAAAAACGCTTTAAAACAAGATGAAGGCACTATGAATAGGAGCTAGCTACATCTACGTGCAAACTAAAACAAGATTCAATCAATTCTTAGAGGAATGCCCGTTTCATGTAGCTAAATGTGAATTAAATACCATTGGGCAAGTTGGCAAGAACGGAAGCTGGACAACATTCGCCGTGTCCCTGTCCATCTTTGTACTCATGTTCAGAATTTAGCCAGCATTGCCGACTGTACAGTCGCTGACGGAAAAATTCTGGACTGCCGGGATGGAAGTGGTTGGTCTGTTTCCTTTATAACCAATGCGATCACTGAAGAAAAAGGCAAAAAAATGTATTATGCAATCAAAACAACTTATTAACGTCCGGGTCATCATATTCACTCTCCTCGGTTATCCATCACCTTGTAGTTATTCTCTTCGCGGGGAAACCAAAAGTCAATACCATGAGGAAACATAACCACACAAACAAACAAAAAATCTCAAAGTTTAGATGTAACCAGAAAAGTCAAGGCAAAACAGTAGGTAGATTTACGAATGTGCCATTAGATTTGAAAAGAAGAAAAATGTGACAAAACTTGGTCCGTGCGTTTCAACTTATATAGTTAACTACGTGCAATCAGATCAGAAAAAAAAATATAAAATCTGGCGAACGCATTGACACTTTCACCAACCTGGCACATCAGAGAGACTAATTATGCTTAATTTTGTTGGCGGATTGCTAGTTGTCGTTGTAAGTTTGCTGTTCGCAGTCGTTGCTTTTTTGCTGTTCGTAGTTTTGCTGGTTGTTGTGGTAATAACTTTACCAGGAAAACTGACAATTCCGCCATTCAGACTCAAATCAAAATTTTGCTTTCTAGCACTAGCAGCAGCACCATTTGCAGTCTGCCCGGCGGGAGTCCCGCCAGCTGGTCGGCTCAATGACGAAAGCAGACTGAGCGCGTCATTTTGTTCCACTGTATGCAAAATGACGAAAGAAAAATAAATAGAATGAATTTTATTAGTACACACCAAAGACTAAAATTAGTTCAGAATAACTTTTTATTAATTTAATAATAAAAAAAATTAACTGTCCTTCGATAGCTTACATTCGACCTAATCTACGGAAAAATCCTAAGACACTAATGACTTTCTATATGTGAATTTCACATATTAACTGTGCCGACTATTTTAGTATTTTACAGGGACAAACTTATCATTCATAATTCCAACATTCCAGTGACGGTAAGGGTCCAGTGTCTCAAATCTATATCAGTCTTATATTTTTGCAAAACATTTCAGAGGCCAGTATCTTTCCAACAATAGAGAGCAAGACACCGGCCTCTGAAATTCCTCCCACAGAGTTTATTTTTGAATTTCATATGTTGGAACAACTGTGCTGGCAATTTTGATAAACCAGTCTTTTCTCAACAGATTAGGTAGTTCATGTGATGGGGAGAGACCGGTTACTCAAAGTTGCAAGCAAAGGCGTTCGTTTCATTTTAAAACTATGATTCCGTAGACCAGCACTAATAAAGGTGTGCACATAAGAAAAGAAATGACATTTACCTTGGCGTTTCCTTCGCTCTTTAGGCCCAAAGGATGACTGGTAGTTAGAATGTCCACGGCCGCTGACTGTCACTAATTCAGCCATAACGATGAGGCAGACGATCAAATAGACCCAACGTGATGTGGCTGAGTACCCCTTCATTTTTACACGGCAATCATTCACCGGTCGAAATCAGGCTACGACAACACACACTCTCACTACGTATAAATGAAGAGGAAAAAAAATACAAGAATGGTAACGGCAATTGTTGAGTTGATAACGAATCAATTACGATATGGTGGGGCCAAAATCCTCGAGACGATGAAAGCCACCTGTTACACCGTGCGCCGCTGTCTGGAGACTGAGGCTGCGAGAGCAAAATTCAATATGAATAATAATAGCGTGGAGTCGTGGACGAAAAGAGCGCTGAGAATAAACGTTGCCACACCAACTGGATGTATGTAAATAAGGTATACTATCATGAAAAAGCTGAGTTTTTAATTTTATTCGATAGAACTTTTCACGCTGATTTCAGCGGTCTATCTTTTTTATTCTTATAGTTAGTATTTATATGAGTAATTATTTATTAAAGTTTGAATGAGCATCACTCATTCGAAAAGGGGCCCCCGGTATCCCGCCAGTGTTGCCGTTCGATCAATTTTTTTTAGTTTAATTGAACTCAAACCAGACTTACCAGAGCCATCAAACCTATGGTTACTTTACTGCAGCCTTATAGAGTTGGCTAACGTCCGAAGTTGCCAGTTTTATTTAAGCGTAAAAAAAATGTTGGACACGAACTCTTGCCAGAGCTATAGATGTTATACCCTTGAAAAAGTAGTAGTCTAGCAAAAAATCGTGCGCAGTTTACGCCGATGCGCACCACAGCGGCAGATAGCAGAACTAAACTTTTTATTACGCTTGACTACCTGTCTACTTCAAGTCCTTTGTTCGACAAGCAGTCGGTTTTCGTCTCGTTTCTTGAAGTAGACAGGTAGTCAAGCGTAATAAAAAGTTTAGTTCTGCTATCTGCCGCTGTGGTGCGCATCGGCGTAAACTGCGCACGATTTTTTGCTAGACTACTACTTTTTCAAGGGTATAACATCTATAGACTCCTGGTCGCTTCACGGCTATTTTGGCTTCCCTATCCCAGTTTCAGGGTAAAAGTAAGCCGATTTTCAGAGATTTTAGGGCGGAGCCTGTCAGAATTGTGAAGTGGAAACGTTAAAAAGAGCCATCTAGGCTCTCAAAAGTAGCTGAGCGTAGTAGCTGACACACTCACTAGAGGCGCTTTTTAAAGTTACCAAATCGGCATACTTTTACCCTGAAACCGGGATACTACACTACTACAAGACTTGTTTGAGCTTCAGTTTGTACTTGACGGTCGTTGAATCAAAAGCTGAGCCGATTCCAACAAAAGGCGGCTGGCTGTCAAGCATCGGCTTTGGCAAAATCAAAGGAGTCTTTAATCCCAATTCTTTAAGTAGCGGCATTGCTTTGTCCGTGGGAATACCTGATGCAACGCGCAAAACAAAAAGCTTTCATGGAACTGCTCCACCATATCTAAAGGCTGTCGAGAAACAAACGTGGGCAAGCTATAGACCACGTCACCTTCGCTCAAATGAGGCCTAACTGTATTCTACCTCAATTTTGTGTATACGTGCTTGGTGGTAGATGTGTAGGGCTTTCCTAGAGTTGCCTGCAATATAAAAGTATTCGCGTTACATTAGTCAGCTCTCTCTCTCGCTTTCGCGTCAAGAATTATTGTAATATACCTCGTTGAATAAGGCTGAAATAGTTTCCATTACCGAGTCGACGCGGCCTACCAACAGCTAGGGTCTGCTCCGGTGTCGATTCTATGGCTGAAGACGTTGAAATAGTTGTGGCCGGAGCTCAGGAGGTGAGGCTGATGGAATCTTCCGGTTAGGGTGGTGGTGCCATTTAATCGTCTTCATGGATGCATGTTTTTTTGCAATTTATTAGCGCTTGGAAGTAATCGTGTGACAAGGCCTTCTTTAGTGCTGCAATTTTTTCATCTGGGGAAAGGTGCGTTTCTAGGGTGGGTCTGAGTGGCTGGAGCAATTGTTGACAGTTTTTCGGCTTCTTCGTTTCCGATGATTTCCGCGTGACTTAGGATTCAGCATAGGGATGTCCGTGTTCCACTATAGATGAGGCGGTCGATCAGTTCCCCTATTTCTTCAATGGTTTCGTTGTCTGGGTAGTAGATGTTATGGCTTGGATGCTGGAGCTGAAGTCGGTGAAGATTGAGACTCAGACTGGAGAGTGGTCAAGGCTGGAGGTTATACACCAATTGTAGGGCTTGTTTGATGTCTTGTAGTTCGTCTGAGATGATGCTGGAGAGACCGTTGAGGGTCGAAGCTAAGCGGATATTTAGGGGAGGGATGACAGCTGCGCACGCCATGGTGTTGTATTCTTCGGAACGGTAGCCATTAGCGTAGGCAATTATGTCGTCTTCCTTGTTTCTTATTAGGCTGTCGTGTAGTTCTGTAGTGTGGTGTAAGGCAGTTCTGGCTTGTTGTAGGCTGGTTGTAGGTTTTGTGGCCTAGTCTGATAAGGTACTGCTCGCTAGCCACCGTTTTCGTGTCGATAGCGGCTCCATTGTTGATTCCGCACAAAGGATTTCCGCTGGAGTTGAGGATTTTTCGCTCAGGATGACTATGAGGATTGATCTGCCAGCGATATCGATCTTTGCTAGGTTAGATTTGCTCGCGTTACCATAAGCAGTAAGGCCATAGTCGGTTTTACTGCGCACCAGAGTTTTGAAGAGTACTATTAGTGTTTGGGCTGGGGGTCCACATTTAGAGTTCGCGATTATCGTGAATATGTTTTTAAGTTTGACGTCGTAGGCGAAGAGGAAGATCTTGGTTAATGGGGGAGGAAAGTATAGGGAGGTCCGTCAGCATGGTGTTGAATAGGGTTGGGCTGAACAGCTCCCTGGGGAACCCCATTCTCAATGGGGATGAACTGGGACTTTTGGCTGCCCACTCTTACGCAGAGTGATCTTCCTGTAAGGAACTCTTAGAGTCAGGCAAGGATTGGGGCGGATATGCAAAGTCTGGAAGCTTTATAGATGAGGCCTTGGGTCCATACGAAGTCGTAGGCTTTTGAGATATCCAGGAACACGGTGACGATGGTACTTTTTTTTGCTGAAGTATTGTATTATGTGGGATTCTATTTGAGTTGTGTGGTCCGTCGTGCCGCCCTCCCGAAGCCTGCTTGTTCTTTGTTTATCAGTTTTTTATATTCCAGGAGCCACTGGATGTGGTTGGCTAAGATACGCTCCATGATTTTGCACAAGCATGAGGTGAGAGAGATTGACAGAGGTAGTATGATAGGTCATCTGCTGGTTTGACTGATTTTAGGAGGGGGATTATGATGGATTTTTCCATTGCTGAGGGATGAAGGAGCTATTCAGAAGGGTATTAAATAGGTGCTGAAGATGGTTTTTGTTCAATACTGCAAGGTTTTTCAGCATGGTGTTTTTGATGCGGTCCGTACGAACAGCTTAGCTTTTTTATTTGGGTTGCATCGATCGATTTCTTCTGGAGTGATGGTGTCGTTGAGGATATTGTTAAAGCTGGATCAGATACTGGATACGATGGCGTCTTGTAACTGTGGATTAGGAGGTATGTTGGTTGGAAATACTCTGCTGAAATGTTCAGCGAAAATTTAAGATTTTCTAAGGGGGTCGTTAGTTGGCGCGCCGTCAACGGTGATGTTGGTGCCGTCTGGAAAGAGGTTAACGCCCTTTCCTGTCATGCGATTCATGAAAGGCCACATCCGGGGTTGGTTGCGGGTGCCGATATGGGAGATGAAGGCCACCCAGGCGTGTATTTTCACTGTTGCCAGATGACTCTTTTCTTCCTAGCTTCCGCCCGGCTTCATTCGGATCTTAGTGTAGAAGAGAAGGTGGAGTTGCGCAATTTTCTAAAGGCTTTTGGGTGGCGCATACTAGTGCTTTGCATTCATCATTCCACAATGGGTGAAATTGGGCCTCGCATTTATGCGAGGAAGGTTTTTATGTGGCTAAGCTTGAAGAACTTAAAGTTGGCGGTCTCTATACTTTTGTAGAAGGTTGATGATACCTCCTTTGGGTTTGATAGGGAGTGGAAATTTGCGTCTTGGAGTGTTTCGTCGATGAGAGCGTTCCAGTCGCTCCATTTCTTATCGTTTATATTCTGGCGGGTTTTGCGTGCTGGTGATTCGTTCAGAAGCATAGTGAGGGGGAGGTGGTCGCTGCCCATGTGCTGGGTGGTTGTGATCTTGGATGAAGTTGCAAGGCTTGATGGGGCGAGCGTTAGGTCAATTATTGTGGGCTTGCCTGTAGATGGGTCGATTCTCGTTCCGAGATTGTGTGGAGTAAGGAGGCACATAGAGTTGATTTTTAGTAGGGCTTCGGATATGGATCTCCCAGCTTTGTTGGTCTGTGTGCCACCTACATGCTGTGGTGACCATTGAAATCGCTGCCTATTAGAATGGGGTTAGGTCTATTGAAAAGGAGTTCGATGTCTGCCACTTGGGAGTCGCCTTTGGGGACGTAAATAGAGATTACGTCGATTTCGGAGTTTGTGGAGGTTTTGATACTTGCACCGATGGCTTCTATGGTGTCTGGGAGGGTTAAACTAAAATTGGAAAAACTGAGATTTTTCTTCATGAGGATTGCCACGCCTCCACCCACTTTATTGGGACGATCTTTCTTGATGACGTTGTAAGATTTTAACGTAACATTGAAGTAGGGCTTCTAGTGGGTTTCACAGATGTAGCGCAGCTATCATGTATGTATTGCTAACCAGTAATGTAATGAGATACGACACGCGCTGCTATATAACGCACTGTCGTTGTAGCATTGACAAACTTCTTGTACTGCAGTCCTTCAAAGTAGTACCCTTCATGTATTGTGCACAGTTCAGGCGTTAAAGAATAAACACACATTCGTACAAGAATATTACAGCAGAGGAGACAATGTCGGGGAAATCTGAGGAAAGAAACTGCTTAAAATCTTCTAATTTGGCTTTGGTAAACCCCCTTGCATTCCATATGATAACTTTGTGGTGGTGTGGGGGGTTGGAATGTGGGAAGGGCGTCTAATCATTGGGATCATGTGTCAATTCAGCCGCTGTATTGTCCCAGGGTTCGTTGGTGTTGAGTAAATGATCGTCCCACTGATCCTAAAAGTGAGAGGTGGTGATGATTGGGCAGAGTTGGGAGTAGTAGAATTGAGGTTAGCCTGGTGGTACTTGGGATGAGCTGGTGTAAGTACTACTGTTAGCTTATTCACAAAAAATTCCAATTTATCGAATCTGTCTTCCTGTTGTGTTGCTACGGTAGTTTGCGATGAGGAGATCTTATCCAGTTTTTTTTCCGAAACTTCCGACAATAACTTTTGTGGCGTCCAGGTCTTTCGCTATTGTATGGCTCTGACTGTAGCTTCGGGATGGAAATTTCTTTCAGGGCCTTCATTTCTTGCTGCAGTATCTTGATCTGCTCTTGGAAGGAAGTGATTTCCTGAGTGTTATTGGCTTGGTTGAGCCGTGGTTTCCTCTTCTCGTTGCTGTGCGTGAGATGGCGTTGAAGCGTTCGCGTGCTTCCTTAATAGTGATGCCTTCCAGGAAGGCCATTTTTATGATTTGCTTCATCTCAGTGTAAACCGGGCAGGAGTAGCTGTCTGAGCCGTTGGTTTTGCTGCCACATTTAATGCAAAAGGTGGAACATTCTTGAACCGGGTCTGGGGCTGGGGTTGGTCGAAGTGGAAACACTTGCTGTTACTCCAAAATTTTCCGTTTGGCCTCTGATCTGCCAATTATGGCAATATAGGCGATACACTCATCGCAGACTTTCTGTATTCAGAGAAAGTATTATCTTTGTAACTGTTTAATCAAACAAAAACAATCAATAAGCGAAACAATTAAATTCCATCACAGGATTGACAGCGGTAAGAGATTACTCAATGTTTGCTATTCAGAGTTACTCAAACTTTCAATGGCTGCATTGGCTTTCACGCTTTTTGAAAGTTTTAACCGAGCATCGGGAATTGATACAGAACTAGCTTTTGCCCGATTACCTTTCAGTCATATTTTGCCTTTCATTACGGCATCGACCGATTTGTCGTCTAAGGTTTGGTGTCTTTCATATATGTCTGAAAATTATTTCGGCGGCTACGTTACTACACAGCAAAAGTGAAGAGAAGAGAAACACAAACTTTTAGATTAGGAAATCGGGGTTCTCCTGAAGGGGACTTAGCAGCGAACACTGTGGTCCATTAAAACTCGGTGTCAATATTAGAGTATTCAAGATCCGTCGAAACATTGAAATAATCTTCTGACAAATTAATGTGCCATATCCACTCTACATACACAGCGATACACACGCATGATCTTCGTCTTCATGATCCCGTAACACATGGTATCTTATAAAAAGAGCAGAGAGAAATTAGGGAGATAACTGGCGAGAATTCTTCGGCTTTATAGGAGGAGTTTATAGACATTGCCATCAAAATTAAAACGAGTTTTTAACTCGGCTACGGCCGAGTCTCGATCACTTGGTCGAGAATTTTTCAACGTCATGTATTTTAACCTAACGTTTAAAAGAAACACCACTTCCAAACAAGTCCTTTTTGAATTTTGACTGCTTATTTCAGTCTGATTGTCTTTCAGATTGTTTGATACATATCGCAACGTTTCCAAACGGTGGTGTTTAGGTCTTGAAAATGAAACTGAAACAATTTATGAAATATTCTGAATTTTTTAAATTTTTTTTTCAGTGTGTATTTCATTTAAAATTTTGTAAAATACTGAAAATAGCCAGGCCATACACTTCAAAAATAGAAAAATAGGCCAAAAATAGCCAAAAAAGGACGCACTGGTTGATCCTCAAAAAGCTGCCCTTCGTCTTCTTGCATTGTAAGTTGAGCGTTCGGCTGGACAATTTCAATTTGAACTGAATGTTTTAGGATTTTGTGCTCGAACAAGTTTTGGACGTCGTCGTGCCTCAGACGAGATTCAATGAATAAATCAAAACAGCCGTCTCAGAGAACCATTCGAGAAAATCGCGGACACTCGAATAAGAATGGTTCCGAGAAAATGCTCCTCGCTGAAAAATGGCCAAAAATTAAACATATTTAAATTTAACGGTCGTCCAGAAGAAGAAAGAAGATATTATTAACCCATAGTATTTGTGGCCAGCGTCGTTACAATAAATGTTCTGCGCGTAAGCACCGCAGCCCTTTTTACAGCTTGGTTCCACTAAATATGAAGGCGGATATGACTTCTCTGGGTCTAAAATGAAGGCCAACAGGTTAAACCTTCTGCTGGCTTTCGCAACGAGCGCAGCGGAGAGTACAGAAGAATGGCTGCCGGGAAGAGAGGGAAAAGTAAAAAATGAGCCTTTCACTAAATTGGTCATACCTCGACCAACAAAATCCAGAAATGAAATTCCTTTAGAATGTTGGTGATTGAGATAGAAAAAAACCTTTATTTTAAATTAGTTTTTGCCATAGCTCCCCCGCATTTCAGAAAAGCGATGTCAAAGTACCCCCCATTTCTGATGAAATTCAAAAACCCAAACTTTAGAGATTAATACCTCGTAAACGGGTGGGAATTTCGTCTTATTGCAAACGCAGGTAATCCGACGTGCAGAGACGAACACGATTATATTTTTTAAAAATATTTGTAGGGCCTTTTCCGGTTCAGATTTGGAAAGCCGCTCCGGGATTACGGTCTAATTGAGTCGCTTGTTAAAAATATATGAACTGATGTACTTCTAGGATTAGTGCTCCGACCCGTAGGAGGTTTTAGCGGGTTTAAGAAACGGGTTGGATGTGAATGAGAAGGTTTAAGACAACCCGTGAAAAAGAGAAAAATTTTATTTTTTATAACCCTTGGCGGGTCGATTACTATGGGGCGGTTTTTAACCAAAGAATCCGAGGTGTTTACATTTTGTAATGTCCATACAAAATAGCAAAAAGAAAAAAAACGCGGGTTTGTGAAGAACAGCCCTCACTGTATTACTTGGTGGTGTACTGTTACCGTATTGTCTGTTCCCTACTTTCTGCTTTTGTAGCTGATCTTTTGTTCTTAAAATGGGGGCGTAAAATTCTTTCTTAAAAAAATCATTACCCGGGAAAGCTGGAACGGGTCGAATATATGAACCCGTAAAAAATTAAGAATATACTACGGGTAGAGAAAAAAACGTTAATATGTTTTGTTAAAGGCGTTTTTGAATCCGTCGTACGGATTGCTCTGAGCTCTCTGCCCGGTTTCAACGGGTGTATGCGGGTCGGAGCACTATCTAGGATAGACCCAACCATATATTGGATAATTCCAACAATTGAGGTTCTTAAAGAGCTTTATACCGATGATAATGTTTTTCATTATGCATTGGCTTTCCATGAATCTAAAGATATATCAGCGTTGGTAATATGAGCAAAAAATGGTATAAACTTCTTTATGAGAAAGCTTAGAAAATAAAAACAAAATATTTTATAGGATTCAATTCGTCACGGGGATTTTGGTCTAAATGCTTTGAAGGAGAAAGTGCGCTTTTATCTACAAAAAATATTCCCAAAAACCCCACTGCTTCGACTTGCTTGTTACCTAGAGTTTCAATTTAAGAGAAACCCAATCACCTACTCTACAGTATAGAAGGGATAATGAAAGGAATTCAAATATTTTCTTTTCAAAAATTTTCGAATTTCAAAGGCATGCTGCCACAGATCGATTTAAAGTCGCGCGTGTTAAGCTAAGAAACTGCTATTAGCGAACTCTTTGGAGCAAGGTAAGGTTTACTAAGCGTAGCAAACCTGATTACGAATCAGAAATTGGATGTGAAATAATATCTTACTTGGGTTTACGGAACCCGGACCACTCTGAGGCTGACAATGTTAATACTTTTCAATGGTGGAAAGACTACCAAAATTCCTTTCCAAAACACAGTGCAATAGCAAGTAAACTTTTGTGTTAGTTGCCACTTCAGTTCTCGCGAATTTTTAGCGTAGCCAGTAATATTATTACGTTTTAGTGTTCAAATATTGCAACCAAAAACGTAGAAAGGGTTATTTTTCTAAATGAAAATTTAGCAATTTCTTAAATGTTGAAAAGTAGGTTCTCTAAAGAAAATTGACATGGTGATTCAATGTTTTGAGTGTCACTGAAAATCTGAAATAAGTTTATGTGTCTCTCGTCAACAAATTTACCTCCGTTGACGTTAACAACCGGTTGAACTTTGTGAGAGAAGAGCTTAAAGCTTTTGGCATATAGAAGTAGTTGCCTATTCAGCTGACGGCGGTTCACGAGAAATGAATAAAGGGATGAGAAATCACCACCTCGGCGTTCCTTTTCCATACCAAATATCCTTTCCAACTAGTCCTTCAATATCAGATCTGCATAGTTTTCGGAGAGCCATCCCATTTAATCGTATGTAATTATCTTCCAAACTGCGTTGTATTTTTTCCAAGACGTAAGGAATCTTGTAGCCAAGTTAAGAACAATGCTGAACAAACACAGAAATCTAACTATTCTTTTGAGAAATTTTCTGTCTACTAGTGCGCTAAAAATCGCTCTTCAGGAGATCTTAGATAAAGACCGATATGGACTGTGAATTGGGGATGTGCTTCTTGAGTTTAAGATGAATGACGATGCAGTTCGTCGCCTTTCAAAGCCGGTCGCTAACGAACTGTTTTTGCAATACGTGACAAAGTCTCAAGGAACTTAAAAATTAATAATAAATAAACTACAATGTCCAGTGAAGTCAGAAAAAAAAAGTAACTTCCCAGAATTATGACAAATCATTTAAAAACATTAAACACTAAAATAACGTGTTCCTTCACTTTGTATAATTAAATAGAAAGTGAAGCTCCATAAGAGGGCTGTGTTAATTTCAGGCATGTTTTCCCTAATCGAGATTTTTGACATTTTCCAGACCTTGCAACTCAGCATCCTTTCGTGGTCTATAAGGTTTTTTTTTATCACATAAGAAAAAAATTTCATCAACACAATAATCAAATTGAAACATTTATTAACTTAAAGAGTCTATGCAGTGGGAAGCTATTTGAATTTTTCAAAATTTTATTAATTAATTTTAAGTCGAAAACGGAAGACCTAGATCACCACTCACCCCAGTGTCCTCACTTACCCCTCAAAATAGAATCCTCCCACAAATCTGAGATAACTTTAAAGGTTTTATATGGGAAAATAAAATAGTCTATTATTAAATTATATAAAAAATATGGGGGGTACATTTCAGTATGGAATACATAAAAACAAAAAAAATTATAAATTTAATTATTAGTTTGGGAGATATAGGGGGGGGGGAAAGAATACCGTCCCGCCTTACTCCAGTCTCCCCTAAGGGTCCTTCCATGACAAGTCGAATTTTTCCATCTCAAAAAATAGATTTGCACCACTTTTTTACTGTGGGTTGATATTGTTCTTAAGATTACTTTTGCCAAAGGAAAGTTTTTTTCCGGTCAGCAGAACTTGAGTAATAAATTCCCGAAATCAGGATCAGAAAAATTGAACTCCAAATTAAAAGTTTGGTTGCATTTTGAAAAAAATCTGGCCGCTCGGAGGCCCTTCATTTTTAAACAGTCATAGAAATGTTTGCAATGAACGAGAAAAAAATCCACGGGAGCTCACCACGCGTCGAGTTAAAGGACCCTTCAACTCGTGGAAAAGGAGCAACCCTACGGGAGCTAATATGAGGAGAACCACTCTTCTTGAAAAAAAAAAATAAAAAAAATATTATTCAAAATTGGCAAATTGGCAAGTATATTTGGCAGAAATATCGTCATGTTCATCTTTTAGAAGCTTAAACATTCAATTTCATAAAGTTGTTGGTTATAGAGACTCGATTTTTTTGAGAACATACGACAAAGGAATGACTTTTTTATTTTTTGTTGGTTTATATCCTCGAATCAAACCTAATTCTCCACCAGGGGACAAAATAATAACACTATAAATTCTCTTTTTCTTCATTGAGACCAACAATCTGGTTAACATAACAATGCTTATCATCTGGGTCAATACAGGCTATGTAATCATTAACATTGCATGAAAAAAATCAAATACATCACTGGGCTTTGGCAACACGTTGAAGCTCGCAAAGTACGCATCATCGCCCGATAATACTGATGCATTCACTTGAAAAGAATTAATAGGGAAGTAGCAATGAAACTTTATTTTGCCGGTAACCGCAATAGCACTTTGCATTCTTTCATTAATTACCGCCTCATTGGCCTTCACTTCTTGCGATGTAACGAAAAAACATTTAATTTCTAAATTTTCATTCGCCCAGTCGAACAACTGCATCGGAGATGTTATTTGGTTGTTTGAGCTCCTTTGAAGACTTGCGAGTCTAGCCAATCGTTTCACTTTACCGCCGATGCCATCACACGCACTTTTTCCGTGACAGGAAGCAAAAAATGCCATTCAGTCTCAAGCTTGAAGTCGTCAACGTGAAATTCGCAAAATCATTTTTTTATTGGGCACCGGACCCGTCTGTGAATTATTTGACACTTTTTAATGACAGATTTAAGATCATCAGGTGTTGAAGCACAGGTCTGAGATAAGCGTGCACAGATATGGTGTCGTGCGTGAGATGGTCACTGATTATGCCATGCTCACGTTGAAGACACTCCCGTCCGGTCGTTTCATATAAGCTATAAAGGGAAGAATTGTTGCTTGATCATTGGCCCAGGAATATCCTTGCACAGAATCTTGGATAATGAAGGAGTAATTTTCCGAAAAATCGCTGACTAGAACACACGATTCATGGCCAATTTTTCCCTTGCTCTGAACGAAGAAAGCACTTTGTCGTCAATTATTTGACTGCAGAAACGAGGCTTTCTATAAAATCTTCAGCGGCTGCTACGATGGTCTCCAATCAGTTTGGGTCCGTTGCTTGTACGAAATTTTCTCACTTTCATCATCGACTAAAGATTCTAGTGCGTCCGATCCAGGGTAATTTGGGCAGCCACTCAACATACATGTTTTGTTGTAGACACTGCAAACAACTTTATCCATCAATAAGTGTCGTTCTTCACTAATTCCAATTGATGATAGCATTAGTTTCAGGTTCTGGTGATACACAAACACACACTCACCGAATGAGTGCCGCTGGATACGACGGTGATTACGTGTTTTTGTCGAAGATCAGCAAATGTGGAAAATCCGATGGTTTTGATTCCGGCGGTATCTTTAAATTTTTTCTGATATTTACCATGAAGCTCATCAATGTTGAGTAGCAGCAAACGTTTTTGAACTTAAATCCGTTTGCCGTTCGGTTGCTTCACGCTTTTTACACTCTTCATGCCAGGTAGTTGTCGGCTATATTCAAGAAGCTACAGGAAAAGAGTGGGCAAGCCTGTTTTAATACCTGTTTTGCTATCGGTAAAACTAAAGATGGCTATTATCCATTATTCGCCTGGACGAATCCCCATAAACAAAATATTAAAACTCATTTGGTACTTCTTTTATAGATTCATTTGTCTTTTGTCAATGTCTTTTGACTTTAAGTTACAAAGTGAGAGAGAAAATAAGGATATACTTCGAGAATACTTCATCAATAAAGAAGGGATGGTTATATAGCCAACATTCCACATTACGAAATAGATGTCAACATTGACGAGGCAAAACTAAATGAGGATACAAATGCTGCTACCATTACACCCATTCTCGGACGAATACATTCCGTTCGTCCAACAGCACTTCTGAAATTCTTCTTGCCAATTCTGTATTAGTTAATGGATTCTATGTTTGGAGGGGGGGGAAACCCAATGATGTTTTTAGCTTTCTACGTCAACTTGTCCTTGAATTTTTTCGTTTGCTACCCTCAAATTGTGTATGCACTATTGAAAGCTGTTTTAATGCTTCTCTCCGCTGCATACTGCAAACTGCCTGATGAGATCGTGTTTGAAACACAATAAGGGTCACTCTGGTTGTAAAATCTGATATATTATCTGGTTATATTATTTGCTGTTATTGGTTATGCGATCGTTTTATTCAGAAGGGAGACATGATTAATCGAGCTATTTAGCACATCCATTCGAGTACGTAAATATTATCCAAAGAGAACGGTTTACGGATTATGCCAGTTTTCTGCCGACTACTTAAAAGATCCAAATGATGGAAGCCCTTTCTTGAAAATGAATTTCCAATGGTGTCAGGCTTCGTAATGACCCTATGCACAAAGCAGTTGTTGATGGAGCATTTGGACGTATAAACTTGAAGGATTTATTTTTGCTTTCGGTGTAAGGAAAACTCATTGGTGCTCAAATTGCTGAAGCTGACCGTCAAATGGAACATTTCAATTTTGGTCGCCCATACGGCTTTGATCGTTATACGTGGGGAAACTTTCCATGCTGAAATTTTAAATATACTCATGTGAAACGTAACTTCATTTATTATTTCCTGTATCCACCTTTTAAAGGAATTCTCGGCGATGACGAACTTGAACATATTATGTTGTTGTAATTACGAAATTTTGCTCTTGGGTTATTCATTCAACCACAAACCAGGAGAAGCTAAAATACTTTAAATCAATCATATTCTGTAGGATTGACTGATGAGCTCAGTATAGGCCTATCTTGCGGGTTTGTGAGCCATTCAGCATTTGTGCGAGGACGTAGAAAAATATCAGTGTTGCGCTGAAACGAATAGCGTTTTATCTTTTGTTGTCATAAACAGCTCAATTACCTTAATTAAGTCTCGAGTTATTTTGTAGGGGATACTGAAATTGGTTTTGAATAGCAACTTTATACGTTCTTTTAGTTTGCGGGATGCCGTGAAATTAACTAAATTTAAACTTAAACCAATTAGGCAATTAACAAATTTAACATGAAACCAAAAACTATGAATTTCTCGTACTTCACTGTACGTTCGATCTATACTACACGTTGAACGATCGCCGACGTCAATTGTCGACTTGTCGTAGTTGGGTGACGTAGAGAGACTGGGAGGACTGCGAGTGACTGTAGTGCGTGTACGTTCGTCGTTGCAAACCCTCGTGGATTATGTGGGGTGAGAAAAAAGACAAGAAGTCTAGTTTCTTAAATGTTAAATTTCGAGGACTCATCACGCATCTCGCGAAATAGATTGTGTCCGAAGCCAATGTTCCAATCTACTGAGAAATAAAATTGATTTGCGAATTATGCAGCAAGAGCTTAAAGTAAAAAAAAATCGTAACTCCAACAGCGCTAAGAAGCGCCCGTTAGTGATACAGATAATCCAAAGTAAGCGGACCTTTACTTTATGGATGCAGAATAGGCCAAGATGATTATAGAGAAAATGTAGAAGTAAACAGAGGGACTTGTTGTAGGGATGGTGAAAGAATTGGACGCAATTTTAGAAATCCTTATGCTGCCATTTACATATAATGGCCAAGTTTTGGGAGAAGAATACCTTCAAGCCCAGGCTGAAAACAACCCCATTATCATGTTGGCAGGATCATCAGCAGTGATCGAAAAAATCTTGAACAGTGACGGTACAACAGGCCAACGACTAATGAGACTGCCATAATTTTCAAGGACGCTGACGGAGAGCCCTCAGTAGACAAGGACACATCAAGGATATAATATCGTTTCATTCTAAACAGGGGAAGAAAATTTATCCAGGTCGATCCCAGTGTTTGCTGAATCAAATTTGATTTTAAATCGTTTCGTTAAATTAAATCAAAAATTAAATCAAAATTAATTTAATTACAAGAATTAAATCATACAGAGAAATTTGATTTAATTCGTGATTTTAATCGTTTGAAACACAGTGAATCACGGGTAAATCAAAAAAATTGAAAAAAGACGAGAAAACCTACAGATTTTCATGAAAATTTTCTCGATTTCCAATCAGTTTTTAAAATAATATGATTATTCTAGTTCCTTTCCTAAAACAAAGCAGCAGAGAAACAAAACGTATTTTTTTGCTGAAGATTTTAGGTGTGCATAACATATATATTTGATTTTTTTTGCCAAGTATAATGCAAAAAACTATATGAAATTTGATTTTAATTTTGATTTTAATTTATAAATTAAATCAAAAATTTATTTGATTATTGATTTAATTTTTGATTCATCTAAAATTTCTAAAAAATGATTTATGATTTTGATTCATAAATCAAAAAAATCGTGATTCAGCAAACACTGGTCGATCCCCAGAAACCGATGTGCCACCCCAATGACTTATCCTTGCTCTTCCCCACCAGTGACGATGGTTGGCACATCAACAGCATGCCTTACAACCACTAATACAGATAGAGAGAGAGAAATGAAGCTGCATTGATGGATAAAGGTGACGGACAGTATGCGCAAGTTTTGGATGAAGAACAAGACGAACCTGATCCAAAAGAAGAAATTGAAGGTGACGATGAAAATGATCCGCAACAGCTAGATTTTCACTGGGAAGATCTTACACATTGATGGAATTAAACATCATTTAAAAAAAACGACCTTCAACTCCCGCGAAAAGAAGTCTTTCTGCAGTTCTATAACCAAATAGTCGTAATTCAAGAATTCAACAACGTGTTGAAGGATCTACTAGAAGTCATTGCAGCATATAAAAATGACGTTTTTCGAAGCCATAACCTCTGGCTTTGTTGATCTATTTACCTCTTTTATTATAAAGAATGGTCGACGATCAACAATGGCACTTTCACAGTCTCTTGATCTTGCCGAGAAGAGTCCACTGTTTTTGGCTATCGAATTAAATCATTTGGACTCAAAATTCTAGGTTTCCTACGTCCAAAGAACATTAAGGAGAGAATGATTAAGGTAAAACGTTTCTACTTCTTTTGGTTTCGGTAAGTTTGCAATAACGTACTTGCGTATCGCAATAGCTAACGTTAACAATTAAGAATTTTTTGTTGTAACAATAAAGACTTATTACATTTACAGTGAGATATTTGGAGAAGGCGAGAGTGATGACATAACATACGAAAATTACCCGAAGAAAAGGATTGGCATGGAAAAGCTAATGGGAAGTGAGGTAAGCCATTCAATTCCCTGAAATTTAATAAATCCCATTGCCCATCAATCATATCATTATATACTGCTTCTGTAGGTCAAAAACTTGTGGTAGCAACATCGCGTTTAAATAGGGAAAATCAAAATCTTATTAATTGGGAAAAAGCTTTTGAACATTACACACCGCGTTGTGAGCGAAATAATGGCCGAAAAGTTTTTAACACAAGATCAACGACGGAACGATTCAGAGAGCACTATATGAGGTAATTATATTACCTGGCTATGAATAGAATAATGAATAGTTACCTGGCTAAAGGGCACCTTTGCTCCATCCATCCGTCTAGACCACCATGTATTTCGCTATGCTAAAACAAACTTGAACGTTGGTGATCTGATATCCAAATCTGTCTTTGTCACATTACCGAATTGCGATAATGCAAGGCGATTTCATCTCGGCGGAAGTCTTGAGCGCAGATAAACGTAAACATCGACTTGGGTGTGTTCTGGTAGCGCGGTATAATCGACAAGTCAAGGCCAAGAGTTGTAAGCAATGGTAATTCTGGGGGGTTTAGTGGTAAAAGTCCTGAGTTTC